>NC_045619.1:625000-1250000 GCF_009829155.1 Mustela erminea
TGCTGGTCTGCCCTTGGCCAGGGGCCCTCCAGCTCCTGAGCCCTTGGTCAGCACCCACACAGAGCGTGACCCGGGCCACATCACAGCTCAGCATTCTTCGGGGTGGGGCCATGTCCAAGGCTTTGCAAACTTGGGGCCCATTTCCTGGTCTCACTGGCCTTGCCGAGGCAGGTGGGTCCCCTCCCGTCATGGTTTCTGCCTCCACTCCCGTTACCAAGCTCACAATGCCGGACGGACGCCCCTGGAACCCTCCGCGGGGCTCGCTGCCACGCAGCCTCCAGCCAGTCTTTCTTAACCTCACTCACCTGAGGTCAGGCCCAGGCTGGAGGTCTCCTCCGTCTGTCCCTGCCCCTTTGCCTGAGACAGTGTGGTGTGAGAAGAACATCTGCTTCAGTTAAAGTCATGTCCCCAAACTAGTCCGTGCCATCTCCTTGTCCTGGGAGTATTCCCGGGATTTCTGGAAACGCAGTGCTCTTCCCCCAGTTGACTGCGCTGATAAACCGCAGGGAGCTGGGAGCAGCTCTGCAAGTGTCCCAGCAGCTGTCCTGGGGCCCGCGCTTTCATTCCCAAGGCAACCACCTCTGCCTCCCGTGGAAGGAGTGGGGCGGCCCTCTGCTCTGGGGCAGGTGCTAAGGTTTGCTCCTTGCTGAGTTGCGGTCCTCTACCGTGGCTCCTTAGTGAGGATTGTCTGGAGCTGACCGAGTGTGGCCCTGGGGGGTGGATTCCAGGATCCTCCCTGGTTTCTCATTTCCGAGCCCAAGGGACTGGCTGCCTGCATTCAGAGCCTCCACCATGGCCCGGGGCGCTTTCAAACAGGACGAAAGCAGGTGAGACACGGGAGTGGTGGACTGTCTTCCGAATGCCACCGATGGCTCTCTCCTGCACGGGCACACACCCAGCTACGTGCACGCGTGCGCACAGGTCCCCCAGCCACAGTCCCCCTCCCCTCCCCTTCCTGTGGCGTTCAGGCCAGGAGGCCAAGGGGCTCTGCTAGGAGCCTGGGACAAAGTCAGCACAGTCCATGCTGATGTTGTCCTGGGGACAGAGAATCGGAGTCTCCAAGCCGGAATTAGACACCTGGGGGCTTAGCACTGGCTTGAACTTTATTTCGGAGAGAGCTTGAGGAACAGAGGCTAATGGGGTTTAAGAAATTTATAATTCTGTTTTCATTTGCGTCTGATGTAGTTCAGTATCTCTTGCGCAATAAATGCTAACATGTAAACATGGCCTTTTTCATTTTGGGTCTCTCAGGGATCACTTTGCCCAGGTTCTGAGAAAAATGAGAGGTAAAGCATAGGAGGGCTGGTGGAGGTGAAACCATTCCTTATTTTGTGATTTTTGTGAGGCCACGCGGAAGTGGGGACTGGTGAGCACCTGCGGCTTGTTAGTGAAGACTGGAAAGGGGCACAAAGACCCCTTCCTGCCTAGAGGCACTGCCCACCCACACTGCCACAGCTAATGCGGAGTGGAACCTCACTTGTAGGCCATCTTGGGAAGTTAAGTGCAAAATAAAGATGATTTTAAACCAAATCAAGATAATAGGTAGGTTTCAGAAATTTACTCGGAGCAGTAGGGTAGGTGGGTCTTTCTTACTCACTCCCGTCCACAGAGCGGAGGGGAGGAAGGAGGTGGAGACGGGCTCAGGGACTTTGGCTGGTGTGGGACACTGGGTGTGGCTGGAACGGGGGAGGCCCCCACGAATGACCCTGGGGACACAAAGTCCCCCTCCCGTTCTTCCCCCGGACGGGAAAGCTGCCCTGCTGGCAGCGATTGCCCACAGCCCACGTGGGGACACCCGGTGTGCAGCCCCCTGCCTGGCATCGCCACCCCAGGGACTATGTCTCGGTCTCTGCTCCCCCGGCCCGGCCGTTGTGGGGCACCAGGAGTGAGCGTCTGAGAGGGGCGTGGGGTGGGGTCAGGGGCTGGTTGTGACTCTCGCTCTTTGTGACTTGGGGGCCTCTGACCGCCAGGGAGGGTCTTTGTGACCAACAGCCCTGCGCCTGATGGGGCTTCGTGACCCCGAGCCGGGGCGGTGCGCCCCGTCTTTCCCCGAGGATGCCATGGCCCGGCGCCCCGGCCCCCACCCCCACGCCTCGGACGGCAGCCCCGGCTCCGGGTCCAGCGCTGACGCCACTGACCGCGGCCCCCGGCGACCCGCGTCCCACACGCGCCGCCACCCCCGCAGGCCCCGCCGCAGCCGCTCCGGACGCCCCCCGCCGCCCGCGCGCCCGCGCAACCCCACGCCCCGCGCCGGCCGCCGCGCCGCTGCCCCCGGGCCCCGCGCCCGGCTCCCCGCGCAGGCGCGGCTTGCACAATGCGCCGCGCAAACCCGGCCCGTTGCCCCGGGCAACCACGGGACGCCTGGCGGCGCGGCGGGGGGCGGGGGCGCAGCGCGCGCCACGGGGCCGGTCCCGGGTGAGCACTGGCCCCGCTCGCCTCGGAACCCCGGCCCTGTGCCCCTGCGGATGCCGGACAGCTCCCCGCGCCCCGTCCGGCTCGAGCCCTCGGGATCCCCGACGCGCCCGCCCCAGCGCAGGGACCGCGGACCCCGACCCCCGCCCCCACCGCCCCGGGCCCCAGACTCCCGGACGTGGTGCTCGGAAGCCCAGAACCGCTCTTCCGCGGACGCCCGGCCTCCACCCCAGCCCGGCCCGGCCCGCGCCCTCACCTCGCCCTCGGGAGCGCAGACCTCCCCCTGCGCACCTAGACTGGCCCCTCTCTCCCCAGACTGCCCCGACCCTACACCTGCGCTCCCCGCAGCCTGGCTTTAGAGCCCCGCCCCGCGTCGCCCCGCGTCGCCCCGCGGGGATGCCCTCCGGCCCGGAGCCCTCGCCGACGCCCCCTCTCCTTGCAGGGGCGCGAGCGGGCGCGAGGAGGGGCGAGCTGCCGGAGGCCGGCATGGAGCCCGCAGAGAGGAAGAGGCTCCCGTCCGCTTCCCTGGAAGGAGACCCCGGAGAAGAGAACAGTCAGTGTCGTCCTCGCCCGCCGTCTGGGGACTCGCGGTTCGACGCGCGAACGGGGCGGGGGCGCGCGGCTGGGACGCAGCGCTGGGCCCGGGCTTGACTCGGGACCCGGGACGTGAAGCCTCTTCCCGGAGCCGCACCCCCCCACCCTCCGCCACGTCCCGCCCTGCCCTCTCCGGCCCCCTGCCCTCCACCTTCCTGCCCTCCAAGAGGGTCGACTTCAGAGCTCAGCTTGGGAAAGGGGCGCCAAGTCCGCTGCTTGGGTTAGGGCACGGGGCCAGAGGAGCGCCGGCCAGCCCTTCCCTAGAGCTGAGTAATGGGCGCTAACCCTAACCCTAACCCTAACCCTTCCTGCCCCGTGCGCTCCTTCTCGCAGGGGCGCACCTGGGGGCGAGCTCGCGGGGTCCAAGGCGGGCTCCTGCTCAGCTTTAGGCCACCGCGGGAGTAAGAGGCCCAGCTGTTCCCCATCCAGGCCAGCGGTGGGCCTCGTCCTGTTCAATCTGGGCACTGGGTGCGTGTGCGGGCCGTCTCACTGTGGTTTCCTGTCCACTTTCCTTTCTGGGGTCTGTGTGGAGTATCCGTGCTAGTCTTTCGGCCGTTATTAACTGGGTTGTGGCTTTCCCTTCTTGAGTGGTAGGAGTTTTTGGCCTCTGCTGGATGGACTTCAGTTCTTTGTCGGTTACATGGATTATAAGGACCTTCCGGTCCCTGGCGGGTGTTTCCAGCAACTTACCAGTCCATCTGAAAATCACCTTCTTAGTTGTAAGAACCTTTAATAGTCAACCTTTTCTTCTGTAGGTAGTGCTTTTTTGAGTCTTTCTAGGAAATCTGTATCCACCCCATTGTCCAGAAAACAGTATCCTGTTTTCCTTTGGAAACTTTATAATGTAATATTTCATATTCACCTCCACAGTTCACAGGGATTGTGTCCTTGGAGTGAGGTAGGAGTGCGTGGGCAAACATTCAGTCTTCCCCCATGTGAATATCTAATTGACCCCGGTGGGCCCTGCAACCTCACCTTTGTGGAAAATCAGGCCAAACCTATTTTTTGTTTTCCATTCTGTTTTATTGATTTCTTTGCCTATCCTGAGTCCATACTACCCTGTTTTAATTCCAATAGCTTTATATTAAGTCTTAATATTTTGTAGTGTGAGTCTTCTGACTTTGTCCTTTAAGATTTGTTTAGGTTTTCTTAGACTTTTGCATTACCATATAAATTTTAGAATCAAATTATTAATTTAACCCACACCCCCCACGCAAATCCTGCTAGGATTTTAATTTTGGTTACATTGAATCCATAGATCAATTTGCATGAAACCTAACATTTTATCAATATCGAGTCTTTCAACCCAGGAACATTTATTTCTTTGATTCTTGTCAACAGTGTTTTGTAGTTTTCAGAGTACAGATATGAGAGACTCCTTTTGTTAGATTTACTCCTAGATCTGTGATGTTTTTTAGAGATGACATTGTTGAGTTTCACTTTATAGTTATTCTGCGTATATAGAAATACAATTAATTTTATTGTACTGACTTGGCATTTGGTTACTTTGCTAACTAGTTCTTCTTCTTTTTTTTTTTTTAAGATTTATTTATTTATTTGGCAGACAGAGATCACAAGCAGGCAGAGAGAGAGAGAGGAGGAAACAGGCTCCCTGTTGAGCAGAGAGCCCGAAGCAGGGCTCGATCCCAGGACCCTGGGATCATGACCTGAAGGCAGAGGCTTTAACCCGCTGAGCCACCCAGGTGCCCCCACTTTGCTAACTAGTTCTAATACCTAGTAGATTCCTGGAGATTTCTTACATACACAGTCATAATCTGTAAATCTTTTCAGTTTTTAGACATTTTTTCCCTTTTCTTGCATTATTGTGTTGTCTAGTACTTTCAGTATAATGTTGATCAGAAATGATATAACGGACAACTTTTTTAGTTCCCAAACTGAGGGAGAAAAGTGTTCAATATTTCACCATGAAGTATGCTGCTGCTCTAGGCTTTTTAAAGGAAGTTCTCTTTTATTCCTGGTTTACTGATAAATTTTTTAGTGAATAGTTATAACATTTTATCATGTGCTTTCTTCTGCATCTATTGAGATGATAATGTATTTTTAACTTTTAGTCTATTAATGTGGTATATTATGTTGATGGATTTTCAAATATTAAACCAACTTTATATTCCTGGAATAAACGTCACATGGTCGTATTGTATTGTTTTGTACAACTGGATCTGAGTTACAAAGTTTAGGATTTTTATGCCTCTTTTAATGAATGAGTTGGCGGTGCTATTCTTTTATTATAATGTCCTTGTTAGGTTTTGGTATTAAATTTATGACCACCTAAAAAGGAATTGAAAGGGTTTATTATTTCCTTATTCAATGAGAGGGCTCGTTTAAGATATTTTCCCCCTAATGTTTGGAAAGATTGATCTGTGATGCCATCTAGACCTGGAGTTTTCATTATGGGAAGTTTTTAGTTAGGGAACTAATTTCTTAACCAAAAATAAGCCTACCTGGATTTTCTGAGGTTTTTTGGTCAGTTTTGATAAAGCTGTTTTTATCAAGGAAAACACTAATTTCCTGTAACTGTCCAATTATTGGCATGTGGATGTTCATAATATCTTATCATTTTAACATCTGTACAGTCAGTAATGATGTTCCCTTTTTCATTCTTGATATTGTATATTTGTGTTTTCTCATTTTTCTTGAAAAAGTTTATCAATTAAGAATTGTTTCAATGATCCAACTTTTGGTTTGTTAATTTTCTCTATGGCACATTTATTTTCTATTTAACTGAATTCTGCTCTTTATTATTTTCTTTCTTTTACTTTCTTTTTGTTTAGTTGTTCCTTTGCTAGCCTGTTTGGATGGTAGCTTAGATAGCTTTCCATTTGTTTTCTAATATATGAATTTAAATTTATAAATTTCTCTCTAATCACTATTTTAGCTGCATTATAATATTTTGATATGTCATATTTTTATTATCATTCAGCTCAAATCATTTTTGAGATTCTCCTTTGGTCCATGTTTTTATTTCTTATTTATTTTATTTTTTAAAAAATTAAAAAAAAAGATTTTATTTATTTATTTGACAGACAGAGATCACAAGTAGGCAGAGAGGCAGGCAGAGAGGGAGAGAGGAGGAAGCAGGCTCCTGCCGAGCAGAGAGCCCGATGCGGGGCTCGATCCCAGGACCCTGAGATCATGACCTGAGCCGAAGGCAGCGGCTTAACCGACTGAGCCACCCAGGTGCCCCTACTTTCGGAATTTTTATATCTCCCTGACAAATTGATCCTTTTAATATTAGAGAGTACCTCTCTTTTGTTTTTAGTAATGACTTTATGAAATTTTTGTTAATATTTACTAAGTATCTCTAAGTGACATTTTATAACTAAACTCCTTTTCCACATTTGATCAGATGGACAGTAATTCCTCACTAAAATCCAGCACCCAGAATACATTGTGTTTCCCCAGAAAGCCCCAGAGTCGGTTTGCTCAGATTGAGCCGTGGTCGGGAACCACACACGGCATCAGGCTGTCCCGTCTGTTCCCGGAGCGGCCACTCCTCTCGCCTGGTGTTTCCAGGATCTGGGCCTGAGGAGGACGGCCTGTTGTTCCGGAGCAAGTCCTGCGTCGGGACTCTTCTGGCTGTTGCCTGGGCCGGTTTCCTCTCCTCTGCCCCCTCTGTGGACCCTGTGATCTGGCGATGGGTGCGGAGACCTGATGAGAGTGGCCTTTGGTTTTGCCAAGTGTTTTGCCAAGACTCCTGGGGGTGGAGCTCTGGCCCTGACTTGCCATCTGGCCGTGCCGTCGCTGGTGCTGCCGCCAGCTGCCGGACCAGAACTGGCCAGACCCCTCCGTGGTAGGGTTGTGTGTCCTGTGGCCACGTGAGGAGCTGTGTCGGGGCACCTGGTGACGGCCCAAAGCCCCTGAGTGGGGGTGAGGGGAAATCCCTCTGCGCTGGGACTGGAGGTTGGGCAGGAGGTCGTGCCAGAGGTTGACCGGAGAGCACTTCCCGAGGGAGGCACACGGGCCTGGTCACGGGATGTCGTCCGGCCCCTAGGTGCTCTGGCGTCCCCACCACTGCTGCACCCGCTCACCCGCCCCTCCCCTCCCCTCCCGGGGCAGGGGGCAGGTGACTTGAATAGCCGGGAAGGCTAGAGACGAGGAACTGCCCCCTCCTCAGCCTCGGTGAAGTCCTGATCCTTCCAGAAGGTGTGCCCAGGTGCGGGATTCCTACCCCGCAGTCTCGGTTTCCAGGGAAGGTGCGGGCATCTCTTACGGCCCAGGGGGAGGATTGTTTGTGCCTCTCTCTCTCTCTCGTCTACCGGACATCTGGACTGGGTCTGGCCAGTGACCGTCATACTCCTTGACGCTCCCAGCGGTTTGCACTGGGGGCTCCCGCCTCTGCACCCGCTTCTGCATCTTTTTGTGTTCCCCATCCGAGGCTGTAAGGGTGTCAAGATGCCCGGAGGTCACCTGACGCTCCCAGTGTCCCAGCCCGGGAATCCCAGCTCTCCAGAGAGCTCGGGTCCCTCCAGCCAGGGCAGCCCGGGGTTTGAAACCAAAGGCCGGGTGCCACGGAGGGGCACTTCCGGGCTGCTCCTGTGTGTCTCCGTTCACTGTGAGTTTTCAGCTAAATGGAAATTGGGGATAATTAAGACTCTCTGTGTCTGTGGAGATGGGATTTGTGACTTTTCCTGACCCTCTTACTGTGGTGCAGTTTACAAAGCTTTTCCAAGCCAGCCTTGAAGTGACACCAGGCGACCGTGGTGTGTATGGTTCTGTCATCTGTGTGTGTGAGTCACACTGCCTGGGACCTTCCTTCCCTGGAATGTGCTGGCCTTTTCTACTCTCAGAATGTGTTGTACGAGACGAGATGTACTGTACCATTCACCCACGAAGCCATTAGCCCTGGAGTTGTACTAATGGGAAGGTTTTAAATGGCATTTTTATGCCTCTTCTCTTTTTTATAAGTTGGTCTCACCAATTGTTTTTTTTTTTAAGATTTTATTTATTTGACAGAGATCAGAAGTAGGCAGAGAAGCAGGCAGAGAGAGAGAGGAGGAAGCAGGCTCCCTGCTAAGCACAGAGCCCGATATGGGGCTCGATCCCAGGACCCTGAGATCATGACCCGAGCCAAAGGCAGAGGCTTTAACCCACTGAGCCACCCAGGCGCCCCTCACCAATTGTTTTTTAATATTATTAGTTGTAAACCTCTGGCTTGACTAATCCTCTATTGGATTTTTAAAAATATTTCATCAGTGTCTCCTTTCTGTTAATTTTCTTGTATTTCTTTGGGTTTGAATTTACTGTTCTCTCTACCATCTTGAGACGGATGCTTAACTCACTGTTTTTAGCCTGTGCTATTTTCGAATATACGCATCTACAGCTAAAAATCTCTTTATAAATACAACCTAACTACAGCCCAGAGATCTGGTGTTTGGTATTTTAATCACCATTTAGCTAAGAAGTACGCAGTGCTTTCCACCTCAGTTCGTCTGGCCACGGGTCACTTGGCGCACGTGTGCGGGCTGACCCCTGACTCGGTCGCTCTGTGGCCAGAGGGCGATCGGCTCCCACCCGACCTCCTCGAAGGCGTGCTTTCCCTCACAGACCTTTGTCTCCTGCTCGGTCCCTGACAGCCCACGTGCGTGGCACGCGTCTGTGGCCTCCGTGTCGCGTCCTGTCGCTCTGCCCGCTGTGGCTTCGCTCATTCTCAGCCCGCGTCTTGGACCGGGGTGCCGGGGGCCGCGTCCTTGGGCCTCCCAACCCCCACCCTCCCTCTCTTCTGGCTTTTGGCGCCGTGGACCCCACACGGACGGAACCACTCAGTGGCCTTCCTTCCGTGCTGGGCTTCGTGGGACATCGACACTGAGAGTATTTTTTCCCAGTTGGTGCTTTGCATTCTCCTTCTCTTGACAGAGCAGAGCATGTCATTTCCCAACTTTAACTTTTACGGCTGGTGCTTTCTGCCAGACGCTTTGTGTGTCTAGCTCTCACGTGGCGGCCCGTGGTCTGCGGCAGGTGAGCGGTTGCGTGTCCTCCGCTGGGGTTTGATTTGTTTTCTGCATGTGGACCTGCCGTTGTTGGAGCCCCCCTGCCCCCACCAAGGGCGTTGCTGCTTGTGTCTGTATTGGTTGGCCGTGCGGATGTGGGTCTCCGGGGCCCACAGAGGGAGGAGGAACAGCGGGCGGGTGGCTGGGCGTCCGCTGCCGGCCTGTCCCCCTGTGATGCTCCTCGGACATCCAGGTGCCGGGAGTCCCGGTGCTGTCAGGAGGTCACCTGGTTTCGGGGGATGGCCTGGGTGTGGTGGAATTGAAAGCCACCCGACAAGGTGAGCTGGCCCAGGGAGTGCGTATGGACTGGAAGCATGGAGTCTGAGTCAAGGCCCAGGCAGTTCAAGGTTAGGGCTTAGGGAGAGAGAAGGGGCTGCGGTGAGGCGGGGAGGGGGGCCAACGGGAGCAGGGCTGGCTGGCCAAGAGTCTGGTGGTCCAAGGAGCCCGGGCCAGGACTAACCACGGGATCGGCTTATGTGTGTGCGCTGATAGCATGAGCCGCGCCCCGGGTGGAGCCCAGCAGAGGGCGGAACGCAGGGGTGTGGAGGGAGGGATGCAGTGAGGCGGGATTTCATCTTAATCTTTAAGGTGTTTGCACTAGAACTTGGTGAGTGCTGCTGGGAGCCTGTCGCCCAGACGGAGACGGAGGGGGGTGGTCGTGGTGTGGCCACAAAGCGGGTGGGGCACCCAGCAAGGAGAGAGGGAGCCCAAGCCAGCGCTGCCAGGGCCGGGGGCTGGGGGCCGAGAGCGGGCATCACCTGGGGATGGCCGGCTGGGAGGTACAGCCTGGGGAGGACGCTGAGGGCTTGCTGGGGGGGTCTGGGGGCCGGAGGTGGGCTGGGCTTCCTTCCCAAGCAACCCTGTGCAATTCACCTCTCTCTGGATATCTCTTTCTCTCCTGCAGAATTAAAACGAGGAATTTCCCAAGACTCGACTTCTTCCCCCAAATTAGACAGATACAAAATAGCAAGACAATTAACAGAAAAGGCCATCAAGGTAAATGCCCTTTGGGGCTGGAGGGACACTTTTATACAGTTTCATTTATTTCAGTAATCTCTTCATCCAACATGGGTCAAGACTCACGACTCTGAGGTCAAGAGTCACAGGCTCTTCAGACTGAGCCAGCCAGGCACCCCAAGGTGGGGGAGGATGCTTTGTAAATGCGGAAACTTATTTCGGAACCTGGAGAGCCGGTGGGCTACCTCTGATGCGCTGAGTTCTCCAGCTGTGGGCAGTCCGCCGGCCTGGGCTGGGCCCGGACCCCAGCGCGGGGACCGCGGAGGGACGGGGGGCAGGTGCTGGTGTTGTCTACCCGGGAGTGGAGGGCCCGTCTGCGACCCTGAGAGCACCAGCAGCCTTTGCCAGGGGAGGGCCGTATTCTGGGGCTTTGTGCTGAGCTGGGCTCTTGCTCAGGAGGCCGGCGAGTAGAGCGGGGACATCTGGCACATCACCTGTGGGGACCTGCTCCTGAGGCCCAATGCGCAGCTGCGGAGCTGGGGTCCCCAGTGCAGGGTCATGGTGTGACCCTGGGCGCACCGGCTGCGCATTGGCCAACTGCCCTGCACTGGGGAGTAGGACCCTGCCGCCTGCCAGGTCCCTGTGGCTGTGTGTGCTCTCGGCAATGTCATACCGACCAGCCTACCAGCGTAATAATTTGCAGGTTTTCCCCTGAAACCTAAAAACATCTGAACGCCCAGGGCCACAGGCACCCCTCTAAGCATAGCGTTAGCTGCTTCCACAGGCTTCTGTGTTATAATACTTCTGTTGAGATGTAGTTTGAAGTATTTATGATTCATATTATTACTTTTCATTGATTGGGAGTTCCTTAAAACTAGAGTTCATGCATGTCTATCCTTCTGGGGTTTTTTCTATTTTTTTCACATACACAAAATTTTTTCATTTTATTTTTTATTTTATTATTATTTTTTACTTTTTATTGAAATTCAACTTAGTTAACATATAGTTAGTGCATTTCCAGTTTCAGGCATAGAGGTCGGTGACTCACCAGCCGCATGTGACACCCCCGCTCGTCCCCTCCCACCCCGTCCTTCGTGCCCGTCATCCGCTTACCCCGTCCCACCCCTGTCCTCCAGCAGCCCTCAGTTTGTTTCTAGAGTTCAGGTTCTCTTGTGCCGTGTCTCCCTCTCTGATTTCGTCTTATTTTATTTTCCTCCCTCGGTGCTCCTGTTTTGTTTCTTAAATTCCACGTATGACAAGATCTGGGATCATTGTCTGTCTCTGACTCACTGACTTTGCTCAGCATAACACCCGCCCGTTTCATCCATGTCATTGCAAACGGCAAGATTTCATTTTTGATGGCTGCGTAGTATTCCACTGTGTGTATACACCACATGTTTGTCCGTTCATCTGTCGTTGGACATCTGGGCTCCTCCCACAGTTGGGCTGTTGTGGATGTTGCTGCTATGAACTTTGGGGCACACGTGCCCCCTCAGATCGCTATGTTTGTACCCTTTGGATAAATGTTGGGGTGTTTTCTAATTATGTTGTTACTGATTTCTAGCTCGGCTGCGTACGGTTGCGGGCGCCGTCTGCGTCTAAATGTGCTCTGACTTGCTTGGAGCCCAGCCTCTTGGGTGTGTCCTGGGGAGCCGACAGGGCAGAGCTGCTTATCTGTGCCGTTCAAGTCTTCGAGGCCGACTGGACCCTCTGGTCTGCGGGTCCGTCTCTCACCGAGAGAAGCACGTTAGATACCCTTGGGCAGTGTGGGTCCCTTCACATTGTGGCTGTCAGTTTTCACTTCATATAACTTAACTGCTTTCTTACCAGGAGCAGACAAAATATCTTCTTGGTGAATTCAGTCTTTTTGTAAATTATGGTGTGATTTTCTTTGCTCTAGGGTTTTCTTTTGTCCCAAAGGCTGCTTTGTCTCATGCTTAGATCCTCTTATGTTCTACTGACCTGTATGCGACTACCTTTGACTTTCTCTTGTAAACAGTGTGGACTGGGGTTCTAGAAATCCAGCCGGCACGCCTCACCTTCTTCCGGGGGCCTTTGGTGTGTTTATCCACAAGTGCACCCCTGGGGTCCACAGACGTCACCCTGTGTCCCTGGCTTCTTCCCTCGTCCCGTCCGCCTTGTCTGGTCAGCTTCCCCCTCATTTTTGCCTCCTTGTGGACCGATTACAGTTTCAATTCAATTTCCCTCTTATATTTTACAGGTCTCATGCTCTGTTTTGCTTCCTTTTGTGGTTCCCTGAGGAATTTTATTCTGTTCATTAAAACAGTCTGCTTTTCCAAGGTCGTTCGGTTTGACTGTAAGCATGGCTGTAGTTCTGGCTGGGGCACAGGGTGCTGGCGCTCTTGCCGCCGCTCACGTTCCCTGCCTGCCTCCGCATCACCGCAGCCCCTCCATGGTCAAGGTCGCCCCATCCTCCGTCCTGGTGCACAGCCCTGTGGGGGACGAGAGCAGGCTTTGGACAGGTTTCCTGCACAGGAGGCCGAGAGAGGTCCTTTGAGCTGCTGGGTGTTTTCTGTGGGTTTCCTGTGCCCTGAACTCACAGCCTCTGGCCCCAGGCACGAGCTTCCTTGCGCGTGTTCCTGGGAGAGGTTCTCCTCGTGGGAACTATAGGGTACGTCGACTGCCGATGTGGGTCACAAATTGCCATGAGCTTAAACATACCCATTTGTTATCTCACAGCTTCTGTGGGGTCCTCTGCTCAGGGTCCTTCGGGGCTGAAATGAGGCATCAGCTGGTCTGGGGTCTCATCTAGAGGCTCAGCTGGGAAGGCATCTGCTTTCAGGCTCCCTGGGCTGGTTGGCAGGGCTCATTCCCTTGTGGCTGAAATGCTGGTTTCTTCAGAGCTGACTGTGGGGAGAAAGTCTCTGCTGCTTTGAATCTCCAAGTTCAGGGATGCCCTGGACCCTCTTTTCAAGAGGTGCGCCTGATTAGGCCAGGCCCACCCACGAGAGTCTGTCTTTTGATTCGTTCAAAGTCATCTAATTAAGGACACCATGAGTTTGAGCCATTCCCCTCCTGCCAGCCTTCCCTACCTGCTCCCACAAACTCGTGAGGCACTAAGCTAACTGCTGAGCCTGCCTGACGGCTGTCGCACTCTGGGACCCTGTCCAGGTGAAGGTGTGCGGGCTGGACCTCAGCAGCATGGGCCCAGGGGCTCTAGCATGACCGTCACTCTCCCGTCTCCCATCCGTCAGCTGGGACGACCTGGGTGCACACCACCTGCTGCCATCTCTCTTCCTGGTCCCCAGGCAGCTGTGTTTGTTTCCACGCTCACCGGCGAGTCCCCAGCCCCTGTGCTGGCCTCATACCGTCGGCCTCCTGTCCCTCCGGCCCTCCTTGGCGTTGAACGGCTTTTCCCTCTCACTCCTCGAACCTCAGGCACCCGCCCCTCACCCCCACGCATGAGAGACTGAGACTGTCCCCTTCGTAGAGAAAAGAAAGCATTAGAGTGCAAGGCGCACGAGGAACGAGCGTGCGCACGGTGGGGCCCTGCTCCGTGCCCGCGCGTGTGTGCGCGCGCACTCTCGGGTGTTTCCCTGCGCTCCTCTTGGAGCGGGCCTTGAGGGTCCTCCCCTCACAGACAGTTCACCGCCTTGCATTTCATTCTTTAATTTAAAATCTGCTCTTGCAATTTGAGGAAAAGAAGATTTTCTCCATCTACGGGCACTACCCGGTGATACGGGCCACCCTTCGAAGAAAGGGCTGGGTGGAGAAGAAGTTCCACTTTTTGCCCAAGGTCATCCCGAATGTGGACGATGACAATGCAGGGGTGACTGGTAGAGTATCGAAGGTGTCTTGTCCCTCGGTGTAAGGCTTGTGCGTGTGTCTGACACACCTCTCCGGGGAGTGCCGTTCTGGCCCTCAGGCCCCGTGACCCGGGCCTCTCCTGCGTGTGCGGGGGTCTCCCTGGGGCCGTCGCCTTCCTAGCCAGCCCCACACCAGGCCTGTGCTTTCTAGACCTGGTCCCCCCGCCCATGCCCACAACAGGCCACCCGCCCCCGTGTCCAGGCCGTTGTCGCTGTCCTTCAGGGGCCTCACCCTGTGTGTCCCTCCTCTGGCCCCGGGTCCCCACAGGTCCCGCGTCCCACTGCAGACCGCATCTGTGCATTCTTGGCCCCGGCATCTGCACAGGGCCGGCTCCCACGTGGCGGCTCAGACCCGCGTGAACCTTGTCACCCTCCCACTCCCCACGCCCTGCCCCACCCCACTCACCCCCAGGCTGTGTGGCCCCCAGGTGTGGCCCGACCCTGGCACTGCACCTGGCAGAGGGCCCGAGTGGCAGACCCTGGGGCGGGTCAACGTCGCCTGAGCCTGATGCCGCCCTGCCCCGTGTCGGGACCCACGAACGTGCCCCGGGGACGCACTGCCGCGGAGTGGGCGAGTGCGCTGCGGCCGCGGCGGCTGCCGGCTAAGGGGTGTGGAGCCGTGCCGAGGGGCTCGCCCTGACCAGCTGACGGCTCTCCAGGGGTCGTGTTTGCAGAACACAAACACACTGAAGGCAAAGAAAATCAAGAAGCGGCTCTGGAGACGACAGACGACATCCACGATGTGATGGTAGGTCTCCACCCTGTGCTCCCGCGGCTGGACGGGCCCCCATCTCCCCATGCCCCTCACAGTCACCGTCCCTGGGCCTTGTCCCGGGTACAGGTGGCAAAGCCGATCACACCGGGCTCTGAGCTTGTGGTGTCCGAGTGCACCCGTGTACATGCGTGTGCGTCTCTGTGCACGCGCGTGTGTGCATGTACACATGTGCATCTGTGTGTGTGTGCTCGTGTGTGTCCCTGTGCACCGTGTGCGACATGCCCTTCATACTGTTGTCGACGGCTGATGCCACCTTGAACAAACGGGACTCATGCCAGAAAGTGACAGCAGAAGCTCGGACGTCGCTGCGAGCGTGAGGGCGGGCTGTGAGTCCAGCTCTGGGACAAAGTTTGGGAAGTGATGCTGGCGGCCAGCTCCCCGCTCCCTCCAGGCACTCCTGTTGGCACTGGGGCAGGGGGAGCCCAGTCCTGCCCTAACCTGGGGTCGAGGTAGACCAGCCCGTGTTGCAGAAGAGTGGGTGTGTCCTCAGATGCCGGACTGCAGAGAATGGCCCTGCAAGGTCTTCAGGGCGTCAGAATTTTGGAAAAGGTGTTCCTTTCCTTGTATCTCTTTGGGAAGAAATTTTGACCATGCAGGTGCTTGGTTTGTGCACATAGAATCAGAGCTGCCCGGGCTGCCCTGGGTCTAGTTGCGGCCGTACAGTGAGGTCCCTGTGCCCCGCTGGCCCTGGCCACCTGCTCCGAAGGGGGGGCAAGGGGGGGGCTGTCTCCCACAGTCTCTGGGACAGGAGGCAGTGCACTCACACCACGCCCACATGTGGCATGTTCCTGAGCCTCACAGGGGCACCCACGGAGCGGGCAGCTCAGACCTCGCTCAGCCGCACGCACAGGGGCCCCTCTCGGTGCAGAGCCTGGCCTTGCTTCCCGAGCGCAGAGCCCCCGCGTGCGGGCGTGACCCCCAGTGCGGCACACCATAGCCCCCAAGGAACGCGGCGGCCAGCCTTCCAGACCAGAGAGACACAGAGCGCACACCTCAGTGTCGTTTAATACCTGGTTTGCTCAGTACGGAGGTGCCTCAGAAAGCTTAAAGTAGAGGTTCCCTCGGACCCAGCAGCTGCACGCGTGGATATTTGCCCAAAGGCACCAACGCAGTGAGGCGAAGGGGCACCTGCGCCCAGGCTCGCCGCACGGCACCCGCGGTAGCCCCCGGGGGAGAGCCCAGATGTGCGTGGACAAGACCGATGGGTGAGGGGCGTGGCTCACATCCGTGGCGGGAGAGTGCGCGGCCGTCGGAAAGGAAGCTTTGCCGCTGGCAGTGACGAGCACGGGGCTGGAAGGCGTGACGCTGAGTAGAGCGGGCCGGTCCGAGAAAGACAATCGCCACGCGACCTCGCTCGTGTGTGAGACTCCAGGAACAGAACAGGGGATTGCAGGGCAAGGGGAGAGAGAGAGAGGTGGGCAAACCACAAGACACTCTTAAGGAAAGAGAACACACTGAGCTCGATGGGGGACGGGCCTCCAGGAGGGCCCTCGTGATGCCTGGTGTCACACGGAAGTGACGATCCTGAATCCGCCATCGGAAACCGATTTTACTGTGCACGCTAACTAGCTGGAATTCAAAGAAAAACTTGGGAAAAGGCTGATTTCCCTCACTCGGGCTCCCATGCCGACACCCAGAGATCCGAAGCTTGGATAGAGGGTGTCGGTAAGGGTCTTTCTCTTGCCAGTCCAGGTTGGTAAAGAACGAAATGCCGTACTTCCTCTGGACTGTCAAGAGGGACGTGGTCGACTGTCACAGCCTGAGCTGCGACCAGATGCTGAACCACTACGGGAAGACGGCCTCCTTCACCACCAAGGTGAGATGGGGGAGGGGCGGCGGGCGGGCAGGTGCAGGGCGGCACCTCGTCTCCTGCAGCTCCGTGGCTGAGTTTGGGGGCGCGTGTGGGGACTGGCCACCTCCTGGCTCCTCCCCAGGAAGACCTCCGCCCGGGCAGGGGCCGCTGCCCGCTGCCAGTGTCTAGAGGCCACCAGCTCGGCTCCACTCACACCGCCAGAGCCCCAGGCACCCTTGGCCCTGTGTCATCCCTTTGGGTGCACAGGTCGAACCTCAGGAGGGGCGGGGTGGGGGGGCTGGCTGCTTCCAGAGCCCGCATAAACTCTGTGTCCCGCAGAGGCCCTGGGTCCTAGGGAGAGCCAGGCCACCTCCCCTGCACAGGGCCTTTTGGCTGCAGGGGGGCATGGGCACTTCCTGTCCTCACTGCCTTTTGGTCCCGCAGCCCATCCCGAGACTCCAAGGGCTGAGGTCCAGGGGCGGGGTCAGCCCGGGTGGAGAGGCCTGCCGGTACCCACGCGGGAGAGGTGGGGTAGAGCGGCTTCTGGGCAACAAGGAGACCAGCCCCTCAACGGGCAAGGGTGACAAAGAGGGTCGGTCAGGGATGAGGCTCGCACTCCCCCGGGCTCCCTGCGGGCGTCTGGCCCCACGCACTCCCACCCAGCCTCAGCCGCTGCCCTCCTTCAGGGGGCAGCCAGGCCGCGCTCCCTGCAAAGACCCCATGCGGCTTGCCCACCGGTGTGCCCAGCAGCTCCACGCCTGCAGCTCCCGGGCACATGGCAGTTTCCCCCAAACGGGGCCCATGGTGAGTGTGCCCAGGAGCTTGCTCCCTCCTCCCTGGTGCTCAGGCCCAGCGCCCGGTAGGGACCCACCACCCCTGTGCCCTCAGATGGCCCCGGCCTGCACGTGGGGTCACCCTGCTGTTGAGGCCAGCTGGCTGGGGGCTGGAGGGGCAGGGAGGCCGGGGAGGGGTCTGCTTCAGGAGGCGCCCCTCTCGAGAGCCCCCTGGCATGGGTGCCGCCAGCCAGACCTGTGGGCCCTTAGGCTGGTCTGAGGGGACCGGGGTGGCCTGTGGGGGTCTGATGCGCCACTGTCTCTGGAGATCGGGCTGTGTGTGAACATGAGGAGCCTGCCGTGGTACGTCCAAGCCGACCCTGACTCCTTCTTCCCCCGCTGCTACGGCCTCTGCTCTGAGAGCGAGAAGCAGGAATTCCTGGGTAAGTGGGTGGCGGGGGCGGAGACCACCTGGCACCATGGGGTCCACCTCCCGCTGAGGGGCATCAGGAAGGGAGGGGGCTGGGCCACAGCTGCAGGGCCGGGGGCTGGTGGGGGCCGATGGCAGAGGGCCTGCTCCTGTCCCAAGGCCCAGGGGCTCAGCTGCATTTCAAGGGGTGAGGACTGGTCCAGAAACTTCCACGGGCAGCGTCTGTGAAGCAGGAGGCGTGGGAAGCTGATGGAGGCTGATGGATCCCCGAGCCAGCAACTTGGTTCTGACTGGCTTCCTGGGGGAGGCCGGCGTGGGGGTGGTCCTGGGACCCAGGTCTGAGCAGCTCTGGGCAACGGGCTCTGGCCTGAGGACAGAGGGAGGGTTCCTGGTTTGACCTGCCAGGAGAGACAGAAGGTGAAGCTCGGAGCAGGTGGGCCGTGTTCGTTCGGGGGCAACTGCATTTCCCGAGCACCTGGTCTGGGGGAGATGCAGCCTCTACCAGCACCCACGCCTTGGGTCCTGACCCCACCCGGGGCTCCCAGGGGCAGACGCGGGCAGGACAAGGAAGGGTCTGTGGGGGCTGGAGGTGAGAAGTGCAGGGGAGGGGAGGGCATTGAGCAGGGGGTGCTCAGAGAGGGGCGCAGGGTCAACACCGAGGGAGGGAGGTCTGAGGGACAGGCTGGAGCAGGCCTCGCGCCCGAGTGTCCACAGGGCACAGGGGCCAGGAGTCGGCTCGGGGCAGGGGCTGTTCTGGTGGAAGGAGCCTAAGTGAGAAGCCTCGGGCCCTGGAGGAGCTAGGGAAGGCAGTGGGTGTTCTAGATCTTTCCACGGTGGCAGCAGCTGTGGGCCGGGCCAGGGGGGCCCCCCTGAGATGAGCAGGCTTGGGTTTGGTGGTGGCGAGAGGGTACTGAGAGGGTACTGGAATTTCTTGTCGGCCTCCCAGAGGGCATGGGTTGGAGTGGAATTGGGTAAGACCGGCCTCAGAGCCGGGCTGGCCCCACGCCTGTGTCTATGGGACCCAGAGCGGCCTTCTGGCCAGGTGTGTGTGGCAGGGCCCTTCTGGCCGTCTACACCGGCAGCCCTGGAGGCCAGCCTGTCCAGGAAGGCCCGGAGAGGCTCCTGGGATGGGGAGGGTCCTAGTGTGTCTGCAGGAGGCTTCTGTCCTCTGGTGCGGGGCTGAAGACACAGGACAGAGACAAGGACAAGTGCTGTGGCCGCCGTGGGGCGCGTCCCTGAGCGGAGGAGGAGGAGCAGGGGAGAGGCAGGGAGGGGCCTGCGGCTGGCCGTGGCCGGACTCCCATCTGCGCAGGGGCAGAGGGAGGAGGACTGTGCTGGAGGTGCGGGCCGAGGGCAGAGCGAACCGCCCCTCCAGGGTGGTGGGGGCGGGAGGGAGGCTGCCGTGGGCCGTGGGGCAGCGAGGCTGAGGACGGCTGGCGCTGGCCGAGGTCCCTGGTCCCCGGCGCCGGCAGAGGGGGCGAGGCCTTGGTGTCCTTTCAGATGACTTCCGGCGCACGGTGGCCTCCAGCATCCTCAAGTGGGTGGTCAGCCACCAGAGCCACAGCGGAGGCAAGCCCGGCGGCAGAGGGGAGGCCTGCGACCCCGGCCCCAGCAACCGGAAAGGTGTGTGGGGGGCGCAGCTGCACCGTGCCGGGAGGGCTGTGCCGGGAGGGGCCATGGGGCTGCGGGTCCGGGGCGGACTCGTCCCCCCGCTCCGCAGAAGAGGGTGACAAGGACGGGCTTTCCCGCATGGTGCGGGGCCGCCCTGCCATCAGGCCCATGAAACCCAAATAAGTATCGTGCTGTCCCTTTCTGAGAGTGTCCGTGGTTCCCACTGAGGTGGAGCAGGGGGCACAGGGGTGTCCCGCAGCCGCCCCGCCCCGCGGCCTCCTCCCCGCACAGCCCGCACCGAGGCACATTTGTTCCGACCTGCGAGCCCACGTCGGCTGGCACTGAGGGTCATTCTCGTGTGGGGCGTCGTGGGGCTTTGGGCAAACGTGTTGTCATCACACGGCGTGTCTTCTCAGCCCACTCGTGTCCCCCGTTCCTCCCCCCCCCCCCATGGTGTCCTGTAGTCCCGCGATCAGGGCTCCGTCTGTGGTGACCTGTGCCCCCGGACTGCAAAGCCCACCAGCGCTTCCCCGATCCCCGCGCTTTGGTGGGACAGGCTGGCGGGCGGGCTGGGGCGGGCCAGGCTCTGGGGGGTGGCTGCACTGGCCCGGCCTTGCTGAGAACAGAGTGGCCCCAGCGTCCAGCATGCTTACCTTCCCTTCTTGCCAGAAGGGGGGCCCTGCTCGCACATTCACGGTGAGAATGGTCCAGGTCCTGGAGGGAAGACCGACAGCAAATGCCCCCGCCCCAGCTGAGCTCCCGGGCTTTGTGACAGGGACTTGCGCACCGAGCCTTTAGCTGGTCCTCAGCGGCCGCTCAGGCTTCCTCGCCTGGTGCTGGCGTCCGGGGAGCTTTTGGCTTCGGGGTTCTGTTGCCCAGAGCGGCGATGGTCTGGATCTGCTGCCTTCCTGCGACCGGGCGACGCTTGGCCACGTGACCTCGGCTCTCTGGTGGAGCCAGGAAGAGTCGCTGACTCTTCGGTTTTCCTTTGTACTTGTGAGGACGGATTGCCCCACCAGCCGCCTCTGTGCCCGACCAGAAAGCAGAAGTGCAGATTTTCACGTTTAAGAGCCTGTTTTCATGTTCCGGGCATTTCTCCTGAACACAGTGTAAAGACACACTCTGTGACCTCTGTGGCAACCATGCGACCTGCAGCACTTTCTCCGGGTCCCTAACTGCGGGGGCCCAGGGCCCGCGATGTCTTGGCGCCCTCCCCCTGCCCCCAGCCCCACGCCGGTGTGTGGAGGTGGTTCTGTGCACCTGCCAAGCCCCTCACTGCTCCGGGCTCCCAGCCAGGAACCAACCGGACAGTTGCTAGTTGTCAACTCGTTCTCCTTTGGGGATCAGGGGGCCGGCTGCCTTGGGTGGGAGCTGGGCTCCTGGAGGCTCGCTGTCACCCGGACGGGAGGATTCCTGAGACCCTCGGGTCCAGCTCAGCTCCGGGGTCCCGGGAGCATGAGACGCCATGTAAGAGTTTGGTTGCAGCCACCAGGAGCGCCCCAGCGTGCGGGAGTCAGGCAGGACGGCCCCCAAGTTCTTACTGAATACGCAGTATGCGCTCAGAAAAGTAGAGGTTTTGTCGCAAGTTCGGAGGCCCTGCTGCATGGCCAGCCGTGGCCCGAGTCTGCTTGGAGGGTGCGTGCGGTGGGGGAGGCGCGCCTAGCTCCGGCGGGGTGCCCGGAGGATGCGGGAGTTCCCACTCCAGACCCCGTGCTTGGGTTTCAGCTTCCCAGAGTGCGGACTCCCGGCTCACAGGCCTCTCGGGACAGCTCGTGGACACTGCGTGCAAGGTGTGCCAGGCCTACCTGGGGCAGCTGGAGCACCGGGACATCGATGTCCCCGAGGACGCCGGCAAGGGCCTCACGGAGGACGAGTGGAAGGAGCTGACGGAGCAGTACTACTCCCTCATTCAGTAAGACGCGCCTGTGCGGAGCCTCCGGCCGCGCCCGCTGCCTGGTGCTCGGCGGCACGAGTCGGCGTGCGCCGCGCCGGCGAACCGGGGACCTGGGGGCGGCATCAGGAGCTGTGCAGGGAAGTCCTACCTCTGGGACATCTGAGGCACCCATCTGGGTGTTGGGGTACCAGACCCACTGCCGCCTGTCCCAGCAGGTCCCTGTTGGTTCATAAAAGGAAGACCCCTTTGGGGGAACCTTTGGGTAGCAGCGCCTTGAGCACTTTCCGCCCTGTTCATGCCTTTTACCTCCTTTGAGCCCCGCGGGTGGGCCCTGGGCAATCAGGACCCACAGAAGGCCCGGCCCGGCCCTTCGGGCTCTCCAGGACCGTCAGTGCCTCTTGCTGCCTGGGAACCCGAAGGCTGAGCCCGGCCTTCCCCCTTCTCCCGAGGGCCGGGCCTTTCGCAGGCTGCAGACCCAGCACCCCTGGCCCCCTTTTTCCGAAGTCTGACTTCATTGTGCCTAGATGTGGTTTTCTTTGTTATGTCCTCTACCTAGAGATTTGGGGGACTGCTAATCTGGGGGGTTGGAATCATTCATCAATTCTGAAACGTTCTCAGCCATTTCCTTCAAATATCGCTTCTGCCTCCCGTCTGGGACGCCGGCTCTGTGCACAGCCAGCCGCGTGACCACGTCTCGCCCGTCGCTTTGCTGTGTCCTGGTTCCCTCGTCCTGTTTCCCTCTCTGAGGTTGAGTTTGTCTATTTTCTATCAACCCATCTTAAGACTGACCGGCCTTGTCTCCTGTCTCCGGGCTGCATGCGAAGCCGCCCAGTTCTGACGCCCTTCTTGCGGCGTTTGTCCCGGCCCTGTGGTGGGTCGGGATTTTCGGCCTCTTCTCCGTCTCTGTAATTTTCGTGTGCTGCCCCTTGCCTAAGAAGGAAGCACGGACAGAAGTCGTGCTGCTCCCGAGACGGGGCGTTCACCGTTTCCTCCGTTGTAGGCGCATTGTCGAGTCGATGTCCCCGGCCAGCAAGCAGGGAGCAGGGCCAGCGGCAGCTTGGGCAGCTCTGTGTTCTGGTGCCGAGTGTCTGGGGGGCACTGGAGGATTTTGCGGCCGACCCCGGCCCCTGGAGAAGCTTCTTCCCAAGTGCCACAGGCATGGGAGGGCTCACCGTCTTTGCAGCCCAGACAAAGCATGCTCATGCCCTGGGGGGAGCAGGCCGTGTGGTTTGTGTTTTGAGCATCACGAGACTTGGGTCTTTCACGCGGGCTGATGGGGTCCTGTGGCTTCTCGGTCCTCCAGAAAGCCCTTCCACTTGGGCCGGGCTGTCGCTGCCACCCTGACTTGGCAAACACTCTTGGAGGATAAAATGGCTAAAAGACTCGGCTCACCCAAGAGGATTTTCTGGGCCGTGATGTAGCTGACCTGGTCCTCTTCGTTTGGAAAAACGTGGTTTGTCTGTTTTTTCCCACTTGTCCGGGCAGGCGTACTGCCCGCCACTGCCCCTGCTTACGACCTAAATACGACGCGTCCTCACCGTTACTAGCCTCGGCACTTTATCCTGCACCTGCGCTTGGCTTCTGTTTCCAGCTTCCCTCGGCAGCTCCGGGACGCGGCCGGGGCTCACGGCTGCTGGTCTTCAGCCAGACCCTCCCTTGTTCCCAGACCGCGTCCCACACGACAGGGTCTCCTCTCGTTTGTCGGCTCTGGTCGTCTGCTTCACCTCTCTCTCTCTCTTCCATTTTCTAGAAGATTTCATTTATGTATTTCTTTGGAGAACGTGCAAGTAGGGGGAGGGGCAGAGGGCGAGAGAGGAAGCGTGGCAAGCAGACTTGACGCTGAGCCCAGAGCCCAACGCGGGGCTCCGTTCCACGACTCGGAGATCACAGCCTGAGCCAAAATTGAGATCAGACGCGTGCCAACGGAGCCATCCAGACACCCCTGTTTTCGTTTTTATTGTCGTAAAATAAACGCAACAAAAGTTGCTGTCTGAACCATTTTAAAATAAGTCACTTAAGTATCTCAGTCATGTGCGACTGGCACTACCGTCCATTTTCATGGCTCTTTTCATCCTGCAAAGCTGGAAGTCTGTCCCCACTAAACACCGTCTCCCCGTATTCCCTCCAGCTCTTGGCCGCCAGCGTCCACTCTCTGCCTCCGTGAGTTGGACTCCCCCAGGTGCCTCGTAGAAGTGGAATCATAATTTGCCTTTTCGTGACTGGCTTATTTCACTTATAATGTCCTCAAGTTTTTTTTTTTTTTTTAAGATTTTACTCATTTATTTGACAGACAGAGATCACAAGCAGGCAGAGAGGCAGGCAGAGAGAGAGAGGAGGAAGCAGGCTCCCCACTGAGCAGAGAGCCCAATGCGGGGCTCGATCCCAGGACCCTGGGATCATGACCTGAGCCGAAGGCAGAGGCTTAAACCACTGAGCCACCCAGGTGCCCCAATGTCCTCAAGTTTTGTCCATGTTGTAGCAGGTATCCGAGTTCCCTTCCTTTTAAAGGATAAATACTACTTTGTTGTACGTATATAGTACATTTTGCTTATTGTTCTTTTGCTGACGGGCATCTGGGTTGCTCGCACATTTTAGCTCTTGTGACTAACGCTGCCTTGAGCACGGCGGTACTGATACCTCTTTGAGATTCTGCTTTCAATTCTTCTGGGTCTGTACCCAGAAATGGGATTTCTGGGTAATATGGCAATGCTATTCTCAGTATTTCAAGGAACTACCATACTGTTTTCCACAACAGCTGCAGCACTTTACGTGCCCCCCAGCTGGGTGCCAGGGTTCCCATTTCTCTGCATCTTCACCAACATTGGTTATTTCCTGTGCTTTTCGAAAATAATGTTTTAATGGACGTGAGGCTGTATCTCACTACAGGTTTTCATTCTCCTGGTGCTCAGCGCTGTTGATTGTCTTTCCATGTGCTTATCGGCCATCTGGTTTCTCCTTCGGAGAAGTGTCTGTTCAAGTCTTTGGCCCATTTTTGTTTTCTTGTCTTTTTTTTTTCAAGATTTTATTTATTTATTTGACAGAGAGAGATCACAAGCAGGCAGAGAGGCAGGCAAAGAGAGAGGAGGAAGCAGGCTCCCTGCTGAGCAGGGAGCCCAATGCAGGGCTCGATCCCAGGACCCTGAGATCATGACCTGAGCCAAAGGCAGAGGCTTAACCCACTGAGCCACCCAGGCACCCCTTTGGCCCATTTTTGAATCGAGTCACCTTGTTGCTGGGTTTTAGGGGCTCCCTGTGTGTTCTGGATGTCAGCCGCCTGTCAGATCCACAGCTTCCAGTCCCTCTCACTGTGGGCATCTCCTTTTTACTCCTTTTTACTCTGCTGGTTGCATCATTGGACACACACATTAAGCCTTCTCATGAAGTCAGTCTGTGTGGTTTTTCCTCTTGTTGTCTGTGCTTTGGTGTCATATCCAAGATAACATCGAGAAATTCGGCATCTTGAAGATTTTGCCCTATGTTTTTTTCAAGATTTTCATAGTTTTGGGCCTTTCTATTTGGGTCTTTGATCCATTTTGAGTTACTGTTTGCACCTGGCTTTAGGTAAGGGTCCAAATTCATTCTTTTGGTTGTGGATATCTAGTTTTCCAGTACCATACCCAGTATCAAGGAACTGTCCCTTCCCTGTCGAATAGTACTGGCAACCTTGTCAAAAGTCATTTGACTGTATGTAGGAGGCTTTGTTTCTGGGATCTATATTCTGTTTCATTGGTCTTGCTTCTGTCTTCATGCTGGTAACACTCTGATTTGATTGTTGTAGCTTTGTAGTAAGTCTTGAAATCAAGGACTGTGTGTCCTCCCACTTTGATCTTTTTCAAGATTGTTTCGGCTCATTGGGGCTCCCTGAGAGTCTGTTTGGATTTGAGTGTGGGTGTTTCTATGTCTGTGAAAAACATCATTGGGATTTTGAATAGAGATTGTATTGAATTTGTAGGTAATTTTGCGTACTATTACCATCTTAAGCAATATTAAATCTTTTAATCCGTAAACATGGATGTGTTCCCATTTATTTGTGTCTTCTGTAATTTCTTTCAGCTATTTCTGTAGTTTTTGTTATACCTTTCCCCTCCTTGGTTAATTCCTAAGTATTTTACTATTTCTGGTGTGATTGTGAGTGGAATTGCTTTCATAATTTCCTTCTCAGATTGCTTCTTGCTAGTGTACAGAAATGCAGTTTATTTTTGTTTGTTGACTTTGTATCTTGCTACTTTATACTCTGCTTACTAGTGGTAATGTGTTTTTTTGGTGGAATCTTTAGGGTTTTCTGCAGATACATTCATATAATCTGCAAACAGATTTCACTTCTCCTTTCCAGTCTGCCATTTATTTCTTTTCCTTCTCTGATTGCTCCTGCGAGCACTTCTCTTACATTGTTGGATGTTGAGAATACCGCTCTTGCCTTATTCTTTGTTCTTCTTTTCTTTTTTTTTAAAGATTTTATTTATTTATTTGACAGACAGAGATCACAAGTAGGCAGAGAGGCAGGCAGAGAGAGAGAGAGAGAAAGAGGGAAGCAGGCTTCCTGCGGAGCAGAGAGCCCGATGCGGGGCTCGATCCCAGGACCCTGAGATCATGACCCGAGCCGAAGGCAGCAGCCCAAACCACTGAGCCACCCAGGCGCCCCTGTTCTTCTTTTCTTAAGTCGCCTCCACATCCTATGTGTAGCCCAGCACAGGACTGGAGATCAAGACCTGCACTGAGATCAAGAATCTGATGCTTTAGTGACCGAGCCAGCTTGGTGCGCCTTGTCTGATTCTTAATCTTAAAGGAAAACTTCTGGTCTTTTGCCATTGAGTATGGTAATTGCTGTAGGTTTTCATATATGGCCTTTATTATGTTGGGGTACTTTCCTTTCATTCCTAGTTTCTTAGGTGTTTTTATCAAGAAAGGGTGTCAAATTTTGTCAAGTGCCTTTTCTGCATCAATTGAGATGGTCATGTGGGGTTTTTTCCCTTCATCTGGAATGTGATATATTACGGTAATTGGTTTTCAGATGTCAAACCATCCTTGAATTCCTGGAATAAATCCCACTGGTTAGGGAGCGCCGTCCCTTGACGTGCTGCTGAGTCTGGTTTGCTAGCATTTGTGAGGATGTTTGCATCAATGTTCACAAGGGACGTTGGTGTGTAGTTTTCTTTTCTTGCAGTGTCTTTGTCTGGGTTTGATATCAGGGTGATATGGGCCTCATAGAATGAGTTAGGAAGCATTTCCTCCTCTTCCCTTAGTTTGAGGAGGACAGGTATGGTTCTTCTCAAATTGTTTGATAGAATTCCCCATGAAGCTGTCAGGTCTTGGGCTTTTCTTTTTGGGAGATTTTTGATTCCTGATTCAATCCCTTTTCTGTTTCTTCACAATTTAGTCTTGGTAGGTTTAGTGTTTCTTGGAAATTTGTCCATTTCATCTAGGCTATCCAGTTCATTGGTGTACATCTGTTCATAGTACTGTCTTATAATCTTTTTTTATTTTGTAGAATCAGTAATAATGCCCCCAATGTCATTTTTTATTTTGGTAACTTGAATATTCTCTCTCTTCTTAGTCCATTGAGCTAAAGATTTGTCAATTTTGTTGATCTTTTCAAAGAACCGACTTTTAGTTTAATTAATTTTCTCTATTTTGATTAATTTGGCTTTAATCTTTATTGATTACTTCATTCTACTAACTTTGGGTCTAGTTTATTCTTTTCTCTTTTTAGGTTTTATTTATTTATTTGACAGAGAGAAACAGCAAGAGAGGGAACACAAGCAGGGGGAGTGGGAGAGGGAGTAGCAGTCTTCCTGACAGGCAGGGAGCCTCATGTGGCACTTGATCCCAGGACCCTGGGAACATGACCTGAGCCGAAGGCAGATGCTTAATGACTGAGCCCCCTAGGTGCCCCGGGTCTAGTTTATTCTTTTTCTAGTTTCTTAAGTGGCAAAGTTAGGTTGATTTGAGATTTTTCTTGTTTTCTAACATAAGCCTTTATACCTATAAGTTTCCCCTTTAGCACAACTAGCAATCCCATTTTTTTTTTTAAAGATTTTATTTATTTATTTGACAGAGAGAGATCACAAGTAGGCAGAGAGGCAGGCAGAGAGAGAGAGGGGGAAGCAGGCTCCCCGCTGAGCAGAGAGCCCGATGCGGGACCCGATCCCAGGACCCTGAGATCATGACCTGAGCCGAAGGCAGCGGCTTAAACCACTGAGCCACCCAGGCGCCCCCCATTTTTTTTTTTTTAAAGATTGTATTTATTTAATTTGACAGAGATCACAAGCAGGCAGAGAAGCAGGCAGAGAGAGCGGAGGAAGTAGGCTCCCTGCTGAGCAGAGAGCCCGATGCGGGGCTCCATCCCAGGACCTGACCTGAGCGGAAGGCAGAGGCTTTAACCCACTAAGCCACCCAGGCGCCCCTCCATATGTTTTAGTGTGTTGTGTCTTCACTTTCATTTGTCTCCAAGTATTTCCCTTGTGATTTCTCCTTTGATCCATTGGTTATTTAAGAATGTGTTGATTTCGTGAGGGCGCCTGGGTGGCTCAGTCTGTTGAGCATTGGAGTCTTGATCTCAGCTCAGGTTTTGATCCTCAGGGTCAAGAGTTCAAGCCCAGCTTGGGGCTCTTACTGGAGAGCCTACTAAAAAAATTTTTTTAAATGTGTTAATGTCTGTAGATTTATTTCTCCACTTGATTAGATCTCCTAACACGTATGTCAACAATGTCTTGTGGCTTTCAGTTTTCAGTTCAATGTTTTTTCAGCTTTCGTTCTTGCATTCTTTTGTTGAATGCATTTTTTAAAAGATTTCATTTATTTATTTGACACAGAGAGAGAGATCACAAGTAGGCAGAGAGGCAGGCAGAGAGAGAGAGAGGAGGAAGCAGGCTCCCACTGAGCAGAGAGCCCGATGCGGGGCTCGATCCCAGGACCCTGAGATCATGACCTGAGCCGAAGGCAGAGGCTTCACCCACTGAGCCCCCCAGGTGCCCCTGTTAAATGTATTCTTGTGTGTTTTGTTCTTTTTGATAATATTGTGAGTTAAATTATTTTCTTAATTTTGTTTAAGGATTTTTTTGTTGGCAGAATATAAAGATACGATTGATTTTTAAAAGATTTTCTTTATTTTGGAGCGAGAGTGAGTGAGCAGCTGGGCGGGGCAGAGGGAGTTAGGAAGACAAGCAGACACCACACTGAACGCAGGGCCCAGATCGGGGCTTGATATCACAGCTCTGAAACCAAGAGGCGATGCTCACCCAACTGTGCCACCCAGGCAACCCTAAACTGATATTTTTATATTGATCTTGTACCTGTGACTTTGCTGAACCCATTTAATAGTTCCACTACTTTGTACTGTGTGTGTGTGTGTGTTCCTTAGGATGTTCTACACATAGGACATGTCGTCTACGAATACAAACAGTTTTCTTTCTTCATGTCCGATGTAAGCTCCAGGAACTCAAAGTTGGTTTAACATTCAAAAGTGAATCAGCGGGACCTCAGCCGTCCCTACAAAGTTACTTACAAAGTTCCGGTGCCTGCTCTAACAGGCACCAGAGCTTGAGGACGGGATGTGTACGCGAAAAATACACAACTGTCTGGTTCCGCGCACATGAGGTGCTTGGAGACCACAGAGATGCATGTACATGGCGGTACCAGGGTCTGGGGTGGGGCGGTGAGTGTTTAATGGGGACAGAGTTGCAGTTTGGGATGATGAAAAAGTCCTGGGCACAGAGGGGTGATAGTTGCACAACATAAGTGTTCCTGATAGTACTGACCCACACTTGAAACGGGTAAGATGGTAAATTTTATGTTATATGTGTTTTGCCACAATAAAAAAAATTGAAAAGTTGTCAGTTGGTAGATTCTGTCACATTTAAGGGGTAAAGAAAAAAACTACAAGATCATCTCAATAGATGTAAAACATTGATGAAATTCAATACTGTGTATGTTAACTTTTTTTTTTTTTAAGTGAGTTAGAAAAAGAAACTTCCTTAACTGGAAAATTTTCTATTCAAAAATTCTAAAGATGGAGCACCTGGGTGGCTCAGTGGGTTAAAGCCTCTGCCTTCAGCTCAGGTCATGATCCCAGGGTCCTGGGATCGAGTCCTGCATCGGGCTCTCTGCTCAGTGGGGAGCCTGCTCCCCCCCCCCCGCCTGCCTCTCTGCCTACTTGTGACCTCTGTCTGTCAAATTAATAAAATCTTTTAAAAAATTCTAAAGCTAACATATTTCTTAATAGTATGTACTGAAAGTGTTGTCCTTGAAATCAGAATGAGACAAGAATGCCCACTCTCACGACGGCTACTCAGTGCGGACTGAAGGGCCTGTTTAGTTTAATAGCACAGAGAAAAGGAAATAAAAGGCATAAAATCAGAAAGAAGCAAAACTATCTACTGATGATATGATCGTGCATATAGAAAATTTTACAAATCTTACAGGAAGTTACATAAGTTTAGTGAAGTCAGTAGACAGCAGGTCACTATACAAAACTGCGCTGTGTTCCTGTATACTAACAACCATCACAGAATGGAGTTCTCGTGCAATCTATAATTAATGACCTAAGAAGCATGTGTGTGTAATAAAACCATGTTCATAAATTAGAAAGCTCAGTGATACGTTTTTTCCTTCCAGACTAACGTATAGATTCAGTGAAACCCCAGTGGGAATCTCGGCAGGGATTTTCCTCCAGGGCTTGAGTGGGAGGAATTGACAGATTCTGAAATTTATTTGGAAATACAAATGATTTAAGAAAAGCTAGAAAACCTTGATCAAGAAAAACAAAATCAGAGGAGAAGTACCCTATTTCAAGACTTACTATAAATGCACCTAATCCAGAGAAGGCAGCCCTGGGCCGCTGGGCACTAGCAGACAGCACCCCAGGACAGCGTCTAGAGACGGAGCCTCCCACTGTGGTCACTTACGACCACCCGCTAGGAAGGGTTACTCCTTGTCCTAAACGACGCTTGAACAGTCAGCATCCTTGTGAACCAGAAAGGTGTGTCTTGAATCCTGTCTCCTAAATACACAAAGATTAATTCAAGATGTATCATGTGATACGGGAAAGCCACAGAAAAGGAGAACACTGGCGTGTGTCTTCTGACCACAAGGAGGGCAAAGATTTCGTAACTAGCTCACGAAGAGCGCTGAGCCTAACAGAGCCGGCTGATGCAGCTTTACTGCTCACGGACAAACACTGCGGAGGGCGGAGAGATGGCCCCAGGGTGGGGGGACACGCTTGCCCCGCGCTTGCCCCGCGCGGCCTCGAGACCTCTCAGGGCTGTCTGGATCTTGCTTTGCAGCGGTGACGCCTTCATCTCCAGCTCGAGAAACCACTTCTCGCAGTGCCAGGCTCTGCTGAACAAAATCACGTCCGTGAACCCGCAGACGGAGATCGACGGGCTTCGCAACATCTGGATCATAAAGCCGGCGGCCAAGTCCCGGGGCCGAGGTGAGTCAGGCCGGGCGCGACGTGCGAAGCGGCCACCGGCGGCCCCAGAGCGCGGCGGGCGTACCCAGGCGCAGGTGCGTGGCCCAGGGCTCCGTGCAGGGCCGAGGCGGCCAACGAGCGGGGATGTTGTTCCCAAGTTAAACTGGGCCGCTGGCCCTCGCTGCTGAGACGGACGGAGGACTCCGACTCGGGCAACGGTGGGTTTCCCGCTCCTCACTCACCCGTGGGCACCGGCATTCCCGGAGGCCCCTCCCCGAGGAACGCACCTGCTGTCTGTGGTCTTTGTCCGATGGGCTCAGGGGCCGCTCCTTGTCCCGTGTGTCCTCTTTACTCCCAACGGCGAACACGGTGTGTTCTTTCTAAAACAGGGCTTTCAAGTTAGAGAATCTTATTTTGGGTTTCCAAAGAACCAACCTAAGGCTGCATTTTTCCAGTTTCCTGTGAGGGTGTTTTCCCCGTCAGCTCTGACTTTAATGCCTATTAATTTCCAGTCTTTCTTGTGCAACAGTAACAGCCCTCGGTCTGGGCCGTCCCCGCGGGAGATGGCGCTCCCGGCCACGCCGGCTTGTTTGTGTCGTGTGATGTTCCCACTTTCCTGAGTATCTAATAGATTTTCAATTTGGGGGGATATTTTATTTTCTCCTTGAATTATTTGAAGAGATTTTTGTTGTTTTAATTCCTAAGTGGTTCATTTTTACGTGATTTTACAAAGTCTTTATCACTTTCTGCTGCTGCTGCAATACCGTCTTTGCTGGCCCTCCGCCCGCCGTGCTCTGCGGCCCGCCCTCCAGGGTCCGGCCCCTGCCCCTCCATCGGCTCTAGCCGGAGCCTGCTTCTCTTGACGGAGGCATCCGTCTGCCAGCGGCTCCGTCCTCCTGTCCGTCTGGCCAGACCTTGCTCCTGCGGCAGACACCGGCGTCCCCAGGGATGCTCCACAGACACCTCAGCTGCTCACGCCCGAACGCAGGGCTTCCTGGCTGGGCGCCGGCTGTGGCTGTAACGCCGGCTGTGGCCTTGACTGTGATGCCGGCTGTGGCTGTGGCTGTAACGCCAGCTGTGGCTGGGCGCTGGCCGGGCGCCTCCCTGCTCTGAGCCCGGGTGACTGCCGAGGTTTCCTGCTCTGCCGAATCTGTCGTTTCTGGGCGGCAGGTCTCAGCTCACAGCTGAAAAGAAGAGATGGACTTTTTTTTTTTTTTTTAAAGATTTTATTTATTTATTTGACAGAGATCACAAGTAGGCAGAGAGGCAGGCAGAGAGAGGGGGGGAAGCAGGCTCTCCACTGAGCAGAGAGCCCGATGCAGGGCTTGATCCCAGGACCCAGATATCATGACCCGAGCCGAAGGCAGAGGCTTTAACCCACTGAGCCACCCAGGCGCCCCGAGATTGACGTTTTTGTGGGGAGAGCCGCCCCCCGCGTGTGGCTACCCAAAGACCCCCCACCATCTTGGGAAGCCACTCCCTCCAGGCTTCAGGGTTGTCATGGCTGCGAAAGAGAGGGCCGGAGGGTCTGGTGGTGACCCAACAGATGAGAGAGAGGCCTGTCCCCTCTGCTCAGATGTCACTGGTCACCAGGGAGTTGGGGACAAGGAACTGTGTGGTGGAGGAAGACCAGAACGGGTGCACTGATGTGTAGTCGTGTTGTTTGTCCGGGCACCAGACTCCGGGCCCTGGGACGCCTGCCCCCTCCCAGTCTGCTGGCTCCCTGAGGCCCACAGAGCTTCCCTGCCCTTGTGCACGCCTTGTTCAGCCCCCTGAGCAAGGGCTCAGCCACCCCTTGCTGGCCGTCTTTGAAACATGCCTCGGTCCCCAGCCCCGCCCCTCTCCATTCTGTGTCCTCTCTGGAGTCCTGGCGGCAGGCTCCCCAGTGGGAGAGCCTGGGGGTCAGCACCGGTTGTGGCCTCTCCCCGGAGGGCCGAGCCTTCCCTGTGGGGACACCTGACTGTGCGGCCTCCCGGTACCGGATCAAGGCCGCGCGGGGTCCCGGGGCCGATGCTGGACGCCGCGCTGCGCCCTGGGCTGAGCGCCGACCTCTTGCAGACATCGTGTGCATGAACCGCGTGGAGGAGATCCTGGAGCTGGTGGCGGCTGACCACCTCTCTGCCAAGGACAACAAGTGGGTGGTGCAGAAGTACATTGAGACCCCGCTGCTCATCTACGGCACCAAGTTCGACATCAGGCAGTGGTTCCTGGTCACCGACTGGAACCCGCTGACCATCTGGTTCTACAAGGAGAGCTACCTGCGTTTTTCCACACAGCGCTTCTCCCTGGAGAGCCTGGACAGGTCGGTGGGAGCGCCGGCTGGATGCCGCTGGGCGTGAGGGGACACGGTGGGTGCCCACCACACCTGCGGGACGGGGCGGGGTGCCGGGCCGTGCCTGCTGACCCCCACCACCCCTGGACACACAGATGAGGAAGTGGGCTCAGGGAGGTTACGTGGCCCCCATCCCGGAGGGCCAGGCCCAGGCCTGGTGTTCTTCAAAGCCCTGCTCTGCACCCCAACACGTGTGTATCGTCTCCAGAAAATCCCGAAAGCTCCATGTGCCGTGTGCCCACGAGGTGCCTGGCAGGGCCCAGGGGTGACCCAGCTAAGCGGCAGGTTCAGAGCCCTCTCCGTGGTGGGTGCCCCCCTCTGCTGGAAGGGCTAAGTGGCCGCTGTGCTCACATGCTGACCCGCAGCCGCCCAAGCTTGGCGGTGCCTTCGGCTGGCCACACAGTCCTGCTCTCTCTGGGGCACCTTTGGGGGCACATCTGCCTTGCCAGCCCTCAAACTCTTTGTGAGCCCCAGAAGTCCTGGGGTCGGGGCTCCTGCAGGTGGCTGGGGAAGAAGGAGTGTCCGGTCCTGAGCAGGCAGCCTATGGGACGTGACAGTGGCTTGAGGGTCTTCTGAGGGCCCCAGCGGCACCAGGCAGGACAAGAAGTGGGGAGCACCTGAGGCAGAAAAGGCACCCAGATCCCAAGGCCCCTGGGGCCAGGGTGCTGGGGAGGGTGCCCCACGGAGGTGCTGGACAGAGGCTCAGATGTCCAGGAAGGGGTGTCAGGGGTGGGGGGACCCATGCCTCGCCAGGCTCTCTGGGTGGGCAGGACATAGGTGTGGTGGGGACAGTGAGGCCACTTGGCAAAGCCTCGGGAGGGAGGCAGAGAATCAACCAGGGGCTCCCCACTTCTGCCTGTGACCCCCCCCCACTGCGTGGGTCTGAGGGCGTGCGTCTTGACCAGGAGCGTTGCAGGGGGTTCCTGCCGAGAGGACACACTGAGTGTAGGGCCTGCTTCCAAGAAAGGTGGGGACGCCTGGGTGACTCAGTTGGTGAAGCGTCCGACTCTTGAGCTCAGCCCAGAATTGACAGGGCTGGGAGATGGTCAGTGGACACCTTGGGCGTGTTGACTGTGTCCCCCTGGCTAGTGGCTGTGGCTACACCAAGAGTTGCACCTGGCAAGTGCCCCTTGGCTGCTGAGGACAAGTGGCTCTGGCTGGTAGCTCCTCGGGTGAGTTCGTCTTTGCCAGGCCAAGGGGGCCTAGAGGAGGGGGCGTGCCCCTCCCTGTGCATAAGGAGCCCCTCCAGCCCCCCACCCCAGGCCATCGGATGCACCAAGCCGTGAGGGGTGCCTGCTGAACCCCTTGCCCTCTCTGAGCCCCATTTCTCCATCTGGGACCGTAATCCCCCCCCCAAGGCAGGCAGGAGAGTCCCTGAAATCGTTTTGACCCGACACAGCCCGGCTGCCTATGCAGCGGCCAAAGTGAGTGGAAGGCACGCCGCACTGGCTCTGGGGCCACCCTAATTCCGCTGGTCTCGAGTCACAAGGTCCTTCTGTCCTCTGGAAGTACGACCTCTCCAGGGTCACAGGGACGCGTCTCACCACGCAGAGCCACATGGCTCATCTCGTGGTGGTTTTAAAACAGGTTTGGAACGAGGCAAGGGTGCAAATTAATTAATTCGTTTCACAAAGACTTTCTCACTTTGTCTCACCAGACCAGCTCTTCAAGAGCCACATCTCTATTGCTGGGTGCAGATGGGGAAACTGAGGCTCTGGGAGGCGTTACTTCCGGAGGACCCGAGCTATCAAAAGTCCTCCTGCAGCCACCCAGCGGTGGGGGGCTTGTCTCGAGAGCAGAGTCTCTGGGGGCAGGGTTAGCTGTGACTTGGGGGTTCCGCGGGGGCAGAGGGTCCGTAGGGGTGGGGTCTCGGGGGAGATGTCCGGCGGGCATGCGCATAGTGGGGGCATAAGGGTTCTGGAGATTGGGTCTCGCGGTCCGGGGCCACCGTCCGGGAGCGGGGTCCCAGGTCCCCCGCGTGGAGACGGGTCCCGGGTGCAGCGCGCGGAGGCCCGGAGAGGGGGCGGGGGTGCGGGGCCAGGCCCCGGGGGGCGCAGGCCTGACCGCGCTTGCCCCACGCAGCGCCATCCACCTGTGCAACAACTCCATCCAGAAGCACCTCAAGAACGACAAGGGCCGCAGCCCCCTGCTGCCCTACCACAACATGTGGACCAGCACCCGCTTCCGCGAGTACCTGCAGAAGCGAGGCCGCGGGGCCGTGTGGGTGGGCGTCATCTACCCCGCCATGAAGCGGGCCGTGGCCAACACCATGCGCGCGGCCCAGGACCGCGTGGAGCCGCGCAAGAACAGCTTCGAGCTGTTCGGGGCCGACTTCGTCCTGGGCCGCGACTTCCAGCCCTGGCTCATCGAGATCAACTCCAGCCCCACCATGCACGCGTCCACGCCCGTCACGGCCCGGCTGTGCGCGCAGGTGCAGGAGGACACCATCAAGGTGGTGCTGGACCGCAGGGCGGACCGCAGCTGCGACATCGGCAACTTTGAGCTGCTGTGGAGACAGGTGCGGGGGCTCGGTGCTGGGGGCCGGGCTGGCCGGGCGCGGGGTTGGGGGGGCCGCAGTGCTGAGGGGGTGTGGGGGCTGTAGCTGCTTCAGGCAAAGAGAGCAGCCAGTGGTTCTGGTCCCCCCGGACTCCCCCGACCCCTGTCTGGGACTCCCCCCCCCCCCCCGGCTCAGCCGCCTTCACCACTCTGCTCGACGCCCTGTGAGCCCCAGCCACCCCCAGCTCTGTGGCCACCAGGTGGGGAGGCCCCCCTGCCTGCACTGCTGCTGGGAGGTCCATGGCGTCCAGGCCCAGAATCTAGGGTGTTCCTTTCCAGACCTGCTGTGTCCTCCTCCTCCTGCCCGGGGAACATGGTGTCCTGCTTCAGGGGTCCGCGCCTAGTCCCTACAGGGAGCTTTCCTGCAGGCCAGGCGGGTGGTCCCTTTGCTGGGGACTCTGGTTCCATGGAGTACCGTGTGCCTGGGCCTCTCTGGGGGAGGGAGCTGGGGGCCGCCCAGCCCCAGGGAAGGGAGGCCCAGGCTTCTCGCCAGGCCTCAGCTGGCCGTGGCAGACCCAGGGAGGAGACGCTGGGCTCTGGGCGACTCGGCCAGCGTGCCCTCCTTGCCTAGCCTGCCGTGGAGCTGCCCCCCTTCCACGGGTCCGACCTCTGCGTGGAGGGCGTCAGCGTGAGGAGAGCCAGGAAGCAGATGCCGGCCATCTCCAGCGTGAATCTCCCGTCTTCCCTCTGGGACATGCAGCCCCTGAAAGTGAGGTGCCCCTCGGCCATGCCCAGCCCGCCTCTAGGAGCCCCCCCCACGGTGCCGCAGCAAGACCCGAGGCTGAGCGAGGCGCAGGCCGGGCCCCGCACCTTGCCCGCGCCCCTCTGGAGGGCGGCCGCCAGGAGCCGCAAAGCGCGGTCCGCCACCGCCCCGTCGGTCGGGAAGATCGAGCTCCCCACTTGTAACTTCCAGCATGTAGACAGCAGGGCCCTGAAAACTGGTCCGACCGACGCTGAGTCCGACAGACCCTCGGATCCGAAGATACCAAACGAGCCCGCGCTGCCGCCTGCGCTTCCCAGCGTGAAGACGGCGGAGGGTGCCCTGCTCCAGCGGCCCAAACCGCCAGGTACCAGCGCGGGGTCTGCTGGGGGTGGCCTGCGCCCCAGGCAGGGAGCGGGTCCCCATGTGGGCATCAGCCTGAGCTCAGAGCAGGCTCGGGGGCACCCCCGCCCCATCCTGGGACTGGCCGGGCTGTCGGGACGGTGGGGCTCCTGCAGCAGTGTTAGGAACCCCTCACGGGGCGGGGTGGGTGACGGCCTGTCTCGCTCCTCGTGTGACCTAGTGCTCATGGGGGATCGAACGGTGCCAGGTGCCGAGGGCAGGTGCCAGCGATCCCTGGACTCTCGCCTTCAGTTGTCCGAAGTTCCTAAAGGAGCTGACCGTGCGCGGCCTGGGAGCCTGTCCTGGGCCTGGGCTCCGAGCACAGGTGGACAGGTGTGGGAGCCCCCGAGGCTCTGGGGGTGACCCTGCCGTGTCTGAATCTCAGTGCACCTCTAGAGGCGTCTGGCACCCAGCGGTGGCCCGAGAGTCTGTGTGATGAAAAGGCACGAGCCAGGCCACCCCCACACGCCCTGCTGGTTGGGCCCCGGGACACTGGCCTCCTCAAACACACCGTGCTGCGTCCACCTGCCTGGGGCTCGGCCTCTTCCTCTCTCCTGTGCCCTTCCTCCTTTCTCCTCACCCCCCTCGCTGGCACCGACCTCTTTGTCCCCCCACCCCCCGTCTGTCTGCAGCCTGTCCGCCTGTCTCTCCTAGAGCGCGGGTCCCTAACGCTGTGCTCACCGCAGCACCGGGGCTGTGCACGTGGCCGGGGTCAGTGAGCGTTTGTTGGGTGAAGTGCACAGACTGACTCCAGAGTCGTGGGCTCGGGCTCGGGCTCCAGGAGCACGGCGGTGCGCTCGAGGACGTCCCTGTCCTGCCTTCTCTCCTCGCCTTGTGTCTGCTCTGTCGCGGGGGCTGGCCAGCCCCCCCGCTCAGCAGCTTGCCTCTGTGAGGACGATTTCCGGGGTGTTTTTGCTGTTAGGAAAACACCATGTACTTTTCATCTTCCTAGGAGGGCATCTAGGAGTGAAGGCATCTTCCTAGGAGTGAAGCGTTGATGGGGGGCTCAGGGGTCGTCACAGAGCAGCACCGATGGCGTGGGGCTGAAAGATGGAAATGTATTCTGTCGAATTCTGGAGCCCAAAGTCTGGAATCGTGGTGTTGGCTGTGCCACGCTCTCCAAGGCTAGGGAAGAGTCCCTCCTTGTCTTGTCCAGCTTCTGGTGACCACTGGCTGTCCCTGTGTCCCTTAGCTTGTAGAGTGCCTCCCAGGCTCTGCCCTGTCTTCACATGGTGCTCCTTCTTTGAGCCTCTGTGTCCAAATTTCGGCCTCAGAAGGACGCCGCTGTTAGGTTGGGGCCCGCCGTCCTCCCGCCAGTGTGACAGCTTAACTCGGTGCCACCGGCGATGACTATTTCTAAATCATGTCACATTCACAGATGGCACGTGCACATGATCTTGTGGGGTAGGGCTGTTGGACCTCGTCCACTGAGCCCGTGTAAGCGTGGCTAATGGGGGTGCCCTCGGACTGCATCCTCCCCAACGGCCATCACTCCTGCTGTGGCCAGCGCTGGGTGTTGAGAGACCTCCTAGGGCTTGGGCTTGCCTCTGGAGACAGTGCCATGAGGCTCCTCTGCCTTTCTCCGCTGACCCATAAAATGGCCTATTTTCAGACACGTGTTGGCCATTGACTTTTCCTCTCCTAAACAGTGCCCGCTCAAACCTTTTGTCCATTTGCCCTCAGACTCACAGGTCTGTCGCTTTTGGATTTGTGGGAGCCACGTCAACTCTGGATTCTCCTTTTTCAGTTGACTCTTTTACAAATACTGTCCCCCACTGTGTGATGTGTCTTCTGCTCCTTTATGGTATCTTTGGATGTAAATCCCCCTTAATTTTAATAAACTTAAGCGGGTCAACTTTTCCCTCTATGGTTGGAGACTTTTATGCCTTACAGCCTTACCCCGAGGTCATGAAAATAATCTCCAGCAGCTTCTTCTAGAGGCGCTGCTGCTCCTGCTTTTCAGTCTCTAATGCTCCTGGAGCTAATTTGCCTGTGGTGGGACAGGAGGTCCTAGCACAGTGTTACAGGGGTACTCAACTGTGGAAACCCCTCCTCCACCCACTGCACATACGGTATTTCTGGACTTCCTGGTCCGCTCCGTTGGTCTGTTCCTTGCCCTTGGCCAATGACGTGATGTCTTTGTTACTATAGCTTTGTAGGATATCTTTATGCTGGTTAGGCAAGTCCCACAATCTTGCTTTTCTTCCTTGGAAACAACTTGGCTGTTCTGGACCCTTACACTTTCATTCAAGTTGTAGAACCAGGTCGTCAAGACACATCAAAAAAATTAAAATTAAAAAAAAATTGTTATTGAAATTAAATACATGTATCAGTTCAAGGAGAACGGACTTCCTCACCTTACTGAGTCTCATCATCTATGAACGTGGTATATCTCTCCATTTACTTGTCTTCTAGTGTCCTTCAGTTTAGTGTCTGCAGTTTTCTTTGTGATGGTCTTATACTTTCCTGGAAGTTAGATTTAGTCTTATATGTGTTCTATTTTTTCTTCTATGATAAGTAGTATCAAAATTTGTATTTCTTCAACGAATTGTGGCTGGTTGGTAGAAATGGAGTTTTTGTGGATCGATTTTTTTTAATCCAGGCATCTGGCTAACATTTCTATCAATTCTATTAATATATTTGAAAATTATTTTGGAGTTTTCATATACACAATTATATCATCTGAAGAGTTTTCTTTTTCTTTGCTATCATTGCACGTTTTGCATCTTTTTCTTATTTTATTAGACAGTACAGAACCTTAATTACTTCATTTTTCTCGTTTCACTGGATCTCGGATGCGTATACTCTGGTTAGTCATAATCCTTGCTTTATGGCATGGTTTCATTGTTTGTCCTTACATGGCCCACTTTCAGGTAGTTTTAAAAACATAATTAGGGGGCGTCTGGGTGGCTCAGCTGGCTAAGCGTCTGCTTTCAGGCTCAGGTCATGATCCCAGTGTCCTGGGAAAGAGCCCTTCGTTGTGCTCCCTGCTCAGCCGGGAGTCTGCTTCTCCCTCTGCCTCTTCCCCTCCCCCTGCTCATGCCTTCTCTCTCTCTCTCTCAAATAAATAAATAAAATCTTTAAAAAAATTATTAGAACCAAACAGTGATATACATTCACCTATCTCTGGTACCCTTAACCTCCTGTGGGGCTTGATCCCAGGACTCCAGGATCATGACCTGAGCCAAAGGCAGATGCTTAATGACTGAGCCACGCAGGCACCTGTATTTTCAGTTTTTAAAAACTATCTTTTGATGAAAACTGTGAGTTTTAGTGTGGCCGAAATTATCAGTTCTTTTTTTTTTAGTCAGTGCTATTTTTGTCTTAAGTTTTACCTGGGATGCCTGGGTGGCTCAATTGGTTAAGCACCTGCCTTAAGTCAAATTAAGTGTGCCGGGTCGGAGTCCCGCCGGGCGCGCTGGGCTCACCCTCCGCCGCCGCCGCTCTTCCTCCTTCTTGCTGCCCCTCACTCCTCTCTCTCCGCCAAATAAATAAATAAAATCTTGAAAAAAAGGAAATGTCCCTTACTTTGAGGTTTAAACTACTATTTACCTACATGAATTACTAAGAGTTCCAAAATTGTCTTTGACGTTTAAGTCCTAGCCTATCTGGAGTTGATTTTTGAATATGGTATGATAAGAATCAAATTTTATTTTTGTCCTTAGGGACAACTACATTTTCCATTTATTTGTTGAAAAGTCCCTTTCTTTCCTGCTTTGTGCACCAGTGCGGGTCCGTGTCTGGAGTCTCTTAGTCTGGTCCACAGGTGACTTTGCACCCCTGCACCAGTGCCGCGCTGTCTCCACACCTGGACGGCAGGTTGCCTCTCTCTAGATGAGGGTTATGGTCCTCCTTGACTCATTTCCTTCTACACAAACATCATGACTGTTTTTATCGGAGTCCACAGCTAGTCCTGTTGTGATTTTGGATGGATTTGCATTGAATCCCTAGGTCATTTTGGGGGAAATTGAAGAATTAATACATCATAAACTATCATATACATCTTTTATTAGATTTATTCTTAGTTCCTTGATATCTTCATAGTACCACACATAGTGTCATCTCTATATCATCACTTGCTGCTGGTGTGTAGAATGCAATGATGTTTGTATTTTAATTTTTTATACTGCCACATTTCTAAACTCATTATTTTTAAATAATTTTTATTTTTTATTAACATATAATGTATTATTAGCCCTAGGGGTACAGGTCTGTGAATTGTCAGGCTTACACAGTTCACAGCACTCACCAGAGCCCATACCCTCGCCAATGTCCATAACCCAACCACCCTCTCCCTACCCCCCATCCTCAGTTTGTTTTGTGAGATTAAGAGTCTCTTATGGTTTGTCTCCCTCCCGATCCCATCTTGTTTCATTTTTTCCTTCCCTAGCCCCCACGATCCCCCGCCCTGCCTCTCAAATTCCTTATGTCAGGGAGATCATATGATAGTTGTCTTTCTCTGATTGACTTATTTCGCTCAGCATGATACGCTCTAGTTCCATCCATGTCATCGCAAATGGCAAGATTTCATTTCTTTTGATGACTGCATAGTATTCCATTGTATATATGAACCACATCTTTGTCCATTCATCTGTTGATGGACATATAGGTTCTTTCCATAGTTTGGCTATTGTGGACATTGTTTCTATAAACATTGGGGTGCACGTGCCCCTTTGAGGCACGACGTTTGTATCTTTAGGATAAATACCCAATAGTGTGATTGCTGGGTCATAGGGTGACTCTATTTTCAACTGTTTGAGGAACGTCCATGCTGTCTTCCAGACGGGCTGCACCAGCTTGCATTCCCACCAACAGTGTAGGAGGGTTCCCCTTTCTCCGCATCCTCGCCAGCATCTGTCATTTTCTGATTTGTTAATTTTAGTCATTCTGACTGGTGTGAGGTGGTATCTCACTATGGTTTTGATTTGTATTTCCCTGATGCTGTAACGTCATTATTTCTAATAATTTGGATGTGTATTCTTCTGAATTTTCTATGTAATTGCATGTCATGTGCAGATAGCTTTACGTCTTCCATTCCAATCTTGTCTGTAATTTCTTTGTCTTGTCATGTTGTATTGGCTAGACCCTCCTATAAAGTGTTGGGTATTATTGTTGAATTCCTGATTTTAAAGTGAATTTTTAAAAAAGATTTTATTTAATTGAGAGAGAGAGAAAGCACAAGTAGGCAGAGTGGGAGGAGAAACAGGTTTCCCACTGAGCAGGGATCCCGATGCGGGGCTCAATCCCAGGACCCCGAGTTCACAACCTGAGCCAAAGGCAGATGCTCAAAGAGAATGGTTTTAACATTTGCTCATTTATATTGACATTTTTCTAGGTCTTCATAAAGTTATAGATATGATATAAATATAGATATAAATGTATGGACGCTCTAGCATGTTAACGAAGTTTGTTTCTAATTATTACCAAGAATTTGTATTGTATGTAGTGAATTTTCTAAAAAAGAAACCTTTTTTTTTGCATCTAGAGGTTATCATAAGCTTTTTCTCCTTAGTAATATTAAAGTGGTGAATAACATCAATTGGTTTTTTATTTTGTTTTTGTTTTTTAAATTTTATTTATTTATTTGATGGAGAGAGACAAAGGGAGAGAAGGAGCACAAGCAGGAGGAAGTGGGAGGGAAGCAGGCGCCCCGCTGAGCAGGGAGCCCGATGCGGGGCTCGAGCCCAGGACCCTGAGATCACAACCTGAGCCGAAGGCAGACGCCCAACGACTGAGCCACCAGGCGCCCGTCAATTGGTTTTTTAACTTGCTTTGATGTTAGGTTTGATACATGGCTTTTGTTTCTTACAGGTTGCTGACATGTAATTTATTCCTCCTACTGTTTATAGACATTTATAGTTTTTCTAGGTCAGACTATTACAAATCGTGCTGCTATGAATGCTCTTGGATTTGGTGAAATGCATACCCTGGGGCGCCTGGGGGGCTCAGTCAGGTGGGCATCTGACTCTTGATTTCAGCTCAGGTCATGGTCGTGGGATCGAACCCCGCATTGGGCTCCCCACTCAGCAGGGAGTCTGCTTGTCTCCCTCTCTTTCTGCCCCCCCCCCGGTTTTGCTCTCTCTCTCTCAAATTAGTCTTTAAAAACAAAAAAAAAGCCCTATGTACACTGTGCTGTGCTGAGTCACACGCGCGGGTCCGGCCGGCGGCCCTGAGGAGCTGCCCGGAGGGACGGTGCCCGGGGCAGCCAGCACGATGTGGGCCTTCTAGCTGTTCCTACTCTTGCCGACACTAGCTACTCCTTTTTGCTTTGGCCGCTCTGGCAGCGGGCAGGGGCCTCATGTAGCGCTCCAATCTGCATTTCCCTGACGACTAAAGAAGTTCTGCTCCTTCGCTGATGGTTCGTTTGGACGCACTCTCAGAAATTCCAGTTTTTGCATTTGGACAATTTCTTTTTCTTGGCCTAGTCCTGTTGGCTTATAGGGGTTCTCTAGATACTCTGGATTCAAGTCCCTTGGCAAGTAAATCTATTAAAAATTTCTCTTGGGGCACCTGGCTGGCTCCGTCTGCGACGCATGTTGACACTTGATCTCAAGGTTTAGGTTCAAGCCCCGTGTTGGAGGTAGCGATTATTTAAGGAAAATGAAATCTTAAATATATGTGTCCATACACTGTGATATTTCTTATCTCACTCTTTGGTTTGCCTTTCATTCTCTTCATAACATCTTTGATGCACATGACTTATTAATTTCAGTACATTCCAGTGCTGATTTTTCTTTTATGATTAGCACCTTTTGTTTTCTGTTTGAGAAATCTTTGCCTAGCCCAAGGTCGTAAAATAGTCACTTCTGGGGGCCCCTGGGTGACTCCGTCTGCTAAGCTCTGCCTTCAGTCGGGTCACAATCCGGGATCCTGGGATCGCACCCCACATCGTGCTCCCTGCCCAGTCGGGAGCCTGCTTCTCCCTCTGCCCCTCTCCCACCACCCCAACTCGTGTGTGCTCTCTTTCTTTCTCTCGAGTAAATAAATAAAATCTTTTTAAAAAACCAGTCACTTCAGTTTTCCCCCGACAGTTGCACTGGCACACCCTTCCCATTTCCATCCGTAGTCCGTCTGGGATTGCGTGTGCTGCTTGGCGCGGGGGTCAGGAATCACTGTCTTTTCCGTCTGGGGACTCAGCCAGTGGAGCGGGTCTTAAAGACACTGTTCGCCACTGTACTGACCTTCCTCCTAAACCACATGACTGCATGTTGTTCTGTGTCTCGACTCTACTCTGTTCCAACTGTCTATCTGCCTGTCTGTCTGAGCCAGGCTGCTGCGGGACCAAAGCGACATCACAAAGGCACTTTTCTCCCCAGTGGTGTTCACTCAGCATTTGATCCCCCCATGTCTCCAGCGGCAGCAGTGCTGGGTTCCTCTGGGGAAGGCAGAACGGGGCTCCAGGTGCGGGCTGGGTTCACATCTGCTCCGTGTGGCTTCCTGGGGTGTCGTCCTCGCACAGCAGACGGTATAGACGAGAGAGCAGGCCGGACCACGCGAGCACAGGGAGGCTTCACTCACACCACATCTGCACGCATGGGACTGGCCAAAACTCAGGTCAGTGGGCGAGGAAGGATACGTCGCTACCGGAGGAGGGGGAGAGGCACACGTCTGGAACAATAACCAAATACACGGTAGTCGGGTCTCTAGGTCCCCAGGACTCACTCACCTCCTGTCATCAAGATATGCTCCTGCCCTCTGCTCCAGAAGCCTGATTGTGACGTCAGGCTCCAGCCCCAGATCTCACGGCTCTACTCAGCTCTGGATTCTCCATCAGGCCTCTTCATCTGGATAACCGTGAGTCAGGAAGACAAGTCCAGCCGGGAATTAACCTGGCCTGTGGCTGTTTCATGGGTGCTAACGGAAGACACGAGATGCCTAGACCAGAGACCAAGGACGTTATTACTCATGGCCCAGCACGAGCATCAGCACACCTGTGACAGTCCCAGGAAGAGGAGACGCCACGGACCAGTTCGTGTCACCGCCGAGGAGCACTGATTTGGGGAGTCCGCCGCTTTAACCGCAAGCAGTAAGCAACTCTGCTCTTGACCTGAAGGGAGACACTCTCTCATCCCTCAGGACTGCTCCCTGCACACATGACCCTGAGACACGACCCCGGTGAAGGCTAGTCAGAGCCTTGCACTCTCGGCACACCCAACAAAATGTGTAGGGCACTCAAAAGACCCATGGAGGACCGTGTCTCCCAACAACCCACCTGCCAGTCCTGCTGGGCCTCTGCTGGGTTTCGACTGGTGAGTACCCCTCTACCGGCCGTTCCGACTCACGTGGCCTGCAGAGGCTTAGACCGAAGCCATTCAATTTGTCTGGTTCATGTTTGTTTAGGGCTACCTTCCTCAGGCTCCAAGTAGCAGGAAGAAGCCAGTCTGCGGCTGTCCCCCCGCCGCCCCCCGGTGCCCAGGCCTAGACGTGTTCTAAGTCCCAGGAGGCCCGGACTGCTTGGATTTCCGACCGCCAGGATACGGTCTACTTCAGTCCGGTCCCCGTGAAGACCCACGCAGCTGAATGTGGGTTGACCTCTGATCTTCCATGTCCTTGCCGACATAGGGCGGAACGGGTGGGCTGAAGGGCATCCCCGACCCCCACCCCCCGCTGGAGACGGTTTCCGTGGTCCACTCAGCCTGCCCGTCCCATGTGAACTTGCTTCTCCTGAGCCACCCGAGGAGCAAGGCTGAGATCTGCATCCCGGCGGCCGCACCCACAGCCTGCGGGTAGCGGTGGGTGGCCCCGGGGCCGGCTAGACCCAGTCAGCGGCTCCTTGAGCGCACGGCACGCCAGGTCTGTGAAGCAGAGAGCACCGCAGCCCCTGTCCCGCACCTCTGGGCCCCACAAGCTCCCGCAAGAGGCGCAGTCCTGTCCATCCATAGCCACAGGACGGGCTCTTGCACCATCTCCTCCTCCCATCTGGAACATTCATCTCAAGGGCCGGGGCCGCTGGGGTGCACAGTAACCCTGTCTCGGTGCTCCAGGACCCTTGCCTCCCCCGCAGGGGAGTGCGGGTGGCAGGCTGGGATGGAGTGTGAACCCCGTGGGCCGCCGTCAGGCCTTGCTGCCGGCAGAAGGGTGCACGGCCCAGGGGCTGCCCGGGGGGGAGAGAAGCTCTGTGCCCAGCCAAGAGGACATGGCCACTTTCCCCTGAAGGAGGTGGGGGAGCAGAACACAGTCCCAGCCCTGGACAGTGCCACGCGGATGGCAGGAAGCCCGGATGCCACTGAGCACCCTAGCCACCAGTCCATCGCCGGTTGCCGAGCTGGCAAAAGGCACGCGACCGCAGATGGGCCCAGGGTCAGCCGACCGCAGCCTGCAGCCTGCTGCTCTGTGGCCTGAGAGCTGAGAATGGGCCTTACTTTTTCAAAGGGTTATAAAAAAACCGCAGCAGAGAGCATGTGACAGACATCCCTCTGTCCCTGTCCTAGAAGGTTTGCCGCCCCCTCCACGGATGGTGCCTGAGACCACGCAGTCTGTCCTGCAGCCACCCCGCTGGCACCCCCTTCGGATCAGGCGGACTTCCCGCCTCCTGAGTCCCCACGGCTCTGCTCCCTTAGGTCTCCAGGCAGGGCGCGACCGGTCCCTACCACCCACGGGCAGTTCTGCAGCCCAGGCCGCCTGCCGCTCCGGGGACCGCCACGCGCCGGAGCCCAGACTATGCAGTCGCCCCGTGTGGCCAACAGCTCCTGGCCCCGGAGCTCCAGCCGACATTTCCCCGACACGGGACTGCACAGCTGGGTCGGTTCAGCCCAGACGAGCCACACTTGCTTCCAGGCTACCGGCTGGGGTCGGGCCAGCTCCCCGGGACCCTCCTCCTTGGGCCAGTGGCTGCCCAGCCTGAGTTTGTCCAAGTCAGCGCGCCAACCCCGCCTGCGCGCCCGGAGCCTCGGCGCAGCGTCCGGGCTGACAGCAGGTGCCCAGCGGGCGGGAGGCTCCGCACCGGCAGGCAGCTCCCGGCCTGCGCTCGCACACGCAGTCCAGGACCCACCTGTCGACTTCGAAGGCAGGAGGGAAGGAGGGAAAGCTGGCTGGGACTTTGGCGGGGATCACCTTGAAGGGGCAGACCAGTTTGGGGAGAATTGACACCTTTTATATTCGTGTCTTTCAAACCATGATCATGATCTACTCCATTTAATTAAAGCTCAACCGATTCTTGGTGTTCTGTGGTGTTTTAGTCGGGGTCTGGCACATCTTTCATTAGAAATCCTCCCTTTAGGTGGTTGGTAGCTTTTTTTTTTTTTAAAGATTTTATTTATTTATCTGACAGAGAGAGAGAGGGAACACAAGCAGGGGGAGAGGGACAAACAGGCTCCGCGCTGAGCAGGGAGCCCGATGCGGGGCTCGATCCCAGGACCCTGGGATCATGACCTGAGCCGAAGGCAGATGCTCACGGACGGAGCCCCCGGGCGCCCCGAGAGTGTCCCGTCTTGCACTATATTCTTAAGGCACAGCTTACGCGCACAGTCAGGACAGACCTTGAGCACACATGGCTCCGTGTGCGAGGCCCCCTCCCTCTCCCCCAGATGAGCACAGCTGACCTTGCTCACTGCAGAGGTCGTCGGAGACAGCACCACCCCACTTAAATCGCCACACACACGTTCCGTGCCTGGCCTCTTCCGAATCGCGAGCCCCGGTGGCACGTTGACTTTCTGGGCAGAGGTGGCCGTGCGAGGGACTGAGGACAGAGGGCTGGGTCGCTTCCCGTTCGAAGTGACGGCCGAGTCGCTGTGATGGCCCCGTGCCAGCGTGTGTGGACGCGTGCATCGGTCCCTCCGGAGTGGACACGGACTGGACTGGCCTTCAGGCCCCTGCAGTTGCTGCCGATGCTTCTGCTTTGCTGTGGAAGGAACGGGCAGTTTTCCAGGGCCCGGTTCTCGTGAGTGCCCCCCAGCCTCGCTGCACGCAATCTGGTGAGACCGTGCTTTAGCCCCTCCGGCAGGTTTGCAGCGGCGTCCACTGTGGCTTTAGCCTGTCTTCCCCGCGTGACAGGTCAGGCCGAGCACTTTGCCTTGCGTTTTTGGTTATATTTTCACAAAGTGCCTGTTTCTGGCCTTTGCCCATTTTAAAACTAGGTCATTTGTGTTTCTGTTACTTATTTGCTGTGTTTTTTTTTTTTTTTTATAAGCTATGCATTTATTTGTCAGCTACGTGCATTGGGAATGTTTTTTCCGAGTCCACACTTGCCTTCTGCCTTTCTTAGCCATGCCCTGAGAGGCAGACATATGTCACGAAGCCTGAGCGATCAGCTTCCCCTCCTGTGGCTAGTGCTTGGTCTGCTTCTGTGAAATAACCTGGTCTGCACCTAAGTCACGAAGGCGTCCTCCCGTGGCTCCTTCTAGAAGCTCTGCGGTTGTGGCCTTCACGTTCCGGACTGTGATCCATCCCGAGTGCGTTGTCGCTGTGCTGCGAAGGGGCCAAGGACTGTGTGGTTCTCACAGGGACATCCAGCGGCCCCAGCACCGTCACGTGGCTTTGGCGCCTCATCAGAAACAGAATCCCCAGAACGAACCCCGGAGTCCCTCCCCTGGCCCGGTTCCGGTTCCGTTCACCTGTCCCTTTACCAGCATTGCGCTCACTAAGGGCCTCGGGGCCGCAGTCCGCAGGGAAGTGGGGAGGGCGATCCCTAAGTTCCCCAGCACTTCCCGCCCAGCGTTGCCTCAGCTGGTCCCTGTCTTTTGAATTTTCCTATAAATTTTACCATCAGCTTGTACATTTCTACAAGAAAGACCTGGTGGGATTCTGACTGGGCCCACGCCGCGTCCACAGACTCTTTCAGGGAGAATTGGCGGCCGGAATACCGAGACTGATCTCTGGGAGTGACGGACTCGACATTAATTCGGGTGTTCTTTGGTTTTCCTCTGCAATATTTTGCATACACAGTTTGAATCAAACGTATTCATACGTATTTGATGTTTTCGGCATGTTTATAAATGCATTTTTATAATTTTTGATACCTTAGGTGATCTTTTTTATCCTTTTTTTGGTGAGAACGTACGGAGTCTGCTCCCTGGCAGACCTCAGCTCTTCCGTCCGGTGCCGCCAGCCGCACTCTGCGCCCTTTGGATCACGTCCTCTGACCTCACGCGCCGTCCGGCTCCGCGCGGGGACGTTTGACCGGCCTCCCCCGTCTTCCCTGCTCCTGGCCCCGGCAGCCACTTTCTATTCTGCTTCTATGAGTCTGACTTTTTTTTCTTTTCAGGTTCCACTCGTGTCACACGGGGTGCTCTAACGTTTGCTTTCCAGTCGCGTGTGCTGGCAGAGACTATCCCACTGGTTTTCGTACATTGATCCTCCAGCCCGACTTCTTGGTGCCAGTAGTTTCTGAGGCCTTTGGATTTTCTACATAATCACGTCACCCCTTTCTGATCTTTGTCTTTGTTTCCTCATCCCAGCGTGACTGCACTGCCTGGAGCCTCCGGGAGGGACGGGCTGGCACCTGTCCGTGGCATTAGCTGGAGAATTTCCACACTTGCCTCGAGGCAGCTCGCGCGCTCACTTGTGTGCTGAGAGTGCTGAGAGTGGTTTTCTTTCCTCCCTCCTCCTCCCCGCCCTTCGGCAGTGGTGGGCAAAGAGCTACTGTTCTGGGCCCCTCGGCTTGCTTGTCCCCAACCCGTGCCCAGTGCATGCCTGACGTAAGGTACAGGCCCTGCTGTGTGCTGTGGGACAGGCTTGTCCTAGCCCCCTCAGGGAGGCCTTGTTCCTGGGCTCCGGTTCAACATCAGCCTCAGGCTCCGGGAAGGGAAGCTGCGGGCTGCTTTGCATAGGTGCCGGGTCGCCCCACTTCCGTCTGCCCCACCCAGCACGGGGAGGAGTGACTCAGCCCAGGCTGTTTGTAGTGAGTGGCTCTGACAGGCAGTTTGTCCCAGCCCGCGCTGCTCCTGGGGGCTAGGCAGTTGCCGGCTGGGGAATGCCCTGGCCCTGGGGCCGGGAAAGCCTGGGCTGCAGCGGGCTGGGCTTCTGGGCCACAGGCAGCCTCAGGACTGACTCACAGGCCTAGCACAGCAGGGAGGGGAGGGAGCCTGGCCAAGGTTTCAGACCTGTGGACACCCTGACTGCCCCTCCGTGAAAGGGCCTCCCTCACCCTGGGTGTCGGGGGAACTGCACGAGAACCCTCCCAGAGCAGCAGCTTCAGCACAGGGCACGGCCTCTCCAGGTGGCCGGCCTGCTCACCCTTGCTTGTCCCAGCCACAGTGGTACGCTCACCCAACAAGGTCCCTACCTCCTGAGGGGCCGGTGCAGAGAGCGGCCTGCCGGGGAGGGGGATGGCCCCCCAGCCTGGGGTGCAGAACAGCCTGGCCTGAGACCAGGGCTCACCCGTCTGTCCTGATGTTCCAGTCCCTGTCGGAGCCCCTCCAGCCATGGGCCTGCCTGGGGCTCGGGGTCCTGCTCCAGCCCACACCCTGATGCCACCCAGCCCACAGCCCATCTTGGTCCTGGCCCAAAGGGGACAGGGACACAGCTCCAGGGGTCTGAGCACAGGCACACAGGGCAGCCGGACCTGGCGTCTTCTGGGCACAGCCGGCGGCGAGGAGGGTGTGGATCAAGAAGAGCTGGAGGAGGGGCTACTCCGGCGCCGCTGGGAGGGCCCGGGGAAGGGGCAGGATGGGGGCCACAGGTCCTGCAGTCCTCTCCATGCCCACGTGGCTCTGGAGCCCCCCCCGGCGGGTCTGCGGGCACCCTTCTCCCTGGATGCCTAAGCAGGGCTGAGGGACAGTCCAGGGGAGCTGGGTGGGTGCCAGTTGGCCCTGCTCCTGAGGGTGAGGCCCAGACTGGCTATGGGAAGAGGCTCGTGGCTAGTAATGGGGCAACAGGCTCGAAGGAGACTGACTGCGCCTATAGTTTCCTGCAGCCAGCCCTCTGCTTCCTTCCTAGGGGTGGAGGGCCAGGGCGTTGACTGCTCACCTAGCCCACCTGGCTAGGACCGTCCACGCCCTCGGGGAGGGAGAGGGCTGTAGGGGCAGGTGAGCGGGGCAAAGGCTCCCCCCTTCCCGCAGTTTTCACCACCACACGCCGCCCCCCCCCCATGATGTCCCTGGACACCGCCTGTTGGGCTTGAGTGTGGGTCTGGGGTTTTCTGAGGGCTGGGGAGAGAAGAGGGCTTGGTGTGGGAGCGCGTGGGCTTGCGGGTCGGCTGGGACCGGACTTCCAGCTAGACGCTGGCCTTGCCTGGGGTGGCCGGCAGGTAGGCTGCCTTAGGAAGCAGTGTCAGGAACCGTTGAGTATGGCCAGGGCAACAGGTCTCAGCGCCCAGGACCCAGCTCTGGGGTGCTGGGGGCGTGGCCGCGGCGGGTGGGCGTGGCCGCGGCGGGTGGGCGTGGCCGCGGCGGGTGGACGCGGGCTCAGGGCTCCTCTCTCTCTCCCCAAGGGCAGCGCAGGGAACCCCCAGCGCCCTGCCTGGTGTGCGGCTCTCTGCCGCCGGCTCGGCCCTGCAAGCGCTGCCGCTCCTTCTGCGCCTCGGTCCTGCAGGGCGCCTCCTTCGTGCCCCTGGGCGGCGGGGGCGGCGGAGCCGGGACCCCGTGACGCCAAGGACCTGCACACCAAGGACCAGGACGGGACAGACTAGCCCTCGAACGTGGCTAGTTTCTTTGGAAACTTCACATAACGAGAGTCCTTGTATACAGAGCTATTTTAGCGAAACTGTGCAACTTCGGCGTGGTATTTCTTCTGGAGCCCCCGCGCCAACCCGGGGCCAGCACCCCACATCCATATACCCATGTACCCCAAACTCAAGCCCATGTCCTCCCGCAGCACCCCTCCCTCACCGGAGGAGGACGCCCCTCGTGGGCCGATGAGCATGAGAAGCCCCCCTCCAGAACCCCTCCTTGCTAGCAGGCGCCCCTCCCAGGCTCGCAGCCCGGGGTCTCCCGCAAGGCACTCAGTCACTCATTCATTCAACGAAAGTCTCTTTTGCACCCAAGTGTCTCCTTCCAACCTGGGGCTGAGTGAGGGGCGGTGGGCTGGGTCAGACCCCTCAGAGTCAACCCCACTTGGGTTTCTGGGCCCTCTGGCCACCAGCGGGCTGCTCCGGCAGCAGAGAGCCAGGAAGGGTGAGCCTCTGCAACCTCTCCGGGCTCCGGCTGGGGTGACCCAGCCCTCCAAGCCCACATGGAAGAGGAGAGGCTTGTGAGCAGTCCCCGTGGGCAGTTCTTTGTGGACCTCAGGGGGGTCCACAGCCCTTCCTTCCCAGACAAGTCCAGGGTCTGGTGGTGGGGAGGAACCTACTCCCCCGCACCCTGGGCTGTTCCCCACCACGATGGCATGCGGCCGCACCTGCTGGCCACTTCTGGTCACCTGTGCCTCTTGGCATCGTTGTCACCTTCATGGTGGCAGGTGTCTTATCTGGCAGGTGGGCCTGTCCTGGGGTGGCCACGGAGTGGGGACTCAGGGCCCAGGTGGTCACATGGCCCCCTTGCCCCAGGGTGAGCCTGTGCCCATGAGATCCCGTGGTACCGTGGTTCCCACCTGTCCCACGGTTACAAGCAGCTGCGTCCCGGCCTCAGAGCCTACGGAGCAAGGCCTGCATCTGGCCTGCATTGCCTGGGGCTGTGTCCATGCTGTGTCCAAGGGAGCCCCTTGGGGCAGCACACTTTCTTCTGACTCACCCCATCTGGCCGACCCAGAAGCCGAGTGTGCTGAAGGAAGGCTGGCCCAAGGACAGTGGGAGGGGGCTTTCCTGGGGGAGGCCGGACCTGCTACTCAGCACAGCAGGCTGGCTCGCTCCTGGGTATGGTGGCCTCCCGAGTGCTGGGGAGGTGGAGGCAGGAGCTCCAGTCCCACCGGCCCTGCCTCACCAGTCACATGGGACAGGGTGCCCGGAGCCCAGCAGTGCCCCCAGAAGTCCCAGCCCACTCACGCTGTAGGCCAGGTGGGTGCAGGGCTGAGGCACTGGCCCAGGATGGAGGGAGACTGGGGCGAGCTCTGGCACGCAGGCCATGGCGGCAGGAGGGTGCAGACCATGGTTTGGGGTGATGTTGGGTGGCAGACCCTGTCCATGGGGCAGGGGTTCCTTCAGGGCGCTGCCCGAGTTTGCTCCTGTCTCGGGCCTGCGTCCCTGTCAGGGAGCACTGTGGCCCATGCAGCTGCGTCTGCACTGAGGGCCGCCCCCCGGGACTGGCCTCCCTGCAGTGCCCAGGCTGCGAATGATGCCACTCAGGGTCAGCTCCCCTCCAAACCTGAGGTGCCCTGTTGGGGGTCCAGGCAGATCCCCAGCCATGGGTCACTTTATGTGCCCCCCACACCCCGCTCATGGGAGGGTGCCCTCCCAGGGCCAGAGCGGCTCACACCGGCCCTGCAGATGCAGGAAGGAGCCCAGACTCAGGGACTCTGGGCCCGCCCAGGTCGGGGGGAGACAAAGGAGCTTCCGAGCTCCGTCTTCCAGGTCTGCTGCCCCGCACCACGCCGCTGAGACCGGAGCAGCCAGGGGGCCGGGAGCTGCTGCCTACACACACACACACACACACACACACACACACACAGGCACAGAAAGAAACTCGAAAGTGCAGAGTGATTCCCAAGCAGAAGTTGGGCCTCAGGGTGGTGCCCTCTGGGGTGAGGAATAGCAGCATCAGGGTTGAGCATCTCAGACCCAGAGGGGTGATGGGCACAGGCCCCAGGCCCTGCTCCAGAAGAGGGTTCTCCTGTGGGCTCAGGGCTGGGGCCAGCCCTTGCCAGGTGCAGGCACCTAGAAAGGCTTCCGCCCCTCTGCTAGCCCACCTGGACTGAACAGCTAGGGCCACTGGCCACCCTCCGTGCCCCACCATCACGACGACTGCCTGAGACACGGGGGAGCCGTGGGGCATGTGGGACAGCTCCCTGACACAGGCCCACAGCCAGCCTTGCTCCTGCGTCTAGCCCCCTGGGGAACCTGGTTACCTGGAACCCCAAAGACTTAAGGTTCCAGATGCTTCCTTTGGCATCCTAGAAACTTCGTGGGCAACTGGCCAGAGTCTGAAGGTCCCATTGCCCGAGCCAGGACCTGGCAGGAAGTTATGGGGTTGTGGTTACGGCCAGCCCGCTTGGGCTTTGTTCCATCAGGATGGGGAGTGTCTGCCTCGGGGAGGAGACTCAGTCGACTCTCCCACTTGTCTCTGGGGCTGGAGCTGCAGGCTGGGAAGGCAAGGAGCCACTCCTCGGGCCGTCCTGCAACCTCCCCCCGATGCACGCGGGCCGGATGCTGGCCGGGCGAGCAGTGGTGCTGCTCTCCCTGGCCTGGAGCACGCACCGCAGCCTGGCCATCCCCAAGATTGCAGAATGCGGCCTCTCCTGTTCGCAGGTGAGCTCCTGCCTCCTCCTTGACCCCATCCGGTGATCAGGGGGCCTTTCCCGCTCTCATGTGAGCCCCCGAGCCTTCCTAGGGTCTCATCTTGAGGGGGCCCTGGCTCCTTCACAGGTGGGCGCCGGCCTGGCACCTGGCACAGAACGAATGGCGATAGGCAGTGGGTGACGCCGGGGCCTGGGGACCCCTGGGAGGCACGGGGCTGGCCCTGCAGTTCTGCTCAAGGGCCTGTTGGCCCAGAGCCCCGGCGGGAGGGGCCCACTGATGTGCCCTCACCCGGTCCCTCTCCCTGAAGCCCCTCGTGGCTTCAGGGAGCCCTGTTTCATCATCCGGCTTGTGTGGACAGCCCGCCAAGGGAAGGCTGCAGGAACGTGCTAATCCAGGACAGGAAGGAGCCGCAGGGCAAGCCGTGTGCTGGGAAACGGTGGCCTCCCAGGACTTCTCACCGCAGGGCGGACTGACTCAGCCTCTCCCGAGGGAGGCAGCACCTGCCATGGGTGCCTGTGTCCCTGGAGACTGGTCCAGGCACGGTGGGGACACAGCCCAAAGGCATCCCGGGCTCAGCAGAGCGCAAGGACAAGGGCTCAGAAAGACCATGGAGAGCACAGGGCGGAGGCACTGGAGCACCTGCCCTGCGCGCCGGGCCTCGGGGACTGGAGGTGTACAGGGCGCGAGCAGACAACGTGTGGGTGCTGGGGAGCCGTGCGTGCAGAGGAAACGGCTGGGTCCAGGTCAGGGGGTGACCCGGGGCCCCCACAGTGAAGGTGGACAATGGGAGGGGGTGGCTTTGTGTGCACTTTACCAGGGGAGTTAGAGCCACTGGGGATCTTCTGGGGGGGCAACTTGGTTTCGAAATGTGGGGTTTGAGAAGCCCATCAGGCGTGGGAGCTGATGTGAGTGGGGTCCGGAAGAGCCACCAGCAGGGCTCCCGCACTGGGCCGGCCGGGCTGGGACTCAGCCCCCCAGACCCAGAGGCTGTGAGGAGAAAGAGCCCCCAAGGGAGGAGAGGTGAGGGGAGAGGGGTGCTGGAGGCCGCAGGGCAAGTGCGGAGCGAGGGGGCTCAGGGCCCTGCTGCTGCCGACCCACAGGGAGGGCCAAACCCTCACAGAGGGAGCTGGGGCCGGTGCCCTGCCGGGGGAGGGGCTGGGAGGGAGCAGGGGCACCTGGGGTGGGGGAGGGGCGCCGGAGGACTTGCCTGGAGGGGATTGCAGGGGGGAGGAGGCAGGCCAGGAGCTGGCGGGGGGGGGGGGGGGGGGGGGGGGGCTGCCACTGGAGCTAGAGAAGCCATGATGGACAGCCACTGGCGACCCCCAGCGCCTTCACAGAGACCCTCCAGCCCACAAGTACCCACAGGACTGTTCTGGGCCTTGGCAAGTCTTCAGTGACACATTGTCCTCGTGGAACCGACTGGGGGAGCTAAAGGGACAGGAGCAGAGGGCCACGGTGCAAACGCTGCCGGGGGGTGGGTGCAGGGGCCTTGGGTGGTGAATGGGGCCATGGAGCTGGAGACCCTGCTCCATGGTTTGGGGGGCCCCAGCCTCCTGGGCTATGTTGCGGGGACCAGCTCCGGGCAAGCGGGGAGCCAAGTGGATCAGGAGCCCACACAGGTCCTTCCCTCTAGTCGGAGCTGAGGCGGGGCCGCGGGGGGTGCCTGGTGGGCAGCTGCGGGTGGGGTCGGGGGAGGGGACACAGGTCCCTCCCTGAAGACATGCTCCTGGGGTGGGGTGGGGGTCCCTCCCCACAGACAGCCCCAAGCCTGGCACGGAAAGCCCCAAGAAACCCAATGGAAAACCCCAGGGAGGTGGGGGTGCGGCCACTTCTCCACCAGGCAGCTCCGGGCCGCCGGGGCATGCAGCCAGCCCTCTCCCATGCCCTTCCCCAGCTCCTGGTACACCAGGGACCCTGGGCCACATTGCCCACAGGTGCTTTCTGGCCTGACCTTTGTCTCTGCTGGTCCCTCTGCCTGTGTCCCAGAGAGGAGAGAGAGGGTCTGGGCACTGAAGGGGCACCCACCAGCCCTCCACTAGACATCACGTTCCACAACTCCGGGGCTGTGGGGGCTCCAGGCACAGGTACAAAGGGCAGTCCCTGCTGCCCAGGCCACACGGATGCCCTCAACCTCGGGGCAATGAGCAGGGCCCCTCTCTGCCTTTGAACTCTGGGACTTGGGAAGTAGGTTCAGGCCACAGGATAGTGGATGCCGAGCGGGAATTCCAAGCATGGGAGGCGGAGGGAGGCAGGAACCTCCCCAGCACAGCCTGGCTCGTGCGCTCAGTGAGGGCTGCTCTGCAGGGTCGGTCTCTCGGGCTCGCTGGAATGGGCTGTTCCCTCCTGCCCGCGCACCCCTGGGCCGCCAGGCTCCCAGGACGCGCAGTCGCATGGTGGAGAGGGTGAGGCTGTCCAGGTGGGCTCAGCCCTTCCATCCGAGCAATGTGAAACGGAAAACAGACGTTGAGAAGACACGGAAAACAGATGCAAAACTGGGAGAAGTCCCAACCATGCGGGGTTCAGCGGTGCCCCAGCAGCCCGGGTCCCTAGTTTGTACAAACGCGCCGTCAGTCCGCGCCATCCTGCGGCTGTGGGGAAGCCCGCGGGACTATCTCCACGCCTCTCCTCTGCATCCCGCACCGTTCCGAAACTTGAGCGTGTTTAGAAAGGGGTTGGAGCGGGGATGGAACCGCAGATCCAAGTGGCAGGAGAGGACTGGCTTGGATCCTCTGTTCCCACCTGGGTGCCACCGGAAGTGCAGGCCCTCTGCTCGCGGACACACACACACTCACACACACACACACCCGCCCAGCTGTGTTCTCCAGGAGGGGAGCAGAGGGCTGACATCACCATTGCTCTTTGGCGCCCTGTGGTGGCGCTGGGGGGCAGGCCCCCCCTGGCCCCCCCCGTGCAGCCTGGTGCCCCAGGGACCCGGCCCCCCTGCCCCCTGGGCTCCCAGAGCAGCACCCCAACCTCAGTCTCCCCGAATTTGGCCGTGGAGCCCTACGGCACACCCACCAAAGTGAGGCCTGCCGGCTGGTGGTCCAACCACTCCCCCCACCTACCCCGGCCCCATCGGAACCTGGTCCCCAGTCCCGCCATGCCCTCACCTCCTCCACAAGGGCTCCCCTGAACACACCCGCAGATTTGCTGCCCACGCTGCCCTGGGGCCTCTGATACCCCTTCCCCATCCCTTTTCAGCAAAGTGCAACTTCCTGACCTTCCGGACCGTGTCGGTGTCTCAGAATGCGGCTCCTCCAAGACAGAGCTTTCCCCACTTCTTTCATTCGAGAACCCCAGCACCTAATCAGTACCTAGCAGGTGCTCAGCCAGTGTCCCCCTAAAGAATGAACGGCTGAGCCTGTGCCAGCAGCAGAAGCTGGGAATGTTGGGGACACGGGGATCCCCAGTCCACGGGGTCCAGGTCACACCGTCTACTGAATGACGGCTGTCTGCCGGGCCGTGGGCTGGACTCTGGGACCCCTCACCCCCACTGCCAGGCCCTTCCGAGAGTCAAGGGCCATGTGACTCTCCTGGGTGTTGGGGCTGGTCCAGGGGGGCGCACGGAAAGTGGCCATGCTGACCTCTCACTCTGTCTTATTGTTCTGTCCCCAGGGCTTCGCCTGCAAGAGCCGAGTGAACCGTGAGTACATCTCAGGCAGAGGGGGACATTCTGCCTTTCCCGTCCTCATACAGCCTGCCCACCAGGGTCACCCTGTCTTCCTTGCCACTCTACTGGCCTCCCCCTGCCTGCCTCGCAGGACAGAGTGTCCCCCAGATGTCGCTGTCCAGCAGCTGGTGAACACGGACAAGGCCCCCAGTTCACGCCCAGTTGTGCACCGGCCGCCCAGAAGCCCGGTGTTCCTGCTTCACCGGAGGGGCCTCCTTGCAAAGTGCCCCTGCCGGCCATGCAGGGAAAGCCCCACGTCCCCTTATCAACGCCCGTGTTTTCTCCAACGCGCACCGACGCCGTTAACTTCTCGGTCTTCACTGTGTTCCGTGGCGGCGGCGGCTGCCCTGGGCTGCGGCCGGCCGTGGGCTGCGGCCGGCCGTGGGCTCCTGCCGGGCCGTGGGCTCCTGCCGGGCCGTGGGCTCCTGCCCGGAGTGCCCCTTGCGAGTGCTCCGGGCCTCACAGAGTTCCGCTCCCTCCCGGAGGCTCCCTTGGGGCTCCCAGGGCCGTTCGGAACTTCTCCACTTGGATGTGATCGCATTTTAAGGGGTTCTGTGGATTTGGGGGTGTTTTAAGGAATTCTTCCCCGCCCCGAGGAACGTCCCCTGCCTTGCTGCACTTCCGCGGGTTTTAACCTTTTGTTTCCATTCGGCTCTTCAGCTCGCCGGGGCTTGTTTCCTCGCGGGGCGTGGGGTAGGGACGCGGCCGCGGTGCTTGGCTGCCTGGGGTCTGGGGACCCGCCTGGCCGCACCGCGCACGGCTCCGCGCACGGCTCCGCGCGGCTCCGCTCTTCCAGCCGCGGGGCAGCTCCCCGACCCCCGGGCCGCCGCCCGCGAGCCCTGCCTGGCTCCTGCCTCTCCCTGCGGGGCGGCCGCGTGCGCGTCCCTGAGCGCGCGTCCCTGAGCGCGCGTCCCTGAGCCCGCAGGTGCCGGCGCGCGGCGGGAGGGCGGCCCCCCGCGGCGGCTCGTTCCCGCGGCCTGACCTGCGGCGGCGCCCCCGGAGCGGCGGGGCCCCAGCCCTGGGTGAGAGCCCGCTGGGGGGCGCCCCGGGCCCGCGGCGGGGGGCAGCGTGGGCGCCGGCTGGGCTCGGGCCGCACCGCGGGGACCCGGGGGTCCGCCCGGACGCCGCGGCGCGAGGACCGCGGAGGCGCCGGGGACTGGACGAGGCGGGGCGCGCGACGGAGCATCGGCCTCGCCGTCCGCCCGCTCCGACGCGGGAGAGGGCGCCCCGGGGCCGCGCGGGCTGCGGGACGAGCCGGACAGCTCGGCTCCTGGGGACGCCCGGGGACGGCGGAAACCCGGACGGACCCTTCGTTTCCGCGTCGCTTTCAGTGCCCGCGCGCGACCCGAACTCCTCCGGAGCGAGGCGACCCACGCAGAACTGGAAATGCGGGAAAACCTCAGAAATGAGGACCGCGTGCGACGAACCTGGGAGGGCGCAGACCGAGGAGAAACTCAAGGCAAAAAGGGGGACGTTTTTAAAAATAAAGAAGATACGAACAAACAGATAAAGACGGCGCGTGAATGAATGGCGAGTGCCGCGGACGGGCCAAGGATGTCCAAAATACACACGTTGAAGAAGAAAAACCGAGGGCACAGGAAAAATGCTAAGAGCTACAGATCTCAGGAGATTAATTTTTTTTTCTTAAAACTGGGTATTATCAGAGCAAACCAAAAATACGGATCCTGTGTACCAAACACCAAAACACACTGTGGTAAAATGACTGGGCTTTAAAGAGAAAAGTCTTTAGGGCCCGTAGCAAAGCAAGCACACCACTTCCCATGGTAGGAGCCTCCCCAGCACGGGGCTGCGGTCCTGGATACCATTTCCGGCCAGGGGGCCCCGCGAGCAGTGGCCGACTCCCGACTCCCGGTCTGGGCAAGAGAATGGACCCGAAGAACCGGGACATCTCGGACCAGAGAGCACAGACGCTCTCAGAGACCACGGTACATGGGGCGGGCGCGCTCCTCAGAGGAGCAAGTGACTCTTCATCTCGGGGTTGTGGGGTCCAGCCCTGCGCTGGGTGTAGAGATTACTTAAAAATAAAACCTTAAAAAAAAGTACTTGGAACTGACCCAAAGAAGCTCCCATTAGCCAAGAGAATATCATTTGACCTTAAAAAGAAAGAAAGAAAAAAAGACTTGCAGTAAGTTGCAGCCCATCTTCTGAGGACGGCCTGGGACCTGCTCGTCATCCTCAAAAGTGGGATCAAGCCTTGTTCCTGCCCGTCTCCTACGAACACCGCCTGGGGGTAAGTGTTCCGGCCCGTAGGGAACCAAACGGTAGAAAAACCATTCTGCATCCTCCAGTGACGTGAGTGCTGGTGACAGCATCAAAGCCGGCGGCGGAGCTCCAGACACAGCATCACAGCACGCCCCCACCCCCCACCAATCAAGGGCACTTGACACCAGCGCTGGTCCTGCCAACGGACTATAACCTGAGCACAATCGGGCCTCCGGGTCCTGCTGCTGATCAGCCCGAAATACAGGGTCTGAAGACGGGTGCTGAACTGCACCCTGAGGACGCCTGGCAGACCACAGAGCCCCATTCTGCAAGGAGGGGCAGAGCTGAGCAAAGCGGCAGACCAGGTAATCCAAGTTTGGAAAATGGCAAGCCTCAAGGTTAGTGCGGGAAGAGGCCCCTCTGGACGATGAAACCATAAGGGATAAAGGAAGTCGGCCTGCTGGTTCTGCGGTGAGCGGAGGGGCTTGGACTAGCTGAGGACCCGCCGGCTGGTGCGGATCGGGCCGTCTGCTCCATAATCATGCACAAAGCTATGTTTTTGGGGTGAGCTTTTCAGTATCTTAATTTCATTTTTACACTAGAAAGCTTTTCAAAAGGGTTTTAGCATTTTGTATGCCTTCACTTCTTCAACATGAGCTTTTGATTGTCAAGTTTACTGAGAATTTCAGGAGGCGTTTCCCAATGCGGGTCTTGTTTTAAGATTACTTACTTTGGAGAGAGAGAGAGGGCGTGTGTGAGCATGGGAGGGGCGCGGAGGGAGAGAATGCCAGGCAGACTCCCAGCTGAGGGCAGAGCCCATCATGGGGCTCGATCCCAGGACCCTGAGGTCTGGACCGGAGCTGAAATCGAGAGTCAGACGCTCAAGTGACTGAGCCCCCAGGTGCCCCCCGCATTAAAAAAAAAAAAAAAAAAGATTTATTTATTTATTTTGGAGAGAGCCAATGTGTGTATTTTTTAGTATCACCAAGCAATTAACTCAGTTCCAAGTTACCTAGACGACCGGTTTAGCCTCCGAGCCCACAGATTAGGGGTTTCGTCCCACAAGACTGCCCCCCAACTTCCAACACCAGCAACAAGTCTGGGGTGTCCCTTCTGCCTCTGACCAGCTGGCTGTGGGTCAGAGGCTCCCACGACCCTGCCCTCGGTCCACTTTCTTTGCTTGATGGGCTCACAGAACTCAGAGCATCATTTTACTTGCCAGGTAACCAGTTTTTTATAAAACGACATAATTTAAGAAAAACCAGGTAGAAGGGACACAGGAGGGCACAGAGACCCCCATGCCTCCTGGGGCTCCCACTTTCCCAGCTCCATGTCCTCACCAACCCGAAAGTGCTCCAGACCCTGTCCTTTAGAGTTTTTATGGAGGCTTATATGGAAGGTTTTGCATAGGCACGGCTGATAAAATCGCCAGCCATTGGTGGTTGACGGGACCTCCGGGTCCTCTCTCCTCAGCAGAGGTCATCATGTGGTTGATTTCCCTGGCAACCAGCCCCCACCCTTGGGACTTTCCGAAACTTACCTCATTAAGATGGACTTAGTTGCGGTTGAACGTGGTTTGTTATGAACAACAAAAGAAGCCCTCCTGGCTCTTAGCTCTCAGAAAATTCCAAGGGTTTTAGGATTCTTGTACCAGATAAGGGGCACAGAGCATATTTCTTATATAAGTTACAATATCACGCATTTTGATCTGACTGGCATTGACTACAACCATTGATTTGAGGCAGAAATGACCTCAGAGATGAGTGTTCCAACCATGACCATGGTATGCCTCGCCAACGATTTCGGTCTTCCTCAAAGCCTCCTTCAGAGGCTGAAGGATAGTGTGAAAGGTTTCTTTAGTTGATTATATTTTCCGATTGGTTTTGCTGGTGTAAAGCAGCTGCTTTTGTATACTGATCTTGGACCCAGCACATTTGTTAAAAATTCTTTGTTATTCCTGATAGATTTCCCATTGAGTCTCTTAAGATTTTGTATATGGGTAATCACGAATTCTGTAAATGATGACAGTTTATAAACCTGTGTGTGTTTCTGGTCTTACAGACCTGGCTCCAGTCACCAGGACAGTGTGGAGTGGGGAGCCTTGCTTTAGTCCCGGTAGTCACGGGATTGACTCCCAAGGCTCACACGACGGTACCAGGCTAATGGGGCCTTCGAGGAAGATGACTTCTATCGAGACAAGGAGGTGCCTTTCTTTTCCCAGCTTTTTAAACATTCTTTATCATGAGTAGGAAGTGAACCTTACGAAAACTGTATGCGCCTGTGAGAATAATCATGCAGTTTCCTCCTCTAATCTTTCAGTGAGATAAATTGTACTGATAGATGTTCTAACTTTGACCACACGTGGAGTCTGGAAACAAATCCTATCCAGTCATGTTTAATATATTATTAAACCAAATGCTACAGTTTTATGTATGTTTTATAACTATATTCATACGGGAGACTGGCCTACACTTCACTTTTTTGCGTGAGCCTTTGCAAAGCTGGCCAGCGGCCCTGTCTGTCCTCTTTCCCTTCCTCGGGGTCATCTTGGCCATTTTACTTCGTTCTCCACATTTCTGAATGTCTCTGCTGTATTTTCCATCTCTTTGTCCCTCTGCGGCCTTCGGGGTCATTTGCTGGGACCTTCTGCTTCACTAATTCTCTCTTTGGTGAGGTCCAGGCTGCTCTGGAAGCCACTTGTTGCATTTTTAATTTCTGTTTCTGTGGGTTTTGTTTCTAGAAACTCTGTTTATTGCAAATGTGTTTGGTCCGTCTTTGTAGTTTCTGTTTCCCACCGCGCATACTTCCGAGCTTGTCCTAGGGTGGCAGGTCTACAGTTACATCTCGTGCGCCTGTCCCCAGAAGACTCCATGGGGCTCTCATTTCTGCCGGGTTTCCCTCTCGGTGCTTTGTTTTCTGGTGTATCTGCTCATCTTTAAATATGCCTGCTCAGTGCCCTCAAGAAATGACTCGTGAGGTTCCCCAGGGCCTAGGATGATGGAGGTTCCCCCGGATCAGATTCCCCCTTGTTTCCGAGTGGTACCCAGAGAAGACGTGTGACTGTCAGGACCATTTCCCTTTAAAAAACAGATTGAGGTCCCTTGGCCCTTCCTAGAGATGCGAACCAGGGCTGGACACCAGCACCCAGACCCACTGGAGGCCGTGGGAAGCTCTCTGTTCCTCCCTGCGCACTCAGAGCGGCCACGCCACAGAGCCCAGGGTTGGGGGGCTCCCCGTTGGCCCCCAGCCCAGGGGGGATAGTGATAGTGGGACAGCTCCATGATGTTGCCGGCTTCCTCTGCCTCCCTCTGCCGTTTCTCAGGCTTTGACCTGATGATGCTGATTCTTTGAGCAGCTTTCCCAAGTTTCCATGAAACCTTTTCTATGCCTGACTTTCCTCCAGCATTGTTAGCTGTTTTCAGCTAGAGAGTTGGCCCGGACAGCCTGGTCTGGCATATTACGGGAAACGAAACCCCCAGCTTGTTTTTGAACACAGAGAACTCTTTCTTTTTCCTCCTCTTCTTTTGTCAAGAGGAATTTAAATTCACCACCACATTTCGCCAACCCCTGAGTTCACTGTTCCCTTTTGGAACCCTCTTCTTCTTTCGAGTTCCTGTTTCTCCTCTTCAGAGTACATCTGTTAGGCCTCCCTGAAGTACGGCTCTGCGGCAGCTTTTCAAGTCTTTGAAAAGATCGAATGTATTTACTAGTCCCACAGGGAGACTCCCACGAGGCTTCATAACAAATTTTGGGTGCACAGTGATTTCCACGGAGGGACAACGACTTGCTTGCCCCGTTTTGCAGCACAGATACCGTGGCGTGCTTGCATCTCTTCTGTGTGCTCTGTATACTCTTCTCCTCCGTGCGTTCCCCGTTCGGTCCGCTGGTCTGGAGTAGGAGCTGTTCTCACACATTCATTCTCCAACAGGCATCTTCCCTCTCTGCTGTCACTACGCTCTGTGCTCCCCATGAGCCCTTCTCTGCCATGGCTTTACCTTTCTTTTGTTTTTTTAAATTCTGGTTTTCGTCCTTTACTTGGTTGGCTGGAGCAGATCTGCTTCCCCCCACCCCCAGAAAAGGTCAAGAGATGTGGGTTTCTCATTCCTTGCAGAGAAGAAGACATTTTCACACACATGAGGTGCCCATGGGTGGGAAGAGGGCTCTGCCTTCCCTTGGGAATGCCACGTGAGGCTCTCCGGTGCTCCCCGGGGCAAGGGAACCTCAGGCTGGGGACAGAACTCTCCCCGCCCAGCCCCACATTACCTGGCTGGCCACTCGGCTTCACCGTGGAGTCTGCGGACAGCTGGCGGGCTGGCCGCCAACCCTGGCTCAGAGGAGTCCATCAGACCCCACCATTGCTGGCACCATCTCCACGACATGGGGGGCCAAGGACACACAGGGCAGGGGCCATGCCAGGTGCAGACAATTGCTTACAACTCGGACGGGTACGGGAGGAGTGATCATGGACACTGCTCAGAACCGCCCGCTCGTGGGGATCAGGAAAGGCAGCTCAGCTCTTCCTTCTTTGTTTAACATCCATCAGTTTGGGAGAAGGAGGTGACAGGAGCCTGCGACCTCCTTGCCCGTCCTGGTCTGACCCCTCGGGACATGATGAGGAGAAGCCCTTGGGGTATGAGGACAGCTGTGCTCTGTGTGCCTAAGGCTTTAAAAAAATTGTTGTTTTTATTGTTTTATTTCTCCCACTTATGATCTTCTATAAACTTAAACCAAGTTGGGAGAAACCCCCTCTTATGGGGCCAAGCTCAGTATGGCATCTCACAGGTTCTGGGGAAGAGTTTAGAAACTTGCTGCCTTCTTACACACATAGATGGGCAGGAAGAAGGAAATGACCTTTATAGCATAATTTTTTAGATTTATTTTACTGGGGTGCCCGGGTGGCACCGTCACTTAAATGTCTGCCTTCAGCTCAGGTCATGATCCCAGGGTCCTGGGATGGAGTCCTGTATTGGGCTCCCTGTTTGGGGGGCAGAGCAGGGGCGGTGGGCAGGAAACCTGCTTCTCCCTCTGCTCCCTGCTTGTGTTCTCTCTCACGGTTCCTCTCTCAAATAAATAAATACGTACATACATAAAATCTTTTTTTATAAAGATTTATTTTATCTATTTGGGAGAAAGAACGCATGAGCAGGGGCACAGAGGGGCAGAGGAAGAGGGAGAAGCTCAGGCAGAGCCATGAGGAGCCCGATGTGGGGCTCGACCCCAGGATCTTGAGATCCCAGCCTGAGCCGAAGGCAGACAGACGCTAAATGACGGAGCCCCCCTGGTGCCCCAGAGTGCATTAGATTTTTATAGAGACAACTATGTCATCTGCAAATGAAGATGGCTTTACTTCTTTCCAAACTGAAAAGGAAGTTTATTTTCCTGCCTTATTGCGCTGCCTACAATCTCTAATGCAACACTGAACAGAAGTGAGCAGAGCAGTGACGCTGGTCTCCTTCCCGATCTTACGGGGAAACAGACCTTTCGCCGGCAAACACGGCAGAAACCATAGGTTCCCCACAGGTGGCCTTTAACAGGTTGAGAATGTTTCCTTACGTTCCTTGTTTGCTGAGGATTTTTTTTTAGGAATAGATATTGGATTTTGTAAAATAATTTTGCTATTGAGATGATCGTATGTGTTTTTCAAAATTTGTTAACATAATTAATTGTAGTGATTCTTTCTTCCTTTCCTTTCCTTTTTTTTTGGTAGGCAGCAAAGCCAAGTTTATTGCATGAGAACACAAAGCTCCCCAAGAGGGAGGGGCCCCGAGAGGCCTGCCCTATAGTGATGGGTTTTCCGACATCGAATCCGTCTCGTATTCCGAGGGCCAACTGCACTTGGTTATCATGTGTTATCTTTTTACATGTTGTTGGATTCCCTCTTCTAAAATTTTGTTTAGAGGTTCTACTCTGTGGCCATGAGCTTCCTGGAGTTTTCTCTTTTTGTAATGTTTTTGTCAGGTTTGGGTATCAGAGAACGGTTTCCACACTGTTCCTGCCGCGTCAGTGTTCTGGAAGGATCCACATAGAACTGGTGGTGGCTCTTTCTTAAACTTACGCTTTCGTTCACTTTCTCTACTGCTCTTCTGTCTCTTATTTCATTCGTTTCCACTCGGGTCTTTTTTTTTTTTTTTCTGATTACTTTAGGTTTTGTTACTCTTTCTTCTCGGTTTGAGATATAGTTGACGTGTAATTTAGCACTAGTTTAAGGACGTGCATTTACTCTAGTTTCTTAAGGTGGAAGCTGATGTCACTAATGTGAGTTTTTTTTTCTAATTTGGAATTAAGCGCTACAAATCCCCCCCTATAATGTTCTGGCAGCATCCAAATATTTTTATATGTTGTGTTTTCATTTTCATTCAGTTCAAAGTAATTTCTAATTTCCCTTTTCATATCTTCTTTGGCCAAAAGTTATTTAAAAGTGTATTGTTTAGTTTCCAAATATTGGGAGGTTTTCCAGAAATATTTTATTTTAGTTTTTTAGAGACTTGTTTATGTATTTTAGAGGAAGAGAGAGAGAGAGAACAGGTGAGGGGGCAGAGGGAGAGGGAAAGAGACTCTCGAGCGGACTCCACACTAAGATCACAACCTGAGCGGAAACCAAGAGTCAGATGCTCAACAGACTGAGCCCCCCAGGCACCTCCAGAACTATGTTATTAATGACTGATTTAATTCCATTTTGATCAGAGAAGATAGTTTGTTTGATCTGAATTCTTTTAAATGTACTGAGACTATTTTATGGACCACACAGTCTATCTAGATAAATGTTCCGTGCTCACGGGAACCACATGCAGACGCCACCGCTATTTGCGGGGGGGTGCCGTAAATGCCGGGGAAGCCGAGCGGGTTGGTTGTGTCATACGAGGCCACCATATTCCTTCCGGTTTTCTGCCCACTTGTTCGGTCAAGTGTAGAAGGAAGACTGTTGAAACCAACTAAGACTGTGGGCTTGTCTGTTCGACCCTGTCGTTGAACCTGTTTTGTCTCCCTGTGAAGCTCTGACCTTAAGTGCGTCGTATCGGTTGTGACTGCTGTGTCCTCCCGAGGAACTGCTCCCTCCGTCGCTGTGAAGTGAGTGTCCTTCTCTCTGGTAATGTTCTTTGCCAGGAAAGCCATGCCGTCTGGTCACAACCCGTCCATCTTTCTTTGGATTAGCTCTGGCAGCCTGTGTCTTCGCGCCGGTGTTGTCCTATGTGAGGTGCGTCTCTTACAACAGCCTGCGTTGGTCTGGGTTGTGTTTGCATCCTGAGTGTCTTTGCCTGACCACGGCGTCAAACGTCTGCACTGAGCTTGACCACGGAGGCCGTCAAGGCCAAGGGGGCCACATTCTTGTCCTTTGTTCCTTATCGTCTTTGTCCGCTTTTTCTTCTTCTTCCGTCTTTCTGTTGATTGTGTGTGTGTGTGTGTGTGTGCGCGTGTGCGTGTGTGTGCGCGCGCGCGTGTGTGTGTGTGGGGGGGTTCATTTTATCTCCTCAGTTGACTTACTAGTTGAAACTCTTTGGTCATTTTGGTGTTTTTTTGCTTTCTGTTTGTTTTTCCGTGTTTCTAACGTACATCTTTACGCATTATACTCCACCTTCAGGACGTGGTGCCCCACGGCACAAACAGCCGTGGCAGCCGTAGGGCAGCCCCACCTCGGCCATCCATCTGGTGTGTCAGATTTACTGATTTACTTGGGTGGGGGGGACGAGCAGGGGCAGGGCCAGAGGGAGCAGACTCCCCGCTGAGTGTGGAGCCTGATGCAGGGGTCAATCCCGTGACCCCAAGACCCGGAGATCATGATCTGAGTGGAAACTGGGAGTCGGAGGCCTAACGGGCTGCGCGCCCCAGGTGCCCTTCCCCCCACGCCAGGTGTTTGTGGGGTTGTGGTCACACGTTTCCCTTTCCCGTGTGTTCTAGACCCCCAGTGCATTGCTATTATTATTCCGTGTAAACAGTCAATCCTCCTTTAAACGGACTTAAATAAGGAGGAAACAGACCGTGTATCTGCCTGGTTATCATTTCTGGTGCCCCATTTGGTACCATGTTCCCATTTTCCTTCCTACCCAAGGGCCCGTCTCTTTTTGGGGTGTGGGCCTTCTGATGAGGAGTCCTCTCGGCTTCTGTGTGCTGAAGGAGTCTTTATTCAGGCTTCGTCCGCAGACAGCTCCAGCGGGCAGGCCGGCCTGCGGCATTCTGGGGCCTCTTCTGCCGTCTCCCACGAGAAACCCGCTGTTGTCCTGTCCTTCGTTCCTTCTGTGTAACGTGTCTTTTTCCTCTGGCGGCTTCGAGAGTTTTCCATCTGTCACCGGCTTCTAGCAGGGGTCGTGGTGCCTCATTTTTTCCATCTCCTTACGCTCTCACCAACCTCCTAGACCTGTGACTTCACAGTTTTCATCAAGTCGGGGAGATACCGATTTTTTTTCTCATTCCCTGCATCCCTCTGGGGACTCTCCGCGCACTCGGTCGCTGGAGACGCCCCGCCGACGCTTCTCCTGCCGTCTCATCGTCACCAGTATCTCTTTCCGTTTTCCTTTGGGTTGTTCGGGTTGTTTCTGTTGTTCCGTCGAGTTCCCCATCTCCTTCTTCTAAATATCTGATCTGTTATTAATCCTATCCGGTGTGTTTTTCATCTCAGACATTGTGTTTCTTCCAGAAGGTGGTTCTGAGCTCTCACTCCCTGTCTAGTCTCCACGCACTGGTCTGTGCGCACCAGTCGGGACATACGGAAACAGCTGTGGCCACTGCGTTGACGTCCTTGAACTGATTCTGGAACCTGTATCAGTTTCAGTGAATTGATTCTTCTCATTATGGGTTGTATTTTCCTGATTCTTTGCATGGCTTGTCATTTTGAATTGATAATTTTACCCTGTTGTGTGCTGGACATAGGATTTACTCCCACAAACATCGTTGAGGCTCTACTGAAACACAGTTAAATTTCGGGGCTAACGCTTAAACTTTCAGGGGGCGCTGGACAGGCTGAGAACAGCACTCAGTCTGAGGCTAATTACCCCCCACCGAGGCAAGACTCCTCCAAAGGTGGGGCGTACCCAGGGCCAGACGGCGCACGGACTGTTCCCAGCCCCAGGCGCGCAGGACTTGGTTCCCTCAGACCCTCCGCGGGTTCCTGCCTGCCCCGCAGTTCCCCTCACGGGCGTGCGGACTTGGGCCCCGCAGGGAACCTTCTCCCGCCCTCTCGCGCAGACTTCTCTCCTCTCTCGTGCTCTGCCCCGCAAACGTGGGCACGCGGGTCTGCCCGGGCTCTCTGCCTCCCCCACAGCCCAGTGTCACCTCAAGGACATCCCCGTCTTCCCTTTCCTCCTGCCGCGTCCTGAAACCCCTCTGCACACCCTCTGGCTGGCTTTCTAGGCCGTGTCCTACAGGAGAGTCAGTGGGATCCCATGACTCCGCCTGGGCCGCAGTGGGGTCCACAGAGCCGGATTTCCTTTCCAAGAATATATTCGGGTCTTGTAAGTCCTCACGTCCCGTGAGTCTCTCTCTGAAGCCGTCGGAGTGAGCTCCACCCAGGGACGCGCTCCTCACCGTGTGTGTCCAGGCCCGGTGGGCAGGGCCACTGCGTCCGGCAAAGACCTGACTTTGGGGCACCCGCCTTCTCCGTAGCCCACCTGCTCGCAGGTCGCTGGAGCAGGTCCCGGGGCGGAGACAGTCCGCAGGCTCCGGACGGACAGACTCTGCGCCCCCAGGGCCGCACCTCGGTCCAGGCCTGGGGCCTCTGGGGCGCCCCCTTCCTCCTCAGCCTCCCCGCAGAGGGGTCTTCCTCCGCTCCCCCTTCACTCACGGTGCAGTTCGGCCTGGTCTGATGGGGTCCCCCCCTCCTTTGCTGCCCGTCCGTCCCCCAGAGCTCCAGCCCCAACAGGTCCCCCTGGGAGTTCTGGGGGCCGCAGCTCCCACCCAGGACACACACCTTCCCCTTCCTGGACACGCGGCCCACCTCGGGGCTACTTCCTTCCACCGCCCCGACCCCGGGCCTGAACCCCATCTCTCCTGCCTGCAGACCACCCGCAGCCCTGGGTGCAGGAGGGCACCTGGGCTGCCGACTCGGAGGGCCACGGGCCTCCCCAGGGCTCCACGGCAATAACCCCTCTGTCCTCCAAGTCCCCGGCTGCCAGCCGGGCCAAGTGAAGGCTGCCACTCGGCTCAGCCCCCCGTGCCCGGAAGCGAGACCCCCGATCTGGCCTCCGACGACCTTGGGGTCATGACCCAGGTGCCCTGAAGGACTTTGAAGAGAGGCCATGGGGCTTGCCAGCTTATCAGAAGGCGCCCGTGCTGGGCAGGTGGGGTCTGCTCCCCAGTCCGGCCCCACTCCTGATGCCCGACAGACAGCTGGCTCCAGGGCGGGTCCTCTGTGTGTCCCAGTGGACCCACTGGGGGCCATTCCCTGATTGCATTGGAGCAAGACAGTGAGGACCCCTCCCCAGACATGCCGTCCCGGAGCGCCCTCCACTGGCTGGGCCACCCACAAAGCCTTACCCAGGCCCTGGGGAGCCCCACGGCACTCAGCAGCCCTCTCTCCTCCCCAGGGAACATTTTTAACAGCTTCTGCCGGCCACCACCCTCGTCCGTGTCCCCCTCGGTCCTGGAGGCCCTGACACTCTCCACTGCCATGAAGTGTGCCCCCCACGACGGCTGCTCCCTGCTCCTGCGCGTGCGGGCCTCCCTCGTGCTGCATGGTGAGAAACAGTCTGGGGGGCCAGGGACCCCACTAACGCACTTCACAGAGAGGAGGGGAAAAAAGAAGAATCCCTGCCCTGGTCTGACCCGCCTGCCCGGCCCCTCCCTTCATGCAGAGAGCCTGCGGGGCCTGGAGGCCTGCTCCGTGAATCTGGACACCCAGGAGACTCAGTGTCAGAGCGTGCGGGTCTCCAGAGCCTCCCGCCGCCGGCAGGTAGGGTGGCAGGTGAGGCCGGAGCCTGAGCCAGACCTGCTGGCCCGACCCCAAGCTTTTGCCTGACCGGAGCAGCTGTCCCCTGGCTGCTCCCGGCTGCCCTCCCTTCTGGACTCCTGCTCCTCCCAAGGCCCGAGAACTGGGGACCCTTCTCCTGAGTTCCAGCTGTGCAAGGTGGAGCTGGCCAGGCCAGGGATGGGGCGCTAGAGACCCCAGGCCCACCTGGCTCACACCTGTGTGTGCCCAGCTGCAGGTGCATTTTGATTGCTTCGAAGTGAGCGTGGCTCAGAGCCTCTACGTCACCCTGAGGACCATCCCCCACTTCTGCGGGGTCCAGCTGGACCAGCAGTACCATGTGGAAGGTGGGAGCCCATGGGGCTGGCCTGGGTGCAGCTGCCGCTGGCTTCTGGGGACAACTTGGGTGGGCCATCTGGGGCAGGGGGCAGGGCCCCATGCCGGGGGCTCGCAGCAAGCCCCTCTCACTTCATCCGGGGTCACGGGCTCCCTGGGAGAAGAGAGACTTCTGTAAAGCACGTGGGCAGAGGCCCGAGTCGGGCACAGGTGCCGGGAGCAGGAGCCTGGGCCCACCATTGCTGTGCCGTTTGCAGACTGCGGACACGAGGACGTGGCGGGGAACGTGCCCGTGTGCTTTGGTGAGGCCCCTTCAGTGCGACCGCTGCCCGCAGACCCCGGGGAGGCCCCTGCAGGCCCTGCCAGGGGTGTCTTCCGCCTGCCCCACTTGGGAAGTCATGATGGGTCCTCAGGTGGGCGACTCCCACATGCCTGGGTCTAGCAAGGGTCCGTCTCCTGGAGGCTCTCAGGACAGGTGGAGACCTCTGTCCAGTGACCGCGAGTCCCAGCGTGGCCCCCACCTGCCACCGTTTTACAGCCGGGAAGTTCTCCTACTGGGCGGACCGCAGCCGGAAGGTCATTCTGGTCCAGGTGCCCGAGGTCCCCGGGGCCCCCGACTACTACGTGCGGCTCTGCCTGAAGTGGTTCACTTGCAACGATGTGGGTGTCCCCGTGCGGGTGAGCCCGGGCCACATCCCACGGCCCTGGACACGCCTCTGGCCCGGCCACATCCCATGGCCCTGGACACGCCTCTGGCCCGGCCCTGGACACGCCTCTGGCCCGGGCTGCATCCCCTGCCCAAGTCCGGCCCAAGGACCTGTCCTCACCTTCCCCCTCCCACCCCCCCAGGCCCGCCTCCTGCCCACTACCCCCACCCCAGGCCTTCCCAGCCTCGCCCAGTCCCAGCCACTGGGGCCCCCAGCCCTCAAGTGCTCCACTCCACGCAGGTGACAGGGAACCGGATGTCCCGCACCGTCTCTCTGCCCTACAGCCAGGAGCTGCCGTGCCTGTGCCTCGAGGTCAGTGAGAGTGTGGCCTTCACCGCCCGGAGGAGACAGAGGGAGGGACTGGGCTTGAGCTGACCCCAGCCCCTCCCGCAGGGCTGGTTTGCGACCCCTGACGCCGTGCGGATGCAGGCCTGTCCCTTCGAAGACGGCAAGTGCCCTATGGTGTGGAGCAGTGGGTGGCGGGGGACAAGGCAGCGCGGGAGGAGGGCAGGTCGGGGGCTGCCCAGCTTGGCAGGGGGGTGCAGCTTGCTTCAGCCTGGAGGGGGACACGGTGGGAATGAAGCGTGCGTTCAGGCCCGTCCCCCCTCTTGAGCCTGCCGTGGACGGCACGTAGCCAACGGTGAGTCCCCGGCCGGCCTTTTCTGGGAGCCGAATCTGTGCGTGGACACGTGTGTGCAAAAACGAGCGGACACCCGGGACACATGGACACCCACGCCCCGGCCCGGCTCACGCGGAGGAAGCGGGGCTTCTGAGAGGGGCTGACGGGGGCGCGGGCGCAGAGGAGGGGTGCCCGCTCTGAGCTCTGCCCCGGGATGCCCCGCACAGGCCTTGGGACAGACACGTGGGTGGGGGCTCCGCTGACAGGGGTGGGTCCCTGCAGAGACGGAGGCCCTGTGGGATGCTATCCGCTACCACCCGGGGGACCGGGCACTGAGCTGGGAGCCCGCATGTCCCGTGAGCGGCCACGTGAGCCTGTGCTGGCGCCCGGGGCCAGGGGCCCTCTGCCACCACCTGGAGCACTCGGGCCGGCCGGCGCACGGCAGGGTGAGTACCCGCCCGGCGGGGATGGGGGTGGGCGCAGATGGCGGGGGCCTGACCTGAGCGCCGCCCCCCGCCCTCCCCCGCAGGTGCAGTATCCGCTGGTGGACACACAGCCCCGGCTCTGCCTGAAGGTGAGTGCGCCAGGCCGCGGTCACCCCGGGCACGGTCACACGTAGGGGGACGTAGCAAGGAGAGGCGGAGGGACGCCCAGCACTGGGCTGGGGCGTGCGGCCACACGCGCTCCTGGACCCTGCCCCGCCTCCTGGGGACCCCTCTGAGCCCCATCCTGGTCTGACGCTGGAGCTAGGGGATTCTGGGGGAAGGAGGCCCAGCGGGCCCCAGCCCCCCGCCAGCCCCGCACACACTGCGGGGACCTCCAGCCTCTCAAGTCCTCTCTGCAGTTCTCCACCAGCCGCGGCTCCTGGGTGCGATGCCCTTTCCAAGAGGGACACTTCCAAGGTGAGCTCTCCAAGGGGCCGCAAGGCAGCGAGGTTGGCCGGGGGCCTGTGCTGTGTGGACACAGCAAACACCACTTTCTTCTGGGTTCCTCGGATGCCTCTGGGTCAGGCAGCTGGGATGACAGGGAGCTGGTCCGTGGGCGGAAGGAGGGGAACTGGGGGGTGGTGCTGGGCCTCAACCCCCCCACCCACAGCCTGGAAGATGACCGTCCAGCCAGCCGCCTCTCGGGGCCACCTCCGGGTCACCTTCTTCTCGCCCAGTGCCGCCCATTTCCAGGTGCACCTGTGTCACCAAAGGAAGACGTGGCCGCCTGCCTGCCGCCCAGGGCCCCGGGCCACGACCCTCGCCCCAGCCTCAGTGAGCCGGGTGTGCAGTGGGTGGGCTCCTTCCTGGGGAGGGTGGCTGATCCGTTTCCTGTCTGCAAGGCCCTGATCAGCCCCTGGAGGCCGCCCGGTGTGGAGGGCACTCCCCTCCGTGACACAGTCTTCCCCGTCACTGCCTGTGACCGACCCCTCTCCCACCCAGAGTGACTTCGTGACTGACCTTGCAGTGGCCTTTGTGGACATTCCCACGGAAGAGGCTTGTGTCCCCAACACCTGCGTCCAGGTGGGCGGAGCTGCCCCCCAGCCCCCACCCACCTCCTGCAGTCCTAGCCCTGCTTCCCTGGCATCATGGCATCACAGAGGGGGGACTCTGCCCCCAGAGCTTCTCGGGGGGCCTGTCAGCCCAGCAGCCGCCCCGGGCCGGGGCCCGGGGGGGCTGCAGTCAGGGTGCGGGAGAGGCCGCAAGCCATGCTGACTGAGCTGCCCCGTTCCGCAGGGCTGGAGGACTGACGTGACTTTCTCCGCCCCCCACCAGCTATGTGACCTACGTTGCAGTGAGTTTCCCCCCAAGGGTCTCGGGCCCCAGGGCTGCGGGAGGTCCTGAGGTTGTGGACCCCAACCTCAGCTCTGGGCCCAGTCCCTGTCTCGCACCCTCAGGGTGGGGATGGTGAGCCCTGTACAGGATACTGGGCTTTGGTGGGGGACAGGGGGACCACCTGCCTGGAAGTCGGGCCAGACTCCAAGCCAGGCCAAGGCAGACCGACCCGGACCCACCCCTGACTTGGGGGGTCAAGGGCCCACCCCCCCGCAAGGTCAGCCATGAAGTCACCCTGGGTGTCCATCACCCCCGACCAGGGCTCTGGTTCCAGCCATCCAGGAGCTCACGATGTCCCTCAGCCCACCTTCTCTTGCCGAGCCACTAGGCCCAGGCTCCTGGGACTTCAGGCTTTACAGGAGACAAAGCGAAGCACTGGGGTCCTGGGTGTGGCCCAGGAGAGTGCCTGGGGGTCCTGAGAAGGGCGACAGGATGTCCGTGGGGAGCAGACATGGTCACGTGCACATGCTAGAGCCCTCTGGCTGCTGAGGGGAGAGTGGACTGAGGGGGTCTCGGGGGCACGAGGGGGATGGGAGAGGGAGGGGCACGCACCCACCCAGCGCCCCCAGCCTGCCCAGGGCTCCAGGCTCTAGGGCACGCACCCACCCAGCGCCCCCAGCCTGCCCAGGGCTCCAGGCTCTAGGGCTGCCCCAGTCCTGCCCTCTGCCCCACCGGAAATGCCCTAGAGCTTGGGGAGCGCCTCTTAGACCTCCCCCAGAGGAGATTACCAGCCAAGTCTGGGTCCCAATTCCCCAGCAAAGGTCCCCTGTAGCCAATCCCTGGCGGGGGTGATGGTCATCCCTGGGGCCTGTGTCTGGACTAGGGCTCCCCCACCCAGCAGCCAGATGACCTGAGAGCCGGCCCCAGCCAAGGCCAGAGCCTCCCTGCCGCGCTGGGCCAGTCCCAGGGTCCCAGGGACGGGCCCGAGAGCAGAGGGGTGGGTTCGGCTCAAGTGGGAGTGCATCCTGCTTTTGGGTCCCTGAAGATGGACTGTTGGCCTGCTGCCACGCACGGGCTCTCCGGGGTGGAGAGCATTGGGGGCCTGCGGTTCCCTCTCTTTCCTCCTGCCACAGGGGTGGGTGACCGGAGGGGTGTGCCCGGGAGGAGGCTGGTATCGGTGCGCCGAGCCGGCACCCTGGTCCTCTCCTTCCAGCCAGCACCCAGGGAACAGCGGCCTGAGGCCACGAGCCTCATTAGGCGCCAGCGCGTGCCCCGGCTGAATACGGGGGCTCAGCGGAGGCCAGCCCCCACCAGAGCTCCCAGGCCTCTGGCAGAGAAAGCCAGACGTCAGGACTTGGACGTGGCTCGCCGGAGCCCAGGCTGTGGCGCCAGCTACCTTCTCGGTCCCCAGAGGCCCGCAGCTCCCTGGGGGCCCTCAGGCCAGGCCCGGGGCTTTGGGTCGGATGAAGGACTTCCAGCCCCTTCCTGAAGCCCCTTTCTGAAGGCCTACAGAACGGCTGGGTGGGCCACCCTCTTCCCAGATGGCCTGGCCTCTGACTGCCCTGTCCCTGCTTGGCGCAGCCTCCCTCGGGATCGCCTGTGGTCGTGGCCACCATCCCTGGCCCGAGGACCAGGGCCCGGCAGCTGCCTGATGGCTGCCGGAGCTTTCCCAGGGCTCTGGAGAACTGAGTGGGAGCCCACATGCTCCACAGGCCCAGGACCAGCTTCAGCTCCTGCCCTGAGCCCTCGCACACTGACCGGGGTCCCCAGCTGGGCCCCCCAAACCCCTGCACCAGCCCTCCCAGAGGTCAGGTCGTCCTCCACTCTCTGGCCCCCCGGCTCGGCCCATCCAGGGAGGGCTCACCACTTCCCGTGGCCTTAGGAGGTCCCTGCCAGGACGGGCAGTTCTCAGAATTGTCCCACTCGCTGATGGCCACCGCAGGGGGACCCTTGGCCCTGCAGTGGGGTCTCCACAGCCCAGGTCAGGGTCACCCGGAAGCTGGGCTGTCAGATGTACCCCATAGACTCTGGTGTCGCACCCAAGGACTGCCAGGGTGATCCCTGAGCTGCGGTCATCTGGACGCCGGGCATCCTCTGCACCTGACCTCTGCGCTCCCAGGGATGGGCGCCGCCGGCCAGCCCCATCTCCACAGCCGGCAAATCCAGGGCCAGGCTCCGCTGTCCCCCTGCCCTCTTCTGTCAAGGGGGCTGATGCCCCCAGAGACCTCGGGGGTGGACCAAGCCAGTGTGCCCCCACCCTCAGTAAACACTTGTCCACTAGCTCGCCTCTTCCCTTGAGGACAGAGTTGGGGTCTGCGGGGCGAGGAAGCCCCTTGGGGGAAGTGGGTTGGTGAGGAGGGTTAGGGCTCTGGAGGGAGGCGAGGGTGGAGGCCCAGATCGCAGAGAGAGCCTGCTGGCCCCCCACCACATGCGAGCCCCCAGGTGGTCCCTGAGGACACCCCTGTGGCTGGAGACGTCACTACCGCACCGGCCTGCCCCAGGGCCATGTGTGGGCGGGAGAGCCAGAGGAAGAGGGGTGCTCAGCCGGTGCACGTTGGGGCTCAGCCCCACGACGGATGGGGGTGGGGCGGGGGGCGCCCTTTCCTGAAGCCCCCTCCAGAGTCTCCGTAAAGTGGCTACCAGAGGCCGGGTCAAGCCAGGAGCTGACAGAGGGGGGGCGTGGGGGTCAGGGAGGCCTCGTCCTTGGGCCCCAGGCCACCCACTCCCACCCTGCGTCAGGCTTTAGGGGCTGCCTATGGTTCTGCACTCACCATGCTTCCTCACTGCCTGGGATTTGGGGGCACGGAGTCCCCTGGAGGTCCTTGTCTGCCTGCGGTGCTCCCTCCCCATCGAGGCCCAGGCGGGGCGAGGGACCAGAGTCCGGCTGTGGCTGCGCGGTCCCTGCCTGGAGTTCCTGCTCCCCCCACCGGGTCCCCCCAGGAGCCCCGTGGCCACGCAGAGACCCTGGCTCGGACCCAGGGCTACCCCTGGGAACCTGGCCTGCCCAGAGTGGACCAGGGAGGGGCTAGGAGCTGACCGGGTGTAGGCTCCAGACTTGCTGCGGCCTTGGCCTTCCACAGATCCGGAAATCTGAGGCCCAGACAGAGGCCATGACTGTTCCTCTCAAAGAGGTTCAGGGCTATAGGGAATGAGTTGAGGATCGCCTTCTTGGGTCCCAGGTGCCCCGTGGTCCCCACGTGTGCTGCCACCCAGTGGCAGTTGTGCTCAGCGATCCAACCTCCGCACCGAGACCTTGACCACGCCCAGCGGCCTGGGGCATGAACCGCGGATGATCTCAGGCCCCAGGACGGGGAGGACCAGAGGGAGGGGCTGGGTCCCCCACCTAGGGCTCACCGTTGAACTAGAGGGCAACTTTGGGACATCCGTGTATCCCATTCATTCTCTGATCCTCAAGCGGTTCTGACCACCCCCTGGGCGCCGGACTGACCAGCGCGAGAAGCAAACATCACCGTCCCTGCGGCCGGGGACCGAGGGGTCTGCCCTGGACTGAGGGGCGGACCAGGTCAGCACTCGCAGCCTCAAAGCCCAGCAAATGGGGACCATCGGTTACCCCATCTGGAGCTGAAGTTTGCGTGGGACAGACAAGAGCCCAAACAGGCTAGAGACATCAACGATTTGGGTGCCCCGTGTCCGTGTGAGGCTGGGGACGCAGATAGGAAGTGGGGGGGGGGTGCCCGGTGGAAGAGAATGGTCCTGGTGCCCCGAGAGCAGAGACAGCAGGGGTGAGGGTCATAAGCTACCTGGTTCTAGCAGGATCCGACTGGCGAGAGGTGGGGTGTGGCAGGCAGATGGGGCCACGGGACGTCCTGGCGTGGGTTCCACGAGTGTGAGTGAAACAGCAACATTTTGGCCTCAATGACCGGAGGGCAGATCTCCATGGCTGACGACGGGACACAGTAGTTAGGGTTGGTGTCTGGACACGCTAAGTTGGGGCTCCCTGTTGGACACTGAGTTGTTCACCAGTGCGGACGGAGTGACTGCTGTGTGCCCACTCCCTCTGGGGCCAGTACGGACACCGGTCCCTGCCTGAGGCAGAGGATCCACACAGAAGTATACAACAAAGAGAATTATCCAGGACGTGAGACGGGCACTCGGAGAAAGAGCGGAACAGCGTGAGGGAAGGAGCTGGTCCTGGGGCCCGTGCGGAAACGAGGGGAGTGGGTGGTCCCCTGGGACCAACAGTCCCTCGGATCCAGGGAGCCCTCTCCACAAAGGCGGAGGAGAACTAAGCAGGTCCGCTATTGAATAAGCCTTTAGAGACGGCAAGGCAGAAACCTCACCCCTCCGTATGAGCCGGGCAGGTACCACCCTTCCAGACATGATCCCGAGAAAAGATAACTTGTCCAAAACGCGCCTGACATAAAGCCTATTTAATGTGACCGCCCCAGCCCTCTTGGGTCACAGTTCACGCGGAGTATCTGATTGCGTCCTTTTACTTTCACCCTCTTTGTGCCTTTGTATCTACAGTCTGCTGGGGGGCCTGTGGGGCTCAGTCATTAAGCATCTGCATTCCGCTCAGGTCATGATCCCAAGACCCCAGGGTCAAGCCCCGCATGGGGCTCCCTGCTCGGCAGGGAGTCTGCTTCTCCCTCTCCTGCTCCCCTGGTTTGTGCTCAATGTTCAATAAATAAATAAAATCTTAAAAACAAAAAGTGAGCCTGTTGTACACAACATACATTAGATGGATTGTGTTTTTTATTCACTTGGCCGACCCCTGCCCTTTAACGGGAGAGTTTAGTGCATTTACATTTAAAGAAATTACTGACAAGAAATAATTCACTTTTACCCAGTAGTTGTCTGTTTTCCATGTGTCTTCTCTGGTTTTTCTTCCCGAGGCTTCCACTACTGCCTTTTTTTGGCGTTGATTTTTCTACCATTTTTATTTCCTTCTTCTTTCCTCTTCTGCATATTTTTTTTTCAGTATTTTCTTAGTAGTTTCTGTGAAAGTTACAATTAAAATCTTAGAAGATAATACCCCAGTTTGAAGACTGACCGAGCCTCGGCAGTATGCAGACAGTCAGCTCCTCTAGTCTGCCCCGTCCCCGCGTTGTTGTCACAGACGCATCTTTATGTACTGCGGGCCCACTATTTAGTGTTCCATGCGCTTGCCTTTTAAATCATATATATAGAGAGAGACTTACAAACCGAAACTGCTCTAACGCCAGCTTGTACATTTTTTTAAAGATTTTATTTATTTATTTGACAGAGATCACAGTAGGCAGAGAGGCAGGCAGAGAGAGAGAGGAGGAAGCAGGCTCCCTGCTGAGCAGAGAGCCCGATGCGGGACTCGATCCCAGGACCCTGAGATCATGACCTGAGCTGAAGGCAGAGGCTTAACCCACTGAGCCACCCAGGCGCCCTGCATGTGGCTTTTAGTTACTGTCTAGTGTCCTTCCATTTCAGCCAAAAGGAGTCTCTTTAGCATTTTAAAAAAGTGTTTATTCATTTGACAGAGACAAAGGGAGCACGGGAGTGCGCAGGAGCGAGGGCAGGGTGGGCGGAGGGGAGGGAGAAGCGGGTTCCCCGACAAGCGGACGATGAGCAGGGAGCCCCGGGCAGGACCCTGGGATCATGACCTGAGCGGAAGGCAGACGCTTCAGGACTAAGCCCCCCAGCACCCCTCTTTAGCATCCCTTGTCCACAGGTCCCCTAGCGACGAGCTCCCTCGGATCTGATTTATCGGGGAACGTCTTGCTTTCCCTTTTGTTTTTGGAAAATAGATTTTACTGGCTAGAGAATTCTTGGTTGACAGGGTTTGGTTTGGTTTGGTTTGGTTTGGTTTGGTTTGGTTTTTACATCTTCCAGGACATGAAGGTCGCATCCCACCGCTTTCTGGTCTGCAAGGCTTCTAATGAGAAGCCCCTTAAAACAGTACTAAGAGGGGCACCTGGGTGGCTCAGTGGGTTAAAACCTCTGCCTTCGGCTCAGGTCATGATCCCAGAGTCCTGGGATGGAGCCCCGCATCGGGCTCTCGGCTCAGCGGGGAGCCTGCTTCCCCCTCTCTCTCTGCCTCTCTGCCTACTTGTAATGTCTAACAAATAAATAAAATCTTTAAAAAACAACTACAACAACAACAACAACAAAAAACAGTACCGAGGATCTCTTGCACGTGACCAGCCGTGTCTCTCTTGCTGCTTTAGGATTCTCTGTGGCCTTGGCCTTTGACAACTTGGCTATAACGTGCCCTTCATTCTGCTTGGACTTTGCTGAGGCTCTTGGGTACACAGACTCATGTCGGTCTTCAGATCTGGGGCGTGTGGGCCACGTTCTCTCCTCTCGTTCTGGGGCTCCCGGGCTGTGCACTCAGCGGCCCTGCCGGACGCCGGTGTCTCGCTGTTTCTACTTCTGCTCGCGTCGGGGATTCCGCGGACGCGCTTCCTTCCGTCAGCCGTTGTGCTTTCCAGCCTCAGATGTTCTGTCTCGTTCCTTTCCGGGACTCCTGTCTCTCAGCGGCGTCCCCTCTTCGTGCTCTGATCTCCTTCACCTGGTCCCACAGGCGAGAGAGGCCGGGCTCGGCGTCTCTGTCTCTCAGTTCCGGCGTGTGCGCCTCTTCCGAGCCGGTTTCTCTATCAGTCTCCCTCCTTCCGCCCAGGATGCGCCGCTCGCCCAGGTCTTCGCACACTTCGGACCTTTGCGGACCCCGACGAGGACGACGACGCAGGCTGGAGGCCACGGTCTCGCTCGCCGGCAGCCGTTGAGTTTTCCTTATCGGAGGTTAATCCTGCGTTTGTTTAGTGACTTCCAAACTGTGTCTGCAAAGTCTTTATTTCTCGTTCCGTGCGGCCACGGAACGTCTGGTTCTCTTATTCCTGTGCTCACCGAGTGACATAATAGAAATTTCCTTAAATGTAAATATTTATGTCTTTCCGGAGATGCCACAATAAGGAACAAGAGAAAAACCAAAAACCCAGCAAGCTATACTTGAAGCTAGCAGGAGGGGAAATAACTAGCAAGAGGAAGAAAATACTAAAGATTAGCATAGACGGGCGCCTGGTGGGCTCAGTCGGTCGGATGGCTGCCTGCGGCTCAGCTCATGGTCCTGGGATTGGGCCCACATTGGGCTCTGCTGGGGGGGGGTCTGCTTCTCCCTCCCTCTTGCCCCTCACCCCACTTGTGGGGCTCACTCTCATACATAAATAAAAATCTTTTTTAAAAGGTTAGTATGAAATAAGTGATGAAAATACAAAAATAGAGAAAGCCAGTGAAATCAAGTTAGTTCATTAAAAATATCAACAGAATTGACACACCTTTAGCTAGACTGACTAAAAAGAGAGAAGACACCAATTAATAAAGGGACAGATGAAGTGAGGACATTACTATTAATTTTACAGAAATATAAAGGATTTAAAAGAAGTAAAGTGCGTTATATGAGCATAGCGTAAGCTGTCGTACAGCAACAAACAGGAAAACGTCAACGCAACAGACAAACTCTCAGAAACACACAAACTCCCAAACTGAGTCTAGAAGAACGAGAAAACCCACAGACAGGAGAGACGGAACCCACAACCGAAAACCTCCCCACGAAGAAAAGCCCAGGGTTAGAGGGCGTCATTGGTGAATTCAATCAAACATTTTAAAAAGAATTAACTTCCCAAACTCTTCCAAAAGATAGAAGGGGAAACACTCCTAACTTGTCACTCATTCTAAAGCCAGAAAAGCACGGCCGGATCTGGGATCGCGAGGACAGATCCGAAACCCTGCGCGAGCCCGCCGAACCGGACACACACCGAGAGGCTCCCGCGCCGCGACCCAGCGGGGAACGCAATGTGATCTGACACGCAGACACCGACCAACGTGACCACAGCACAGCTATCGGGCGAGGAGGAAGGAGACGCGTGAGCATCTCCGTGGGTGCAGGAAAAGCATTTGACAAAATCCGACGGTCTTTCATGACAAGGACACTCGGTAAACTGGGACTAGACGGGAACTTCCTTGCCATGACAAAGGTCGCTCATACATGACCAGCTCACAGCGCGTCGTACTCATGGTGAAGGACGGACCACTTTATCCTAAGCTCAGCAGCAGGACAGGGAAGACCCCTTTCAACTTTCGAATGGTCCCAACAGCGCCAGCCAGTGTGGCTAAACGGGAAATCGGTGTGAGAGCCTTGAAACTGGCGAAGAATTCAATTCCCTCTACTTGCAGATGACGTGACTCTATATGCCGAAAACCCCGAAGACTCCCACGGAAACACTTTCAGAGCCAACAGATGAATTCTGCAAAGTTGCAGGATGCAAAACCAACACACACAAGCCAGTTGCGTCTCGCGCACTTGCAACGAACGATTGTAAACGGAAATTAAATCGGCGATTCCGTTTACAACAGCATCAGCATCCGCGTTCTAGGAATACGAATCCTCAGAAATACTTCAGCCAAGGAGGAGAAGCCTCGTCCACTGACGGCTGCAAACACTGCTGAGAGAAATGCCCCAGACGGAAATTAACAGGTCTGTGTTCGCGGACTGAAGACCGACCTTTGTGAAGACGTGAGCGCTGGCCACCGTGAGCTACGGATTCAAAGCGATCTCCTCAACGATGATTTTGAAGAAATAGAAAAATCTATTTTAAAATTCACATGGAGGGGTGCCCAACTGCCTCAGTCAGTAGAGCGCACGACTCTTGATCTCAGCGTCGTGGGTTCAAGCCCCACGCCAGGTGTAGATTACTTAAATAAAATAAATCTTTAAAATAATAATAATAAGTTCATATGGAATTACAAGGACCTGAACAGACAAATAATCTTGAAAAAGAACAAAGAGGACTCACACTTCCTGATTTCAAAACTTGCAACGAAACTACAGTAATCAAGAGTGTGGTGCTGGGACAAGGAGCAGACAGATCCACCGACAGGACAGAACGAGGGGCAAGAAGTAACTCTCATGGGTGCGGTCCGTTGCTTTTCAACAAGGTGAAAAGACCATTTCAGTGGAAAGGGCCGTCTTTCGGCAAGCCGTGCTGGAGGAAGCACAGGTGCACACCCGGAGGGTGAAGCCGCGCCCTTCCAGCGAGCGTGTCAGCGCCCCGGTCAGCGGACAGACACAGTGGGTGCATCCACGCGAGGGCCTGCTGGTCGCATGGAAGCGCGCCCTGTCCGAGACGCTGCGGCCCTGGGCGGACCCTGCAGGCGTGATGCTCAGTGAAGCCAGACCCGAAGCACCACGGACCGCTGACGCTCCCCACGTGAACTGTGTGCATCGGCACGTGCAGAGCAGCACGAAGTGGACCAGCCCGCGCCGTGGCCCGAGGCACGGGGGACCCGAAGCCTCCGTGTCACCTCACAGACTTTTTGTTTGGAAACGGGCAGCGGTCATGGCGCATAGCACTGCGGCTGAACCGGTCACCGCTGACTTGTGCACTTAAAATCATCAAAGTGGACATCTTTCTTATGTGCATTTTACTGCAATAAAACTTTTTTTTCAAAGACTTAAGTTTTTTTAAGTAATCTCTACCTCCAGTACTTGCCTCCGACGTACAACTCCGAAACCCAGTCGTGACTCTGCCAACCCAGTGAGCGATAAAACAGTTTCAAAAAGGACTTGACAGCACCCGTGGGGTTCAGTTTATTGTGGATTTACCCGGGGAGGGCGGTCATTGTGGTGGTTACGTCCTCTCATTCAAAGAAAGATCTTAAAGTTCTGTTTCTGCAAAGGCTCGTGGTAACTTGGGGCCAGGCCTTTGCGTGAAAATCCCAAGACAGGGAAGAGGGTCTGTCTTCCCTGTTGCTCACATTTCAGAGACAGCTTTGAGACTATAGAGGGAAACACTGCCGGATTGTAAAACCAGCCAGACGCTTGTTTAGCTTTTCAAAAAGTTTGCATCCATCTCAAAAGGAGCAGAAAGAATTGACTGGTTTCCTAAAGGAAATGCTCTAAGAGACCGGAGAGTGGAGAGTTTTTTCCATTTTGACACCAAGGAAAATTCAAGCGCAGACTGTATTGATGCTTACAACACGTGGAGGAAGAGCATTAGGGGAGAGGAAGAGTCAGAGCATTAGGGGAGAGGAAGAGTCAGTGCAAAGGCCCGGGGGTGAGTCCCGAGAACGGAGGTGGAGGGAGCAGGCAGGGGGAGGACGAGGGGCAAAGCCGTCCTCCCACTGGTGAGGAGTGGGCTTGCATCCCCAGTGCGGGGACGCGGCGTCTAGGAATCTGTGCCGCACTGAGCAGGGAAAGAAGAGCAGATCCCAGCCGCTGCGGAAGCCCAGCGAGAAGCCCGGTGGTCGCCAAGGAGGTGGGGGAGGTGGGGAGGTACCAGCAGACTCGCGGCGCGGAGCGCGAGCGCGGGGGAGGGGGGCTGCACCTGGAGCTGTGGGGCGGGGCGGGGGCGGGGCGGGGCGGGGCCAGGTGACCTCGTGGCCATTCCCCCGACTGCCCAGTCCCCCCAAGTGATTCCGAGGTCTGGCTCCAGTCGGGTCTCGGGGGCAGCCTGGAAGGACGCAGGTGCCCCCGCGGGAAGCAGCGGGCACTGGCGGGCTGGAGAGAGGGAGCAGCTGCGGGGGGCGGGGGGCCGGGGACCCCGGGGCGCGCCCGCGGCTGGGAGGGGGAGCTGCCCGGGGGAGGAGGATGGGGCTCGGCTTGCAGCCCCGGGGGGCGGGAGTAAGGGGCCGCGTCTGTCGTGAGGAGGGGGCTGCGGGTGAGACCTCCGAGCCTTGCTGGAGCGGACCCGGGAGGGCGCTCCGAGTCGCTCCCTCGGCCCCCACCTCTGCTCTCCGGCCCTTACTGGGGAAGCGACTTGAGGACGCCTGGCTTTTCTCGGGCCCCCGACGCCCTTGCAAATGGCTCGCTCTCCGCCGACCTGTCCCAGACCCGCCTTCACCCGGGCGGGACCGCGGGGTGGGGGCGCCCACGGGGACCTGCTGGGGGGGAAGGGGCAAGGCCGTGCGGGGCAGAAGGGGTCCCCGGGGGAGGCGAGCCCGTCACCGCCGCGGGAGAACTCGCGGCCAGAGGACGCCGGGCGCGCAGGAACTGCCCGGAGCGCACCTCCCTCGGCGACGCCTTCCGTCCGCCGCGCTCGAGGGGCCTCGTTGCAGCTTCGCGCGCGGGGCCGCGGGTCCCAGCGCGGCGGGGTCATCGCTCCACCAGGCCCCGAGCAGCCGCCTCACCCCAGCTCCCCCTGCTCTGGCTTCCCAGGCTCCCGCGCCCCGGCGTCGCCCCCCGGCAGCGTCCGGGTCCGCGAGTCCGGGTCCGCGAGTCCGGGGCGCCGCATCCACGCCGCGCGGGGCGCTGCCCCTCTCTCGCGGGTGTCGCCTCGCGGACTCCTCGCGGCGGTGGGGCGGGCCCAGAGCTCGCGTGTCTCCCGCCCGGCGGCGCCCCGCGGTGTAGACCGAGGGCGGCGGTCCCATTCTCCGCCGTCTGGGTTGTTCCCGCCTGTTCGACGAAGCCCCCGCCACCTTCACGCGCGCGCTTTGTGGAGCATCTTCAGTTCCGCGGGTCGCGACAGTCTCGAGAAGCGCGCGGAGACCACGTCCCAGGGCGCTGTCCGGCCGCTGCCCGGGGTCCGCACCCGCCACTCTCGGCTTCCCGGGCTGCATCCTGGTGCGCGCTCCCGGGGGTCTGCATCCTGGCGCGCCCTCCCGGGGGTCTGCATCCTGGCGCGCGCTCCCGGGGGTCTGCATCCTGGCGCGCGCTCCCGGGGGTCTGCATCCTCGTGCGCGCTCCCGGGGGTCTGCATCCTCGTGCGCGCTCCCGGGGGTCTGCATCCTCGTGCGCGCTCCCGGGGGTCTGCATCCGGTGCGCGCTCCCGGGGGGTCTGCATCCTGGTGCGCGCTCCCGGGGGTCTGCATCCTGGTGCGCGCTCCCGGGGGTCTGCATCCTCGTGCGCGCTCCCGGGGGTCTGCATCCTCGTGCGCGCTCCCGGGGGTCTGCATCCTCGTGCGCGCTCCCGGGAGTCTGACGGAGCCCAGCGTCTTGCCACCTCCTCCTCGGCTGAGGACGTTCGCGTCTGTAAACTGTGCTGCTCTCCTCGTGCTCCGCGTCCAAGCCCCCCGGGCTACGTGAGTTCACAGCAGCGGGGTCACTCTCAAGACAGCATCTTAGCGGAAACAAACGTTTTTAATGTTGATGATGCCTAACTTATACTTTTTCATTTACGCTTGTGAAGCGTTTGTACAAACCCTTCCACTAGCCCCATGTCGTGATGATTTCCTCCTGTGTTACCTGCACCGTCTGCGCGGCGTTCAGACCCCCGATTCCCTCTGAGTTTACCTTTGCAAAAGGTGCGACCTGTAGGTAAAGGCTCACCTCTTTGCACGGGTGGCCACTAGTTCCCATCCCTCTGCTGGAACAACTATTGTCCTCTGAGCTGTGCAGAGACTTCCGTGGTCTGCTCCTGTTTCCCTGCGGAGGCACCTACCACCAATGTCACGTCCTGGTTACTGGAGCTGTGTTAAATTCAAGTAGTTTCCGGCAGTTTGGTTCTTCTCTGTCAAATTCTTTTAGTCATTCTGGTTCCAACACACTTACATATAAATTTTAGAATTTGCTTGTCTATGTCTGTAAAAAAAATCTTGCTGGAACTTTGCCTAAGTGATATGTCAAATCTATAGATCACTTTAGGGAGAATGGATGTCTTTATTATGCTGAACCTTCAAATTCATGAACATGGTAAGTCTATTTATTTTGATCTTATCTGATTTCTCTCTTTTTTTTTTAAGATTTTATTCATTTGTTTGACAGAGACAGAGAAAGCAAGAGATAGAACATAAGCAGAGGGAGTGGGAGAGGGAGAAGCAGGCCTCCCGCTGAGCAGGGAGCCCAATGCGGGGCTCCATCCCAGGACCCTGGGACCATGACCTGAGCCAAAGGCAGACGCCTAATGACCGAGCCACCCCTTATCTGATTTCTCTCAATAGACTTTCCTAATTTTCAGTGCTGAGAACCTTTACAAATTTTGATAGATTTACACCTAGACATTTTTGGGAGCTAATAAATGCTAACATTCTTAAAATTTTGGTCTCCAATTATTCATCCCTTGTATGTGGGAATACAATTAATTTTTATGTGTTGAGCTTGTATTCTTGCTAAATTCATTTATTGGTTCTAAGAGTTTGGTTCTTTTTCTTTTTTTAATAGATTCCCTGGGATTTTCTACATAGATAACCATGTTGTCTGCAAATAAGGACAGTTTTATTTTTCTTTTCCAACCAATATGCCTTTTATTTCCTTTTCTTGCCCTATCGCACTGGCTGGAACTCTAGCACTGTGTTGAGTAAGAGTTGTGAGAGAGGGCGACTCTTGTCTTGATCCCAGTCTAGGCGGAAGCATCCAGTCGGTCATGTGAGCTGTAGGACTTTTGTCAATGCCCTTTTTCGAGTTAAGGAAATTTGCTGGGCATGGGAATCTGAACTGGCGATTCTTCTCTTTCAGCACTGCAAAGACGTACTACCCACAGGAAACCCAGTCATTCCAATCATTGTTTTGTAGGTGATACATCATTTTTCTCTGGCTCCTTTAAGACTTTTTCCTTGGTTTTAGTTTTCAGCAATTTGATTATGAAGTGTCTTAGTGTGGATTTCTTTTAGTTTTTCCAGGATGGGATTTCCTCTGCTTTTTGAATCTTAAGTATGTCTTTCACCAAACTTGTGAAGTTTCCAGATGTAATGTCCTTAAATATTTTCAAGCTCCAGTTTCTCTCCTCTCTTTCTGGGACTCCAGTGACATAAACACAGCCCCGTTCTTGTTGTCCTGTGGGTCCCCGAGACTCTGCTCATCTTTCTACATCTTTTTTCTCTCTGTTGCTCAGACGAATTTCTGTTGCTGTGTCTTCAACTCATTGACTTCCTCCTGTGGTCTCCATTGCGGTCCTGAATCCATCCTGTGAAGGTTTTCCCCTCAGTTATTCTACTTTTCAGTTCCAAAATTTCCATTTTCTTTTTCTTTACATCTTTCTCTTGGCTGAGTCATTCTTTTTTAGTATTTGTGTCAAGACCACTCGCCGTTTGCATAAAGCTGCTCCGGAGTCCCTGTCGGGTCACTCCCACACCGGGGGGGGGGGGGATCACACCATTGGCAATTACTCCCATTGGCCACATGAGTTGAGACTTCCATGGTTTTCTCATGCCAGGTGATTTTCGTTTCTATCCTGGACATTTTGAGTGTTGTATCATGAGACTCTGGCTCTCCCGCCTACCCCTCCGAGAATGTGGATAGTGCTGCTCTGGTCTCCTGTGCGCTGCGGTTCCCGTGTCTGCTGGACATCCCAAGTCTCTACAGCTCTGATCAGGGCGGTCCTGCATGAGCACCACCTCATGGTCACTCTGAGACTTGGGCCACGGTCAATCTAGCAGGACAATTCGCCAGCTATTCCATGTGCTGGCAAGGTGACCCCCGAGTACCTGTGGATTAGCGGTGAGGCCAGGAGTCCAAACCTTAATCTCCTGGGCTCGTTTCCCTCCGTTCGTTTCTCTCCATTATCTTCCTGGTACTTTCCAGGTTCCTGAGGTTGCCTTTTCCTCCAACCAGACACTGTCCACTTCTGCATTTGTGACGCATTTGGGGCCAGATGGCAAGAGGACATGGAAAAAAGGCTGCTAGTGAGCAAGTTCACCGGGTTCCAGGGTCCGAGATGAGTACACAGACATCAATGGCATTTAAAAAAATATTTTATGCATTTATTTGAGAGAGAGTGAGACAGAGTATGAGAGAGGGGAGGGTCAGAGGGAGAAGCAGACTCCCCATGGAGCAGAGAGCCCAATGCGGGACTTGATCCTAGGACCCTCGGATCATGACCTGAGCCGAAGGCAGTTGCTTAACCAACGGAGCCACCCAGGTTCCAACAACAGCATTTCTTTACGTCACCCGTGATTAATCCCACAATAAAATTGAGAAAACAATTCCATTCACAACAGAAAGAAGAGAATAAAATACCTCGGAGTAAGTTTAACAAAAGGAGTATAAGACTTCTACACTTAGAACCACACGCATGTCTGGGGAGACATCTAATGTTCCTGGACTGGAAAACACAATACTGTTAAAATGGCAATATTCCCCACACTGATTAATAACCTCAATACAATCCTTATCAAAGTGAGAGTGTTTGGGGTTCTTTTGGCAGAAATTAGCAATCTGATCACAAAATTTGTTTGGACATACAGAGGACAGAGGATAGCCAAGCAATTTTGAAAAGGAACAAAGTTGGTAATTTAAGAAGTTACTATAGGGCTACAGCAATAAAGACGGTGTGTTCTGGCATAAGGACTGACATACAGATCAATGGACGAGAATGGAGAGTCCGAAAATAAACTCACAGGTTTATTGACAATTGATTTTTAGATAAAGGTGCCAAGGCTTTCACTGGGGAAAAGGAGACTCTTCAGCAAATGGGGTATGACATTGGAAACCCAGGTAAAAACTGGCAGTTAGACCCCTACCTCACACTCTACACGAAAATTTAACTCAAAATCCACCAGAAACCCCGATGGAGAGCTAAAGCTGTAACACTTTGGAAAGGAAACATAAGAGAAAAATCTGTGGGACCCTGAGATAGGCAATGCTCTTAGGTACAGGCCAAGAGCAGGGTCTGTGAAAGAAAACCAGATGGACCAACAGCACAGTTCTGAGCTTCAAATGACAATAGTGAGAAAACGACAACTGGCACAGAATATCGGCAGATTGCACACAACAAGCAGGGAGTACTTAGAACACGCGCAACGTGAACGTGACACAAACATTCACTTAGGGGCGCCTGGAGGGCTCTGTTGGCGAGGCGTCTGCCTTTGGCTCTGGTCATGATCTCGGGGTCCTGGGATGGAGCCCCGCATCGGGCTCTGTGCTCAGTGCGGGGTCAGCTTGGGTTCTCTGGCTCGCCCTCTGCCCCTCCCCCCACTTGTAAGCACTACCTAAAATTAGTAAATATATAAAATCTTTTTTAAAAAAACAAAACCAGACAAGGATCCCATCAAAAAAGAGAACTACAGACCAATATCCTTGATGAACACCGATGTGAAAATTCTCACCAAAATACCGACCAATAGGATCCAACAGTTTATTAAAAGGATCATTCACCACAACAAACTGGGATTTATTCTGGGCTGCAAGTTTGGTTCAACATCCGCAAATCAGTCAGTGTGACACAACACATCAATAAAAGAACAAGAACCATATGATACTCTCAATAGATGCCGAAAAAGCATTTGACAAAGTACAGCATCCCTTCCTGATCAAAACTCTTCAAAGTGTAGGGATAGAGGGCACATACCTCAATGTCATCAAAGCCATCTATGAAAAACCCACCGCAAATATCGTTTTCAATGGAGAAAAATTGAGAGCTTCTCCCCTAAGGTCAGGAACACGGCAGGGATGTCCACTATCACCACTGCTATTCAGCATAGTAGTAGAAGTCCTAGCCTTAGCAATCAGACAACAAAAAGAAATTAAAGGCATCCAAATCGGCAAAGAAGAAGTCAAACTGTCACTCTTGGCAGATGATACGATACTATATGTGGAAAACCCAAAAGACTCCACTCCAAATCTGCTAGAACTTGTACAGGAATTGAGTAAAGTGTCAGGATATAAAATCAATGCACAGAAATCAGTTTCATTTCTGTACACCAACAGCAGGACAGAAGAAAGAGAAATTAAGGAGTCAATCCCATTTACAATTGCACCCAAAACCATAAGATACCTAGGAATAAACCTAACCAAAGAGGCACAGAATCTATACTCAGAAAACTATAAAGTACTCATGAAAGAAATTGAGGAAGACACAAAGAAATGGAAAAATGTTCCATGCTCATGGATTGGAAGAACAAATATTGTGAAAATGTCTATGCTACCTAAAACAATCTACACAGTTAATGCAATCCCTATCAAAATCCCAATCATTTTTTTCAAAGAAATGGAACAAATAATCCCAAAATTTGTATGGAACCAGAAAGTCTTCGAATAGTCAGAGGAATATTGAAAAAGAAAGCCAACGTTGGTGGCATCACAATTCTGGACTTCAAGCTCTATTACAAAGCTGTCATCATCAAGAGAGCATGGTACTGGCACAAAAACAGACACATGGATCAATGGAACAGAATAGAGAGCCCAGAAATAGACCCTCAACTCTACGATCAACTAATCTTCGACAAAGCAGGAAAGAATGTCCAATGGAAAAAAGACAGTCTTTTCAATAAATGGTGCTGGGAAAATTGGACAGCCACATGCAGAAAAATGAAATTGGACCATTTCCTTACACCACACACAAAAATAGACTCAAAATGGATGAAGGACCCCAATGTGCGAAAGGAATCCATCAAAATCCTTGAGGAGAACACAGGCAGCAACCTCTTCGACCTCAGCCGCAGCAACATCTTCCTAGGAACATCGCCAAAGGCAAGGGAAGCAAGGGCAAAAATGAACTATTGGGACTTCATCAAGATCAAAACTTTTGCACAGCAAAGGAAACAGTTAACAAAATCAAAAGACAACTGACAGAATGGGAGAAGATATTTGCAAACGACATATCAGATAAAGGACTAGTGTCCAAAATCTATAAAGAGCTTATCAAACTCAACACCCAAAGAACAAATAATCCAATCAAGAAATGGGCAGAGGACATGAACAGACATTTCTGTGAAGAAGACATCCAGATGGCCAACAGACACATGAAAAAGTGCTCCACATCACTCGGCATCAGGGAAATACAAATCATAACTGCAGTGAGATGCCACCTCACACCAGTCAGAATGGCTAAAATCAACAAGTCAGGAGATAACAGATGCTGGCGAGGATGCGGAGAAAGGGGAACCCTCCTACACTGTTGGTGGGAATGCAAGCTGGTGCAGCCACTCTGGAAAACAGCATGGAGGTTCCTCAAAATGTTGAAAATAGAACTGCCCTATGACCCAGGAATTGCACTACTGGGTATTTACCCTGAAGATACAAACGTGGTGCTCCAAAGGGGCACATGCGCCCGAATGTTTATAGCAGCAATGTCCACAATAGCCAAACTATGGAAGGAACCTAGATGTCCATCAACAGATGAATGGATCAAGAAGATGTGGTATATATACACAATGGAATACTATGCAGCCATCAAAAGAAATGAAATCTTGCCATGTGCGACAACATGGATGGAACTAGAGGGTATTATGCTGAGCGAAATAAGTCAACCAGAGAAAGATAATTATCATATGATCTCCCTGATATGAGGAAGTAGAGATGCAAGGTGGGGGGGTTGGGGGGTAGGAAAAGAATAAATGAACGAAGATGGGATTGGGAGGGAGACAAACCGTAAGAGACTCTTCATCTCACCAAACAAACTGAGGGTTGCCGGGGAGGGGGGGTAGGGAGAGGGTGGCTGGGTGACGGACATTGGGGAGGGTATGGGCTATGGTGAGTGCTGAGAAGTGTGCCAACCTGGCGATTCACAGACCTGTACGCCTGGGGCTGTGACACATTATATGTTAATAAAAAATAAAAATTATTTTTAAAAAAAAAGACATAGACTTTGGGCACCTGGGTGGCTCAGTGGGTTAAGCCTCCGCCTTCAGCTCAGGTGGTGATCCCAGGGTCCTGGGATCGAGCCCCGCATCGGGCTCTCTGCTCAGCGGGGAGCCTGCTTTCCCCCCTCCCCACCTGCCTGCCTCTCTGCCTACTGTGATCTCTGTCTGTCAAGTAAATAAATAAAATCTTTTTTAAAAAAAGACATAGACTTAAAATTTTTGTGTGTATTTTACCACAATTAAAAAGAAATAGAAATTTAAAAATAGCAATAGTGAGACTAAAAACCAAGTAAAAAAATAGGCAAAAAAAGTCATTAGACATCTAACCAAGGAAGGAGGGGAAGTTGGGCATTTCTTGGGTAAAATGTCTCTCCCAGTTTGGAAAGATGTGCAGCATCGTTAGTTACTAGGAAAATCCAAATGGAAAGTCAGCGCAGCAGCACAGCACCTCCGACCCCAGGACGGCCGGGCCGGAAGGAAGGGCGGTGAGAAGCGCGGACCAGGGTGTGGAAGGCGGGCGTCCCGGCGCGGTGCTGCGGCGCAAGGAGAAGTCAGCGTACGCTCGCCGTGCGGCGCGAAGCCCACTCGTCCGCGCTTGCCCACGGGCCGTGACACACGCGCGCACAAGAACTTGCACGTGGGGGCTCCCGCGGCTTTATTCCAACACGGAAAACAACCGCAGCCGCGTCACTGGTGAGCAGGTGCGCCCAGCGCGGTGCAGCCCGGCGAGCGCTGTCCGCGAACCCGCGGGCCTGAGCTTCGGGGACACGGCGACAGCAGCGCCGCCCGCGGTCCCCACCCCGCGCCCGTGGGGGTCCCCGCAGGCAGGTGCGGAGCGCGGGAGAGCGGGTGCTGGGGCGCGAGCGGCGCGGCAGGACCGCCGGCCGCACACCTGCGGCGGCCGCACACCTGCGCCGAGCGTGGGCGCGTCCCCCGGCGCGCGGGTCGCCTCCGTGAGTGGCTCCGGCGGCTCGAGCTTCCCACTCAACTCTCTGTGGAGTTCCAGGTGGCTCGGAGCGAGCCCGTGAGGAATTCCGCTTCTCCCCGAAAGCGTCGTCAGCCCCCAGCGGGAGGCGACTGGACCCGGCCCCAGGGCGCCCTGCCTGCGTGGGACCCCCCAACTCTGTGGCTTCCTGGAGCCACACGCCCCTCACATGCCCCGCACCCCGCACACACCCTACACACACACACACACACACACACACACATACACACATGCACACTGCACGTTGTGTCTACCTTCTTGTGCGCTGCGTGCGGGGGACTCCATGTGTGGGGACCTCGCAGACCTTGGCCAGCGGGGCAGGGCCACAGGGGAAAGGGGTAGGGGCTGGCGCTAGGGGCTTGACCTCCCTGTAGTGAGCAGGAGGAGACCCCAGGCCCAGGAGGTGCTTTCCCCCAGATGCACAGAGACCTGGGCAGTTGCTCTCTGCTGGCCTCCCCATGTGGGACCAGAGGGGGCTGGGGTGGTCTGAGGAGGTTGGGGGCCAGGTCCCCCAGGTGGGCACGGCCTATGTGTTGTCACTTGGGCTCCGGTGGTGGCCGACCGGGCCAGCACAGCAGCTACACAGGTGGATGGCCGGTGTGAGGGGAGCAGACACAGGGGGCCTGAGGGGAGTGAGGAGCAGGACCCAGGAGGTGTGACCCCCAGGAAGCGTCCAGGCACAGCATCCACGATGGTGGCTACAGAGGGAGCATGGGTGGCGGCAGACTTTGGCCCAAGGACGGGGTCACAGTGCCCTCCTCATGCCCTAGGGCCTACCTACCTCCAGGCCGGGACTCCTCCATTCCTGCCCCCTGGGCTCCAGAGACGGGGCCACTGAGGCAGGCCAGGGATAAAGGCAATGGCCACTGTGGCCCACGCGGCAATGCGCACGCACTGGGGGCCAGCGCCAGCTCAGCGTCTTCCTCCCTGAAGCCGGGCGGCCCCCACTGGCCCTGGGGATGACCTGTCTTCACCTCCTTTGTGCCCAAGAGGGAGTCAGGCGAGGGCAGGGCAGCCAGCCGGCCCAGAACCAGGCTTTCTGTGGGTCGCCGGCTGGACCTGTGGTCTGGGAGACCGTGCTCGAGCCGGTCCTCCCCTGCGGGCTAGCCTGCTTCCCTGCGCCGGGTGGTCAGACCCCGCTGTCCCCGGCCCCCCAGCTGCTGGTACCAGAGCCCCAGCCGGCCGGCTCAGGGTGCCCACGGCTAATCTGCCCATCAGCTCTCGATAGCTCGGGCTGCAGCCTGGCGTGGGGTCAGGTGCGGGCAGGCAGAGTGGCCAGGGCCTGGTGACCACGTGCAGAATGTCCCAGAGACAGGGCCCGGGTATGAGGGTGGGGGGTCAGTGGACCGTGGCTCTGAGTCCACAGCTGTCCCCAGGCCTCCAGCGCCCCGCCCAGCACAGGGCAGGAGGAGGTCAGTCGGGGTTAGGGTTAGATCGTGCACTGATCTGAGCCAGAGCTGGCTTTAGTCGGGGGTGGGGAGCCATTGTACGTGCCCCGGGGGGCTTCCCAGGTGTGTGGGGGGGTTCTCCTGGGCCTTCTTCTCTCCTTGGGTCCCACCAACCTTCTACCTCCAAAAGCACCCGGAACCCAGCCCACTGTGCTCCTGGAGGACTCCTCCTCGCCCGAGTGCTAAAGACCCCCAGGCCGACTCTGGCCACAGGTCGCCTGCGTCTGGCCCCTCCATGTCCGTCTCTTACCCACCTCCACCCTCCCCTCCCCTGAGATCTGGTCGATGGCCTGTAAGCCCCGCCCCCAGGTCCCCCTCCTCACCTCCTCACTCCCTTGGCCCCTGGACACCACCTCCTCTTGCTCAGATCCCAGCCCTCTGGGAACCCCGTTCCTAGGACCTGGATGCCCTCGGTGGCTCCCGGAGGGTGGGCCCCGCTAGGCCAGGGATGCACCAGTGGCCCAGGGACATTCTTGAACACCCTCTGGGGCTTCAGGCCATCCCTACACATGGGCCCACAAGCCTGTGTGTCCCAGCCCCGGTCCGTGGGCCATGGCCACCATGTGCTGAGCGGCCCGGGCCAGTACAGCCCGGTGGGCGGAACCTCGCTCCGCGGCCCAGGGCACACACCGCCTTCCTGTCTGCTCCCCTGCCCCGTAGGCCCTGAGCCCAGGCAGCCACGGCGGGCAGGGCAGGGGTGGGCCGCACTCCACCCAGACCCGCTCCCGCACAGGAGCGCACACACGGGTCATGTGCGTGGATCTGCTCACAATGCACATGCACATGCACACACGCACCATTTTCGTGGTCCCGTGGGTCCTCCTGGCCCTTTCTGGACTCCTGGACCCGCAGCAGCCCCTGCCCCGCTCGAGTTAGCCTGGGCCCCCGGGCAAGCTGAGGGGCCTGGTCTGGTCCCTAGCAGTGGGACGCCTGTCCACCGTTCTGGCTTGCTGGGAAGGGCGCCGTGGGCTGTGGCACCTGCGGGCCATCCCTGCTCTGTCCCACCCCCTGCCTCCTGGTGGGAGGAGGGAGGCCAAGTCTGCCCCGGGGGTTCTGGTCAGGGCCTCAGCTCACCCTCCGTGTAGCAGGTTGTTGGTTGGGGGGATTCAGGCCGCAGAGCAAAGCTGGGGAAGAGCCCCGGGGACTCTGCAGCCCACCCACCCCCCCACCGTGCCCACCGTCTGGTTCCTCTCTTGAGTGAGACAGGCCTGGGCTCCTCTCTGGGCCTGGGGGCCTTCGCACCTGCTGTCCCCTCTGCCGGAGCCCCTCTCCCTGGCTTCTGCAGAAAAGCTGATGGTGACCCCTGGAATCTCGCGGTCACACCAGAACACTATCTTGCTCGTTTGTCTGGGTCACTATCCCTCTGGCAGAGGGGAGGCCCCAGGAATCTGGAATGTCTGGTTCTCTCTGGAGTGAAAAGGGCCCTTTGCGCTCACTCACGGGTGAGGCTTGGTGAGCAGAAACCAGCAGATGGGGGAGGGGCAGCAGTCCGGGTTGGGCCTCTTCCGGCGTGCTCCGTGGGGTGAGGGTGAGGACCCCCTCCCCATGGGCTCCCTACGATGTGGGGGTGTGCCGGGCCGGCACTGCCGTGACCCAAATCCTGACTTAGGCCTTGCCAGGCTCCCGGCCCCAGCGTGGCCCTCGCCTCCAGCCCCCAAGCTGGTGAAGTGGAGGGTCCCGAGGCACCCTTGTGGGTCCAGGATCGCACCGCCTGGGGCAGCGCCCAGCTTCCGGGATCCCTGGCCCGGTAGGTGGAGTCTCCCCGCCTTCCTGGTCTCTGGGTCCCACGGCCAAGGGCATCTGCCACCCGGAGAGGTCCCATCGCCTGCCAGGAGTAGCACCTTCTCACCCTTGGGGTCCAGCCATGGTGGGGGCCTTAGGGGCCATAAGGAAGAGGAAACATAGCCATTGGGCCTGGCCTTGGGTGCCAGCACCCCTCGTCCACAATCCTCCTGCCCGCTGCTAAGGAGGCCAGTCGGGTGGGGGATCACCTAACCCAGTGTTTTCGGGTGAGGAGCCCAAGGAGCACCCCTCAGGGCAACCCAGGTGGGGCGGGTGGGGCTGCTTGAGGGTCCCCTCCCCCGGTGGGACCAGCGACATCGGGGGCCCTTGCCTCTCCCAGGGCCTGAGCCTCAGATCAGGGCAGGTAGCCTCCCGGCAGCACAGGTGAGAGGGCCAGACCCCAGAACAGAGGGAGCCTTGCTGAGTCCCATGCCGGGGAGATGAGGTCCGGCCCGCCCCAGGCGCCCTCCTCCTCCTCACGGGGTGGGGCGGGCCCATTGGGCGGCTCTGACCTTTGGTGGGCCCGGACCCAGCCTCCCGCACTGGGGTCATTCAGTGCTGGGTACGGGTGACCCCTCCCCCAAAGAAGGCCGCTGTTCTTTGATCCGGGAATGGACCTCTCCCATGCCACCCCATCCTACTCTGGCCAATACACGGGCCCAGCCTCCCAGGAAGAGCTTTCCTGCCTTGACGGGGTCAGGAGGGCAGTGACTTGTGCTGCAGGGGCAGGTCCTGCCCCAACCCAGCCCGACAGGCCTGACTGCCCGGAACTCCGGGGGTCAGTTGTGTAATCGAACTCGGGGTTTTGCCAAGGCTGGCCAGCAAGTCATGTGCTGGAGGCTCGGCACCCCCGCCACCCCCCAACCAGAGACCTCTGGAGAGGGGAAGGGCCCATTGAGAAACCCCAGGGCTAGCAATTCCGCTGGGGTCCTGTACCCCCTCGGCCACAGCCGGGGGCAGGAGACGAATGGGGGCCCAGCGAGTTCCTGGCCGTCCCTCGGCTCCATGGACACGTGCCAGGCCTGGCTCACCGCCTCCTTGTGACCTCTGGCCGTGCCCATCACTGTCCACACAGTGCCGCTCCAGAAGCTTTCTCCAGGGGGCTCCAGGGTGCCTCCAGCTGGGGTGGGGGGTGCAGGTGTGTCCCACGCCTCCTGGGACCTGTGCGGCGTCGGGGTTCCCTGAGCCCCTGCCCATCCGGGCCTCCGCTACCCGCCTCAGGAGCGGCCCAACGGCCCGATTGCACTTCCTTCTTGCACGACCTTCATGAGCATGGAGGCTCCCTGGCCAGCTGGGTTCTGCAGGCCCAGGAGGGGCAGGTGGGGCTCCTGGGGTCCTGCCAGGGATCACTTCCCTTTTCCGTGAAGCTTTGGCACCAAAGGCGCGCCAAGGTTTCGTTTCGGGGCCGCACCAGAGAGCAGAAACTTAAGTCTCTGACCACGCAGGAGCTGTTCTGGACCCATGTCTACTCTTCCCAGGAGCAGGGGGGTCTCAGGCCAGTGGGCAAGGGGCCTGGATGCTGCACCCTCACCTCGTGGGCAGTCAGCGCCCACCTCCCCTCCGAGGGCCTGGCTGCGAGCAAACTGATCGAAGCTCGGACAGCAGACGGGCGTAGCCTGCTGCCCTGGGAGGGAAGGGGCCAGGGGAGCCCAGGCAGGACCTGGATTCGGTTCAGGATTTTGGTTCTTGCCACAATGATTTCTGCATTCCATGCAACCCCCCAGGGGCGTCCCTGAAGGAGGGACACTGCAGAGCCAACCAAGTGACTCTAAAGGAGTGTTGAGAGTCACAGAGCCCAGATACTGTAAATGAGGAGGTTGGGCACTGGCCCATCAGGGGACAGTGGGAGCTGCCCCAAGCCGTCCACACAGCCACCATCCCAGCCTCAGCGGGGTGGGGCCCGGCCCACGGCAGCAGACCCCCAGGAGGGTCCGTGCCAGTGGACACCCCTCCCCTTGCCACCCACCACAGGCCCCTCAGGCAGCACTGGTCTGATGAGTGCCACAGACCCTTCCCCAGCAGAGGGGTTCCAGCAGATGCTGGGGACTGCAAAGTGCTGTCCGCTCAGGGCTGAGGGGCCCATGGCAGCTCCCTAGCCCCCCGCGCTCCGCAAAAGCCCTGCACCCGGGATTGGGACAGTGTCAGATGGGGGCGTGGGGAATCAGAGGCTGGCCCTCCCCAGGCCCCACTGGTCCCGGGCCCAAGACACCGGCCTGCCCTGGGGCTGGCCTAGCTCACCCGACCCTGGCCCCCCAGTGAGAGGTGCTATAGCCCTGCAGGCTGCCTTCGGGGTGGGAGGGGCCCAGGATGGGGGGCGCTTGAGCACCCCCAACCAGATCCCAGCAGGAGCCAGGAGAGGTCCCTGCGCGGACTATCGGGGCTAGGCAAGGGCAGGCCGGGGGTGCAGTCTGGCCCCTCGGATCCTGACCGAGCACCAGGTTTGTGTCTTGGAGCCGGGGGGGTGGGTGGGGGTGTCCGATGCAGAGGGAACAGCCAGGGTGCTCACGTGGCAGGGGTGGGACAGGGCAGGGGCTCACAGCCACAGCTCTGGCCTTCTGCCTGTGCCTCAGACCTGGGGCTCTGCCCATGGCAGTACCTGGACAGCCAGGAAAGCTCCTCCCACTGGGTGCCGCACCCTCTGCCTCTCCGGTGGTTTGAGCCTTGCTCCCACCGCTGGGGTCCTGGATGCAGGCCCCCTCCCCGGCTCCAGGCCCACCCCAGTGGGAGTGTCCAGCCTTGCTCTCAGCCGCTCGCTGACATGTGAGAGTATCACGGTGGGGGCCGGAGCCATGCTCCGGCATCTACATGAGGGCCTCAGTTTCCCCAAGCATGACCTGGCTGCGAGCCCTTGCCTGAGGGATGCCCACAGCGTCCAGCCCGGGACTGGGCAGGCCACAGTGTCCCATGGCCCCGGTGCTTGGGGTGCCCAGGCTGGCCGTACCCCACTGGGTACGGCCAGTGTGGAGACAGAGGGGCGCAGGGCTAGGCCGAAGGGGTGAGGACGGCCAAGCCACCCGCTCTCGCCTTCTCCCATCTTCTCCCTCTTGCCCCGGGGCTGGGCCCTCCGCCCAGGGTCGCGCCACCTGGGCTGGTAGGTACCGGCCCCTCATCTTCTGCCAGACCGCACTGACACACACTGGCTTCCCCTGGCAGCACCCACCGGATCTGGGGCCGAAGACAGCCTGTGGCCCCAGCACCCGCATCCCGTGAGCCAGGGATCAGTGGCCAGGCCCGGGGCTGTCCCCCCATGGCTAGCCTGAGCCCGCCCCTCCCTCATGGCATCACCGGCAGACAGGGATCCCGGGGAGTGGGAGGTCAGAGCGTCCCCTGGCGTGGGCGCCCCAGGGGCTCCAGCACTCCCTGTGCAGGGCAAGCCCTCCTGCTAACCTCCCGACGGCGAGCCCATGCCCTCTAGATGACCCTGTGCCCTCCCGAGCATCCTCGCCACATCCACACCAGGGACTGGCCCTCCACAGCATGTCCGAGAGACCCTGGGCCTCGCCCCAGCAGCAAGCCCTGAGTGCCCAAGGGTGAAGGGTCCTGGTCCTCCCCAAGGGCTTGCCTCGGGGTCCCCCCAGACGTGAGCGCCATGGGGACAGCTGGACCGCTGCGTGGGTGGACGGATGCTCAGGTGAGGACAGGCAAATGCGGGGGTGGGGGCGTGCCAAGAACAGCCTGGCATCCTCAGAGGGCAGGTGGGGGAGCTGGCATCACAGTGACCCGGGAGTCACGGTCACCGGAGGAGGACACAGAAGCCCTAGCCTCAACTCTCCCTGCATGGCCCCCCACCCAAGCCCCAGCCCACAAGGCCCAAGGCTCCTGCCCAGAGTCCCTGTCCTGGCAAGGGGTGTGGGAGGAGCCACAGCAGTCTGGCAGGGGAGTGGGGGGAACAGGTGGACTGTCTCCCCAAACACGCCCCTGCTTCATGCATCTGCCTGTGCTGAGGGGGGCCACCCCTGGGGATCCCTCAGGGAAAGACTCCCCAGGCCCCAAGCAGGCCACAAACACCCACTGACTCCCCGCAGGGCCAAGGTCAAGCCAGGAGCCGCCCTCCCCCCGCAGCCCTCCTACCAGTCCCCCGCCCCCTCCGCCCCCTCCACCCAATGGAAATGCGGACTGTTCCCGGTTGTGGCCTCGGGATGTTCCTTCGTCCTGCCCTGAGTCCCCAGGGACCCATTAGCAGGCACTGGGGCAGGCGAGGGTGTGCAGGATCTGTGGACGGGACAGGTAGCTGGCACCGGGGGGACTGTGGGATCCAGCGACAGGCCTCCAGGAGCTCCGGGCTGTGAGCCCCGACACTGCTGCGCCGGAATAGCCACTCTGCAGGCCTAGCAGCTGCCTCACCCCCTCCAACACCAGGAGCTGCCAAGCAGAGGGCCCCAGAGAGGGGCCAGATCTGACCAAAGCATCCACTCAGCCTGCCCTTCGTGCTGGGGCTGGGCCACGTTTCCACACCTGGATCTGGCTGTGGCTTCTACCTGCTACCTTACCCTTCGGCGGTCAGACCGAGGCCGCACCAGCCAGCACTCGCCCCTCACCTGGCTCCACGCACTCCCGTTGTGCAGGGAATGCCTTCTCATCTCTCTACCCGGCAAACTTCTACTCATCCTCCAAAACCCCTTCCAACCGTCTGCCCAACAGTGCAGACCCCTCTCCCTGAGTGGCTTGAGCAAAGGCCACCTTTCCTTCCCACCTCTGGGCATCTCTAGTAACAGAAGCAAGAAGGTCCCCCCGGGGACCACCCACAGGCACAACCTCCAGACTAGGGGTGGCAAAAGCCCTCGGGGCAGTGGCGGGAATGGGGGCCACGGGGTGACAAGGCGCCGCCCGGGGGCCCCTTCCCCGGCCCTTTCACCCAACCGTCCTGCCCAATAAACACAAAATTATATACAAAACAATTTAATTGAAATCCTGTATAAAAAATATGATCTCCCGGCATCTCACTTGGGAGCGGAAAGAAACCCCAACCCGGTGCCCGCACCCCGCGACCCGGAAACACAGCTGCTACAATAAATTAACGCTTGAGACTCTGTCCCCCCACCCCCCACCTCCAGAGCCAACAAGCAAACTGTACAAGGTCAATAATTTAAAACCCACCCCTACCCGACTCCCCTCACCCCCGAGGCACAGAGCCACAGGCGGCGGGGGTCCCCCTCGCCCCTTAAATTAGCCGCTGTACAAGTCCATCTTCCGACAGACACAGGTAGGATCAGGACCTGGGGTCCACACACAGCCACGCCCCGCCCTCCAGGCCCAGAGGTGCCAGGGGCGCTGGCAGGAGAGAACCTCACGAATAAATTAGACAATAAATAGCCCTCCTCGGGGTCAGACCAGAAGCAGACGAGCGCAGGCGCACACACCCTCGGGTGGGCACGGGCGCGCGGGCAGCAGAGGCCCCGCTGTTGCATTGTTTGTGCACAGACGTGCCCGGACGAATACCGGAGGCGAGCGGGCGCGGGAAGTGGGCACAAGGGACCCCGCGTCCCTGGTGAGATGAGGCCACGGGACGTGCTCCTGGTCCCACAGTCCGATGCGGGAGGCGCGGAGGGCCAGCACGGCAGCCGCCCAGAGCAGCGCAGGAGAGGGACAGTCTCAGGGTCCCGCACCTGCCTGGCCCGGGCCGGACCTCACGTCGACCGGGGCGTCTTTGGACAGACAGAGCTTGAGAGGACCAAGTCCCGTGAGAGCAGCGTTCGGAAAGGCACTCAAAAGCAAAGAAGAGAGCCCGGCGCCAGAGGTCACCGCTTCCGCAAGCAGCAGCCGGCTCGGGCGGGGCTGGTCCCTCCGGCTCCCACCGGCCAGGCCCAGGCTCCTCCTCACAAGCTCTCACTGCTGGACGTGGTGCTGGCCCCGTCGTCCACATCCAGCGCGCAGAGCCGCAGGTCACAGCTCTCGGCGGGGCCCCCCTCGGCTCCGAGCATCCAGGGGTGCGCGGAGATCTGGTCCAGCGAGGGCCGCTCCGAGGGCCGCAGGGACAGACACCACTGAATGAGCTGCTGGCACTCTGCGGGGAGGGGGGGTGCAGGGTCAGGAAGGGGCGGGCTCCTCCGGCTCCCAGCACCAGCCCCGCACCGGCCACGCACCTGGGGAGACCCTCCTCCGGAAGAAGAGGCGGCCGCGGAGGATCTCCTCGTCCTGCTCGAAAGGGATGTCCCCGCACACCATGTCGTAGAGCAGCACGCCCAGGGACCACACCGTGGCCGAGCGCCCGTGGTAGCGGTGGTAGCGGATCCACTCCGGGGGGCTGTACACCCGGGTGCCTGGGGCGGGGGCGCGGGGCCGTCAGGGCGTTCGCCCAGGGACCAGCGCCGAGCCCCCGAGCCCCACCCCGCCCCAGTCCCCCGGGAGGCCGGCCCCTAGGCGGCAGCGGCCTCCAGAAATCCTGCCCATCATCACCCTGGAAAAGCCCGGCGGGCGCGGCCTCCCCAGCTGGCCCGCCCGGCCGGGGGAGGGGCGGGTCACATGAGCCAAGGCTCGGGTTTCACAACAAACAGATGCGAGCCGAGGACAGCGCGGGCGGGGCGCGGGGGACGCAGGCGCGGGCAGCCCCGGCTTCCCCGCGCTCCGCAATGCGGGGATCTCTGCGGCGCCGCCCCCGCTCGGCACGCACGCAGCGTCCGCCCCACGCACGGGGAGGCCCGGGCACTCCCGGCGCGCCCCCGCCCGCGGCCCCCCGCGCCCCGCCCCCGCCCGCGGCCCCCCGCGCCCCAGCCCCGCCGGCGGAGGCGGTCTCGAGCCCGCCCCCCCCCCCCCACCGCGAACCCGCTCCGCACGCGCGCGGCCTCCAACAGTCAGCGGCCCCCGCGGGCGTCCCCGGCGGCCGGCGGCGCGCTCACCGTCGAAGTCGGTGTACACCGTGTCCTTGAGCAGCGCGCCCGAGCCGAAGTCGATGAGCTTCAGCTCGCCCGAGCGCAGGTCCACCAGCAGGTTCTCGTCCTTGATGTCGCGGTGCACGACCCCGCAGCCGTGGCAGTGGCGCACGGCGGCCAGCACCTGCGCGAAGAAGCGGCGCGCCAGCGGCTCGTCCAGGGCGCCGCGCTCCGTGATGAAGTCGAAGAGGTCCTGCGCCGGCTCGGGCCGCTCCAGCACCAGCAGGAAGCCGTCGGGCCGCTCGAACCAGTCCAGCAGGCGGATGACGCCGCGCGCGCCGCCCGCCGCGCCCACCTTGCGCAGCAGCACCACCTCGAGGGGCACGGCCGCGCCGCCCTGGGGGGACACGGCGGCCGGTCAGCGCGCCCCGCGCCGCGGCGGCCCGCCCCCGCCGACCCCGGCGTCCGCCCCACGGCGCCCGCACTCACGATGCTGCCCCACTCGGTCACCCGCTCCTTCACCACGTGCTTCACGGCCACCTGGGGGGGGGGGACACACGGACGGTCAGGCCCGGCGGGGACGCGGCGGCACGCGCGGCGGGCGAGAAACCGGGGGTCCACCCGGCGGCCCGACTCACCGGGAGCCCGTCGGCGAGGCGACTGCCCGCGTAGACGGTGCCGAAGCCGCCGCTGCCCAGCACGGCGCCCACCTGGTACAGCTTCTCGAAGCTCTCCTTGTCCGCCTTGACTGTGGGGACCGCGCGCGGGCGGGGTTGGTGCGGCCCGGCGCGCCCCGGCCCCGCGCCCCGGCCCCCGCCCCGGCCCCCGCCCCGGCCCCGAGCCCCGGCCCCCGCCCCCGCCCCGGCCCCCGGCCCCGGCCCCCGCTCCGGCCCCGGCCCCCGCCCCGGCCCCGAGCCCCGGCCCCGAGCCCCGGCCCCCGCCCCGGCCCCCGCCCCGGCCCCGCGCGTACCTGGCTGCAGGATCTTCACCGGGAGGTGGTCCACGCCGCCCGGCCCGCACAGGTGCGCCAGGGAGCCGAACTTGGAGAGCAGCATCGCGGGCGGCAGCGGCGCGCGGGCCCGCGGCCCCCGGGCTCTCCGCCGCCGCTCACCGGCCCGGCTCCCCGCGCGGCCGCAGACGCGAGAGGGCGGCCTCCCGGCGCCGCGCGGGGCCCCGAGCCTCGGACGGACGCGGCCGCGGCGCGAAGCGGTAGCGCCGAGACCCGCTCGGGCGAGGCAGTCCGCGCGGCGCAGGGGCCCCGGGCCGAGCCGCGCGTGGACCGCGTGCACGCGCGCAGAGAGCCGCTCACACGCCCCGGCCGCCTCGCCCCGGGCTTTTGGGCCGCGGCGACCGTATCCCTCCGCGGGGGCGGGGCGAACGGAACCCCGCCCCCTTCCGCCGCCGTCGGCGCCGCGGGGTCGCCCCCGGGAAAGCGCGCGGGCGGCCGAGGCGACGGTCTGGCGGGTTGGGCGCTGCCCGCCGCCCACCCCCGGGTCGGCGAGGGCCGGTGTGCCGGGGGAGCGCGGTGATCCGCCCGGAACTAGCTTCGCTGTAGTGGAGCCGCGGAGGCGCACAGCGTGGCGTGGCCGTGCAGCCTGGCGTGGCCGTACACGTCAGCCCGCCCCCGCGCGCGCGCACGCGCGTACACGCACACACAGACACGCGCGCACACAGACACGCACGCACGCACACCGCGCACGCGCAGCTCCTGCGCGGGCGGTGGCCGAGGCGTGTGGGGCGGGGCCGCGCGAGCCAATGGTAGCAGGGGTTTCCAAAGGGCCCGATGCCTCAGCCAATGGCAGCGCGTGGGCGGGGCGGGACTCACCAGTCCCGCCCGAGGCCGTGCCGGGGAAGGTCAGCGGCGGAACGCGCGCCCACCTCCGCAGCGTTCGGAGCGGGCGGCTGCCCGGCGAGGACTGTCGGGAGCGCGGGGTCCCGAGCCGGGACGGGAGTCCAGGAGACGACCCCCGTGTGCCTCGGGCCGTGCGACTGGGTCTCCGGCCGTCCGTGCCCCCTCGCGCGCAGCCGGCCCAGCGCGGGGGGCGCCGTGCCTCCCCCGCGAGGACCCGCGAGGACCCCGCTCAGCGTCCGCGCTCTGGAACTCGCAGCCCCTGACGTGGCGCCCCCTGCTCGCCCCGGGGCCAACGTTCTGACCGGGGCTTGACCTCCAGCCCGCAGCCCGAGGTCCCTACCTGGCCACGCCTCCCCTCCCTGGAACCTTTGCTCTGCTGTCCCCATACCTGGAACACCGGTCCCCGCTCTCCACCCAGCTGGCTGTCCTCCAGGCCCTGCGGCTTGCCGCCTTTCCTAGGGACTCCACCTCGATCATGGCAGTCAGGGCCCGAGACAACCGAGGTCCACTTGCGCCTTCAGGGCTACACAGAATCACCTGTATGAAGTGGTCAGCCCTTAGGAGTTGCTGACCTGGGCCCAAGGTCACCAGCCTGACCTGCCCGGGACTCGGTGTAAGCAGCTGCCTGCCAGCTGCAGCAGCCACAGAAGAGGCTTCCACGCCCGCTGGCTCCTTTCCCCATCTCAGAGAGGGTTGAGGGTTAGGGAAGCCGAGAGGCCAAGGTGCTGGCGTTGTGGGTGCTGTGTGAGGCCTTTGTGGCGCCTGTGGGCCAAGCTGGGGTCTAACCGTGGCAGCCACAGCCTTCAGGAGTGCCCCCCAGACACGCACACTCCCCTGTCTCCGGGGCCTGCCCTGCTCGCTCCCCCAGCACACCCAGCCTCCTCCAAGCCCCCCGGCCTTCACTGCCATTCACTGCCTCTATTACTGTCCCAGATCAGAAAGTGGACCCTCTCCTGGTCCAGCTCTTGGGCTCTTGCTTTACAGGAGCTCTATCCACCATCCTGCAGCATGGGCCTGTGAGGGCAGGGCTCCCACAGAGTCAGATCCGAGGTAGGAGGCAGGAGCCCACCCCTTTGGCTGAATCCATGCAGCGCTGGCAAGGAAGGAAGGGCTACTGTCCTCTTGGGGGTCCTTCCAAGGACCAGCAGAGGGTCCCAGAGCCTAACCCCTGGAGAGTGAGTGTCCTCAGTTCAGGCTCTAATGGGTTTCCAGACCTATGGCCTGTGCTGGGGTTGGGAGAGTAGGGCTGATGTAGGGTCTTCGGGGTCGAGGTGGTGACCACAGCAAGATGTGGTTCTGAGGCAGGCCTGACTCCTTGGACAGGGATTGAGGTCTCGGGTGGCCTCCCTAGTGGGCCCCAGCCCCTCAGGTGAGGCTCCAGGCCAGTCCTCCTTACATACCCTGGTCTGTGTGCCCAGTGGGTCCTTGGCCTTGGGAAGCCAGTATCCTGGGGCGGGGGAGGGGGGAGCTCCTGAGTCTTGATGTGAAGACCTTGAGTCTCCCCAGCCTCAAGCAGCGTGTTGTCACACTTCCTCAGAAAGAGGTGTGTCCTGTCTGCGGCCCCTCAGATGCAGGTAGTAGGCTCTGGAGCCCACAGGTAGCTGTGGCCCAGCCAGGAAGTCCCTGAGCAGCAGGCCTGGAGATACCCCAGCACACGGCGGTGTGGGGGCCACCAGTCGTGGGCTCAGAGGGAAGGTTGAGGTGCGGGGTCCTTATCCTGTTGCCCCCGACCACAGAGAGCCAGGCCTGTCCCTTGGCTTCCCGTCACCCTGCCAGGTGTGTGGGGGCTCAGGCCCCTGTGCTGTGGACACCTCCATGCATGGGGCCATCCTGCTGAAGAGGCAGCCTTTCACCCGAGCCAGGTGCCTCTTCCAGGCCTTGTCCTCTCCAGGCAGCTGTTTGCTGAGGTGGAGAGCCGGGCAGGATCCCCCCGAGGCTCCCTGCCCGCCCCTGGCTCTGGAAACAGCTGGCCCCATAGGTCACCCTGTCCTGCTGGCGGGAGGGGCTGCGCTGTTGCCGTGGTGACCGGAGGCAGGCTGGTCTCCGGGACTACGGAGGAGGAGGGGCGGGCAGAAGACACCCCCAGTCTGTCTCACACACATGCACGCACACTCTCACATGCCTATGAACACACCCGCAGAGCTGGGGGATGAGGAGGGAGTGCTCTGCTGCGCTCCCCCAGACCCTGGGGCTCAGGCCTGCCCTGGGCCCTTTTCCCCATTCGCTGGCTGTCTTGCCTGCCCCAGTCCCCACACCAACAACTAAGGCGTCCTCGATATGCCCCTTTCCAGCTCCCCCTAGCATCCCACAGGTTTGGTCAGCCCTGCCCTGGCCTCTTCATACGCCTCAACCTAGAGCAGTCCTGGAGGGTCCCTGACCTTCCCCATCCATCGCTCGCCTGCCCATGGTTCTGCGCTTCGGCCCATCGCCCCCGCGCTCCCCGCCTGCGCTCTGGGCCTCCCTCCCTGCTCGCAGCCTCAGGCCCGTAGCCCCTTCCTCTGCAACCAGTCTTCCCAGTTCCCACCCTCCATTACTTTGCTGCGGCCCCTGCCCCCAGGGCTGGCCATCAGGTGAGTCCCCGTGACTTGGCCCACGGTCACAGCCTTCAGCCTCAGCCCCTCCGGCCTGCACTCCCACTGCCTTCCCGGGGGGCTCCTCTCCCCAGCCCGTGCCCCTGGCTTGCTGTCTCCCAGACGGTGTCTGCTTTGCAGCCGCTTCCCTCCTGCCCTGGCCCCCAGCTGGGCCCAGCCCCCAGTCCTGCAGCAGCCGCCCACAGTGGCAGCCTGGCGAGGCGGGGAGGGCCTTGCCTCTGGCCTCCACTTGCCTCAACTCTGTGTGGCCTCTCACCTGCTAGGGAGGGAGCCAGCAGAACCGGGCCAGGGTTTTGCAACACAGGATAGAGCCTAGGCTGGGGTGGGGTGAAAACCAGTGGGAGCCCATGGGCAGGGGTGGCTGCATGAACTCTGGCCTCCCCCCCCGGGAGAGCCCGGCCTGACCTGACCCTTGGCCAAGGCCAGCCTGCACTCAAGAGCTTGACAGCCCACCTGGTACCACCAAAGTCCGTTGATCCCACAAGCCACTGGGGCCTGGCGACAGCTCACCATGCTCTTGGCCAAGGAGATCCTGAAAAACCAAGAAGCCCAGAGAACATCCACGCCTAACCGGGAGAGAGGCCAGGTCCCCAGTCGAGTGGACCCAAGGGCAGCTGCACTGGGCACCCCAAAGCCAGCCTTGGCGGCGGCGACGGGAACAGTGGGCCTCCAGGCAGGAGTCCTGGCCTCACGTGGACCCTCCGGCTGGGGATCAGGATCAGGCTGCCTCCATGATATGCAAGGCGTGTGCCGTACCCGCTTCCTGGACACTTAGCGGGGGCTTCCCACCTCTGGGCCTTCCTTTCCCGACCTCTCCCTGACTCCTTCCCCCACAGGGCTCCTTCCTCTGAGCCAGGCAGCCTCAGCTCAGCCCCATCCAGCAGCCAGGCCACATGCCTGCTCTGCCACCGCCCACGCCAGAGCTGTGGACACATCCCTGACCTCTCCTAGCCTGGGTCTCCCATCTGTGGGGACTCTGAGCACCCGGGGGGAGGATCTGGGAAGATGTGTGGGAGCGCTTGTCCATGACGTGCAGTAGGCCCCTCGCGGACATGGCTGTGGTGGATTGGTCGAGCTGCTGTCCGGGGTACGAGCCCAGGCTTTCGTCGAGTGAGTCCGGGGTTTCGCTGGGACCAGGAGGTCCGGTACACCCTGGCAGCTCCACCCCGACCCCACTGAGACCCTCAAGGCCCAGGAGCCCGGGCTGGATGGGGCTAGGGGAGGGCAGCCCCACGCCCCACCTGCGGGGCCTCCGCTGCCTGCCTGCCGCCCCTCGGAATCCAGCCACGGAGCGTCCAGCGGCCTGTGTGGGTGGTGCCTGGATTGGACAGGCCCCTTGCCCTGTGTGGCTCAACCTCCCGCGCACAGATGAGGAGACGCATGGGGGCCACGGTGGGGGTCCCCAAGGAGCCAGCAGCTCACTGCGCCTGTGTTTGCCTCTGCCTGGCCTGCGGCTCTCACTGGCCCCGGGCCAGGAGCTGTGCAGGCACTGGGTCCCACGTGGGGGCCTCCTGGAGGAGGAGGCCCAGCTCGGCTGAGTCTCCAAGGCTGACAGAGCAGAGGGAGGGGGTTGGGGGCTCTCGGCGCCATGATGGCCAGGGTGCAGGCTGGGGCAACAGCAGAGCCGTGGGCTGGACCCGAGCTGTGCTGTTGGAGCCAGTCGGGAGGTCTCTGTAGAGGGGAAGGGGCTGGTGTCCTGAGTCCCAGAGGGCCTTGGGGCTCAGGGCCTACAGCGGTGGTGACTGGGACAGTCCCTGGGCTGCGGCGCGGGCTGCTCGGACCAGGCTCAGGCTATGGAGGAACTCTCCCCTACAGATGGATCCCCAAGATCCCCAGAGCTCGGACCCCTGAGGGCCTGCTCCCAGCTAACTTGAGCTCAGGACACAGGACGGCCTTGGAGAGGCGCACTCAGGGAGTCCTTGCTGCGACCCTGCCTGTGCTCAGCGCTCACACACACCCCGCTTCAGCCCCGGCCCGGGCCTTGCCTTCACATGGCAGCTCAGAGACAGCAGCGGCCCACGGGGTGGCAGCTGGCCCAGCTAAGCAGACACGAGAGTCACAGCCAGGGTGCGAGCCCCACCCAGGAGCAGGTCAGGCTGGCTCAGGCCCTCCCTGCCAGCCCCTGGCCCCCAGCCAGCGCAGAGCCGCTAAGCCTGGGTTCCCGGGGCCTGTGGGTCCCCCCTCCGCGGATCAGAGAAGGATGGCCAGGGAGTGAGCCCCCCATGCTGGGCGCTGGTGGAATGCCAGTGGGTCCAGGGAAAGTCGGCAGGCCCCAAAGTTCTGCTCAGGCACGAAGGACGAGATTTGCACTGACCAAGGCCTGTGTGGTCCTCAGTACCCTGGGGACACGAGCTGGCGCCCAAGCCTCCCTGAACCGGTGCTTCGGCTGGCCCGCTCCCTTCCATGCTGCTGGCGGTGGCCCCAGGCCTGTGGGCAGGGGTAGATCATGGCAGCCACAGGCAGGGTGGGGAGCTGGGCAACTGCCAAGGGAGCCCCAGGAGGCCCCCTCCAGCCTATGCTGTCGTCCAGACTCCCCTCTCTGTGGCTTTTGCCAGAAGGACCCAGGTCTGCCCCCTGGAAGCATCCCCAGCGCCTGACCAGGGCTGGTGCGGAGAGGCACCTGGGCACTTGGGTCCCAAGACGTGCAGGATCAGAGCGTGGAGGCTCCTGGGACCCTGCTCAGGAAATGGTGGCCACTGGGGCACATCAGTATTCACAGGCTGCTGGCCAAGCCTGTGAGGGAGGAGGGACAGTCTGGTGACCCTGAGCCATGACCCTGGGCTCAAGGACTCCTGCCTTATCATGTTGTTCTGGGTGGGGGGGAGACTTGGGGACTACTAAATGAAGAGGGGTTTGGGGCTGCTGTAGCTCTGGACTCCCCACCCCTGCAGCAAGTCTAGGCTCCAACACAGACTAGGGGAGGTCAGAGGGCCTGCTGCAGGAGGGGCCCTGCCCTGCCCCTGTCCCTGCCCCCGCCCCCAGGCCAGAGGTGGCCTGGACAGAGCATCCGGTCGGAAAGAAGTGGGGGGGGCGGCTAGCTTCCCCCTCAGGGCCACTTCCCTATTCCCAGAAAGTGACTGTGGATGGGAAAGCAGGGAAGGGATGGCCCTGGCCAGGACACGCCCCCAGGTCTTGCCCCCTGCTCACTCCTGCTGCCTCCCCAAGTGGGCTTGCTGACTCTGAGGGCTTTCCGGGGGGCTGGCGGCAGCTCCACCCCAGGGCCCAGGAGGGGCGCAAGCTGGCTGGGCTCTCCCAGAGCTTCCCCAGTGTCGGGTCTGCCCGCGTCCGGGCTCAGACAGACAGCAGAGCGCACACTGGGAACAGGGGAGCAGGTGTGTGTGCAGCCTGCGGCCCCCGTGGACGAGACCGGTCACGCCCGGGCGTGCGTGGTGGGCCTCAGGCCGGCTGCTACATCCTTCCGCCTCCTTCCAGGCTCCGGCCCGGCTGGTCAGGCACCAAGGCTTGCAGCCCTACCCCACAGCAGGGCAACTGAGTCACCACGGGGGTGGGGGCAGAGCCTCACACAGCGCTGTGTGGACCCTCTGCCGAGATCCAGAGCCAGGTCCTCTGAGGGCGGTGGGGGCCAAGCGCCCTGTGAAGCCCTGGAGGCAGGAGGCCAGGCTGGGTTTGGAGATGTCAAGGCCAGGTCCTCTGGGGGGGCGACCAGGACAGGGGAGAGCGGGGGCAGCTGTGGCTGGACACACCTGACAGGAAAGAGAAGTGGAGGTTTGGGGGTGGGGGTTCTGCTGACCCCGCTCTCCAGGTTAGGCACATTCCTGGGCTGGCGCAGGCCCTGTCGGGGAGGGGAGGCACAGCCACCAAGTCCGCAGAGAAATGGAAAGACCTGGGCTTTTACCCTCCGGCTGAGATTCCCCCATGCCGGCCACCACGGCCTCCCTGCTCCGTCCCTCCTGCTTCCTGTGGGCCCAGCTCACCCCTGACCCGGGAGGAGCACCGGCTGTGGGGGCTGGGGCGCCCCCTGTCCTGGGGAGGACGCAGCCCACAGGTCACCCTGTGTCAGCTCAGCGCTGGTCCCCCGGGCGGGGCTGCATGCTCAGCTTCTTTGGGGCCCAGAGAGGGCCCCACTGGCCCGAGTTGGGGTGCACCGTGGCGCAGGCACAAGGAGGTGCCATCCTGGCCCACAGTGGACCGTAAGTGGACCCTAAGCAAGCCCCCTCTACCTCCTTTTGGGGGCTTCCCCGGGCCTGACTGGACTCAGGACAGGGGCCTTGCCTCTCTGGGATCAACAGCGCAGGAACACCGGCCCCTTTGGGGTCTGGGCCCCCAGGGGTTCCACGCTGAACCTGCCTTCCTATCTGTGAAATGGGTCCTTCAGGGACTCCCCTGCTCCCGGGCGGTAGGGAGCACAGCTCGTAGCCAGGCCGGGGCGTCTCCCTCTCTGTCCCCTCCAGCTCAGGCCAGCTGTGCCCCCGCCTGTGCCGCCTGGCCACGTCCCCACACCGACCCTCTGCCCTCTCAGCCTCCACCTCCGGCCACACCCCGTCTGGGTGTTCCGGGAGCGGCTTCCCTGGCGGCTCGTAGTTTCTGGGACGTGCCCGTGTGGGGTTTCGGCTTCCCAGGCGAGTGAGTCAACTGCTCTGGGACCTGGGGCTGAGGCCGCCCCACGGGCCGCAGGAGAGCCCAGCTTACCGGGTCGCAGTAATCCTGGGACCCGTCCTGCCCTTGCCGGACCTCCCCCAGCTCTAGCCCCCAGGCTCTGCCACTTCTCCCCACTCCCAGGGGCCTCCGCACGCTCCTGATGAAGCCTTTGGAGCCTGCTTCTAAACACACCATTCTCTGGCTCCAAACCCTTTAGTGGCTCCCTCTTGCTTGTGGAGGAAAGGCAGAGCCATTGGGCCTCAGTTCTCTGAACTGCAAAATGGGTCTTCAGGGAGCACTGCCGGTCCCCACAGGGCTGCCGGGGAAGGTGTGAGTGGGGAGGGGCATGATGTGCTGGGCAGGTGGGGGCACCCAACAGGGCCCTGAAACCAGCCTCTCGGGCTTCGCCTGGGCTTGGACTCGTGCAAAGGCCCAGAGCAGACCCGGTCAGGGCCGGCTGGGCAAGCGATGGGCCTGGGCCGGACTGAGGTGGGCTTGGAGGTGGCTGCAGGAATGAGCTCAGGCCCGGGGGGGTGTCATTCCCGGTCCTGGATCCCAGTTCCTGGCATAGCTCCTGATGCCTCATCTTGTCTGCTGGAGAGCAGGGCTAGGAAGAGAGGGGAGACAGATAGCCACGCCCCCACCCAGGCGCAAGACCTGCCCCGTCCTCCTCATTTGCATATTGGGAAACTGAGGCTCAGAAATGCAAATGGCCAGCCGGTCCCCAGTTGCCAGCTCAGGTCAGGCTGTGCTGCCCAGCTCAGAGGCTAGAGAGCCAGCTGAGGCCGGGGTCCCTGAGTCGGGGGGAGGGGGGTGGGGGAGGGGAGGCAGGGGAGCTGGGGTGGGCGGCCCAGAACCCAAGGCCAGGCCTGGAGACTGGACAGGAGGGGCTGGGTGTCCCTGCGGGTCCCTGGGTCAGGTAACATCAGGACGGAGGTTTCTCCCATCAGGAGGATCTAGGGTCACAGAGGAGGGGGGGTAGCTTGCGGCAGAGGGACTCCAGCCAGGCCACGAGGAGTGAGCATGGACAGTGTGGTGGGTGGGGGTGGAGCCCGGCCAGGCCGGAGGAGTGGGCTGGGCTGAGCCTGCACAAGGGGCTCTCCTGACGCCTCACTTGCCGGGACCCCAGCGCCCCCAGCAGAAGCGTTGGTGCCTGGGTGTGGAGCCTCTCAGGGAGGCGGGGCGGGAGGGCCTGTGTCTGGATAGCCTGGCCCCGGTGGCCCCGGGCGCTGGAGATGGGTCCATCCGCCCGGCGCACGGAGGTGGGTCTCTGGGCCCACCGAGCAGGTCTTGACCCCCCCAGAGGCCAGGCCCCGGCCGCGTCCAGACCCGCCCCCCGCCCCACGCACCCATCTCTGCGTCTCTGCCCTGACAGGAGGAGCGAGACAGCCGCTCTCGGCCCATCCCCCCACCCCTGGGGCCCAGCCTTCGTGGCTCTGCTGCCGTCAGGGCTCTGCCATCTGCCGCTGGGCGGGCGCCCCAGGGCGCTGCCCGTGACGCAGGCTGTGGCGTCTGCTCCGCGGGCCTCCTGGCCGGATCCCAGCCCGCGCGCACATGCGAGCATGGCCACGCACACGCACACGCGCGCACACGGTCAGACCGGTTCTACCCCTCTCAGCGCAGAGCACAAGCCTGCCCGGTGGCCGTCCTCTCCTTGTGTCTGGCCTAGGCCTCCCACCTGCCGGCTGGGCAGGAAGCCGAGCCCTCCCTAGGCTGGGACCTGGAGGAGGCTCACGGCCTGAGGGGGTGGGGCGCGGGCAGAGGACAGAGCCCGGTCAGTGGGGACCCTGGTGACCCCCTGGGCGGCCGAGGGGCTGGGGAGGTCACGGAGGAGCGGCCGGCACCCGGCGTTCCTCCGCAGGCGCCTCCAGCTGGGTGAGAGGCGCTGCCGCCGTGCCCCCGAGCTCCACATCACCCGTACACGTCCCCGTGGAAGGGACGGCCACGGCCGGTGGATCCTGAGAGCCCGGTCGGGGGGGCCTGGCAGGGCAGACCCGGATCCTAGCAGCTCCCAGCAGGGGGCCTGCACCAGCCCCTTTCTCTGACCTCGGTCTCAGGTCCTGCTCCCATGCCTCACGCATCAAGGACACACCAGCCCAGCGCCTCACCCTGTCCCCCGCTCTCCCCTGGGCCCTGCGGTGACAGCCTTTCCGTCACTGCGACCTTTCAGGCACTCCTGGCTTGTGGGCACCCCCTCACCCTCTTCTGGCCCTGCCCCAAGGTTTGGGGGTGCCCGAGGCGCGTCTGGGAAAGTGCCCTGAGCCAGCTGTGGGACTGGAGGGGAGTGAGCATCTGCGTGGGCAGGGGGCAGTGAGCGCGCACCCACGTGCCAGGACCTGGGCGGGCTTGCCTGGGTGCTGGGTCACGGCTGGGCCGGTGTGGACCCTGAGCGGCAGGCCTGAGCGCCAGGCCCCCCACGAGCGTGCAGGGGCTCTCCCCAAGCCTGAGCGTCCACTGACAAGTCCAGACACCCCAATGCCTGTGACCAGGCCTCACCCGCAGGCTCCATCTTGGGTCAGTGCAGCTGGGCTGCCACCCTTGCTGGGCAGCACTGTGGCTCTCTGATCTGCGGGCCCCAGCCCTGAGCCTGACGGAGGGCATCCAGGCCCTGCCCCCCACCACACACACCCCAGGACCTTTGGCCCCACCCAAGGGATGGCCACCTCCCAGGCCCCCTCAAGCGGGAAGCCCTGCCACTGAGGGCCGCGCTTTCCCGACCCTTAGGCCGGGCCCCAGGCAGTTGGCCGGGAGGGTCTCCTGCCCCAGGGACACCTGTCTGGGTGCGGCAGAGGGGAGGAGCCGCGGGCGGGCCCACGGAGCGCGGTGCACACTTGGGGTGGGCATCTAGGCTGGGAGGAGTACCTGAGATCCGGATGCCCAGGCCCAGGGGCCGGCCAGGGTGTGGGCTGTCAGGGGCGTGGGCGCTGGGAGCAGGACGTGGGGACAGGCTGGGGGTGCAGGCCGCGGAATGCAGCGCAGGTGGAAGGAGACAGGGCAGGGACAACAGGCAGGAGGCGGAACGGGGTGGGCGGGGTTGCTGGGCAGTGCGAGGCTGCAGATCTGGAGGCTGGGGCAGAGCAGTGGGGAGTGGGGGACCCGGCGGGAGCTCTGTGGCCCACGGCCGCGGGGCAGGGGTGCCCGGGGACACAATGAGCCCTTGTCCGGCCTGTCGAGGCTCCCAGGTGCTGTGCAGGGACCCATGGGGCGCCTTGAGCAAACACACGCCCTGTTCCGGCCGCACACAGTGTCCTGGGACGGGTGGCCATGGCGCCGGGCCAGCAGAGAGGGTGGCAGCAGCCAGGCCCACACCACCGGCTGGAGCCGCCCCTGCCAGGGGCCCCAAGTCTACCGCAAGCACCCAAGCAGGCTCCCTAAAGCTCAGCCTCAACCCCTGGGCTGGTAGCCACCCCCCCACGCCCCTACTGGAGCCTCGGTGGGCAGGTGGGTGCGGGTTCTGTCCCTCAGCCCGTCTCCCAGGGCCCGCCACCACAGGCCCCGGGCCTGGCCGCCACCGGCCCGGGCTCCCCAGGCGCCTGGATGCAGAAGCACGCTCGGCTCCGTGGGGGGGGGGGGGGGGGTGAGCCCTGGCTTGAGCTCCCTCTCCTCCCCCTTCCTTCATAGTTCTGGAGGCGGCCAAGGACGGAGTGCTGGCCATCCCGGACTGCCTGGGGGACCGTGGCTGTCCTGGGGCTGCACAGAGGCCGGCGTGGGCACGGAGGCCTCAGGGTCCAGTCGCAGGCCAGCCTCGGTCTGCCGCAGGGGACCCTCATGGTCGAGGGGCGTCCCTCGGCTGCCACCCATTGTGGGGGAGGTAGGGTGCTTAGGACCTGAAGGGCCCAGGAGGGGACACACCCTGGTTGGTGACAGCTCTCCAAGCAGAGCAGAGGCCCTCAGGGGCCCAGAAGGGGGCATTTGCATGACAGACGAGTTCTCTGGAAGGCTGTGGCTCCGAACTTCGGCCACCGCCACCGCGGAGGGCACACAGCCAGCACCTGCGGCAACCACCTAGCCAGCCCCGAATCCTAAGCCCCAGCCACCTGAGCCATCCTCACAGGCCGGGCCCTCCCGCTCCTGCGTGCACCAGGCCGAAGGTGCCCCCAGCTTGCTGCCCCAGGGAAAGCCCAGCTCTGGGCCACACAGCCAGGGTGCTAGCCCCAGCTGGCCTCAGAACACGTCCTCGCCTGTCTGTCAGGAAGACCTCATCCAGGCCCAGAGCTGCTCGATGCCCCTGGGGTCCCCGGGCCCTGCTGGTCGTTCTGAAGCCGGTGGGGACAGAAGGGTCTGCCTTCTGAGCCAGGCCTCCTCTTCCTGCCCTGGCCTCCCAAGGCCACTGCCCCACTCCCGAGGACCTAGGAGCTGTGCTGCAGGGGCGAGGGCTCCGTCCCAGACTCCTGGTCCCCGCCGTCAGGGACCCGCTCGGGGGAAGCCCTGGCCAAGTCAGAAGGGCAGGTGGGAAGGGTGAGGCTGGGGCTGAGGGCTCCGCCTGCTCTCCCTCGGCCCCCTTGGAGACAGCAAAGAAGAAAGCATCTGACTGGTTCGTGGGTGGTGGGGAGAGCCTGGACCGGCGCCCCAGCTGAGAAGTGAGTGTGGGCCCCTCGAGTTACAGCACGCAGCACCAACAGCCGAGATTAACCATAACAACTGGTCTCTGACCCGGCGTCCGCGTAGACCAGCACTAAACACACCGTCCTGTCCCCCCGCACCTCCCGCATCACAGGCTCTCGGGCCGGGGCCCCGCAAGGCACCTTCCTGCCTTTCCCGTGCTGCGGCTCTGGGCCTGGCCAGCCGGGCCTGAGTCTGTGACCAACAGATCACCCACCAGGACACACTGGTCACTCCCCGGTGACCTCCGAGTCAGGGCACCTCCGAGTTCCCAAGCCTGGGGCGGGGGGCCTCCGGACAGGGTCCAGAGATGTGCCAGGGGACTGTCTTTTGAAAAAAAAAATGCTCATTTTAATATCCAAATTACTACATGCAACTTGCCTGCCGAGAAGGGCACCCAACGGGACCATCTGAAGTCTGAAGAGTCCTAACAACACTGCGTGTCGCCCCAGGTCACCCAGCGGGGCCTTGCCAGGACCTCAGCCTGCCCTCCAGCCCCTCCTGCAGAAAACCACGTTGCTCCTCCCCTGGCTATCCTCATATTTACCCCGTGCTCACGTGGCCGTCCGCGTCCACGCCGTCCTGCAGGACCGTTCCCAGACCCAGCTCTCTGGAGGCTCCGGCCCGCGGGGCCCGGGGGAAACCTGCAGGAGCTGGACCTCTGCCCTCCCCAGGGCCCCCTGCTCTCCCCCTGCTCTGAAAGCGGGAAGAAGGGGCACTGAAGGAGCTGAAATACAAACTTTTTTATTTTCCCGTGGCCTTTTTCTCAACTGATCATGGTGGTTTTGTCATTTAATGTTGTTCTGAGTAAAGAAACACTAAGTCGCACCGTCGTTATCACGGATGTTCCCATCTTTACGTTGTGCGGCATGACTTAACCAGCACAGGGCTCAGTGCACACGTGGAAACCACGTGCTTTTGATCCGTGGCTCCCCATGGGCGCGCTGGGTTCGGACCAGAGCGCGGAGCACCGCAGCAGCCAAGGCAGCGGGCGTTTCCACTGAGGTGAGACACCCACGACGCCCAGCCCAGCCTCCAACCACGAGGCGTGCAGGTCAGAGCGTGAAGCAGCTCGGCCCCCCTGTGCATCTGTCACGGAACTCTTCCGTCTCCCCAAACTGAACCTGTCCCCGTCACACACTCTCCCCCCGCAGCCCCCTCCCCAGCCCCACCGTCGACTGTCCCCGGGTCTGACCACTGCGGTGCCTCCTAGAATTGGGGCCAGGACTTGTCCTTCTGTGTCTGGCTGGTCTCACTCAGCACCGAGTCCTCGGGGCTCCCCCAGGTCCTGGCAGGTGTCCGCTGCTCCTTCCTTTTCAAGGCCGAGGACTATTCCACGACGCCCACGGGCCGCATTTTGTCTGTCCCTTCCTCCGGCAGGGGACACTCGGGTTGCGTCCACTGTTCTTCTACTGGAATAATGCCACCGAGAATGCGTCTGCGTCTCTGCTTTCAGTTCTCAGAGCCATACGCCCACGAGTGGCCCCCCGAGTCCCCTGGTGACCCCCGCGGTCCGCCCCTTGCTCCAATACCGGTGCACGTGTGTCCTCTCCGTTGTTGGGGGGCTAGCTGTCTTCGGGGGGGAGGGGGCCTCAGGGTGGTTTTGATTTGCAGCGTACTGGGGTTTTCCTGCCTAACACCTTCTCCCTGTCCTCACGGGCCTCTGCACCTAAGACCCCCAGCCAGCACGGGCCCCCGTCCCTCCGCAGCCCCCGTGTGGCCGCTCCCTCCTGACGGCGTCCCTGCTCACTTGCTCTGCCGCCACACACCCCCCTGCCGGCCCCACCTGCTCAGGGAGCGTCCGCCATCCGTCGTCCGCACCGGCGTGTCCGGCAGACTCGGCGGGAACACCGTTTCTCGACTTTCAAGCCCCGGGGGATCCCCTCACCCCCAGCCACAGACTTTACCAGCCAGCTCCTGGGGGGGCCCGGCTGCCGCCCCTACCCTCCCGGACGCCCCGGGCTCCCTCCCCCAGCGCCACGTGGGTGGGCTCTGGCCGCGCAGCAACGGATCCTGAGCCGCGGGGGCACGGGCTCGTGATCACCGACTCTGCGGGCGGCGGATTCCATTGTCCCTGCTGGGGCTGCTCTGCGACACGGGCTGCACCTTCCCGTGGAGCCCTACAGGTCAGCTGCCCGGCACTCGTGGGAGAGGAGGGCATGGCACAAACCAGGAGGTGGGATCCAGCATCCTCCCGGGGCTCACACCCAGCCTGGTCCCTGTTTCTGTCCTGCCTCACCTGGGTGACCACGGGGCCCCTCCTCACTGACCAGCCCCGCCCCCGGCAGAGCAGCCAGAGGGCCAGGGACCCCCGAGGTCCCGTCGCACCACCATTCCGTCCTCGGTCCTCCCAGCGGCCTTCTTGCCGTTGCTGGCCCTGCCTCCAGCGAAGGCCCCGGCAGCTCCGCGCCCATGACGGAGCGGCAGGTCCGTCAGGTAGAGAGCCTGACCCGCCCACTGAGGAAATCCCGGGGAGCACAACCTGGTGCCCGGTGGCTCGTGGGGACGCCCTGGGGACAGGAGCTGTGGCCCGTGTCCGCCTGGACACCTGCCAATCTGGAGCAGTACCGTGGCCCCAAGAGAGCCGGGGCACGTGAGGCCACGTCCAAAGTCCACACGCTACGGTCCCCAGGTGAATGGCTGGGGTTGGAGAGCGCAGCCCACAAGCCAGAGCCGAACCGCCACGTACAGTGACGGGGAAGCTTCAGGAGCTCCCCACCCAGCCAAGATCACAAATAAGCAGAGTACCCCTCCCCGCGCGCTGGCGTGGCCCGAGCGAGCCCACCCCAGCCGCCCCGAGGGAGCGGGCCACGGCCCCCGCCGCACCCGTTAACTCACCAGGTTGGCCCCCGAGAGGTGGGACGGCCGCGGGCCCCCCGCAGGGCTGCCCGAAGGCCACGGTAGTGGGGGGGCCAGAGCAGCTCCGGGGAGGGGCCATGGCCGCTGGTTCCGAGAATGCACTCTCCTACCCGGCCAAGGGGACTGGAAACGGCGCCCCACAGGACAGACCACAGGTGCTTTCCAGTCCGGCCACGGAGCCACGCGTGCGAGGTCTCCTGCCTTCATACAGCGGGGCCGGGGACCCAGAACCCTCAATCACGCTGTCTTTCCCGTGGGAGGGTCAACCCAGTACTCGCACAGGGACCGGGGTGTCATGGTGCCCGGGGACCGAGGGACGGGAGCCGCAATGGTCACTCGCGCAACTGCGTGGAGATCCTGTCCCCGGAGCTCTGGGCTCTACGGGTCAGAGGTCCTGCTGCCCCATGAGCCCCAGTCTCTCCCGGGAACATAGGAGCCAAGCTGAGCTGCCCCAGAGCAGCAGGTGAGCAGGCAGCCGTCTCACCGGGGTGGCTGGCCCTGACCGGGGGGAGCTGGGCCGTTCCCAGCCGTGCCCCAGCATGGCCACAGGTGGACAGATGGCCAAGGTCGGCCCCCCAGGGATGAAGGCATCAGGGAGGAGTTGCCAGAGGGCTACACTGGGGCAGGACTCTCGTTCTGGAGAAAACTCTGGGGCCCTCGGGGCCTGGGAGCCCGTGGGCTGTGGGCCGTGCACCCCCCAGCCAAATGGTCCCCACCCGCTTACCAGCCCCCGTAGGAGGCTGCCGCTTCAGGGGTTCTGATCTGGGCGCCTGGGGCTGTGGCACAAATACTGGAGGCTGGTTTTGGGGAAAGTGATTTTCAAGCAAAACGTCCAGAACTCCCAAGTTTGCTCCCTGGGACCAGCCCCAGCCTGGGCTTCTGCAGCCCCCCTGCAGGGGCCCCTCCAGCCACCTCACCCCTTGCTGACCGCCAGCTCAGACCTGGGTGAGGCCGACTCCCCGTCTGGGGGCCCCAGGGGCGACGAGGGGGCTCATCCCACGGGCCGGGGCCGGGGGTCCTCAAGGACTACTCTGCACACCTCAGATCCCAGCCTGGGCCCCGCCTCAGCCGCGTGGCCACCCGGCTTGGGGCCTGCCAAAGCCGGGAACAGCTGTGGCTTTGTGTCTTCCCCGGGCAGGAGGCGGCCTCAGCCACCCCGACGCCTCGGCGCTGCTGCGGCTTCAAGAAGCCCGATGAGCAGCCTTTGAGGCCATCCCCCCGTTGGCTGGGCAGCGCCGGTAGGGCTGGGGCTCGGAGTGCACGGTCAGCAGTGAGCCCACGGGGGCCGGGCAGCCCGTCCGCCGGCCCAGCACTCCGCCGCCACCTCATTCCTTCACCCTCCGGCGCCCACTCAGGCCCCCACTCACTCCCTGGTTCTCTCACTCACTCACTCACTGGTTCGTTCATTCATTTGCTCATTACGGAGTTCTTTCCGGAGAGCCAACCCCCAACCAGGCCCACATCGGGTCTTGGGCAGCAGAGCAGTGGCCGCACAGAGAGGAGGGGTCATTCGTTTACTCACCATTAAACAAAACTTTCCAGAGTGGTGATGGGTCTGTAGCACTGCAGATGCCTGGACTGATGGACGGAGGGACAGGTAGACACACAGATTCCCTGTCTGTGGGTTCTGGGGGAGGCCTCCCTGAAATAGTCACCTGAACCGAGGCCCTTGCTCTCTTGTGTTCTCTGACAGAGGCAACCATCTGGGCGGCCGGGGTGGCACTTCCAAGGGGGCCTCAGCAGGCTGCAGGTGTCGGCCCATGGAGGACACGGCCCCGTCAGCGAGCCTGCACGCGGGAGCCGAGAGCAGGTGGTGGACCTGGGCCAGAGGTAACCCGTCCCAACAGAGCGCCCAGCCCCGAGCCCCGCCCCAGCCCCGCCCTGAACCCTGGAGTGGCCCTTGGCTCGCCCCCTCCCCATCAGGCTATCAGCAGGGCCCTCACAGCAGCCAGTTTCTAAGCAGCCCCCCAGCACTGTGCAGCAGGGGGACCGGCCAGACTCTGGCGCTTCACGGCCCCTCTGCGCAGAACCCACCGGGCTCCCACCCCACGGGGTAGAAGCCGAATCCTCCCCAGATCTGCCCCCTGAAGCCCCTCACACCAGTGAGGGCGCCGTGCTCCCACTCCCCCGCCCCCACCCAGTGTCCGGTGTCTGCGTGGCCCCTCGCTCACCTCCGCCAGGCCTCTCTGGCACCCAGTGCTACCCAGCAATCCAGGTGGGCAGGTCTGGGGCCAGGCCCAGGGGTCTTCTGTTGAGCCCTCCATGCACCAGGGCCAGAGCTGACCTGAGCTACCTGGGCAAGGGTGTGGGGGAGCTCTGGTCTCCCTGTCCACCCCACAAGCTCTTGCGCAGCCCCTCTGAGCCTCACAGAGCCGCACCCGATGGTGCAGACCCAGGTGCCGGGGCATGGGAGTCCCTGGCGTCCAGCTGCCCGTGAGCGCTGGAGGGTCGGTCTCTAGGCCCGAGGCCTGGCACGGGCAGGCTCAGAGCACTTCTTTCATCGGCTGCATAAAAGAAAGAAGAACATAAAACCTTAGCACAGCTGGGGTGGGGGTTCCAGCCCGGGCCCAGCGCCAGCTTGAAGAAGCTGTGGGGGAGGCCCTCCCCCTCCGGACAGCTGGACACTGTGCGGACAGAGGCTAGACCAGGCAAGCTGAGGGGTCGGCGTGTGCACCCCCCGCCTTTCTGGACACCCCTACCTCGGCCTGCAGTGCGAGATCCACATGCACCCAAGGGCCGACCGAGGTCACTGGAGAACCACAGACTCCACTCCGGCCCACGAGAGCCCAACAGGACGTGCAGCGGGGAGCAGGGGGACGGGGGAGGACTCCAAGTCACAGAAGCCCGGGGCAGTGGGGACATGCAACGTCAGGGCGGGGAACTGTCACCCTGCCCCGGGCTGTCCCCCCACCCCAGGGCCAGGCACCCTGTGGCACTTCACAGCTGCACGGGGCAGGGCGACCCACGCAGGCCAGCCTGGAGATCGTGCCTGGGGACTGTCCCCAGAGCCGTGGAGGCTCCTGGCTGGGAGCGGGGGCAAGGGGGTGCAGGTGGTCAGTGATGGTGGGGCCTGTGGGCTGTGTGTATGTGCTGGGACACGTGTGTCCGAAAATGTGTGCACACGTGTGTGCACGTGAGTGCAGACGGGTGTGTGCGTGTGAGCACCCTCCCACGCACCCCTGCCCCGCTGCTGGTGGGTCCCGCTGCTGAGCCACGCGTGAGCCTTGGGCTGGATATGGTCCTGGGTGGCAGGGACGCGATAACCAGACCCCAAGACGCCGGCCGCCCGGGGCGGGGGCAAGAAGGGGGGAAGGAGAGGGCCTCGGGCTGTGTTGACCACCACGTCCCCCCACCCCCGCACTTAGCCTGAGCCTCATCCCTCCGCCCCATGCCTAATGACGCCATTCTCTGGGCTCCTTGGGTCTTCAGTCCAAGGCCACACTCAGGGCAGCCCTGGTTGCTGTCCTGAGGGAGACCCCTGCCCACCCCTGGGATCCCTGCCCCCGCAAGTTTGCGGTGTGGGGCTGACCCCCTAGTGGGCTTCCACGCGGGCCTGGGACTCCACAGTGGCCAGGCCTGCTGTGCTCCCCGCCTCTGCTTGAAGCTGGGCGCCCAGTGGGCACATCTCAGGGGTTGATCCCTGTGTGGCCGGGGGGCAGGAGAGAGCAGCCTCCAAACGAACCCCCGCCCAACTGCGGGACTGAACACCGAGGGCAGCTCTACCCCCAAAGCTGGAAGTCTGGGTCTTGTGGTCAGAGGAACAGAGACAAGGGGATAGACAGACAGACAGCTGGTGGCCGGCGGAAGCTGCTGAGAAGCGGCGGAAGCTGGGGCGGCCGGCCGGCGGGTGGCCCGATGGGTCCTGGAAATCCTCTCTTCCTGTTTTTCCAACAAAGGGCCTCTGTCCCCACAGGAAGGCCGCTGGCCAGTGGCGGCGGACGCGCCTTTTCCGTAAACAGGGTTGTTTTCCTTTTCTCCACTTGTCACAATAACAGCGGGCTCCACGCCCCCCATCCCGGCCCTGGGTACCACCAGCCACAGGGGCCGGCAAGGGAGAGTCACCGCTAGCTGAGACCAGGCCCCCCGGAGCAAGCAGGAGACAGGAGTTCGGTGGGGCCAGTGCCATGGGATAGGTAGGAGGCGGGACCAACCCCATGGTCCTCTAGAGCCAGAGCCAGAGTCAGGGGGCCTGTACTGGGCTTGTGACCCCCAGGGCCTGACCCAGCAGTGCTTGGAGCGAGGGCCAGGGCCCGGTCCACACAGGGGCTGGTTTCCTAGGACAGAGAAGTAGGGCCCAGGGCCTCCCTCCAAGTGGATGTCCCTCCAGACTGGGGGGGTCCCAGTGCTGGCTGGCGTGCCGCCCCAGGATGTCCAGCAGGTGGGTGCTATGGTACCTGCTCCACAGGAGAAGCTCAAGGGTCTGAGAAGACCTCTGAGGCCCCACAGGAGCAGACTGAGCCTGCACGCCTGGAAGCGGGAGGAAGGGCCAGAAGGCCGCAGGGCCTCGGGGACGGATAGCGGGGGGCGGGGGGGGAGCCCCCCTGGCCCGAGCCTGCCGCTGGCCCTGGCTCCACGAGGACCCACGAGAGTGTGGGGACTGTGTCGGCTGCCAGTGGCTGTGGCGGTGTGTGCCCCGTCTGTGCGCCCGGCCGTGGAGCGGAGCAGGAGTGGGCTCCGTGCCCGGGCGTGCTTGGCTCTGAGTGAACCAGTGTCCTAGCGTGTGTGGGTGATTGTGTGGGCTGGGCAGCAGGCGTCTGAGGGGCCTGTGTGAGGGGCTGGGGGGCTATTTATAGCTGCTGGCTTGGGGAGGGGCTATTAATAGCAGGGCGGAGGCTGAATGGACAATATACTGGGGGTGGGGGCAGAAGCCGTTCCTTGCCAGCGACACCAGGGACTGGCACCCCAGCCGCCACCCAGGCAGCCAGACAAGGGCCAGTGTTGTCCCGCGAGCGGCTGCTTCAGGGGGTGCGGCTCACCTGGGAGAGCAGGCTGGGGGAGTCCCAGGTCGGGTCCCCCTCCCCAGGCAGCCCTGCAGGGGGCCGTGTCCCAGCCACCCTTCACCCTAAGGAGGGATGTGCTGATGGTGAGGTCACCCCAACCTGTGTGCTCCTCAGGGCGTCGCTGGCTTTTAGCCGGGACATGCGGGCGGGCCCCTCCTCAGCCGCGACCCCTAGGACGCTGAGCGGTAGATGGGGGCCGGTTTGGGCCTCTGGGCCACACGCAGCGACGCGGCTAGGGGATGGATGAGGTTCGCTCTGTCCCAACCGAGGTCTGGAACCTCAAAAGGCCACCCAGCCGGAAGCACCAGAGCGGACCCCCCACCGAGCAGCCTTCCCGCGCCCCAGCATCCCTGGGTCTCCCTGGGTCAGGGGGTCCTGCCTCCCAGGGGAGCACGGAGGCGCTGGGCCCCAGGAGGCCTCCCCAGACCGTGGCCCGAGGAGAGCCTGAGGCCCCGCAGGGCACTGGGGATGACTGGTCAGACCTCGGGGTCCAGCCGCGGAGGGCAGCGGGGCGGAACGGGGCCTTCCGGGGCCTCAGGCCTGGAGTAGGCTCTGCCCGGGCGGGGCTGGCGACGCCGGGACTCAGGGGTCCAGGCGGGCAGGGCGGGGCGCCCGGGCTGGGGGAGGCCCCGTGGAACAGGGTCGGGGGAGGCCTGGGGGCCCACAGCACGGCCGGGGGCAGGTGGCCTCTCGGCAGGGAGCCCCCGCGGCCGCATCCTCCCCCGCGGGGACGCCCGCCCGCGCCCCCCCAGCTGGCGTCGCCCTCACCCCCCCCCCCGCCTCCTCCGGGAGCCCCCCCGCAATGACGTCACGAGGAGCGCGCGTCCCGCCCGCGGCCACCTGTCGCCAGGCGCTTCCCAGAAGGTCGCGGCCGCCCGCGCACGCGCCGCGCCCACGTCCCGGAAGCCTCGGGCTTTCCCGGCAGCGTCAGCACCGCGTCCCCCGGGCTCCGGGAAGGGGGGCGGGCCCGGCCGACCCCCGCCCCTCCCCCACCCCGCCCGCCAGCTGGGGGTCCCCGCGCGGCCGCTTCCGGCGCCGCCCCCTTCCCGGCAGGGCCGCGCCGCGTTCCCCCCGCGAGGCCGGAAAGGGGGCGGCGGCCGCCGGTCCCGGGCTGCGGGGGGCCTGGGGGAGCCCGGAGCGGGGCCGTGGAGGACCCGGATGCTTTCTCCGTGCATGGGTGTCCCGAGGGGCTGAGGAGGGGGGACCCCAGAGGCCGGGCGCCGTCCGGAGGGCTCGTTCCCACCCCCCACCACGGCGGGGCCGCGGGCCGTGCGCCCTCGAGCCAGCAAGGGCCCTGAGGTCCGCGGGTGACCCCTGGAGGCAGGCCTGGGGGACGCTGCCCTGGACCCCCCTGGGAGCGCCCCGGGTGTTCAGGGTCAGCCGCAGACGCGGTTGGACACCCTCCCTGCATTTGCGTCGGTGCAGCGCAAGACAGCCCACCCTGACCCATGGCAGGTGCTGGGGAGACCCTGCGCCCCGACAGCTGTGGGGTGGCTGGGGTGGGGGGATGCCGGCCGGCAACGTCCCTGGAGACTTGGGTCTGGGAGGAGGGGTCCCTGGAAAGGTGGGTGTCCCCCACCCCACACAGTCTTGTCAGGACAGGTTGGGCTCCTTGCCCCTCACGGGTGTGGCGCCAGCGTGGGGTCTGGGATGTTCCCAGCAACAATGGCTTTGAGGGGCCCCTGGCCTGGGAGGGGGCTTGTGGCCTGAATGGCCGCTTGTCTGGGCAGAGGCGGGAGGCGGGTCCCACACAACCGCAGGCAGGGCTGAAGCCTTCTCTGTGCCCCGGGAGTTTCCAGTGCCCCTCCCCGGAGTCCCTGACCTGCCCCCACCCTGGGGAAGATCAGTGTGGCTGCGGGGAACCGCACCTGCATGCCCAGGTGACCCCTCAGTCGTGTGTTTTACACCGTCCCGCACCAAGCAGTGGATGGGAGCCCCCCACCCCCAGGCTTGCCTGAGTGAGCCCAGTGGTGCAGGAGAGCAAGAGAGCAGACCCGGGGGGGGGGGCATGTGTACGCTGAGAGCAGTGCCCAAGGTGGGGTCCCCAGGAGTCCAACCTAGTCCGGGACCCGGCAGGTAGGGAGTGGGGAGCCAGGGAGGAGACGGCCCCAAGAGGGTGGCCCTCGGCTGAGAGGCTTTGGGGAGGCTGTGTAGTGGGGCGTGAGGGAGATCGGGCAGGCCCTGGCCGTGCAGCAGGGGCTCCACACAGCCTCCTGGCATGCGGACCAGGGCGCAGCATCAGGCCAGGGCCAGGGAATAGGAAGGAAGGGCCCATTGTCAGCTGCGGGTCCTCGCCCTAGGTCCTTGCAGGGGTGGCCGCGGCCATGGCTTTGCCCAGTGAACAGTCTCTCTGAGGGGGATCAAAAGCCAGCTCTCACCACCCTGTGGACACTTCCCGGGGGGTCAGTCTGGATCCACTGCCCTTCTGGAACAAGCGCGGGCGGACAGAACCAGGGTGGTCCGGGCCGGCCGCTGCAGAGACAGGACACTGGGCCCCCTCCGCACGGTGGGTGTTCCAGGGGTCCCAGCTGTTGCCCTGGGGAACTGGGAGGGGGCTGCGCTGGTGAGCAGATCCAGTCGTGGACGGTGTGGGGTGATGGCATCCCCGTCACTCTGGGAAACGGCCGCAGGTTGCAGGGAGGCTGGGAGGGCTCGGCGGTCAGGGGAGGTGGCTCCCGCGGGGTGAAAGCCGGGTCCACTGGGTGCCAACCAGGGTGCCGGCTGGATGATGGGCACGCGGGGACGACCACACAAGCCACCCACCCCTTCTCGGGAAGGCTTGCTCCCAGAAAACAGAGCCTCCCCTCTCAGGACCTGCTCGCCTCCCTCTTGGAACTAGCTAGTGGTGTCGCGTGTTGGGGACCTGGTGGCCCAGGGCAGGGCAGAGGGGACTCAGGCCCCAGCACCTCGTCCCGGGCAGCCGAGGGGAGCTCGATGATCAGGAGCCTTTCCCGGTCTGAGGCTCCGTCCCAGGACGTGCTGCGGTCACAGGGCTGGGGAGGCGCTCTTGAAAAGGGCAGGCTGTCACAAGGGCCACGCCGCAGCGCAAGGCTGGGTGGGCTCCACAGGGGGCCTGGAGGTCACACCAGGGAGCCAGGCCACCAGGAGCCCACTAGGAGAGGCATCTGCATCGTGTGGAGGTCAGTGGAGGCTCCTGGCCGGGTCTGCTGACAGTGATGGGGTGGACGGCATCTGGCCACGCGGGGCCCTGTGGACACAACCAGACTGGAGCCGAGCCAAGGGCCTGAGATGCCAAGGCGGTGGTGAACCGAACACAGAGTTCTTGGAGACCGGACGAGTGTCCAAAGAGAAGACGTCAAGGACGCGTGACCAGGCCGTCCCAATAAAAGGTCGTGGTCCTTTACCCAGTTTTCAGACATCAGTAGATTCCAGACCCAGAGCCCTGGGGTGAAAGGAGACAGGTGCTCAGGAAGCGCACTGCAACAGCAGACAAGTCCGCACCATGCGGATACCAGCCCCTCCCCATGACCCCAAAATTGAGCCCAGGGGAGGGGACATATCAGGGCACTTAAGGACTGCTGGCCATAGGGTTCCCGCTGACGCTGGTAACCTGAGGCCCAAAGTGTGACCGCAGGTCCCCGCTTAGAGTGGGGGGTCCCACCGATGCGATTCCAGCCCGGGTCCCCGTCCTGGCTTTGGGTCTGCTCATCTAGCCGACAGTCATTTCCCAGACCCAGAGTGGACAAGTGTAGTGGACATATTTGGTGGCTGATATCGTGCCCTTGGCCACCAGCATGGACAAGCCCAGGGGAAGTGTCTGTAACTGCCCCCAGCTGAGGTGCCCTCCTGGCTGAGTGGTGACACGTTGAATGACCAGAGGATGCCAGGGAGGGCACTGGGACACCCGCAAGTCACCCCGGCACAGTGCGTAGGCACAGGTGGACAAGGACAGGAGGACCGTGGACAGCTAGAAAGCAAGTGAGGCTGTGTTCTCCCTCATCCTGATCAGGAAGGGGAACCAGAGACCAAGTACAAACGCTTGCAGAGAACATGTGGTCCCTCCCCAGGTGACAGGAACTCTTCTGCCCGGGGTCACCTGGACGACTCCCCCATCCCCAGAACAGCACAGCTGTGCCCCGTATTAACAACCCTGTGTGGATCAGACCAGATGATGGAGAAGTGGCGAGTACCCCGGGGCCTTCGTAGGCCACGCACACTACAGGGAAGAATCCAGGGGTCCCGGGCACACAGCAGCCCCCACCCCCCCCACCGAGGACAGGGGGCTGTGCTGGCAATTCGCCACGACGACGGAGCATGGCAGCCGGGGGCTTCTGAGTGCTGGAGCGGCACTCCTGGGAGTCCTGCTCTAGGACGTCCTGGTGCCTCAGAAGGCCAGTGGCGGCGCGGGACCAGCAGGGACGGCCCGAGATCCTTGCTGCTACATTTCAGCTGACTCCAGGGGCCTGGGAGCAAAGTAGGCTTTGCAGCAAGTGTGGGTGGGAGAAGCAGCACGGGGGTCCCCGGGTCCAGGGCAGGAGAACAGGTGTGGCTCTGGTCTGGCCGTGGGACCATGGCCCGCTGCCTGGCACTGGCTTCCTCAGACATGCCCTGCCATGAGGTCGGGATGAGACCCGGGCAAGGGCGGAGGTCAGCAGCTCGTGCAGGTGGTCCAGACCTGCGTGAGTGTCACCTCTGCGACCCCTTCGCACCTGTGGCCTCGCAGGGGTTCCTATGACCGTGTGAGGCCGGGGATGAGCTCTGCCACAGTTCAGGGCTGGCCGGCACAGTGCGTAGGCACAGGTGGACAAGGACAGCAGCGGAGGGTGGCTCTCTCAGGTATTTCGGGTTTGGGCAGTTGGGCCCAGCGGGCTGGTCGGGGGTGGGAGAGGGAAACGGCCGTTTCAGGGACAAGGAGTCTGGGGAGAGGCACGTGGGCACATCGTCACCCCACATCGACACCCACCAGAACGTACCCACCGTGTGACAAGTAGACAGAAGCACTCGGCAGCCTGACAGCGGCCGGCTGGCCATCGGCACAAGGTGGCACAGCCATGCACAGACAGAATGGCCAAGACAGCAGAGATCAAGGCTGCTCGCTCATTGGTCCCACGGGTGAGTCCAGGACAGCCCAGCCCTGGGCAGCAACTCTCACAGGGACGGCCCGCGGCTCACGGCGCATGCTGCCCAAGGGACAGAGGCTGGGGCCTGAGGTCAGCATCCCCTACTGCTGCTGGCAGGGGCGCAGGGTCGTTCTCTGTGGGGGTGTCCTGTGCGCTGGGGAGAGGGGGGTTGAACAGAACCAGAGGTGCCCCTCACCCAGCTGTGACAAGTGTCCTGGGCCACCCCTGGAGAGCCACTGGCTTCTAACCTGTGTGCACCTGCGGCGCGGGACCTGGTGTAATCACACCACAGACGAGGGACCCGCTATCCTGCAAGGTCAGGGTGGGGTGGGCCGTGGACACGGGGCTCTCCAGCACCACACTTCCTGAAGCTTCTGGCCTGGCACGGCGTGTATGGAAGGTCGTCCTGCGGGAGGGAAGCCGCCAGGACCTGCACGCGGTGCTGTGTCCCCAGAGGACCCTGGGGTCCAGGAGCTGAGAGCCCCGGAAACGTGAGCCTCCTGGCCCCGCAGAGTTCCAGTGTCGGTGAGGAGCAGAAGCCCAGCTAGCGGGAGAGGACCCAGGGAGAGGCAGGGTGCCCGACTTGGGGGTCTCCCAAGGGTGCACCCGGGGTCCTGAGGGGCGAGGCCACGTCTCCGTGGTAACAGGGGGTAAGGTGGGGGGGTTCGTGCTGACACGCTGGCCCCTGAGCCCCTCCCTGGGCAGCATCCAGGCTGGGAAGAGGGAGCAGAAGGCAGTTTCACACTACGACCAGGTCACTCCAAGGTTGTAAGGTCTGGGGCTCCCTGTGGGGCCACTGAGGCTGTGTCCTGCCTGTTTCCAGGTGACCCCTTCCTGCAGAGTTTTGATCCCGGGAGCACGACAATCCTGTCAGTGCTGAGGGCTGGGGGTCCCCGCCACAGCGTGTCCTGCCCTGGGGGCCCCGCCCTCCTGGGCAGTCACCGCGGCGCCCACCCACCCCTCTGCCCCTCCGCGGGGTCCAGGCAGTGCGGCCCCCGGGGCCGGTCCTGCAGCGCCACCTGCCGGCCGCGGCCCCTGCATCTGGGGGCGGGACCCGCGGGGGCGTCGCGGCCGGCCCTCCACCAGGCCTGAACGGGGGCGGGCGCAGGGCAGGGGTCGCCGCCAGAGGCAGGGGATTCCAGAGGATCACCTCCAAGCCGGGCAGAGCCTGAGGCCCGGTAGGGGCTCCGACATCTAAGTGCTCGGTCCCTGGTCCCTGCGCCCCGGTGCCCACCACCATGGTCCCCAGGACGCTGCCTGCACCCGGAGCCCCACGCCAGGCCTGGCAAAGTGACGCTAGGGCCAGGTGCACCGTTCCTGCCCACATCGTGCCCCAGCACAAGCCCGACACAGCACAGGCCAGCTGGGACCCTCCGCCTCCTCCGTACGTCCCCTGACTGGGAAGGTGCTCTTTACAGGAGAGGACACGGAGCCCGGGGCGCTGCAGCGTTGGCTCCAGACCTGCGCGCCTTGGGGAAGGGGCCAGGGCATGCTCTGAGAGGTGACAGGTAAGCGGGGCCCTGCTGGAGCAAGAGGAGACAGCCCCTGATGCCCCCCAGCAGGAGAGCAGGACAGAGGCCCTGAGCTGGGACCACGCTTGGTCCTTTCCAAGATCCAGGTCATCCTGAGCCGTCCACTGCCCTGCTGGGGGGCCCTGAGTGGGGGTTCATGGGGCACCCTTGGCCCGTGGCCACAGCTGCTCTCAGCACGGAGATGCCCGCCGTGGCCTCGTCTCCGCCTGGGCCCGTTTGGTGCCATGGTGGTCTGGGGTGGGTACTCAGCACAGCAGAAGGGCAAGGTACAGACCAAGAGGACCCCCCAAACCTCGGCAGGCCAGTGTGAGGACCACAGGAGAGCCGGCCATGGGTCTGTCTCCTCGTGTCCAAACAGCAGGGCTTGACCCCTCCCCACTGCCAGGTGGCAGGGGCCCCAAGACCCTACCAATGTCACCTGTGGTGGGAGGGGTGTGCTGGTGCCCAGAGCCCTGTTAGGGGTGGGGTGCCACCCAGGCGACCCCACCATGAGGACTCAGGACCTTCTCGGTTCTAACTGGAAAGCAGGGGGTCCGTTCCATGCCCCAGCCTGAGTGGCTTTAGCTACTCAGGCTTGGGTCCCACATGCCAGACCAGGAGGGCAGGGAACACTGGCTCTGGCCCGGCCCTCTACGGAGCTTGAGCTGGGCCCTTCCCCCCCATCTGCAGCAGCCTGGGTCCCCGGGTGTGGTTTCTCCCTGGGGCCATGGGTAATGCACCCCCCCAGAGGCCTCCCTTCTGGGCCTCACTGTCCTTGCCCTGTGCCCCAGCACCTCCACCCGAGGGGCTCCGTCCCACCAACCTGTTATGCCTCTGCCCACCCCTGCTCTCACGCTTGTGCTCCCTCCGAGAACCCCCCAGCCCACGGGGTTCCCTGGAAGCCCCCCCAGCTGCAGTGGCAGCCTCTCCCACAAGGCGCTCAGTGTCCCGTGGCCTAGACCCACAGCCCACGTCCAGAAGCAGACCATGTGCGTGGACTCCCTGACAGGTCTGGCCTGGACAAGGGCGGCCTCCCAGCTGGGCTGTGGCAGCCCTCGTCCATCTCGCGTGACTCGGTTTCCTCTAGGAGTTCTGGGGCGCCTGGCCTTGTTCCCCACCACAGAGATGGGGGCGAAGGGAGGAGGCCCGCTGAGGCACACGGAGGTCCAGGGAGAACCGGACACAGGACAGGGCCGGGCCGGGCCGGGTTCCACCTGCCAGCCCGTGGCCACCCCCGCCCAGCAGAGACCCCCGTGGAGTCCTGCCTGCGGGACTCCCCTTGCACAGATGCAGCAAGGGGGCGCGTGGACACGGCGGCCCTCGGGGCCAGGACAGCGAGGGCCAGGCGGCCGCCCCCAGAGGGACAGCCGCGGGGACGGGTGCAGAGGTGTGGGAGGCACCCCCTGGGGGTTGACCGAGCCCTGGGGGTTTGGACGCTCTGACGGCTGAGGACGCTCTGGGGGAGGGGCCGGGGGGGCTCCCTGTGACACCCGAGCCTCCATCTGACCCGAGAAACTGGCCCGGGGCTCCCCTCTCCGGCGGAATCCGCGAAGGCGGGACGGCCGTGTCCAGCCCTGGGGGTCCTTCCACGACAGCCGCTCTCCCCATCAAGACTCCCGTGCCCGCGGGGGGCCGCCCCAGGGAGGCAGGTGGCGCGACCTCAGCGCGCGGGGCCGCCGCCGGGGCCACGGCTGCCCTGGAGCCTTCCTGCTTTCTCAGAGACGCGCGCGCCCTGGGCCTGACGGCCTCCAGTGGTCAATTTTATTAGAAACAACGGTATCAAAATATACAACTCTGGGTCAGGGCCGCCAGGGACTGCAGCTATCGGAAGGGCCGAGCGTGCGTGAGCCGCTTCCCGGGCGCAGCTTCCCTCCGCGTGCCCTGGAGAAACGGGGACCTGTGAGGTCGGCACGTCCGGGACGCCAGTCTCAATAACTTAAAGGGCGGGTCCAGCCTCTGGCTCTGGGCGCGCGTCACAAGTCTTCCCGCGAGGGCTGCCGCGTGGGGTCTCCTTCCGCGACTTCTGCCGGGAAACGAACACAGCTGTTGGGGGACCTGCACGAAAGCTTTCCACGGGGCCGGGGCAGTGGCTTCGTGGCAGGAGGCCTCTCCGGTGTGGGAGACGAAGACAAGGACCGGCGAGCCCCCCCAACCCCATCCGCCGGGGCCCACAGGACCGAGGCCCCTGCTGCAGGGCGCCGGCAGGGAGGGCCCCCAGGCCATGCTGGGGCAGAGGCGGCATGGGGCCCTGCTCCCCGCTGACATCTGGTGGGTCCAGAGCTGGCTCCGAGGCACCTGGCTGTGCGCTCGCCCTCGCTGCCCGGCTCGGGGTCAGGGAGCTTCTGGGGTCTGTGTCTGGTCTTACTCGTTCAGGAAAACTCTGTCAGCGTCGTTTTGACACTGGCCCTTCCGCTCCATGTTCTTCCACGACGTCTATGGGACGTTCATGGGCAGAGCCATGTCCCCCAGAACCTGGGGCCATCCTCACCCCTGGACGCTGTGAACTGGGGGCGCTTCACGGATGGTCAAGGTGAGAGGGAGTCACTGGGCTGCGTCCATGTAGGAAGAGGGAGATTCGGACACGGACACACAGGCCACGAAAAGGCCACGTGGACAGAGGCCTCCAGCAGATACTGGAGGGCCGCAGGACGAGACAGTCCTGCCCTCCGGGCTCGGGGCGGCCATGGCCCTTGGGCTCTCAGGAAGCCCACGCAGGGCCTGCCTGCTGACTCCGGGGTCACGGACCCTCCTGCCGGCCGCACCTCCCTTGGGGCGGTCACGGCCAGGGCTCCCACAGGCCCGCTCCCCCTCCCGTCGGCCCGGAGCCCCAGCCACCGCCCCCTCGGGCCGCGCGTGCTGGGGGTTTCCGCACGTCCCCCGCGCAGCGCCCGCCACTCACCGCCGCCCGGGGCCTGCGTCTGCACACACGCGTCGTCCGTGTCTTCAAAGCCCTCGGGACACACGCACACGAAGCTCCCGGGCGTGTTGTAGCAGTTCTCGTTCTGGCGCGTGCACGCCTTCTCGGGCCCCGCACACTCGTCTACGTCTGCAAGAGACGCCCCGCACACAGGCCACCGTCACCAGGCGCCCGCGCTCGGGACTCGCTGCTGCCCCGTAGCGCGGCGGTCAGGAAGGGGCGCGGAGAGCAGGGCACGAGGGTCAGGGTCGGCGCCGCGGACGGAGAGGAGCAGTGCAGGCGGCCGTTAAGGGGGAAGCCCGGCGCGAGCTCACGCCGCGGGGGCAGCCGTGGATTCACCGCCTTTTTCCGGGCGGGTTCCAGCCGGGCCCCGACCGTGGAGGCCTGACGTGCAGCCACGGGGGCCGTAGGGGTGGGAGGTGGGGGGAGGCCCGGGCCCCCGCTGGCGGGCGCACCCGCACCAGGCACACCTGGGGGCTGCCGGGACAGACGGTCGGTCCCCCACCCGCTGCCTCTGCATCACATGCTGGGGGAACGGAGTCGCAGTTAGAGCCGGAGCCGGTGTCCCACCCCCGCCAGCCCCTCACGGCCCGTCCACACCACGGCCCCCCTGCCACGGTTCCTCTTGGTCCGGCACAGACGCAAGGGCGCTGACCTGCACACTGGCCGCTTTCTTTGGTGTAGCCGGGGACGCACTCTTTACAGTGTCCTGGACCCTTCCCCGTGCAGCCCACACAGGTGGAATCACATTCTAGGAAAAAGCAGAAAGCCGTCGACATCAGCCTCCTGTGAGCACCCTGGGACCGGAAGCCGCGCCGCGCAGCATCTGCGTGTCCCTCCTCGAGGGGCGGGGGCCCCAGGGCGTGTCCTCAACACCGCAGCCCCGTCTCCCAGCAAGGCAACGATGTGCCCCCCAGAGCTGTGGCCGCACACTGTTGACCATCTTCTCAGAGCAAAACAACTCTTCAAATTCTCTGAATTCTCGGTTTTTCGGCAGCAAGGACCGACGTCGTGGGTGCCGCCTTCCACTGTCCTCAGCAGGCAGAACCACGCAGTCGCCGCCCGCAGGGCCCGAGCCCAGGCACCTTCGCACACGAACGAGCCGTTGACGTTCACGCAGTACTGCTGGTCGCCGCAGGGAGGCGTGTCCGCCGCACACTCGTCCACGTCTGGAAACAGGGGCAGAGCCGTGAGGCTCCCGGGGCCCCCGTGGAGGTCACGGGGCTGGTGACCGGACACAACCCACAGCCACGGCCGGCGGGACAGGGAGGGGCCGCTGTGTGGAGGACGTGTGTCCGTGTTTCTCCCGGAGGCCCCCCTCCCCGGGGGCAGGGGTGATGAGGGACACTTTGTGCCCCCGGGGGCAGGGCCTCCCCAAGGGGCCAGCAGCGAACGTGAGCACCTCGGCTCCGCGTGGACACGCAGAAGCTCCGGGTCGGTGTCGGACCACCCGCCTCCCCACTCCAGATGGGACTCTAGGGACAGGTCTGCCACCCCTGACCGGCCTAAGGGCAGCCCACCCGCCGGCACCTGGGCCTCAGGAAGGGCCCCGTGGCTGCGGCCAGGCCTCCCCACGGCTGCTGCAGCGCTGGGGGGAAGCCAGAGCTCACGGGCAGGCTGGGGCTCAGAGGCAAGGGTGCGGCAGAAACACACGCGCCCACCAGGCGGGGCACGTGGGGACGGCGGGGACGGGGGACGAGGCCCAGGGCCGGAACCGCGCACGCTGTGTGTGTGCGCGTCAGGAAGGCGCGTCTCCCCGCCGCGGCGCAGCGGCCAGACACGCAGACGCCGGGTCTGTTGAGCCCCCGTACGGCTCTCCAGGCCGAAAGCAGGTCTGCGCCTCCGTTTCCCTGCCTGGGCCTGGCCAAGGGAGAGGGCCAGGAGGAGAGGAGGGCCGGACGAGCGCAGGACGCCAGGACGGGGAGCGGAGAGGAGGGCCGGGCCACCCCGGGTTCCCGCCCAGCTCACCCACGCAGGCGCCGTCCTCCTGCGCCCAGCCTACGGCGCACTGGCCGCAGTCTCTGTTGCTCGGGCCGGTGCACGTCTTACACGACTCGTCGCAAGCTGGGAAGCAGAGGGGACACCGGTCGTGTGCGGGAATGCCGTTTTTAGTAAAAACAGAACACAAAGGTCACTTCAGCAAGTAAGAATTTACCTTCACTAGGATGAAAACAAAAACCAAATACAAACAAGAAAATACCCCAGTAAAGCGAGACTCGTTGGACGACCATAAAATCTACACTCGTGACCCACAGCATCCCCGAGCTGGACGAGCGAAACACTCCACGGGCCTTCAGGGCCCTTCACGGTCACGTTCTGGTGGACCCCAGGGAAACAGCTTAGGACCCGAGAAAGGCAGCGGCCCAAACCCCGGAGCCCGCGCCTGCCAGGCGGCCCCCAGCCCCGGGGCCCCCGCACAGCACCCGCGTCCCAGGCCAGCTGAGGGCCTGGGCGCTGGGACCAGAGAGGACACGGCCGTCCTGGCGCTCCACTCGCGTGCCACGCAGACCACCCAAGGGGGCCGCGGACCGACATCGGGAGGCACAGTCGGTGTCCGCCTGGTGGATGGTGGCGGACTCAGTGTGGTCGGTCACAACAGACCCGTCCGACCCCACGAGCCTCTGGGGAACCCGACCGAGGGGGAGCCTGGAGGCCAGGAGGTCCCACCCGGTGGCCTCAGGGGTGCTGGTTCTCATTTGTGCCGCCGCTCTGCCCTCTTGCGCGGGGCCTGAGCCTCGGCAGCCCACACCGGGCAGGCGGGTCACCCTGTCCAGGTGGCCGCAGGGGAAGAGTCGGCCTCTGCTAGGGTACCGCGGGCACCGGGTCACCCAGAAGCAAGGCTCGCATGGGTGGGACGTGACCGCTGGCCCCACACCGTCCACCTGCCCAGTCCTCCAGAGAATGTGGGGCCGGGGGCCTGGCTCTCCCCTCCTGGGCATGCTCAGAGACAGTAAGCGAGACCGTCCAGGGCCTGCTCGCGCTGCTGCAGCCTCCCACGGGGTCCCCAGGGGCCTCCTAGCTCCGGGGGTGCAGGCGAGAGCCAACGGGCCCCCGTCCGTGCCCGTAGCTCCAGGAGACAGCCGCCGCGGTGTGCCCCGAGGCCCGCGGGCTGAAGGCCGGCGCAGCCCCCGTACCTGTGCAGACGCTGTGCGTCTCGTTCCTCAGGGAGCTGAAGTAGCCGTCCGTGCAGTCGGAGCACGTGGCGCCCTGGTAGCCGAGGTGGCACCGGCACGACCCGTCCCCCTGCCTGCTGCCGTCCCCGCTGCAGTGTCCGTTCCCGCCGCAGGGCCTCTGGGAGCCGCCCGGGCACGCTGGGGGGGACATGAGCCCACCAGTCCGAGGGTGCCCCGGGAGAACGTGGCGCCTCGCTCGCCCGACCTCACGACCACGCCTGTTCCGTCCCCCCATAAACTCTGTCCTCACTCCCTCTGGCCACACCAGCCAGCCGGCCAGGTCTGGGGGAGCGGACACGCTGGGGTCTGCAGCTGCTTGGGAGCCTCCCCTGGAACGCGGGACAACGGGGACAATAGGGACACGGACGCGCAGAGGGTGTCGGCGAGGACGGCCCGCGGCAGCACACGCCGGCCAGCAGCAGGAGGTGGCCACGGCCCGGGACAGGGTCGGACTCGAGACACGTCTGCTCTGTCCCGCGGGGCACCCAGAGTGACGAGTGATGCCGGACGGCGGCCCGTGACTTCGGTTCAAAGCGTGTCTCTTCGTGGAAGGGCCTGGCTCCGCAGGGAGAGGTGACGCGACGCATCCCACGTGACAGACGCCCAAGCCGCGCCCCAGGGCTCCCACAGCCGGGTCTCGGCTGCTCCGTGGGCAGAGCCAGACGGGGGACACGAAACCAGAGCTGCCTCCGTGCCCTTGGAGGGCCCCACACAGGCAGGTGGACACCGACCCACAGCGGCCCCAGCGAAGGCCCGCAGGCCCCGGAGTGAGGCGCCCGCGCGGCATCAGGCACTGAGGTCTGTCTGGCCCCGGGGAGGAGGTCCCCACAGCGTGAGGGGGGCAGTGACCGGGCGTCCTAGGGCTCGGTGGGAGCGGACGGCCCCACGTCCCAGCCACGGCTCTGCCCCCCTGGGAATCGCGACACGGACACTGGGCACAACGCAGGACACTCGCGATTCCCGACAACAACCTACCGAGGCAGTCTGGCCCGTACGTTCCTGGCGAACAGCAAACCTTCAGCGTTTTCACACAAAACCACTCGAATAAGTCAGGAAAGTCCTTCTTCCTGAGGAATTAAAAACGCGTTCATCAAAGCTCACGTGACGGGTTTCTCCAAAACAAAACACGATTCTCGACATTCGCTCTGGAGCGTCGCGGCGTTAGGGACACAGTGGTCTGGGGGTGACCAGACGTCCCCGTCACCACCTCGCTGCCCGCACCACATTACGGTAAGAAGAGGCGGCGACCCCCAGGCAAGAAGGAGGACAAGCCCGTGCCCACGCTCGTAAGTCCGAAGGTCAGACTTACAAACTGAGGAGTACGACGCCACGGAGGCTTCGGTGAACACGCGGGGGAAGCCACTGGGGCTGGAGCTGTGGCATGGGAGGAGGCGGCGGGGGCAGGGGTGCGTGTCTGGGGTGTGGGGTGCAGGGCTGGGTGGGGGATGGTGGGCACAGGGGTGTGGGGACGGGAGGGGACGACAGGTGGGGGGCGCAGGGAGACAGGGTTGTGGGGGAGGGGTTGGGGTGGGGGGGCGCAGGGCCGGTGCTCGGGAGGAGAGAGGGTCGGGGATGCGGGGCTGGGGTGGGGGCACAGCGTGGGGATGGGGGGACGGGGTGGGGCGCGGGGCACTCACAGCCGCAGCCACCAGGCCTCCAGGTGCCCCTCGTGCTCCTCCAGCAGACTGTGGCACTCGAAGTCGCTGCTGCCGCACAGGCCCTCGGTGATCTCCAGCAGGCGGACCTCACTGCAACGAGCCCGCCGCACAGCAAGGGGACCAGGGACGCCCGGGCAGTCAGCGGCTGACCCACGGGGACGCCCTAAGGCCCCGCTTGTGCCAGGCAGGAATGCTGGTGACACTTTGGTGGGGAACACGTCCACCGGGGACAAGTGCCGTCGGTACCACGGGGAGAACTAAACTCAGAGGGCAGTGGTCAGGGTGGCAGGGGAGACCCCGACGCGGGCTGCAAGGGGGCCAGGACGGACTGGACCGGCAGGGGAAGCCGGTGACACGTTCCGTGGTGGGACTCTGCTCCCGCTCCCGCGTGCACCATGGAAAGACCACCCTGTCTGCCCCCTGGAAAGTGGACACAGGGACAAGTGTGGGAGCAAAAGGCCAGTTAGGGGCCAGCGCACAGGTGACTGCACAGGGACCTCCCGTTGTCCGTCGTCGAAGCGGGTGACGGCATTCGCGGGGACATGCCCAGCGCCACGGCCAGGCGGCCAGAGCAGGGCACCCACCTGGATTCGTACTTGGACAGCGACTTCTCCTCCCAAGCCGTGTTCCCACCTCCGAAGTTCTTCTTCGCGGTGTCCACCATTCCCTGAGGAGAGCGCGCGGGCACAGCGCTCAGTGCTGCTGCTCCGACCCACATCTGTCGAGGGAGCAACCCTAGTCCCCCATGGGGGTGACCCCATTCATTGACAAGTAACCCCAGGTCCATCACCAGGGTGACATGGAGTCCATTCCTGGAGTGACACTGGTTCTTCGCAGGGCAAGCCTGGGTTCGTAACTCCAGGCCATGGTGGAGTGGCCCCATCCATCACAGGGTGACCCTGGCTCCATGACCCTGGTCCCTGGTGGGGTGACCCCGGTCCTTGGTGGGGTGACCCCGTCCATCATGGGACGACCCTGGCTATGTAATTCCGGTCCCTAGTGGGGTGACCCCGTCCATCGCGGGGTGACCCTGGCTCCGTGACCCCGGTCCCTAGTGGGGTGACCCCCTCCATCGCAGGGCGACCCTGGCTCCGTGACCCCGGTGTCTGGTGGGGTGACCCCATCCATCACGGGGCCACCCTGGCTCTGTGACCCCAGTCACTGGTGGGGTGACTCCGTCCATCATGGAGTGACCCTGGCTATGTGACCCCGGTCCCTGGTGTGGTGACCCCGTCCATCACAGGGTGACCCTGGCTCCGTGACCCCGGTCCCTAGTGGGGTGACCCCGTCCATCGCAGGGTGACCCTGGCTATGTAACTCCGGTCCCTCGTGGGGTGACCCCATCCATCGCGGGGCGACCCTGGCTCCGTGACCCCGGTGTCTGGTGGGGTGACCCCGTCCATCGCGGGGCGACCCTGGCTCCATGACCCCGGTCCCTGGTGGGGTGACTCCGTCCATCATGGAGCGACCCTGGCTATGTGACCCCGGTCCCTGGTGGCGTGACCCCGTCCATCGCGGGGCGACCCTGGCTCCGTGACCCCGGTGTCTGGTGGGGTGACCCCGGGTTCCTGACCCCCGTCCCCGGCAGGCTTACCCTGGGTCGGTGAGCCCGGCCCGTCGCGGAGCGCCCCCAGCCCCGCCGCCCCCCCGACCACCCCCGCGCCCGCGGACCCCAGGGGCGAGCGCCCACCTGGTTGAACTTGTCCACCAGCTCCCGGCAGCGCTTGCAGGGCGTCGCCTTCCTGGCGGCCTCAGCAGGCGGCGGCGGCAGCAGCAGCAGCAGCAGCCCCAGCGCGGCCGGGGCCGGCGAGCGCATGGCGGGCCGAGGCGGGCAGCGTCGCGCAGGACGCGGCCGCGCGGGCAGACCCCAGGCCCAGCGGGAACCGGCCGAGCGCTCGGCCTCCGCGGCCGCCCCCAGCTCCGCGGTGCCGGCCGTTCCCGGGGCTACTTGACGGCGCCGGGCGGCGTCCCGCCCACCGACAGCCCTCGCGCCGCTATTGGCCCCTGGGACCCAGGCCGTCCCCATGTGGCCCAATCCGGGCTCGCCACGAGCAGCGACCAATAGGAAGGCCCCGGGTCAGCGTCCGCCGGGAGGGGGCGCGGACGGGGGCGTGGAGGTCCGAGCCCGCCGCTCGCGCGCTCCGCCCACGGCGGCCATCTTTACTCCGGGCAGGGCGAGCGTCCGCCGCGGCGGCGACCCGGCTTTGGGGGCCATGTTAGGTTTGGGCGAGGGCCTCGCGTCCGTCCCCAGCTTCCGCCAGCCGGCTTCCGGCCGCGAGCCGTCGTGGGGCCGCGCTTCGAGGGCCGACGCGGCGGGCAGGCCAGGTCAGCGCGGGCTCCCGCGGCCGGGGCTGTCGGGGCTGGTGGCGGGCGACGGCGCGACCCGGGCTGTCGGGGAGGGCGGCGGGAGGCGCGGAGCCGGGCTCGGAGACGGGAGAGCCGCGGCCCGCGTGGGCCGTGGACGTCGCTGGTCCGGAGCCGCCGCCCGTGTGCCCCCGCCCGGGGCTGTCCCCCTGCGGTACGGCCCTTCGCCCGCGAGCCGGCCGGACAGGAGGGCGCCCGCCGGTCCCTCCTCCGCCGATGCCGGGCCGAGCGCGCCTGCGGCGTCCGGGGCCCCTCTCCGGCCCCGCGCGGCGCGCACCTGCCGTCCCGGGCGCTGCGCTCGCCCTCGGCGCGGCTGGGGCTGCTGCCCTCGGTCCCCGGCGGCAGAGGGACACCGCGCTGGCCACGGCCGTGCGCGTCCCTGCGGCCGGCGGCGCGGAGGGGTGCGGGGAGCCGAGCGTGCAGGGCCCGCGTCCTGGGGCCCCCGGGGCTCGCCGCCGCCGGAGCATCGGGGTGTTTGCGGTGACAGCGGGCGGCGGGACGACCGGGGAAGAGCCGGCGGATTCTGCCGGGGATCGCGGAGCGTGTCCCGTGCGCCGGCCCCGCCGTGGGACCCGTGCGCCGGCCCCGCGGGCAGCGGCCGCCGCGCTGACCAGCGGCTCCTCGCCGGGGCGGGGAGACGGGAGAAATGCCCCCCTCAAGCTGCTTGCGCTCCCGGAGGAGGGGGACGCCCGGGCAACACCTGTGTCCGTCGGGTGTCGCGGCTGTTTCGGGGATTCTTGCCAGCGAAGCCTCTTTCCGCTCCGCGTCCCCTCACCGCCACCTGAGGCCGGACCCCTGCTCCGCCGGCGCAGATTTTCCTTCCCTCTTGGATCCCCTGTGGCCTCTCCGGGGGCCGCAGACTCCGTACATCTCCCCCGGGTCAGCAGGCAGCGAGCACCGCGACTCTCTCCTTTGGCTCCCGGCCCTTCTGGTGTTGATCGAATAAAATCAAGCCTGTTTTAAGAGAAGCCAGAAACTTTATCATGAAGGGGCGCCTGGGGGGCTCAGCGGGTGAAGCCTCTGCCTGCGGCTCGGGTCATGATCTCAGCGTCCTGGGATCGAGTCCCATATCGGGCTCTCTGCTCGGCAGGGAGCCTGCTTCCCCCTCTCTCTGCTGCCGACTTGTGATCTTTGTCAGATAAGTAAATAAAATCTTAAAAAAGAAAGAGACAGAGAGGGGAGGGGGCCAGAAACTTGAAGAAGAGCTTGCCACCTTCCCTCCTGAAAGTTGAAAACTATCTCACCCCCCGCCCCTGGCGTCACCTCTGCACACACATCTGTCTGAACCCCACAAGGATGCGTTCCTGTTTTTGCCACCTACGTATTGGCGTTCAGGACCAGTCTGGGGCCACGCCCAGGTGCCCCAAGCTCCCAGGGTGAGGGCAGGTGCAGCCTGGCAGGCGGCCAAAGCTCCCCTCTAGGCTGGCTCCACTGGCTGCCCTGAACTCTGGGTCGCGCCTCCTGCCCTCCTGCGGCTGCCCCTGCGCCGTCCTGCAGACCCATCCCTCCCACCCCACAGCCTCCTGTGCCTGGTCTCTCTGCCCCGGCCACCGGGTCCTACTCTCCTGCCAGATTGGAGCCTCTCAAGGGCGGGGGCTGGGCCCTCCAGAGGCTGGGTCAGCCAGGGGCCCAGCTGCACCGAGGACCCGCTCAGTTCTCCAAAGAAAGCCTTGGGTCCTGGAAAGATCCTCCCACAGCTCAGCGTGAGGGAGCCGGTTAAGCCGGGGAAGGCACTCAAGCGTGATTTTTCTTTGAACTTTCTCTTTTGATGTGTTTCGATTCACTGAGCTTACAACAGTGGTTTAGAGACTTGGCACACGCCCTCCGCTCAGCTCCCCCAGGTGTTAACTCGGGGGACTTTGCAGACCCTGGAACCTGTGTTTCCGTCTTCTCCCAGGGCTCCCGGAGCGGCGCAGCTGAGGACGGCCCGGGAGGAGGGAGAGCGCCATGGCTGGGAGGAGGGCGTGGGGTGCGGGCAGGCAGCGCCGGCTGCTGGGGCTGCTGCTGGCTGTGGCCGCCACCCACCTCCTCGCCTGCCCCTACGCCAAAGTGGAGGAGAGCTTCAACCTGCAGGCCACGCACGACCTGCTTTACCACCGGCTGGATGTGGACAAGGTGAGCCCTGCGTCCGAGGCGCGCAGCCTCCCAGCCGCGGGCGCCCGCTGACCTCCCCATCCCCCTGCAGTACGACCATCTCGAGTTCCCCGGAGTGGTCCCCAGGACGTTCCTCGGGCCGCTGGCCGTGGCGGTGCTCTCCAGCCCTGTGGTCTACGTGCTGTCCCTGCTGGAAGCGTCTAAGTTTTACTCTCAGCTAGTGGGTAAGGGGTCTCCGGATGACAGAAGGGAGGGCCTTGGTGTGGTCGGGGGCTTTCCAGGAGCCAGGCAGAGGCTCCCTCCCTCAGGAGTGTCCTTCTGTCAGAAGCTTGGCCATCCTCGGCCACGCGCCACGGCGGTCTGGAGCTCGAGGGCAGCTGCAGCGTGGGCCCTTCTGGGGCGTCAGCTGGGACAGCTCATGGAGCGCCTCTGGCTCCTGCTCTTGAGACCGCGACGTGAGGGTACTGGCTCCCACGCTGCAGGCGGGAGCGGCAGGGGTGCGGCGGGCGCGGGACATCTCCCACAGGGCTGCACCCCTGCGAGGCAGCCCTTCACCGCCCGGAGCTTTCCCGTCTGCAGCAGCGGCCTCCTTCCTGGCCCCGGGGGTCACCGTGGACACCGTGTGCAGAGGGTCCTGGATCTTCTGTGCGCCTGGGTGGACAGCTGTTAAGGGAGACGCAGAGCATCTGTGCCGCCGCCCCACCCCCTCCTCGTTGAGCCAGCCGCCACCACGGTTCCGTTCCGGTGCCTTTTTGCCCTGTCCATACGCAGACGCCCTCTAGGTTCCCCCACAAACGCGCACACACTCTGGGGCTGTCCGTAGACACCTGGAAATCGTGCCGTCACGTGGGACAGCTAGACAGGCTCAGCTGGCTTTGCGGGGTCCCAGGAGCCCCAGACGGGGTGACGTGACATCTCCAGGGTGCCAAGCCAGTCGCACTGACCTACGGACACACCTACCCTGCCCGATGGCTGTGTCCCCCAGGGCTCGCCTGCCCTGGGCCACGCGGTCACAGTGGAGCTGTGGGGTTGGGGTGCCAGGGTCCAGGCTGTCCCTTTCCCGCGCCCTGTCCATTTTCAGTAGCGGGTCGACACCCCTCTTTCAAGGTGGCTTTACTGTCATCTGGTCATTAACTTGCCGTCACCGGTAACCTGTTGGGTCCCCTGGGCCTGCGCCTGTCACTGCTGACCACATGCCTTGCCACATTGTTCAGTCAGGGCTGTGCTTGGACTCGGGGTCATCTTCGGACTCTGGACTTTACAAAAGGAAGTGAGGCGGCAGTTTGGAGCCACGGTGGCCACCATGTTCTGCTGGGTGACGGCCACACAGTTCCATCTGATGTTCTACTGCACACGGACACTCCCCAACGTGCTGGCCCTGCCTGTGGGTAGGTAGCTACTGGGCATGCCGGCCAGGGGCAGGGGCGTCCGTCTGGGCCGCGTCTGCCTGCGGACAGCTGGACCCCACTGGGCATCTCAGAAACGCCCGGGAGCAGGCAGGCCTGTGACGAGGAGCAGGGTCTCGTGCTGGGTGGGGGTGCGGTTTCCAGCAAGAGGCCCAGGTGCTCAGAGGAGGCTGCCTGGGAGGGTCCCTGGTGCGTGGACAGTGAGCGCTTGGCTGAGAGGAGCTGCCTGCGGGGACATGGGACGGCCGCACTCTGGGAGCCACGAGGAGACCGAGAGTCGGTGGACGAGAGGCTGTGGGTGGCGTGGGTCTGGGGGTCTGCGCCGATCTGAGCAGCGGGGCCTGTGGGAAGCGGTGGAAAGGCGGCAGGCGGGGCGCCAGCAGGACATGGTGCGTGCCCGGGAGGGAGGCCGGGCGAGGCCGGCGCTGGATGTGTGCTGCCGGGGGGCCTGGAGCAGCTAGGGGGCCGGCTGCGGGGACGCAGGCATCTGGGCTGTGGGTGCCGTCGGGCCTGCGGAAGTGGCCTCAGACTGCGTGATGGCGCAGGGCCGTGGCTGGAACCCGCAGCCCTGTGTCAGCACATCTGGGTCTGAGCGACATGCTGTCTTCCGGAGGGTTCCATGGGGCTTTCGCAGTGAGCAAGTTGACCGGCCTGCCCTGGCCCCCGTGTCTTGCAGTCCTGCTGGCCCTCACGGCCTGGCTGCAGCTGAAGTGGGCCCGTTTCATCCGGCTCTCGGCCTTTGCCATCCTCGTCTTCAGAGCCGAGCTGAGCCTGCTGCTGGGCCTCGCGCTGCTGCTGCTTCTCGGCACCCGGAGGCTCTCCGTGGCGAAGGCCCTGCGCTGTGCCGTGCCGGCCGGACTCCTCTGCTTGGGTGAGTGGGACTCGCCGGAGCCGTTCTCACGGGGCGCGCTGCTCTGCTTGTAGGAAGGTGAAGACAGACTCGGGAGAGCGGGTTTGTGCTGAGTGAAATCGCCTTAACTTTGAGCCGCGCGATGGAGTCTGAACGTGGCTCCCCGGCGGTGCTGCCCGAGCCGCCCCCAGGAGGCCCTCACCCCTGCTCGGGGTTCTGTCCCCAGGCTCTCCCCGGGGTCTGGGCCGGGAGGGGTGGCTGGGCCCTGCGCCTGGCCGGCCGGGGACGCAGTGGTCCTAAGGAGCGCGTCGCTCCCCGGGAGGCCTGGTGCGTGGCATCCGTGCCAGTGTGGCTGCCTCGCGGGACGCTGACCCGTAACCGGGAAGCCGGAGCCGCTCGGGCGGCCGGTGCGCTCCTACGGGATCCTCTGTCTCAGCAGGACTGACGGTCACCGTGGACTCCTATTTTTGGCGCTGTCTCGTGTGGCCGGAGGGAAAGGTGCTCTGGTACAACACGGTCCTGAACAAAAGTTCCAACTGGGGAGTATCCTTCAGGGGTGTCCGTAGGTCAGGCCACACAGGCGAGGCGGCGGGAGCCGCTTTCCTCCCTGTGGAAGCACCACTTCGCTTTTGGATGCGGAGTTTCTGCCTTAGCGTTCGGGGTTGTCTTAGGACCTCATCAGGGTTGGTTGTGGAATAGTCCAGCATCCGCGCGAGCTCAGAGGAAAGTGTGACGAGTCCCTAGCGCACCCGCCTCGGGACAGGCCATCCTGTGGGCGACGGGGAGGCCGGGGGGCAGCGCGGTGCCAGGCCGGGGGGTCTGGGAGCTGCAGGCAGGAGCCCCTGTCGGCCGTGCCGCCCCGCTCCGCGCGGACAGGGGACTGGCTGGCATGTGGCCTCCTTAACTGTCCCGCCCGAGACCTCCCCGCTGCTGTGGTATTTCTACTCGGCCCTGCCCCGCGGCCTGGGCTGCAGCCTGCTCTTCGTGCCCCTGGGCGCCGTGGACAGGCGGGCGCTGGCACTGCTGCTGCCCTCGCTGGGCTTCGTGGCGCTGTACTCACTGCTCCCGCACAAGGAGCTGCGGTTCGTCATCTACGCCTTCCCGCTGCTCAACGTGGTGGCCGCCAGGGGCTGTGCCTGCCTGTGAGTCCTCCCTCCCCCGGCCACGCGCTCGCTGGCACACGGGGACGGTGTGCAGCCGGACAGATGTGTCCGAGTGGGGAGGGCAGTGGGCGGGAGGGGCCGGCCTCTGCTCCGTCTGAGGTCCGTCGGGCCTGCGTCCACTCGGCGGTGCGAACCGTCTAGGGCTCGGCCGCCTGGCGGAGACACTCACGGTGTGGCTACAGGGCAGCCGGGCAGGCTGCGGGCGGGCGGGTGGTCCCCGGGGCCTACTTCTCCGCGGGGGTGGGGGGGCGCTCAGGGGGCGCTGTCCCCGTGGGGAGAGTGTTTGTCCGGGCAGGGGATAGGCCAGAAGAAAGGGGAAAGGCAGGGGAGTGGGCTGGGGCTAGGAGACGGGGGAGTGGGATTACTGAGGGAGGGGCCGGCCCAGCACAGAGCCAGCGGCCCGCGGAGAGGGTGCCCGGGCCGTAGGCAGGGTGGTCCCACGGGGCTGCTGCTCTCCGGAACGGGGCTGCGGGGCGGCGGGGCTGCGGGGCTGCGGGGCTGAGGTGGGACGGTCTCTGAAACGTACTGTTCTCCTGCCAGGCTGAACAGCTACAGGAAGTCCTGGCTGTACAAGGTGGGCTCCGTCCTTGTGATAGGACACCTCTTGGTGAATGCCACATACTCGGCCGTAGCCCTGTACGTGTCCCACTTCAACTATCCCGGTGGCGTGGCCATGTGGAAACTGCATGAGTTGGTGTCTCCCAGGACAGGTGGGCGCTCGGGTCTGTGCTGGGGTTTCCCCGGGACAGGTGGGCACTCGGGGCCGTGCTTGGGGCCAGCTGCAGCTCCGGCCAGGGACGCAGCTCTCAGTTCTCACGGAGCACACGCGGTTTTCCACAGATGTTGTCCTGCACATCGACGTGGCTGCTGCACAGACAGGTGTGTCCCGGTTTTTGGAGGTCAACAGTGGCTGGAGGTATGTTCCCACTGTGACATGACTGCAGGCGAGACGATCCTCCCAGAGGCGGTGCCGGGGCTCCCTGGGGCACCTGGATGCTGGGAGCCGGCCTGGGGCCTCCGGTGTACAGCCACGCTCTGATCTTGCAGGTATGACAAGAGGGAGGACGTGCGGCCTGGGTCTGGGCACATGCTGACCTACACGCACCTCCTCATGGAGGCCGCCCCCGCGCACCTGGCCCTCTACAGGGACACGCACCGGGTCCTGGCCGGCATCGCAGGCACCACTGGCGTGAGTCTGAACCTGACCACGCTGCCACCGCTGGACGTGAACCTGCAGACAAAGCTGGTCCTTCTGGAGCGGCTCCGTGGGCCTTCCTGAGCAGGGCCGCGTTCTTCTGAGGACATTGGAGCTCCGTCAGCGTCCCTGCAGAGGAGACCATACAAGAAACAACAGAACCATGGACGTGCCCTGGACGGAGGCCTGAGGGAAGAGCCCAGCTCCTCCACGGCTGCCCAAGACCACACGCGGTCACAGCAGCAGGGACCGCAGGCCTTGCCCTGCACTTCGGCTGCTGCCCCTGGGCCTCTTGGAGCACCCGAGAAAGTGCCCCATGGAGGGGTATCCTGTGAGTCTTTGTGAAGGTGGACAGCGGGAACCGCAGTGCCTGCTGCCCCTCCCCTGCCTGCGCTGCAGGACGAGGCCTTTGCGGGCACAGGCACGACATTCCCATCCCACACAAAACTGGGCAATTCAAGGAGGACAAGAATAAAAATTTAGATGTTTCTTTATTAGACATCTCGGGAGAAGTAACGTTGCCAGAGACCCCTTCGTGTAGGTTGTCTTAAGGGATAACTCTCGTATCTTTACACTTTACTGGATAAGTATTTACGACGTACCTGGAACGGATCCAGCACCACGAGGCGCTGAGCACAGTGTGCAGAAATGAGCGTCATCGCACATACGTGCGTGGGCCACGGCCCTCCCCACGCCACACGTCCTTCTACCACGCTTGCGCTGGTGCCACACGCTTGCTTGTTCTGTGTCCGCGCCCGCCCTCCACGTGAGAGCCCCAACTCCAGCAGTTTCCCGGTGTTTGCTTGCTGGCTTGGCTACACAACTGCAGGTTTGTAGGCAGATCGGGGTCTTCAAAGTCCTTGGAGGAGCCCTCCTGCGTCCGTGTGCTGGTTTTCCATTTGAAAGCTAGCCGGGTTCCCATCTTTCTGTTAGCATTCGGTCTCGGGACCTGCCTGCCCGCCCTCCCCCTCGCTTCCAGAAACTGGGCTGCTCGCAAAGACTCACTCTGAGGGGGGCGGCACCCCCTCCTGGGCTCCTCCACGTCTTTATAACGAGTGTCACTGCTTTCTGGCTCATCCTTTCTTTTTGTGAAGATGAGCGAACACACGCAGACTCATTCCCTTCCTTTCGGTGTGCCCTTTTCTCTTTGGCACCTTTTTCTTCCCTCAGACATGCCTCCTGGTGCCCGGAGACTTCGTGCCCAGTACTCTGCCGTGGGAGTGTCCGCGGCTCGCTCAGCCAGGCTCCTGCGTGTGGCGCTGGGCCGCTGCTAGAACTTGGCAACTTCACACCATGCTGCACGTGTGACGCCACGTGTGACGCGTATTTTCCTGCTGTGTGAGGTGTGTCTTGACGGTGAATTCCAACGAGCGGGGATGCGAGCTCTCGGGGAAACGTGCATCCGTCGGGCTGGGTATTGCCGCGTCTCCCTTCCCCGGGCTGGCGCAGCGTTAGCTCACCCCTTGTGCTCTAACGGGGGAGCCGTGGGGTCTCCGTGGACTTCTCTTCTTCCTTCGGGAGTGAAGGTGGACCTCTTCGTAGGATGAGCAGTCATCGGGTTTTGTACGTTGTCTGCTCACATATTTGTTTTGTTCACGTATCTGTTTTCCGCTGGACCTGGGTCATTTCGCCCTCACTTGATAAAAACTCTTCACTTTTTGGGGTGCTGGTCCTTCCATCCAGTATATGCTGCAGATAATTTCTCTGTTTGTCCCTTGTCTTCTGACTGATTATGAAGCACTTTCCTGGGCGCGAGTTTGCTCAGTTTCACATTTGCACACGTGTTTACTGCTCTTTTCTTGACCCGCTTCCTATTTGGGAAGATTTTCCCACGCTGGGGCTCCACCCTGTTTTCTGTCCGTCACTTCTGCCTGTAGACTTCGGTCCGTTTGAGGTCGCTTCCGTTTGTGTGCGGGGCGGACCGTATTTTATCTTTCTCCACGTGGCTGTCCGCCTACTGACGGGCCACCATTGCCTCAGAGATCTGAGGTCACAAACAGAATATCCACGTTTCAAGTTTGGTCGATTTTGAGAAAAGCCGTTATAACTCTGTGCAGACTTTTGTGAGGATCTAAGATTCCAGCTCCTTTGTGTAAATACGAGTACATTTAGTTTTATAAGAAACCGCCAAGCTGCCTTCCACGGTGGCTGCACCACTGTGTCCCGCCAGCCGTGCTGAGAGCTGCTGCTGCTCTGCGTCCTGCCAGCGCTCGGTGTTGTCGGTGTCCTGCCCCTGGGCCGTTCTGACAGACGTGCAGGGGTATCTCGTTTCATGGTGCACTTGCTGGGTGCACGTGACGCGATGCTTACCTGCTGTCTGTACGTCTCTGTGTTTGCTGATATCTTTAAGACTCTTTTTCAATGGGATTGAAGTTTCAATCCGCTTACTGTTGAGTTTCAAGGGTTCTTGGTACATTGGGGATAGTAGCCCTTTGTCAGAGGCATCTTTTGCATATTTTGTCCCGTCCTGTGGTGTGTCTTACTCTTGTGACATGGATCTTTCATAGAGCAGAGAATTTTAGTTTTAACAAAGTCTAGCTATCAGTTCCCTCTTTTTGTGCTTTTGGTGTTGTATCTGAAAAGTCATCTGCAGGGGCGCCTGGGTGGCTCAGTGGGTTAAAGCCTCTGCCTTCAGCTCGGGTCATGATCTCAGGGTCCTGGGATCGAGTCCCGCATCGGGCTCTCTGCTCAGCGGGGAGCCTGCTTCCCCCTCTCGCTCTGCTTGCCTCTCTGCTTACTTGTGATCTCTGTCTGTCAAATAAATAAATCTTAAAAAAAAAAGGTCCTCTCCACACTCAAGGTCATCTAGGTTTTCTCCTATGTTACTTCCTAGGGATTTTATAATTTGGATTCACATTTAGGCACGTGATCTGTTTCGTGTTAACGTTTATGAAGGTGTAGGTCTGCGCCTAGGTTCTTGTTCTTGTTCTTTTTTTTTTTTTTGCAAGTGAATGCCCAGTTTTTCCAGCCCCATTAGTTGAAGAGACCGTCTTTGCTTTATTGTGTTGCTTTTAGTCCTTTTTCAAAGATCAGCTAACTGGATTTATGGAGGTCTATTTCTAGGCTATTTTGTTCCATTGATCTATTTAAATTTTCTTTTGCCAATACCACATTGTTCTGTTTAACTAGCTTTATAGTAATTCTTGAAGTCAGGTAATGACAGTCTTGCAACTCTGTTCTGCTTCGGTATTCTGTTGGCTATTTTGCTTATCTGTATAAACTTCAAAATTGTTTTATCAATATCCACAAAATAATTTGCTGAGATTTGATCAAGATTGCACTGAATCCACAGATCAAGTTGGAAAGACCTGACATCTTGACAGCATGGAGTCTTCCATGAATATAGAATTCCTCCCCCATTTATTTAAGTCTGATTTTGCACATCAGAATTCTGTTCTCTTCCTGGGGCACCTGGGTGGCTCAGTGGGTTAAAGCTTCTGCCTTCAGCTCGGGTCATGGTCTCAGGGTCCTGGGATCAAGCCCCGCATCGGGCTCTCTGCTCAGCAGGGAGCCTGCTTCCCCCCCTCTCTCTGCCGGCCTCTCTGCCTACTTGTGATCTCTGTCTGCCAAATAAATAAATAAAATCTTAAAAACACAGAAGAATTTTGTTCTTTTCCTTATAGAAGCCTTGTATATATTTTATTAAGACTTATGCCCTAAGGATACCTGCGTGATTCAGTTGGTTAAGTATCTGCCTTCAGCTCAGGTCATGATCTCAGGGTCCCAGAATCGAGCCCTGCGTCGGGCTCCCTGCTCAGCAGGGGGCCTGCTTCTCCCTCTGCCGCTCCCCCTGCTTGTTCTCTCTCTCTCTCTCTAATAAATAAATAAAATCTTTAAAAATATATTTATGCCTAAATATTTAAATTCTTTGAGTGATAATGTAATGATATGCTTTTAATTTCAAATTCCATTTGTTCATTGGTGGTATGTAGGAAAGAAATTGACTTTTGTATATTAACCGTGTCTCCTGCAATTTTACTATAATTGCTTAGTTCCTTATCAATTCTTCTTATCAGTCACTTTGTCCTTTCTACTTAGATGATCATGTGACCTTGAATAAAGAGTTTTATTTTTTCTTTGCCAATCTGTGTACATTTTATTTCCTTTTCTTGTCTTATTGCATTAGCTAGCATTTCCAGTTCAGTGTTGAAAAGGAGTGGTAAGAGAGGACATCCCCTCTATGCCCAGTTTACTGAGAGCTTTTATCATGAATCAGTGTTGGATTTTGTCAAATGCATTTTCTCTATCATGATCATATGATTTTTCTTGTTTAGTCTGTTGATCTGATGGATTAAAGATTTTCAAATGTTGGGCGCCTGGGTGGCTCAGTGGTTAAGCCGCTGCCTTCGGCTCAGGTCATGATCTCAGGGTCCTGGGATCGAGTCCCGCATCGGGCTCTCTGCTCGGCAGGGAGCCTGCTTCCTCCTCTCTCTCTCTCTGCCTGCCTCTCTGCCTACTTGTGATTTCTCTCTGTCAAAATAAATAAATAAAATCTTTAAAAAAAAAAAAAAAAAAAAAAAAGATTTTCAAATGTTGAACCAGCTTTGCATACCTGGGATAAATCCCATTTGGTCATGGTATATAATTCTTTTCATAAAATTGTTCGGTTTGATTTGCTTTTTTTTTTTTTTTTTTAAGGATTTCTGCATCTCTGTTCATGAGTGATTTTGGTCCATAGTGTCTTTGTCTGGTTTTGGTGTCAGGGAAATGCTGGCTTTGCAGAAGGAGGCAGGAGGTATCCCATTTATTTCTATCCACTGGAAGAGATTGCAGAGAATTGTTTAATTTCTCCTTAAATATTTGGTAGAATTCACCAGTAAACTGATCTGGACCTGGTGCTTTCTGTTTTAGAAAATTATTAATTGTTGATTCAATTTCTTCAATAGATACGGGCCTATTCACATTGTCTATTTCTTCCTGTGTGACTTTTGGCAGATGGTCTTTCAAGAAATTGGTCTGTTGTTATCTAGGTTATCGAGTGTGTGTGCATAGTTGTTTGCAGTATGCTTTATTATCCATTTAACTTCCATGGATCTGTAGCGATGTCTTCTCTTTCATTTCTGTTATTAGTAATCAGTGTCCTTTCTCTTTGTTTTCTTAGCCTGGCTGCAGACTTATCAATTTCGTTAATCCTTTCAAAAGAACCAGCTTTTGGTTTCATTGACTTTCTCCATGGATTTCCTGTTTCTGATTTCGTGAATTACGGCACTGATTCTTATTATTTCTTCTGCTTACTTTGGACAGAATTTGTTCTACTTCTTCTATTTTCCTAGGTAGAAACTTAGGAGTATTTATTTTGGATCTTTCCTCTTTCTGATATATGCATCCAACACTAAACTTCCCTCTAAGCAGCACTTTCACAGCATCCCACAAATTTTGGTAACGTATTTATTTTCATTTACTTCCAATTATTTAAAAATTTCTCTTGATTTAATCTTTTACCCATGCATTGTTTAGAAGTGTGTTGTTTAGGGGCGCCCGAGTGGCTCATTTGGTTGTATATCTGACTCTTGATTTCAGGTCAGGTCATGATCTCAGGGGCACGGGATCGAGCCTGCATTGGGATCTGAAATGGGTGTGGAGTCTGCTTGGGATTCTCTCTTCCCCTCTGCCTCTGCCCCCCACCCCTACCCTGCTCACCTGTGTTGTGTGTACACGCTCTGTCTCTCAAGAAGAATCAAAAAGTGTGCGGTTTGATATCCTGTATTTTGGGATATTCCAGTTGTCTTTCTGCTACTGATTTCTAGTTTAACTCCATCATGCTCTGAGAGCAGATGTGGGATTTCCACTAGTTTATATTTGTTGAGGTGTTTTATGGCCCAGAATGTGGTCCATCTTCGTGAATGTTCATGTAAACTTGAGAACAATGTGTGTTCTGTTGTTGGGTGAAGTCGTCTACAGATGGCACTTTTTTTTTTTTTTTAAAAGATTTATTTATTTATTTATTTGACAGATCACAAGCAGGCCGAGGCAGGCAGAGAGAGGAGGAGAAGAGGAAACAGGCTCCCCACTGAGCAGGGAGCCCGACATGGGGCTCGATCCCAGGTCCCCGGGATCATGACCTGAGCCGAAGGCAGAGGCTTTAACCCACTGAGCCCCCCAGGCACCCCTGCAGATGTCACTTTTATCCAGCCGATTGATGGTGTTGAGTTCAGCAATGTCCTTACTGATTTTCTGCCTGCTGGGTCCGTTCGTTTCTGAGGTGGCTGTTGAGCCTCTGGAGATGACAGTGACTCAGCTATTCCTCTTTGTAATTCTCTTATCTTTTGCCTCCTCTGTTTTGATGCCCTGTTGTTAGGTGCGTTAAGGATTGTTGTGTCTTCTTAGAGAACTGACTCCTTCATCATTTTATAATACCCTTCCTTGTTTATCTCATTACTTTCCTGCCTCTGAGGTCGGCTATCTTTTGAAAGATTTTTTGAAGTCTTTCTTTTGATCACTTGTTAGCATGGTACCTGTGACCTTCCTCTGTTCGTTTACTTCTAATCCATACGTGTCTTTATATTTAAAGTGGGTTTCGGGGCACCTGGGTGGCTCAGTCGGTTGGGCGGCTGCCTTTGGCTCGGGCCATGATCCCGGGATCGGGCTCCCCGCTCGGCGGAGAGCCTCCCTCTCTCCCCTCTGCTTGCTGCTTTGTCTCCTTGTGGTCTCTGTCTATATCTCTCTCTTAAATAAATAAATAAAATCTTAAAAAAAAAAAAGATAAAGTGGGTTTCTTGGGACACCTGGCTGGCTCAGTCAGTAGAGCATGCAACTCTTGATCTTGGAGTGGTGAGTTCAAGCCCCGTATTGGGTGAAGGGATTATTTACATAAATAAAACTTAAAAAACAAAAAAACAACAAAGTGGGTTTCTTGTAGGCAACATGTTGTTGGGTCTTGTTTTTGATCTACTCTGTTAGTCTTTAACTGAGCATTTTCTATGATTCCATTTTCTCTCCTTTTTGGCATATTTGTTCTACTTCATTTTTCCTTTTTTTTGGTAATTGATTGCCCTAGAGTTTACAATACATATTTGCAGCTAATCCATGTGTATTTTCAAATGACACTACACCACTTCATGGGTAACATGAGCACCTCATAATTAAATAACCCTAATTCTTCTCTCCTATACCTTGTGCCACTGCTGGCACTCACTTCTCTTTTATATGTGCTACATAAGCATTAAGATATGTATTTCGTATGTATGTCAGCAGACCTAATTCTACGTTGTTGATCTCATTATTTTGAACAAACTTATTGGTTAGACGGAGAATAAAATGTTAACTTACTTCCTCATTTTCTGTAGATCTGAGTTTCTGACCTATATTATTTTCCTTTTCTCTAATGAACTCCCCATAACCTTCTTCCAAACGTGTCTGCTGGCCACGAATTCCCTCAGTGTCTTTTTTTTTTTTTTTTAAAGATTTTATTTATTTATTTGACAGAGACACATTGGCAAGGGGAGTGGGAAAGGGAGAAGCAGGCTCCCTGCCAAACAGGGAGCCCGATGCAGGGCTCAATCCCAGGACCCTGCGATCATGACCAGAGCCGAAGGCAGAGACTTAGACTGAGCAGGTGCCCCGCCCTCAGTGTCTTTCAGAGAAAGTCTATTTCTCCTTCATCTTCAAGAATGCTTTCCCAGCATGTGGAGTCCTGCGTGGGATTTTTCTCTCCACACTTTAAGTATCTGGTCCATGTTCTTTGCACTTGCAGGATTTCTGAAACGTCAGATGTGGTTCTAATCTTCGTTTCTTCACAGGTAAGGTCACCTCCCGCCCAGCGGCTTTAGGACGCACAGTTGTGTGTGATTTTCTGTGAACTGAAGGCAGTTTACAGTTAGAGGTGTCAGTTGCTGTGTTTCACTTCGCTTGCTTCCTGGGCCAGCGGCGTGCGTCCGGCGTTCAGCCGGGGACGTCCTCGGCCGGCGCTGCGGACGTCTCTTCTGCTCCCTGCCTTGCTTGCCCTCTTCCCACCGCACGGATGTTACTCCTCTTGCCGTTGTCCCGTAGCCTTCGCCTATTCTGTGCTGGTGTTTTCCAGTCTTTCTCCTTATTTTCAGTTTTCAAAGACTCTTGTGACATACCCTCGAGCTCAGAGATGCTTTATTTCACCACGTCCGTCCAGGAAGCCCGCAGAACGCTGTCCGCTGCGGCGGCTGCTCCCTAGTCCGCTGCGGCGGCTGCTCCCTAGTCTTTGTTGCCGGTGGACCGCGCCGAGGACCAGCCAGAGGTGGAAATGCGGTGCCTCTCGTGTGGGTCTGAGCGTCCCCCGGCACGGCTGGTCACACCTGACTCTCCCGCGTGGGCGCTTGCCCCTACCTGCCCGTCTTTAATGTCTGCCTCCTCCGCCTGCCCCACAAGCGGCTTCGGAAGAGCGGGGCGCACACCTCGGCCGCCTGCCTGGCCGCCTGCCTCTCCGTCTGCACCTCCCTGGTCGGGAGGAGCTGTGAGCCGCTGGCGTGCGGGCCGCTGGCGCCGGGCTCCGGGGAGGACAGGGCGCTTTCCAGCTGTGCGAGCTGCTCCAGGAGCAGGTGCACAGCTGCCCGCCGGCGGCGGGGAGGGGCTGGGAGCTGCTCCTGAGCTCAGAGCCCACAGTGACCGAGATGAACGGCCCTGGAATCTGCACACCTTTGCCGCTGCCAACCGGAGCTCCGGCAGGGCTGCACTCGGGCCGGGGATGGCATCCCGGTGCCGCCCGCACGGCCGTGTCCACGGGCCCCTCCTGCACTGACCCTAGCTTAGGAAACAAGCATCCGGCATCTTGTGCAGGGCCCTGCACGGTAGCCCTCTGACTGCGCCCTGCTGCTGTCTGACGTGGGCCTCCACGCCGTCTTCTCGCGGGCTGGACGTGAATCCGAAGGGCACGACTGGGTCTGGGCTCGGTCTTTGCGGCAGAGCCCCTCCCCTGGGAGCTGCGTCCGGCCTGCCTGAGGGTCGTGCTGCCCAGGCCAAGCCCATCACCGACCCCACGATTACAGTGATTCTTGGCCAACGTCACCATGGGGACGGTAACCTGTACCTCTTCCACTTCCCTTCCGGAAAGATCCAGAAGCCATTAGGGACAGCCCAGCAGGAGCATCTGCCCCCGAGGGGTGAGGGAGCTGCCAGTCCAGCGGGCGTGCGAGGCCAGGTGCCTGAGAAGGCGACGCTCCGGGGGCGGCCGGGCCGGGCGTGGCGGCCACACGGAGTAAGGAGGGTTTCCGTAGGGTCGGGGAGCAGGGCACAGCAGCCCGATGTGAGGTGTCCGAGCCCGAGCCGGGTAGGAGGCGTCAGGGAGCGGGGACAGAGGCACCTGTCAGGAAGGGACTGCTGAGGGTGCTCAGAGATGGCCTGAGAAGGGGCCGTGAATACAGAAAGAGAAAAGTGGAGTGAGCCCTGCGTGTTGGTTCCAAACGTGTGACAGAGAGGCCTGGTGACAGCGTACTCGGCACAGAAATAGAAATGCAAATGTACCTGCGCCCCGCGAGTCCCCACGAGGAGCCGTACCCCAGCAGGGACAAGCACGGCCCGCGCCTGGTCCTGGGCTCTCCATGCAGCCCCCAAAAAGGGGCCAGGGCGCCTGGGGGAAGCACCCAGCTCCGCCACGGGGCAGGCAAGGAAGCTGAGCCCAAAGGCATAGCCGTAGCCGCGGCAGCAGGACGCTCGCAGAGCAGTGGGGCTGCCAGAAGGACACACAGGCCGGACCAGGGGCTCCCGCTGGCCAGATCGGGGAGAATTTGTGCACACTAGCGAGAGTAACAGCTCATAAGTGAGATCTTAAATGTGCCTTAAACACGAGCAGATCACACTTGGTATGGGGACTGGCGTGTTTACGTTGTCTCAAAGGGCTCCACACGACACACTTTTTTTTTTTTTTTTTAAGATTTTTATTCATTTATTTGACAGAGAGAAATCACAAGTAGATGGAGAGGCAGGCAGAGAGAGAGAGAGAGAGGGAAGCAGGCTCTCTGCTCAGCAGAGAGCCCGATGCAGGACTCAATCCCAGGACCCTGAGATCATGACCTGAGCCGAAGGCAGCGGCTTAACCCACTGAGCCACCCAGGCGCCCCCGACACACTTTTTAATTACAAGGGAAGACGGCTTGCAGCGAGGGGCCTGGTAGACTCCTGCACCCAACCAGGTGCACGGTCTTGTGAAGCCACCACCCAAGCCAGCTCCTGCTGGCGCCACAAAATGACCCCAGCTGGCAGCAATGTGGAGGCTAGAGACACTGAGTCATGTTCCAGACTGGGGGGGCGGGTAACAGATCAGCTCCACAGGACACGCGCCGCAGGGCTGGGTCGTGGTCAGCATGGTCGGCCCTCCGTGGAAGTGGCTGGGGCCTTGGGTCAGCACCGTGGTCCAAGGCTCTCCGCAGACCCCACTCTGTCCGCGGGACCTTCCTGGGAGGCTGACCCTCTTGAGGTGAGCCTCCCGCGGCTGGCACGACCCGCTCAGGGGCGCGGGGAGGAGGGTCCTTGTGTTGGACTTGCGGTGACCCTGCAAGACAGGGATCGTTTGAAGATGCAATAATTTTTTAAAAAATATTTTATTTATTTATTTGGCAGACAGAGATCACAAGCAGGCAGAGAGGCAGGCAGAGAGAGAGGAGGAAGCAGGATCCCCGCTGAGCAGAGAGCCCGATGCGGGGCTCGATCCCAGGACCCTGAGATCATGACCTGAGCCGAAGGCAGAGGCTGAACCCACTGAGCCCCCCGGGCGCCCCAAGATAAAATAATTTTTAAAACCAGTTTGCGTTTTATGAAACAGCTTATACATCGGAGCTTCCAAACAACTGCATACGGGGTGGCCGGTGGGCTCAGGCCTAAGCGTCTGCCTTCAGCTCAGGTCATGATCCTAGGGTCCTGGAATCGAGCCCCGCTTTGGGTTCCCTGCTCTGTGGGGAGCCTGCTTCTCCGTCTCGCTCCTCTACTGTGTTCCCTCTCTCGCTTTCTCTGTCAAATAAATAAAATCCTTAAAAAAAAAAAAAAAAAAAAAAAAAAGCTTGAGCAAGGTGCTTTATGCAAACCTCCGAGGCTGAGAGGAGGTGGCCTGGAGGCCACGGGGGGCCCAGCACGGGGGCCCAGCACTGGGGGCTGGGCGGGTCACTCTGGGGTTGGTGCTGGCGACCCACTGGCTGCCTGGGAGCAGAAGCCCCAGGCCAGTATTAAAACAAACAATACGAGGGCCTGGGTGGCTCAGTGGGTTAAGTCTCTGCCTTCGGCTCAGGTCATGGTCTCAGGGTCCTGGGATCGAGTCCCGCATCGGGCTCTCTGCTCAACAGGGAGCCTGCTTCCTCCTCTCTCTCTGTCTGCCTCTCTGCCTGCTTGTCATCTCTCTCTGTCAAGTACATAAAATCTCAAATTAAAAATAAAAAAATAAACAATACGTTGTTGGAATATACATGTAATACATCATATGCCCCAAAATGACATACAAATTCAACCCCATGTCCATCAAAATGCTGTCTGGATCTCTCATGGAACTTGGCGGCGGAGGACCAAGTGCCAAGGGAAGTGGGAAAACGAAGGGACAGGCGTGTTCGGACTCCTCAGACACCCTGGGAATCAGGGTGCCGCGCAGGTGGCGAGCGGCCAAGGGGCCCATTAGCCCTGCAGGGGCGCCGCGAGTGGGGACAAGATGCCTGGGTCTGCAGTGGCCGGGCGGGGACGAGGGAGCACAGGCCCGCTCCAGCCCCGGAAGCCCGGACCCCAGACGGGCGCCCGCCGGAGCCGGGCAGCGGGACCAGCAGCGCCCCGATCGTGGACGAGGCCGCGGCGGGCACAGGCCACGGGGCGCACCCCTCACACCGCTGGCCTCCTCTCGGCCGCAGCGTTGCTGACGGTCAGGAACTTGATAAACACAGGAAACCCCTTCGATGTTTAAGGAAAACGCAGTGGAGTTCGCGACATCAACACGCAGAACGCTTCCTGACCCGGAAGTCCCCACGAAGCACACGCCTCCCTCCGGGACACAAGTCGCAGCGCCGTGGAAACGGGACAGGCAAGGCTCACCGCGGGCAAACATGCGGGACCAGCACTTTGAGACGCTGTATTTCATGCCCTGGACGGGACTGTTCGAAAGTCCTCATTTTGATTTCCCCACTTTTACCAGAAATGCTGTCCTTCCTTCTGCCTGGAGAGCTCCCTCGGGGGGTCACAGGGAAGGCCTGGTGGTGACTTTCAGTCTTGTTTCGTTGAGCACGTGGCTTTTCCGGGAACATGACGGGGCCCCGGCACTTAGAGCCCTACCGACGCCCCCGCGCTCCCGTTCGAATGCCAGCGCCGGCGGGAGTCCCTCCGGACGTGAAGGTGTCTCTGTCTCCGATTCCGTGTCCTTGGCTGGCAGCACGGCTGGTGGACGGGGCCTGCTTGGGGCTGGCGCATGTGACCGTGGACGGCGGGGTTGGCCGGGCAGAGCCACGGGCGACCCACCCTCGGACACGAGACCTGCCCACTGAGTCCCCGACGGGTCAAATATGCTCTGTTCACAGGATTTCACTCTCCGGCCACAATCCCCACCGGCCTTCCTGAGCGGATCCGTCGCAGCCCACGTCTCGGCTCTGCCTCGGATGCCCCCGAGTCGTCTCCGGTCTGCTCCCGTCTGTCCCGCAGTCCTTGGTCATAGCTGGTTTTTTGGTGTGTCTCGTGTTTTCGCTGAGCGTCAGACTGAACTACTTGAAGCTACAGACGCTCTGGACCTTTTCACTGGAAGACATTTACTTGCCCGGACGCCACCGAGCTCGCTGTGTGGAAGCTGGTCTCCCGCTGGCTCTGGAGCCCGGGGCCCCCACAGCGGCAGGCCCCGCGGTCGCGTCTCCCCCTCGGAGTGCCTGCTTATCTCCCAGCTGCCATCCCGGGCACACGCACCTCGGGGAGCGGGGACCTGCCTCGGGGCAGCGGCCTGGCACGAGGCCCTTCCTGAGGCTCCCCCGTTGTCCAGCACCTGGGCTCCTGGCCGTGTCACTGCTGTGTCTCCCTGCCCGCGGCCACCGCGTCCAGCTCAGGCCACCACCTTCAGCACGCCAGCCAATGTCCCTCAGGGGTCTCCGCTCGCTGGGGCTCCTTCCTTGGATCCGGGGGTGCCTGCTCCTGTTTTCTCTGGCCTTGATGGCTCTCAAGGAGGCCCAGTCTACTACCGGCTGCCGCCAGAGTCAGAAGGGGAAGGGAAGGGAATTTTAATGTTAAAGTCCAGTGTTTCACATCCATTTACTCACCGGGTGAGACCCGAGCTTATACAAAAGGCTCTCTCCTACGAGTGAACACGGAAGTGGGCCCGCTGACCCGCAGTGTTGCCCCGCACGTGAACCAGGCAGCTCCGAGTCAGGTTTGAGCGGAGTGCAGGCGGACATCGCACAGCGGACCCGCTGTCCTCAACAGGCCGGCCACCGTCCCCCTCACACACCGCTGCCGACGTCGGCCACTCCTTCCCGCGGGACGGTTTGCCATTCCCGCGGTGTCGGACGGGGCCACGGTTCCAGAACCACCCACCGGCCACACAGCGGGACAGATGCGTGGGGCTCAGGGGCCTCCCACACAACCTGTCGGCCGCACGCCTCACCGGACAGCGGCAGCCCAAGGCCACAGGTTTTAAAAGCTGGGCAGAGGAGTAGACCAGCTCGGGAGCGAAGCAGCGGCGAGCCGCACAGGCTTGTGCTCCGAGGGCCCGGACGTCTGCCCACACGGCTCCGCGGCAGCAGGCGGGGCGGGGTTGGGGGTGGGACAAGCGTGGACGGCCAGGGCCGCACCCCAGGAAAGCGTCACAGAGACAGAGTCTAGACCATGGGCTCTCAGGAGCAGGGACCATGTCCACGTCCCCCACGGCTCTGTGCCAAGAGCTGGCCTGGGCCTGGAGGGCGGATGGTCCCTCGGACACCGAGCGAACGACAGCTTGCGTGCTGCAGTCACCCTGTGCTCCCTCCTCTCAGGGGACAACCCAGGACGCCCAGCAGATCGCCCCTGCTGCCCACACGCAGCCCCGCAGCCATGACGGCTGGGACGCGGAGTCCAGCTCTGTCCTCACCCCACAGCCGGCAGCCAGGGTTGCCCAAGCGGGTCCAGGGCCGGAGCCCTGCTCTGGCGGGGGCACCTCCCCAACACCACCAGGCTGGGAGTCCTGCCCGCCCGCAGCTTGCGGTCCTCGTGTGGTCAGACCCTCCCCCAGGTGGAGACCTGTGTCGACCCTGGAGACCTGAACGAGTGCACCCAGGCTCCCCCCAGAGTCCCAGCCACACCGCTGGGAGCCGGGAGACCCGCCTCCCCCAAACACACACACACGTGAGCGCCTGGTGCTCCAGCCCTGGTCCTGACCTCAGCCCACGGGAGGGCCCCGCGGCTCCATGCGCAAAACAGACACGAGCTCCTTCCGGGAAAGTCGTGGGCTCCAGTACCCGAACTTCGCACCATCCGCTGTGGACTCGGGCACTCACTTCCTGCGGCTTGGGGAGATCCTGGCCGGGGAAGACCGACGGCGGGCTGAGCCCCAGACTGGGGAAGGCTCCCCCGGAGCATCACGGCGCGCACTCACGGCAACCCCCGGGGGAAGTACCACGGCCGCGCGGCTCCCTAGCCGGTCCCTGGCCGGGGCTCCGTGGGCGTCTGGACAGAGGCCGTGCTTGTGGGGGCCCGGGCAGGGCGTGCGTGGGGCCCACGGCGGAGGCGCCGGGCGCTGCCTGTGGACTCTTCCCCTCTGGCTCCCAACGCACGTCAGCACGGACTGTGAACCCGAGACCCAGGGGGTCTTGCCGTGTCGCTCCCGTTAGCAGAAACACGGTCACTGCTGCGAGAATCCCACCTCCTCCCCTACCCCCACCCCACCCCCGGTGGAGGCCGGGCCGAAACTCCCAACTCCGGAGGCTGCGTGAGTGGCTCCCAGGGTGGGGGTGGGGACGACCCTCCTGTCATCCTCAGAATAAAAAGCCAGTGTCCTCCAGCAGTAGAAAATTGCAAATAAAAAGTTTAATTTCAGAAACTGTGTTCACCATTTATAAATACACTAAAACATAGTCAATGCAAATCCAGATTAATAATAGGTCCTTTTTTAACAAAACAACTTTTCTAAAAGGTCACAGGCAAATGAGTGACTTGTTTCATCCGGAATATTTAATTGGTTTGAAATAAGAAAATGAACCCTTTTTTCTAGATGTTGAAGCAAAAATTCTGAAGACAGATCATCGTTCAAAGAATGACAACTGACGCTTCATTCTGCTGTCCTTGGGATTCTGAAACACGCCAGCGATGGCTGAATCTTCCCTATTATATAAAAAATCTAGACGCCTAAGGCTACTCTTACAACTGCAATGGAACAACCTCCTCCCTGTTAATGAGCCGTCTCTTCTAGAAACAATTTTATACATAATTTGATCAAATTGGGGTCAGTGGGGTCAGTGCACAAATTTCAAAAGATAGCTCCCTGGTGTCGAGACAGCAGGTCCGAGGGTCGGGCGCCCTCAGCAGGACTGCCGCGTGCGGGCCCCTGGCGCGTGGGCTCGACAGCAGGTGTCCGGGGCTCTGGCCGAGGTCGACCATGTAAAACCTGAATGCAGCAGAAGCACACACCGGGACGCTCTCTCTACCAAGTCACTACAGAACTGGCACGGCGGGACGCGTCTGAGTTTACTTTCCTCTTCCGACGCCGCACCTCCGTGGCAGCCAACACTATGTTCCAGAATGTTCTGTACTCGACACGCTTTAGAGCCTGCAGTTAGAAACTGCTCAGCCAGGATGGCTTGAACTCCCCCTCTTATTTACAGATTTCATTAAACAGCCACAAAAGCTGCTGTGTTGAATTAAAGCAATTCTTAAACTAAAATACAGTACCTGATTTGTGGTTTTTACATAATTGAATAAAAAGCCTACAGAATAAAACTGCTCACATCTCCTCGGCCGTTCTAGTAAAACACATTACTAAGCCCCCACTTTTAAAAAACACGTTACAGTTGGGAGTGAAACCCGAATCATCGCATTTCATCGGCGGCGGCAGGACAGGCTCTCCCTCGCAGGCCGTGGGAGGCCCGCGGCGACGCCCGGCTGCGGCACCGGCAGTAAGGCACACGTAGGCATTACAGTGACGCTGGACGGGGTGGGGGGCCCGCCGGGGCACGCCGCCTCCCCGGGACAGACCGTGGGCGCCCGGGCAGCGACGGTGGCCGGCGACGGCGGCTCCGCTGCGAGCTTCAATACTGGAAGTATATCAAGGGAAGATTCACTTTCAAAAAGATGAGTTTTTCAAAATGTTCCGTCATGAGCCTGGACTGGCCGAAGCTGCCGTTCTCTGTGGGTGTGTTGAAGAGCCTTTCAGAAGGGACGATGCTCGGCGGGCAGCCCAGGAACCGCACGGCCAGCGCGGCGAGGCCCGGCCAGGCCGCCTTCTTCAGGTTCCAGTAGGTGAGGGGGTCGCAGCCGTGCTCCAGCACCTCCTCCTCCAGGTAGGCCAGCACCATGTCCTCGGGCACCTTCGTCTTCTCCCGGGGGCCCTTCTTCGTCATCTCGGCCATGAGGGACCACAGGTTCTCCTCCCCGACCGTGCCCTGCGAGGGGGCGCCCGCGTCGCAGCCGTTGGGGATGGGCGTGTTGTCTGAGGTAGGGTTCAGCGCCTCCAGCTCCCGGATCAGGTCCCGCGTGTACTGCTCCGCCTCCTCCTCCGAGAACAGGGAGGCCTTGTAGCGCGGGTCCAGCAGCGTGGCCAAGATGTACCTCGGGTCGCGCAGGGTGGCGGCCAGCCGGCTCACCATGGCCTCCTTCAGGGACTTGAGCATGGTGTCGATGCCCATGGTCTCCTCGAAGAGCATCTCGATCTTGCGGTTCAGGATGTGAATCATGGGGATGACCTGGCTGAGCGTGGACGCGTGCGCGCTCATCTCCCGGCCGGCCGCGTCGAAGGGCTTCAGCGCGAGGCACACGGACCGCATTACCTCCCACTGGTCGCAGCTGATGAGCTCCCGGAAGCCGCACTCGACCGACACCTCGTTGACGGCCCGCTTCTGCTCGACGAGCCGCTCGAGCATGTGCAAGGACGTGCTCCACCTGGACGGGACGTCCTGCAGGAGGTGGTGCGGCGGCAGCCCGTAGGCCCTCTGCAGCTCCGCCAGCTTCTCCTTGGCCCGGGGCGAGCGCTGCACCCGCTCGCACAGCTTCCGCGCGGTGCTCAGCAGGCTCTGGACCATGCGCTGGCTCTTGAGGGCCTCGCTGACCACCAGGCTGACCGTGTGGCTGAAGCACTGCACGGCGGCCCGCTCGCCCTCGCTCAACGTCTTCCCGATGCTCAGGTTGTCGGTGACCGTGATGCCCACTTGCAGGCCGCTGGACGTCACCCAGGCCTCCCACCAGCCCTCCAGCTGCTTCCGGATGCTGCTGCCGCTGTAGTCGCAGTCCACCTGCGACACGTCCAGCAGGGCCGAGCCGTGGTGGTCCTCGCGGTACGGCCGGGCCGACGACGCGAAGGTGACCCAGTGGGCGGTGAGCGTCAGGTACTCGCGGGTCTGCGTGCTCATCCAGATCCCGGACGTGAAGTGGACCACGCCGCTCTCCGCCTCCTTCAGGTGCGACAGGACTACCTGCTTCACATTATTGTACATCCCTGGGATGGCCGTCCTCGAGAAGTAGGACGGGGAGGGCACAGAGTACTGAGGTTTCAAGTATTCGAGCAGCCTGTTAAAGCCAACGTTGTCTACGAAGGAGTATGGCTGGAGGTCAAGTGCAATCATCTCAGCTATGAGACTCGTGATTTTTTTGGCAACGGGATGAGAATCGTAGAACTTCTCGTTGGGGTCTTCGAAGGAGGCGGCTCCGGGCAGCTGGGCGCTCAGGGGCCCCCGCGGGCCGGGCGAGGAAGCCCGCGCGGCCCGGGGCGCGTCGGCCTTGAGCACGCCGCTGTGGAACCGCTGCAGGTGGCGCAGGAGGCAGCTGGTGCCCAGGTTGGTGGGCTTCTTGCCCCGGCTGATGGTGCGGCCGCAGTGCAGGCACACGACCTTCGTGGGGTCCGCGGAGCAGATGGAAAAGTGGTTCCACAGCTTGGAGGTCTTCTTGCTGCTCACAGGAAAGAGGACCGGACTGTTTCTCGGGACCAGGGAGGGCAGGTCAGTCGATCTGGAAGCGGCGCCTTCCGCGGAGGCCAGCGTGGCGTAGGGGGAGTTGGCCAGGCTGGCGCCCAGCGCGCCCTTCGGGGCGCCCACGACGTCCGCGTGCCGGCGGTACAGGTGCCGCATCAGACAGCTGGTGCCCACGTCGCCCCTGCGGCCCCGGCTGATGACGCAGGCGCAGTGTCGGCACACGGCCTTGAGGCTGTCGGTGGGCGCCAGCGAGAAGTGCTGCCACACCTCCGACTTCAGCCTCTTTATCACCTTCTTGCTCTGCTGGGACCCAGCGCCACAGTCCAGCGGGCCGGGGCTCAGGCCGCCAGCCTGCAGCTTCTCGGGGGAGGAGGCCAGCGAGGCCGCGCCCACGTCGTCCGAGGCCGGCGCCGTGTCCTCCGCCAGCGCGTCGCCGACGCTCAGACGCACCTGCAGCTCCTCGGGCAGCCGGTCCGGCGAGGAGGACGCCGAGGGGGACGCCCGGGCCGGCTGCCCGGGCGAGGACGCCACGGAGCTCGGGTCTCCGTCGGGAGGCGGCAGGGCGGGCAGCAGCGTGGGGGGCGCGGCGTAGGGCGGCGGGATGCCCGAGCCCCCGCCGTTCTCCTGCAGCACGATGGAGCGGTGCGCCCGCCACATGTGCCTGATGAGGCAGCTGGTGCCCAGGTCCTTCCCGTTCTTGCCCCGGCTGAACTCGTTCATGCAGTGGACGCACACGGCCTTGGAGTTGTCTAGCGGCGACAGGTAGAAGTGCTTCCACACAGCCGACCGCCTGCGGGACCCGGACGTGCCCTTGGGGAGCGGCGGGTTTCTCTCCAGCCCGTTCTCCGCGCTCTCCTCGCCCGGCAGCGGGGGCAGGTGCGGCGGCCCCCCCAGGGACTCCTCCCGCCCGTACCTGTCAGGGGCAGACGTGTCTGGGGGGACGTCTTCGGAGGGGACCACAGGCTCCTCCGTCACGTCGTCGGGGGACGGCACCTTGGACGCCAGCTTTGGGGCGAGCTTGAGGGGTGAGCGCGTGGCGCCCAGGTCTCCGGCGTCGGCGGGCGGTGGCGGCAGCCGCAGGGGCGGGGGCGACAGGGAGGGCGGGGCCGGCCCGCCGCCGCCGGTCTCCGGGCCCAGCACGGTGGGGTGCGCCCTCCTCACGTGCCGCATGAGGCAGCTGGTGCTCAGGTCCTTCTCGTTCTTGCCTCGGCTGAACTCCTTCATGCAGTACGTGCAGATGGCTTTCGTGCTGTCCCGCGGGGAGATGAAGAAGTGCTTCCAGGCCGGCGACTTCTTCCTGGAGCCGGCGCCCCGGCCGGAGAGGAGGCTCTGCGTCACGGCCTCCATGGCCACGTCGTACAGGGTGCTGCTGTACTGGGAGAACAGAGCCCCGTACTCCTCCTCCTGGTCGGCGGGGAGGCACTGCCCGGGGGGCTCGCGGCCCCCGCCCGCCTCCCTGGCCTCTGTCTGCTCCCCACCTCGCTCTGCCCCGGGCCTGTCCTGCTCCCTCTTAATCGCCACTCCTTCCAGACTGTGATTAGGGATGCGAACACCATCTTCCTCTTCTATTTTAAAATTTATTTTATCAGAAAGCAACTCACCATCCCTTTTGGGATGAGTTTCCTGGTTATTCTCCATAATTGACCATAACTACTCGGGCCGCGTCGTCGGAGATGGGCAAAAACCTGATCCGAAGGCTCATCTGTGCCCCCAAACGTCCACCATCTTCAGCCTTGGAATATGAACTCCATCTTTTGAATGCGAACCAGCGGAGCAGACCATAAACCCCACCGAAGGGGCAGGCACGCGGGGAGCACACCAGCTCGCCTCAGGGCGTGGGCCACCACCTGCCGGGAGCCCCGCCGCGACCCGCTTCTCGACGCAGACACGCACTGACGCAGCGCAGACCTGCATCTTCTCCTGGAGACCGGACGGCTGTCATCTCGGCAGCACGATGACCCTCTCGCATGGCCTGTAAGAGAAGACAGAGTCAAGGTCAGCACCGACCCGAATCGTCCATTTCAAATCTGTTCCGTCACGCGTCCCTCAGCCTCGACAGGCACAGGAAAAGTCCCGTCACAGTAAGCTAAAATCGAAAACACGGGTTCCTTGACGTTTCACAATCCACTTATATAAAGAAAATACCCTAAAACAACAAAATAAGCAAAAAAATAAGGGCAGGAGTTTAAATTCCAAGGGCCCAGTCATTAAGGGCTGGGGGTTCAGAGCCCCCGGGAGCAGCGCTCCTCATGCTTCGCCCTAAGAACAAACACACCAAGTGGAGACGAAAACCAGCCGACCTGTCATTTCGGACGGGACACTGAACATCACAAAGAAAAGAGCAACACCCAGTGCTAAGGGGGCGCGAGTCTGTCTGCGGCGCGGGGCGGGCGCTCCAGCCCGGGGCCCGGCAGCAAATGCACAGAGCTGGCCCACAGCGCCGCGAAGCCAGGTGCGCAAGCAGGAGGCGCGGGGCACACGGGGACAGAGTGCAACACGGGGCGGGCGACAGGAGCCTGCCGGGGGGAGGAAGCCGCCCACGAAAAAGCCAGTACGGCAGCAACAGGAGGCTGTCCTCGTGGCCGGCAGCAGAGACGGAAGAAGAGGCGCTTCTGTGTGACAGCAGATTCTAGAAAACCTGCAGCAGCCTCACAAGGTTTTCCCCACAGCAACCAAGGGTTTCCTATACATACAATCAGCACAGAAAACCTTAAAACTCCTCCTCATCAACGAAAACCGGAATGCCAGGTGAGCGGCGGCCAGCGCCAGCAGCGAGAGCGGCAAGGCCGGCCCCGCTGTGTCCCAAAGCCGTAGGCCTCTGCGAGCCCGGGGCGGCGGGACGCACGGGATGCGGAGGCAGCAGGTCACCTGGAGCCTCTGGGGCAAAGCAGGGCGTGCGCTCAGCCTGAGAAACCGGGCGCGCTCGGCAGCTAGCTCTGCCACGGGCACACGCAGGGTTCCCAGAAAGCGTCCCAAATCCTGAACTCCACAAAGTTCAGCCTAATACTCAGAATAAAAAAAGAGCTTCTAAATGAAGTATCAGCAGGCGCCAAGGGAGCGGGGCGGCAGGAGTAAGTGCGGCGCGGGCTCCAGACCCAGAGCAGCGAGGCTCGCCGGCAGCGCCGCAGGCACAGAGCAATCCCATGAGACTGTGTTTCTAAAACAGAAGGTGTAATTACAGAGTTCCTACGTACAATTACATGTATAAGGTTGTTTTTTTTTTTTAAATAAAATCCAGAAAACAAAGAGAAACAAGAAAAAAAAAAACACTATAAAAATGAGTAGCCACATTTGGAAAAGACTTCTTAAAAAGCAGAACTTTAAGCGTATATAAAGCAGAACCACAATGCGACACCCACCAGGGTGGCTAGACTCAGACAGACAGACAACAGCAAGTGGGGACAAGAACGTGGAAAAACGGTGCCTTGTGCTCGCCGGCGGGGGCGGGACGGCGGGGCCTCTTGAAAACCACTCTGGCAGCTTCCCAAACGTATGCCAAGTCACCCCACGACCCAGCAATCCCACTTCTGTGTAGACATTGAGGAGAAACGAAACCGTGTGCACACCCAGAGCCCCGCATGTGAACGGCGTCAGACAAAAAGTGGAAACAACCGAAACGTGATCCACAAATGGATTAAAAACTGGGACACAGGGGCGCGTGGGTGGCTCAGCGGGTTAAAGCCTCTGCCTTCGGCTCAGGTCATGATCCCAGGGTCCCGCATCGGGACCCCGCATCGGGCTCTCTGCTCAGCGGGGAGCCTGCCTCCCCCTCTCTCTGCCTGCTTCTCTGCCTGCTTGTGATCTCTGTCTGTCAAATAAATAAATTTTTAAAAATCTAAAAAAATAAAAAATAAAATAAAAACTGGGACGCATCTCCACTACAGCAAGACCGTGCTTGCCATGACACGGACCTTGACACCACCAGGCTGAGACAGAAGCCAGACCCAGAAGATCGCACAGTGTGACCGTTCATTCCCGGCCAGGCGGATCCCCAGAGACAGAGGAGGTGCGGGAACCAGGGGCTGGGGGAGCACCATGGGAATGACCGCTGGCCAGCCGGAGGCTTCCTTCGGAGTGATTAAAACTCTGCTATCAGGTAGCTGCGACCTTACGAAGATACTTCAAAAAGGCTTATTTTATGGTGTGTGAATGACATCTCAAAAAAAAAAAAAATTATGTAATTTTAGAATTAAAATCAAAATAAGGGAAACGTGACTAAAAGAAGCTGAAGATGGGGGTGCCGGGGTGGCTCCGTGGTTAATCCTCTGCCTTTGGCTCAGGTCATGATCTCAGGGTGCTGGGATTGAGCCCCGAGTTGGGCTCCCTACTCGGTAGGAAGTCTGCTTCTCCCTCTGCCTCTGCCATTGCCCCTGCTTGCACTCTTGCTCTTTCTCTGTGAAATAAATAAATAAAATCTTAAAAAAAAAAAAAAAAAAAAAAAAAAGACCTGGATGGAATCTCTAGTAATGAAAACGCAGTACTTGAAAATATCCTGGATGGGGTCAACAGCAGTTTAGACGTAACAAAAGAGAAGATCAGTAATTATGAAGACACAGCAACAGAAATAAAACAGAGGAAAATAAAAAGAGGAAATAGCAAGGGAAAAAAACTGAAAAATTTAAAACTTGTGCACGGGGTAAAAAGACAAGGTGCAGAAAGAGAGAAGACGTCTGCAAATCTCACATCTGATGAGGGGCTGACATCCAGGATAAACAAAGAGCTGTGGCAACTGACCAACAAGCCGGCTTACAAATGGACAAAGGCCTGGGCTAGACCCACAGGGACACGCAAAGACAATCGGAAGCACGAAGAGAGATCACTTCATACCCACCAGGACGGCTAGTGTCCAAATCCTGGGATGTGACGCTCCAAAAGTAACAGCAAGACTGGGAAAGCGTGTGAAGATGTGCAAACATGGCCGGAGTGTCCCTGACAGCCTGACGAGGCCGAGCATCTTATGTGCGGGTCCAGGCTCCCTGTGAGCCATCCGCCTGGGCTCTCGCCAGCCCGGGCAGATCCTGAGAACAGAGCTCCTGAACTGAGTTCTGAGAGCTTTTCCCACATCTGGGAGCGAGCCCTTTATCACGTGTGTGATTTTTAAGTATTTTCCCCCAGTCTCAAGCTTGTCTTTCTCCCAGCAGTGTATTTTGAAAAGCAAAGCCCAATGTACCAATTTGGTTTTTTATGGATTGTACTTTTGTGGTTACGTTCAGAAATCTTTGTCTACCCAAGTCACAGAGATCTTCTCCTGTGTTTTCTCCTCTAGTTTTACCACCTTGTTTTAAATTTAGATCTTTGAGATACTTAAATTGTTTTGTATATGAACAGCTAACTGCTCTAACAGCATTTGCTGAAAAGACGACCCTTTTCAACAACGGAGAAACGCCTCTGTAACTCAGTCGGACGCCAGCTGTGTGCAGACCCACACATCTGGGTAACACCCACAGCAGCTGTTCACCTACCTCAATGGGATGGAACATGTGGGTGTAGATATTTATCTACCAAACTGTGTACTTTAAACATGTGTGATTTACTGAATGTCAATTAATCCCAGTGTGGATAATATGAGAAACACATGTGTTGGGTCTCTGCCCACCCCCCCCACCGCCCCCGGTCCTGGCACGGGCTCCTGAAACCCCACTAACCTCCTGGGAGCCTGGAGTGTCTACTGTTCTGATGAGGCGACTCTGGGTGGGCTCCTGGGTGGGGACGGGTCACCAGAGAGACGGAGCTGTGATCCCAAGCTGGGGTTCTCACCCTGCTCCCCATTCTCCAGGGGGGGAGGGCTGGGGAGTCAGTGAACACCTGGTCACGCCCACGCGATTAAGCCTCCATAAAAACCCCAAATGCGTGGGGTTCCGAGAACCTGTAGGTTGGGGAGCACGTCCAGGGGCCGGGAGGTGACGCACCACGGCTCCGGGGGACAGAAGCTCTTGTGCTCGGGGCCCCCCCAGCACCCACCCTGCACCCACCCGGCCGTGGACAGAGACAGGAGAGAAGCTGTGGGCCCAGCTGCATCCGTGGCCTTCATCACACCCTCCGCTAAGCGATAAGCAGAGGAACGGGAGTCAGCGCTCCCCCGAGTTCTGCGAGCTGTTCTCGCAGGCGACAAGGTTCCAGAAGGGGCTCCTGGGGATCCCACCTGGACCCACGTCGGACAGAGGCTGTGGGTAAGCCGGGGACGGGCCCCACTGGGGGGCTGCCTCTGGAGTGGGGGGCAGTCTGTGGGACGGAGCCCCTCCCTGTGGGCTGGGACGCTCCGGGCAGGTGGGGTGAGAAGTGCGTTCAGCTGAGGACAGACACCCCGCGGGGGCTGGAGAACTGGTCACAGTGGGGAAAAGCACCCACACGTTTGGTAACCAGAAGTGAAGTGTTCCGCAACGGGAGAGTAAGAGTAAAGGAGAAACGCACGACTTCCCCTAGACACGCCGAAACCTGCTTTTTAAAGAGGCTGGGATTGGGGCGCCTGGGTGGCTCAGTTAGTTCAACGACCGTCTTCAGCTCAGGTCATGGTCCCGGAGTCCTGGGATCGAGCCCTGCACTGGGCTCCCGGCTCAGCGGGAGTCTGCTTCTCCCTCTGACCTTCCCCCCTCATGCTCTCTCTCTCAAGTAAATAAAATCTTAAAAAAAGTAAAAGGCAGGATTGTCAGATTGGATAAAAGAGTGAAACTAACTATCACCGACAAGAAACAAACGGAAAACATAAAGACACAAACAGGTCAGAAGCCAAAGGACAGAAATGGTGAGCCACGCTGGTAACTCACCACAGAAAGGTGCGGCGGCCACAGCCACACTGAACGGACTGAGGACGGCATACCAGGGACGACAGGGACACTGCGTAAAGGACCAAGGGGCCAAGTCACCGGACGCGCACACACCGACTGAAGGGAGACGAGACGGGGCCACGGTCGCAGGCCGGTCAGCACGCGTCGCCCAGCAGGCGGACAGAACAGCAGCGCAGCCGACAGAAACGTGGAACACCGTCCAGCGGCCTGACCGACATCCGTCCAACGGTCCAGCCAACAGAAACAGAACGCGTGTTGTTTCCAGGTGCACAGAAAACACGCGTCAAGACCCGCGTTCGCAGGACAATGAAGCAAACTTCTGTGGGTGTGAAAGAACCGAAATCAATCAAAGGTCTCTGACATGTGAACAAGCAACCAGCAACAGAAACTCTGGAAAAACCCAAAATGTATTCAAATAAAGTCTTCTGTACTACGCTAAAGGTCAAAGGAAAAAAGTCGCCAGGAACAGTAAAGCAAACTTAATCCCCAAGTAATCAGAGAAGACCAGAGAGAAAAGATGTGAAGTCTGTGACCTCGAACCCTGCTTCTTGGAAGGAGCAACAGGATGAAAGAAATCACCACCAGCACCGCAAGACGGGAGCCACCCAGACCTCGCGGCAAAGGAGGCTAATAAGGAAGTACATGAAACGCTTCCCGACAGTAAATTCAGCAACTTAGATACGACAAATTCCTGGAAAGACACACATTATAGAAACTCAAAGAGATAAGTCAAATATCTATTTAAAAAACTGAACTTGCAATTAAAAAAACCTTCCCCAAAAAGAAACTTCCGGGTCCACCTGGCTGCACCGGTGAATTCTACCCAATGTTAGAGAAAAAGAATCAGTGAAACACAAACTCTTCCGTAAAAGAAAGAAACACTTTCCAGCTCTTTCCTGGTAGTGTTATCTTGATACCAGAACTAGAAAGACACTACGAGAAGAGTCCTATCCCTATGATCACAAAAAAGCTTCAACAAACTTGGCAAGTTCTTAAAAATTTAGCAAATCAAGAGGCCCCTGGGTGGCTCCGTCTTGAGCGTCTGAGTCAGACGTGGGCTCAGGCGGGCGCCGCACCCCGCAGGGAATCTGCCCGCGACCCTCTCTCCCTCACCTTCTGCCCCTTCCTCCCCACCCCCACATCTCCCTCTCTCTCAAATAAATCAAACTTTTTTTTTTAAGATTTTATTTATTTGGCAGACAGAGATCACAAGTAGGCAGAGAGGCAGGCGGAGAGAGAGGAGGAAGCAGGCTCCCTGCAGTCCCCCGATGCGGGACTCGATCTCAGGACCCTCGGATCATGACCTGAGCCGAAGGCAGAGGCTTTAACCCACTGAGCCACCCAGGCGCCCCCAAACTATTAAAAAAAAAAAACAAATTACTGATAACATACCACGAGTAAGTGGGGTGATTCCCAAGAGTAAAACATGAAGAGGACAGCGGAGCCGATCCACGGTCCCATCACATGAAGGCACGGAGCGCCACTTCTACCCCCACCTGTGACAGACGTGCTCGACGAAGCAGAGAAGACCACTCCCCACCCTTCCGAGCGTGCCTGGGAAGAGTGACGGCCGCCAGCACAGGGCACAGGGACAGACAGAGTGTGCGCCCCGCAGACCTCAGCCACACTCCCACCAACATGGTGCTGGAGCCCAGGTGACAGGCAGACGGAGAGGAGGGGACACGGCCGTTGTCACCGTCATCTGTGTGAGAAAGGCCTTGAGGCCGCTACAGAAAGACACCGACCGTGCCCGCAGCCCTCCTGTGCTGGCCGCCTCACCCCACAGAGCTCACTTCCCCGTTCCTGGACCCTGCTGTCCTCCGTCCTCTGCAGGTGGCAAGGTGGGCCCTGCCCCCTGCACGGATGGAGGAACCCCCTCCTCTCCCTTCCAGGCCAACACCTGGTTCTAGGTGGACCCTGACCCTCTCTCAAGACTCATGTGGGGCAACGCCGAGGGACGATGGAGATGGTAAGAGCGAAAACCAACTGTTTACCCTGGGCCACCCTTTAAGAGCAGACCAGCATCCTATCACCGACTGTTTACCCTGGGCCACCCTTTAAGAGCAGACCAGCATCCTATCACCGACTGTTTACCCTGGGCCACCCTTTAAGAGGCAGACCAGCATCATATCACTGAAAGCACAAGATAGGGCCTGGGGTGGCTCAGCTGAGTGAGCGGAGTCTTGGTTTCTGGTCGTGATCTCAGGCCCCATGGCAGGCTCTGTGCTCGGCATGGAGTCTGCTCGTTTCCCTCTGCCCCTCCCATGCTGGCTCTCTTTCTGTCAAATAAACATACAAGTCTTTTAAATCAATAAATAAACCACGTGACAATCTTTTGAGGACAGTTTACGATTTCTTTTCCCCGTGGGGAAGGAGAAAGCCATCCCGGGCACACAGGCATTGGGAAGGGGGTGCCACAAACAAGACGTGGGGAAGAGGCAACCTGAAGGCCCAGCGGTTCCCAGCGCAGACGCCTGCAGACCACAGGCTCCGGAACCCTACCAGGCCCAAGACTTCTGTTTCGGAAGTGCTGAAAACAAGGGACAGAACATAAAAATTAGGGCGCCTGGGTGGCTCAGTGGGTTGGGCCACTGCCTTCGACTCAGGTCATGATCTCAGGGTCCTGGGATCGAGTCCCGCATCGGGCTCTCTGCTCAGCAGGGAGCCTGCTTCCTCCTCTCTCTCTGCTGCCTCTCTGTCTACTTGTGATCTCTGTCTGTCAAATAAATAAATAAAATCTTTAAAAAAAAAAAAAAGAACATAAAAATTACAAGGAACAGAGAAACATGTTTAAATACTACCAGAATGATGAAATCAGCAAAATCCAGATTATGGGAAATTCTCAGGTCAAACCAACCCAGTTCCCTTAACAAACATTTATACTTGAATCCTGACCTTAGCTAGCGGACTACAGGCGTGGGAAACCCGGATGCAGAGTGCTCCACACCAACAGTTACTGTCAGTTTAAAGCTGTGATAAAGGTATCGCGGATACAATTTTTAAAAGAATCTCATCCAGGTGGAGTGTGATTCTGGGTGTCTGCTTCAAGGTCACCGAGTGGGGGATCCTGACGAGCGAATGGCCAGGACTGGTGGCCACCGGGGCTGTGTGAGGGGCGCACTCCCTAATCTCTGTGAGAGCACTTCCGGAGAGTTACTCTTCGAAGAAAGATCAGACGGACGGCTGACTTTTCAAGAGGAGCGATGTGAACCAGAGACAAAAGAACCATACCTTCCAAGTTCTGGGGGAGAAAGAGCCAAACCAGAATTCAGTACTCAGTGGAAATACTCCTGCAGAAACTAAGGGAAAACAAAAACCCCGTTGGACCAATCAATCAAACACAGAACGTGTCACCGGGCGGGCATTAACGAGGGGTCCAGCTGACGGCACCCACACGAGCCCCCGGGGCGGTTCGGTCACGCAGAGGATGAGCACAGCAGAACAGCGACGGCTGGGTCTGCCCGTCGCACCCGGGGCCTGGGCTCCCCGGCCCCGTCAGCGGGGTCATGAAAGCCTCAGCGACCGGCACACCCACGTGCAGGTGCGGAAGAAACACAGAGCACACGGACCCGTCCACCCTCAACCCAACACCCCAGCGCCGCTCCAGCCTCCCTTTGTGGGTACCTGTAACTTCTCTCTCCCACAGCGAGAAATCGGGCTCCCATTATCCTTAACAGGTAAAGTCATCTGCTCAACCCTACAGTTTCCAGAAAGTAGTTTCAGAATACTAACCCACATCAGAAGGGAAAACAAGCTTTCAGGGTAGAGACAGTAGTTTATAAAAGCTAGTCTTTGGGCTTCTGGGTTTAGCACTGTGTCCAAGAGTTTCTGGGGTCAATCTTCCCTCTTAAATGTAGCTATGTTTTCATGAACCCAATACAATCAAGGTTCACTTGCTTCTGATGTAACACACCAGACCCAGAATGGCCAAACCAGTCTCAAGGAGGACACCAACATGAAGGCAAAACCAACAAGGAATTTCCTTAACTCCAAAACATACGCACAGAGAACAAACCAAAAGTACAAACAAGGCCCGTGTGGTATTCGGTCTGGGCAGGGGGCCGGGGCCGGCTCTGTCGGCTGGGCGTCTGCCTTCAGCTCAGGCCCCCGGTGGGCTCCCTGCTCAGCCGCGAGCCTGCTTCTCCCTCTACCCTTACCCCTGCTCTACCTCAAATAAATAAAATCTTAAAAAAAGAAAGAAAGGAAGAAAGCAAGCAAAGCAACCTGTAGGGAGAGAAGGCAGCCCTGGGCACGCGGTCCACGGAAAGCCCACAGCGGCCGAGTGCTGCGGCGCCGCTCAGGCTGGGGGTTTCCCGCGGGTGGGAGCAGACGCGGGTCGGGGTCCGAGGCAGCTGCAGCGGGTCCGCCAGCCCCGAACAGCTTCCAGGACACAGACCTGCATGAGAGGGACTGTGGGAACGGAACTGAGCCGCTCAGGGACCCAAAGCAGCCAGGAGAGGGCCGGGTTGAGCGGGGACCCCGGGACGCCAGGACCGGGGCGTCCAGATCCCAAGCCCCGAGCGAGCTGGAGGCGCTGCCGAGTCGTCGGTGTCAGGCGGGTCGGGGCGGAGGGGTGACGGAAGGGCTCCCGGCACCCCGAGGGGCCCCGACTCAGAAACCTCGGCCGCAGGAGCAGCAGCGTGTGACACTGCAGCGGCCGCTGTCTCGCCACGGGAGCCGCGAGGCCGGCAGCACCGCACAAAGTCCCACACGCCGGCCCCGCCTCAACCGCACCTTTGTCGCAGGTCCCGGGAAAAGCTCCATCCGCAGGGCTGGCGGGGATGGAACTTGCCAGGGAGCTTCCTGGTGAGGAAAACCTCTCCCCGGGGATGTGGCTGGAACATCGCAGCTGCTCCCGCGGCTGCTGGGGCGCGGCTCCCGTTGGGCGGCAGAGGGCCAGGCCGGAGGCTCATGAGGTCGACCTGGGAACACGCGGTCTCCAGGGAGCTCTGGAAAGCTCAGTCAGATTCCTGGGGAGGCAGCGGCCTGCGTGTGCAGAACCGTGCACACGCCCGGGCAAGACTCGGACGGACGCCCCGACCGCTCCCCTCTGGCGGCCCCCCGGGGTGAAGGCGGGCGGGCGCTGCAGGCCGGAGCCCCCCGTGCACACGGAGCCCCGCGGAGCCCGCAGGCACTCGTCGAGGCACTTCAGGGAATCTCTGACCCGTCCTTAACTGACCAATGAGCGACCCAAGCAGTGACCTCAGGGGCCAAACACAAGGAGGAACACAGGTTTTCTAGAGTTCGCTCAGGAAGCCCCGAAAAAGATGGACTAAAAACAAACTCCAGCAGCAACAATGAGCACGAGAGTGAGGAGTGACGTCCGGTTTCCACAAAACCAGCGCATTACAGAGCACGCCAAGAGCAGGAAAGCACGACCCGTACACGGGGGAAACAGGCCAAAGAAACCATCCGAGAGGGCCCAGATGTTGCACTTAATACACAAAGACTTCAAATCAGGCATTAAAAATGTGTTGACCGGGGCCCACCTGGGTGGTTCAGTGGGCTGGGCCTCTGCCTTTGGCTCGGTCGTGGTCTCGGGGTCCTGGGATTGAGCCCCGCATCGGGCTCTGCTCAGCAGGGAGCCTGCTTCCGCCTCTCTCTGCCCGATGCTCTGCCTACTTGTGATCTCTGTCTGTCAGATAAATAAAATCTTCAAAAAAAAAAAAAAGTGTTGACTGAATTAAAGGAAACAGTGTATAAAGACAACATATAAAACAATAAATAACATCTCACCAAACAAATATCAACATAGAGAGAACAATTACAGCAGAATAACGACGTGCACCGTGGAAGTACAAGGGAAACGCTCACTAGAGGGTTTGGGATGGGGCAGGAGAACCCGCCAACCTGAAGAAGGCGGGCGGAAGCCAGCCGCACTGCGGAAGGCCATCCACCGCCGGGCCCATCAGCCGCCGCGGCACCCGCCGCCCACACTCCCCCCGCCTGCACACCGGACCCCGCGCGCGAGGCCAGGCAACAAGCGTCCCTGCATTCGAAAGGGCCGCAGCCACACAAGCAGGTGCTTCAGCCACAGTGTGGTCTGATCACGCATCAGTGACAGAGGGAACCTGAGACATCGATCGATATTTGGAAATACAAGTCCATTTCTAAATAATCCACGTCAGGAAAAAATTACAAGGGAAAGTAGAAAGTATTTCCATCTGCATGGCGCGTGGGGGGCTCAGCAGTGAGGCGTCCGCCTTTGGCTCCGGTCGTGACCCTGGGGTCCTGGGATGTAGCCCAGCATCAGCTTCCCCCCTGCCTCTACCGCTCCCCCTGCCCATGCTCTCTTGCTTGTTCGCTCTCGATTGCCAAATAAGTAAAATCTTTTTTTTTTTATTAAAGATTTTATTTATTTATTTGGCAGACAAAGATCACAAGTAGGCAGAGAGGCAGGCAGAGAGACAGAGAGGAGGAAGCAGGCTCCCCGCTGAGCAGAGAGCCCGATGCGGGACTCGATCCCAGGACCCTGAGATCATGACCTGAGCCAAAGGCAGAGGCTTCACCCACTGAACCACCCAGGCGCCCCCCAACTAAATAAAATCTTAAGAAAAAAGTATTTTCATCTAAATGAAAGTAATGTAACACACCCAAATTTATAAGATGCTGACGTGCTAAGAGAGACATTTCTAGCTTTCGATACCTGTGTTAGAAAAGCAGAATCTCGGATCAATAATGCAAGCACTTCTGCAAAACATCCCACCCCAAAACCACAGAATACACACTCTCTTCATACGCAGGCAAAACAAGTCTCAATAACTTCCAGAAATCTACAACCATACAGAAGAGCTGACACCTTCGGTTGTACACCTGAAACCACGTTACGCTGTATATCACCTAACTGGGACCTACACCAAACCTTTAAAAAACCTGAAATCATACCATGTATGCAAAAAAAGGGGGGGGTAATGTAAGCATTCACCTTTAAAAAGACTGGGAAGAAAGGCAAGAAAATAGGCCATCCTGAAGATTACAGTGGGTCTGAATGAAATGAAAAACAGAAAAGTGAAACAGAACATCAACAAAACTACAAATCGATTCTTTTAAAAGATTGAGAAAACTGACAAATCCTTAGCTAGATTAACCAGGAATATAAGACAAAGTCTGTGAAAATGTGGGAACGTTACCACTGATTCCTCCCAAAGTAAGTGGAGTATGAGAGCATGGTATGGACAACCTGGGACCAACAAGGCCAACAGCTCAGGTAAAATGGAGAAATTCCTAGAAAGTAGTAAGTTACCTAGAGTGACTTGAGAAGAATTAGAGAGAATGGACCTATAACAAGTACAAAAATTGAATTAGTGATTTAAATTCTTCCTGCAAAAAAGTCGTAGGCCCACACGGCTTCACTGGTGAATTTTCAAACACTTACAGAAGCATACTATGGATACACCACCAACTCTGTGCAAACCGAAGAGGTCGGGATACTTTCCAGCTCGGCCTCAGAGGCCACATCACCTCTATCCCAAAGCCAGACAGAAACAGCAAGGAAGAACTAGAGATCACTAGGTACACAAAGGAGGTCCTAACGTTTTCCACAGAAGAGGACCACAGGGGAGGAAGCACCATGAAGTCGGAAAAAGTTGTTTAAGTCCTACCTCCTTATATCTTTAAAAAACCCCAAAACAAGAAATTGGTATTATATAAAAACAAATCAAACAGACAGAGGGATGCCTGGGTGGCTCAGTCGGTCAAGCATCTGCTTTTGGCTCGGGTCATGATCCCGGAGTCCTGGGATCGCCCCGCATCAGGCTCCCTGCTCAGCAGGGAGCCTGCTTCTCCCTCTGTTTTTCTTTTCTCTCTCTCTGACAAATAAATAAATAAAATCTTTTTTTTTTAATGATTTTATTTATTTGACCGAGAGACATCACAAGTAGAAAGAGAGAGGAAGGAGCAGGCTCCCTGCCTAGCAGAGAGCCTGCTGCAGGACTCGATCCCAAAATAAATGAAATCTTTAAAGAAATAAAATAAAATTAAAATTTATAAAAAAAAATCCAACAGACAGAATAACGGGCCCCTCCGAAGTCCACGCCCCTCCAATCTGTGAGTGCGTGGGGTGGGGTGACACGGCACAGAGGGATTATTAATCAGGCTGAGGGTGGAATTCAGGAAGATTATCCTGGCTTATATGTGGGGGATCCAGTGTGATCAAAAGGGTCTTCATGGTGGAAGAGGCAGAAGAGAGACGGGGACTGACACCTTCAGAAGATGGGCCATGTTGGGGGACAATCGGTTAAGCATCTAAGTTGGGCTCAGGTCATGATCTCAGGGTCCTGGAATGGAGCCCTACGTCGGGCTCCACACTTGGGGGGGGGTCTGCTTCTCCCTCTGCCCCTTCGCTGCTCATGCATGTGCACACTCTCTCGTATAAATAACTAAAATCTTAAAAAGCCCACGCAATGTGGTGTGACTGGCTTTGAAGACTCAGGAAGGGGCCACTGGCTGAGGGAGGCACGCGTCCTCCAGACAGAAAGGCAGCCTGCCAACAACAGCCCGATTTCGGCCCCATGTGACCCATCTCCGACGAGACCTCCGGATTAGTTGTTTTCAGCCACGCAGTTTGTGGTAATTTGTTGAAGCAGCACCAGAAAACGAATACAACAGACCACAGAAAGAATGAAAGCCAAATCTCACAGAAAGATGAAAGAAAAAAAATACCGAAGAGCAGAGCATCTCCAACAGATAATGAACACACGCCCCAAAAACAAAACCTCAAATTAAACCATATGGGGGGGCGCCCAGGGGGACTCAGTGGTTAAGCGTCTGCCTTCAGCTCAGGTCATGATCCCAGCATCCTGGGATTGAGCCCCGCATCGGGCTCCCTGCTCAGCGAGGAGTCTGCTTCCCCCCTCCCACTCCCCCTGCTTGTGTGCCCTCTCTCGCTGTCTCTCTGTCTCACGGTCAAATAAATAAATAAAATCTTAGAAAAAAATTAAACCATATGAAAACTGCAACTTATTTCAAAAGAGGCTAAAGATATTTAAAATAATACAAAAGGACAACCTAAGTGAGGCTAGAAGAATCTGAAATGAGGTCATGGGTCCTAAGAAAGTTTGAGAAATGAAAGTAAAAGACCATTTCAAGAAAAAACTAAACTAGAAGCACCATAAAAACAAATAGACTCCACAATGATTTTACTTAAGAGAACAGAAGAGGAAAGGAATGTGTTAATGAAGAAGAAATGCGGGAAGGAAAAAGACCCCAGAGAAGCGAACTGCAAGGACGCGAAAGAAGGTCCAACACGCGCACAAGCAGAAGCAGCGGGGACACAGGCCGGGGAACAGAATCCTAAAAACTCAAAAACCTTTCCTGAAGTAAAACTCGTGGAGCTCCCTATTGACAGAGAACGCCGTGTGAACGAGACGTCCACACCTAACCACACTAACAAGAGTGCCATTCAGGCAAAAAACAGTCACTTACACGGGAAAAGGTAGAATTAGCCTGAATTGACAGCAACGCTGGCAGACAAGAGAGTAAGATTTAAGGTATTTGAAGGAAAAGGCTGTGAGCTGAGAATTTTGCATATAGTCAAGCAGACTTTCAAGTACAAAGGACACATACCAACTATGATCACCAGGCAAATACTCGGGTAATATTTCTCCGTGAGTCCTTCCTGAGAACCCCAGGAGAGAAGAGATCTCAAGCAAAGGTCCGGAGACGCGGACAGGGACCGGTGCGAGCGCTCTGTGGATCCACTTGCAGCGCTAGGACTGACGCGGGCTCCTGGGAGACAGGCTGGGCTCGGCACGGACGGTGGAGGACGGAGGCAGAGAGCAGCTCCCACACAACAGTGCCCGCACGGGCCCAGTGCCCCTGGTCAGTCTGAGACAGCGACACGTGCGGTGACGCGCACAGCAAACAAGCACTGGGTGACGGTCCAACATTCTCCTCTTCTCTATCCTGGAGAACTGGGTTCCTGGCAGAGAAGGAGCTGGTGCGCAAGATGCAAACAGTCAAATGAACCTGCTACCGTCTGTGACCAGCTCTGTCCACTGCACAGATGAGAAACAACAACAGACCCAAGAGCAGTGCATGTCCCCAACACACAGACTGTGGATCTGGAACAGCATCTCCCATCGGCACAGACCGCGGCTTCCGGACAGAACGGCTCGTCCCAGGTCTGCGGCGGGAAGAGTGCCACAACCAGCCTGGAGCGTGGGCACACCAGAGTGCCAGGAGCCTGTGAGAGCAAGAGAGAATCGCGCCAGACTGTCTGGGAGCTTACAAAGGCTCCTGACGCCCAAACACGAGACCGTCTCCACACGAGTAAGGGCCACCAGCGACACACACCACCCGACAGGGTTACTGCTAACGACACCGTGCTGACGCGAACATCCCGTCCAGTGCACTCAGATCTGAGTTCACAATAGTGAAGTAAAACCCTCAACGGGTCTACTTATGGACAACAGAAAACGGATTTGTTATTCTGAAAACTGACGGGTGTCCCATATGGAGTACAGAACTAGATCACCGAATAGTAACAGGTTCCACTCACTGTAAGTTCAGCTCATAAACTAGGCACCAGTAACTCAGCCAGAACATCACCCTTTTGGAACCTGTTACGAATTAATGCACGTACGTCTATGCACCGTTGGCTTGGCCAACGTCAAAAAAGAGAGACACCGAGGGCACCTGGGTGTCTCTGTCGGTGAGCTGTCCTACTCTCCATCTCAGCTCAGGTCTTGATCTCAGGGTCGTGGGTTCAAGTCCCGTATTGGGCTCTGCGCTGGGCACGGAGCTTATTTTCAAAACAGAGAGAGAGAGACCAGACATTAGGTGCCTCCGCGTGGAGCAGCACAACGTCCCTGTGAGGGACTCCTGCCAGAGGTCTAAAACCTGAATCTCATCAGACCTCTACGTCCAGGGCCTGACTTACAGGAAACCAAGGATAGATCAGACTCTGCTGGAGGCCAGCCGCCGGCAACGTGCAGACTGGGAGAAAGCCCAGTCCAGCCACGAACACCGCCCCGGGAGCTGGGGCTGGACGTCCTCTGCAGGGACGCGCGAAACTTCCCTGCTCTTCCGAGCGCAAGTCAGCCTCAGGCCGCGAAGGGAGGGGCTGCCCTCACCGGCAGGTCGGCAGCTCCTCTGTCAGGAGGACACAGGACAGACACAGGACGCAAGGAGGACTCTGGGGCCAAAATTTCTTCCTTAACCCAAGCGATGGTCACAAAAATGTGACCCTCAAGCTGTACACGGACTTCAGCCAGTTTCTGTGTCTGTGCTAGACTTTAAAATCAAAACTTAAAAAAAAAAACAAACAAAATGATAAGAGACTCTTAATCTGACAAAACAAACAGGGTCGCTGGGGGGTGGGGGGTAGGGCTGGGGCAGCTGGTGACGGACACTGCGGAGGGTATGGGCTCTGGTGAGCGCTGTGAACTGTGCAAGCCCGACGGTTCAGACTGTGCCCCGGGGGAAGATAATGCATCATATGTTAATAAAAAGAATTAATTAAAAAATGACTAAAATGGAAAAAAAACCCACGAAAAGCAGGAATGCCTGGGTAGCTCAGTCACTTGTGTCTGCCTTCGGCTCAGGTCACAATCCTGTGGTCCTGGGACTGAGTCTCAAGTCAGGCTCCCTGCTCAGAGGGGAGCCTGCTTCTCCCTCTGCCCCTACCCCGAGGTGTGCGCGCACACTCTCTCTCTCTCTCTCTCTCTCTGTCAAATAAATAAGTAAAATCTTAAAAAACAAAAACCACCTTATGAAACTACATTGTGGGCATCGTGGCTTTGGTTCCAGGGGCCAAGAGGCCGACGCAGACCAGCGAGGCTGGGAGCTGCCCGGTGTGCCGTGTCTGCACACACCCCGTTTCCTGTGCTGGAGATGGCACAGCAGCGGGGAAGGGAGCTTTTAAATAACCGGTGCCAGGACAGGTAGACCGCTCTGCGGAAAAAACAACACTTGACCCTGAGTCCACACCATCCCCCAAATCACACCACATGTCACACTGAAGGCAAAACAACGAGGAATATAATAGGGGAAAATATCGTTTTAACCTTGACTTAGAGCAAAACAGAACTGTTGAGGGAAGATGGGCCATCAGGCCACCCTAAAATTAAGAAACTTAGAAACGAAGGAAATACGAATTAAAGCCACAACGATGTACAACTTGGGCAATGGCCACACACACACACACACACACACACACACACTCTGATAATGCCCAGTGCTGGGGACACTTGCGACAGACGAGTATGGCCAGCACACCGGAGCAGGCGTGCTAACACCTGGTAAAACTGGTATCGTCCCCACCACACACAGGGTCACGCAGCAAAGGACAAGTTCAAAGGCATTCACGGCAGTACCCGCACCGGCCCAGAGCTGGCTGCCGACGGCGGACACACGCGCGACAGATCCGTGATGAAGCCACTGCTGTCACAGCCAGCAGACACGGATGAGCAGGAAGCACCTAAAAGCACAGGCTGCAGGACCCCGGATACAGAGGACAGAGGCAGGAGCCGGGAAAATAATTATTAGCTCTAGGGTTGGGGGGATGGGGGCACCGGGACAACTTTCCATCTCGGGACTGGTCACGGGATTCACTGACACAAGCACTTGTCTGCACGCGTGCAACGCTTCACAGAGGAGGGCGGGCGCCTGGGTGGCTCAGTGGGGCAGGTGGCCCAGGTGGCCCACTCGGGATTCCGGCTCAGGTCACGATCTCAGGGTCACGGACTGAGCCCCGCGCTGGACTCCACGCTGGGCGGGCCGGGCAGTCGGCTTGTCCTTCTCCGCCTGCCCCCCACCACGCTCACGCGCAGACTCTCTCTCTAAGATAAACAAACAAATGCAATCTTTTAAAATAAATAAATAAAGAGTTAACAGCTGGAAATCATCCACGCGTTCCTCAGCAGCTGCCACGTGAGAGCGTCCACGAGGCACGAGTCCCACCTGGGCAGGGCGGTCGTGCCCCCGACAGCGGCCCGGGAGGCCCTGGGGGTCAGCGGCGCCCTCACACACATGTCCGCAAGCGAACGTAAAACTCGACTGCAGAAGTCATGACAGACGCCCGCTTTCTAGCCTATTGCGTGTCTCTACCGCTTGACTAACTTTGCTTATATTATTTCATAATTATAAATAGCAGTGAACTCCTAATTTAGGAAAATTACTGTCATTTGACCCAGCAGTTTACTGCTAAAGAAAATCACGTTTTCCTACTATTTCGGCACAAGTTAGAGGGAAAAAGAACCACCGTTTTCTTTGTTTGTTTAAGATTTTTTTTTGACAGAGATGACAAGCAGGCAGAGAGGCAGAGAGAGAGGAGGAAGCAGGCTCCCCAATGAGCAGACAGCCCGACGCGGGGCTCGATCCCAGGACCCTGAGACCATGACCCGAGCCGAAGGCAGAGGCTTCACCCACTGAGCCACCCAGGCGCCCCCGTTATCTTTGGTTTTTAAACCACAAAAGGATTGTGGTCCTGCGGCAGTTTTGATAATTTTACGTACGTGTAAAGGAGAACACGTTTTTTGCCACCTACCCCAAAACTCGGGCGGGGATTTATCTCGCTGGCATCTGGAACCCTAGATTCTTCTGACTCCGTTCTCCAGCACACAGAAACAGGGTCACTGATGTCAGCGCGTCCGTCACACAGAACAATGTCGTCACGGCTGCGCGCAGCCTGGGTCCCCAGGACAGCAGGCGGCCCCCGCTCTCCGCAGCCCCAGGGCTACCCAGACACCGGGGAGACGGGGGAAGTAACGTCATTCTGACCGTGGGCGCGCCCGTCCCAAGTCACGGCGAGAGCCAAGGGACGGAAGGACAGGAGGACAGACAGACGGAAGGTGCCCAAGACAAAGTCTCTGGAGTTTATTTTACCTTTCATTTTAAACACAAAAATACCAAAAAGTAGAAGGCAGCCAATCAGAGGTTCCCTTCCCCAGGCGAGAGAAGGTAAAACGGATGGAAGGTCCTGACCTGGACAATCTCCTGTTATTTTCTTATCGGAAGAACCAAGAAACCACCTTCCGCGGACGCCGGCGCGGCTCACCCCCACTGATGTGCTGACACAGCCGTCGCCTTCATGACCTCAAACACCCCAGCTACCGAGCACAGTAAACGATTAGTAACGATTTAGTAAAGTATACCTTGACACTTTTCACCCCCAAATTGAAGCATGTTAAAGGAGCACTACCCCAGGAATTAGATCTCACTGGGTCAGACTGGCAAAGACCCAGAGCTGGGCAACACCCCGCTGGGGACGACACACGCAGCGGGGAGCGGCGGGGCCCCGGAGACACCTCCCACTGTCACATCCCCGGCCCCCGCCATCCCACCGCTACGACCAGAGCCCCAGGACCGCGCTCGTCCGGTGCAAAACAGCATGCGCCCCCCCCCCCCCCGCCACCAGAGCAGCCCCGGTCGGAGCTGGGAAACCGCGCACACGGCAGGAGGGGTGCCGCCGTCACAAGTGCAGGGGATGCAGAAGGGACCCACGCAGGGCGCGAACGGTACTCGCTGCCTTGTATGACAGGCGAGAGAGGAGACCCAGATTTCGGCTGGAAACCAGAAACAAAACGGCTGCCTGCCCATACAGGGACGTGAAATCTCTGATCTTATCTTTCCTATGATTTTGACTTCTGAGCCATGTAACGATTTTGAACATAAAAATACAATTTAAAAACTGCAAATCTGAAACAAAAACCCTAACGGTGTAGCAAACGGGCAATGCGACCACAGACAAAACACGCATCGAGAGGCTCATTCTTAAACACAACACTTACTCAACAAGACGTGTGTTAAGAACAAAAGGAATTTTGTTTTTTTAAGATTTTATTTGACACCGAGAGAGAGATCACAAGTAGACAGAGAGGCAGCAGAGAGAGGGGGAAGCAGGCTCCCCGCTGAGCAGAGAGCCCGATGCGGGACTCGATCCCAGGACCCTGAGATCATGACCTGAGCCGAAGGCAGAGGCTTTAACCCACTGAGCCACCCAGGTGCCCCAAGAACAAAAGGATCTTAAAAACGAAAGCACCTTAGGATCACCTGGCGGGCTCAGTCAACGGAGCCTGCAACTCCCGATCTCGGGGTTGTGAGTTCGAGCCCCACAGTGGGTGTAGAGACTGCTGAAAAATAACCAAAATACCTTCAACTCTGTTAAGGAGTCCCGTTAGTAGATGTAACACAATACAGCAATGTTTCACCCTTGAACATGAAATAAGCAATTATGCCAATGACGTTAAGAATCAAAATTTTCAGAATAAAGATAAATTTTAAAAACCAAAGAAATTCAGTAAAACCATGTAATTTCAAACTCGTATTGGAAATATCATATGAACTCACCATGTTTTAAAAAAAACGTTTCCCAGCTCTGTCCCTGGGCGGGGCACCTACAGCCGCCGCAGCAGGCAGCACAGAGCACACGGCAACGCTTCTCTGCTTGGGCGCGGCAGCAGCCGCAGCCGGCAGGTCGGGGCGGGAGGCCGAGGGGCCAGAGAAGCGCTCTTGGAGCGCCGCCGCAGGAGGTCGGGAGCCCACGCAGGACGCCCAGCTCTCAGCTACAACCGTGTGAACATCCAAACACACACAGACCCTCACACAAGGAACACATAAAAACCCATTACTCCGCACTGACATTCAAGAAAGAAAGGAAAACCAGAAGCATTTGCCACCGTGAAGCTACACGCGAGGAGCGCCGCTCCCCCCACGAGTGGTGACAAAGGGGCAGGGTTCAGCATCTGTCCTCTCATCTTGGGGCGCCCAGATGAGGGACACAGATAAAATAAAGAACACGGGGAAGGCAGCATCAGTGCCGGCAGGACAGCCCCCAGAATGGTGCGGCAGGAGGTAGCGAGCGTCGCCTTCGTGAAAACATGTCGCCTGACTCCAGCCGCACCTCTCAGCACCAGGCCACAGCACACGGGGAGCGGGGGGACAGAGGGACAAGCCAAACGACACAGCGCGGAACAAATCCACAACACCAGGCACTCGTGAGAAAACCGGCATGGTCTCTTCAAAAGTCCACGTCACGGAACCAGTTTTCCCCGAAGAAAAGAAACTAAAGACACATAATGGCCAATAATGACCTGGACTTGATTCTCGTTTGGAGAAATCACTACCACAGACCACTGGGGGCACGATGGGGGGGCTGGTGCGCAGGGACCGGCCTGGGCCCTGTCCTAGATGCGGTCAGTGGTGGCACGCGGTGCTCAGAAGAGTGCCCTTCTGCCTCTTCTTTGGAGACAAGGGCATTCCGGGGTGACGGGCCGGGATGGCTGCAACTCCCTCCGCAAGTTTGGCAAGCGCCAGACCGGCCAGAGGCAGCAGCACCGCGACATTCTCACGCGCGCTCTCGGTCAGCTGGAAACGTCAAAACCCAACCGGGAAGCACGGCTGCGTCCAACTCAGGGTTCACTCGCTCTCCGTGAACCACAGCGACCCTCCTGCCTGGCTCAGCTTGGCGACAAGTCTTCCCACCGAGGCCGTCGGTTCGGATCCGGGCTACAGTGGACAGCGCCCTCACGTTCTCTGACCACATGTAACCATAACGAACGCATTCGGCGGGGGCCAAAGCACCAGCTGCCTCAGACCGCTGTGTTCACACCAAGGAAAACTGTAGTCCGGTGCCAGCCACGCAGAGACGGGGGACAGAACCAAGAGCAGGGACAGCTGCTAAGAGTTAAACTTCAGAAACCCCCAACCAGAGCCCTTTCCGTGAGATGTGGTCAGAAATCGTGATAAGGCTACCCTGGAAACAAAGCACATTCCAAAGCAAGCAAACAAAACCGTGGTAAGGTCGGCGGGTCCCTGCTCTGTCCCTGAAATGTTGTGGGTCACAGACCAGGGCTCTTTGGGTGGTTCTGCGGGTCCCCTCTGCCCAGCATCAGCTCCCATGCTGCTCACCTTTTCCCACGGGGACCAGGGCAGTCCCATGAGGGGCAGGTGTGAAACTGCTGCCGTGGCTGGAAGCTACCGAGTTTTCCAAGTGTCCTTCTGCTTACAGGATGTGGAGCGCAGCCTCCACCAGCGTAACCGGAGCCGTCCCGGAAGGGCTCGCGCTCCCGACGCCGCTCCCCGGGGAGGCCGTCCGCTGAGGTCAGTCAGCAGTGGCCTTGGAGGAAAAGTCGCCCCTTGTGGTTTACATCCATGGGGGTGCTGAGCAGGACAGAGCAGGTGCAGGGCCTGGTCTGCACCACCTGCACTGCCAAAGGGCCAGGTCCCCCGTCCACAGCAGGGAGCCATCGCCGAGAGCCGCCACGGGGCCAGCGGGCGCCAGCCTGCTGCACCCCAGTCCCAGGCCACCATCAGCAGCGGGTGCTGGGAAAGGGCTGGGGCGCGGCTGCCGAGGGGCCTTCACGGAGCCGGCGCCGGTCAGGAGCACAGGCCACAGTGGCCCCGGAGGCACCCACAGGACTCGGGCTCTGCCAGGGGGCCGGCCTCTCCCGGACACTGAGGCGTCTTCCCTGGAGCCTCCATTCAGGACCCAGATCCTCCAGGTGGAACCCCCCAGCAGAGGTCTTCCCTCCCGGAACAGGGTCTCAGACGGAACCGCCCGTACTTTCCCAGACGCGCCGGCTGGACCTTCTCTCGGGGCCACGGCTGTCCCTGGCGTAGCAGCTCAGGTTCCCTGAGGCAAGGCCTCTCTTCACGCCTGCCGCTGCCTGCCGTCCCCACATGGGCGCGGGGCCGGCTGCAGAGCCGGCGGAGCCCTCCCCGGGTCAAGCACTCTCCGCCCCAGGACTCTGCTCCGGACCAGAGCGCGAGAGGGGGAGGCTTCGGTCTCCTCCCAGCAGTGCCGTCCCAGAAGCACGTCGCCGCGGGATTCACCAGGGAGGGATCCGGGCCACGATCCGGGCCACGATCCGAGCCACGATCCGAGCCACGATCCGAGCCACGATCCGAGCCACGTGGGGACGCAGACAGGCCCGGCGCTGGAACGTGGGGCGAGAGAGCGGGAGAGACACGGGCGAGAGGAGAGTCGTGGATCGGAGCCCCGTGGAGCGCCCGCGCCGCACAGGCTGCAGGACGGCCGGAGGTGCCCGCGGCTCCACGCAGCCCAGCTCCCCGCGGCCCGGCGCGCCGGCGAGAGCAGCCGCCTACGGCCCCGGCCGCGAGCCCGGGCGGCCACGAGCCGAGCGAAGCCGCAGCCGGACGCCGCTCGGTGCACGAGGCTCGGCAGGACGCAGCAGGCTGCAGCGGCGGAGCCCCCCGAGGCTCGGCGCCGCGCCCGCGCCCCGCCTGCCGTCCCGCACGAGGCGGCTGCCGCCGAAGGCCGTCGGAGCAGCGTCCACGAGCCGGAGCTGCCGCGGCCCCGCAAGGAAAAGCGTGAAGACGAGGCGCGCGCGGACGGCGACCCGCTCTCGGCGGCTCCGGCCGCGCCTCCGCCCTCTGCTCGCTCTGCGGCCTCGGCGGGGACACAGCCCGACACGCCACACGGCCCGGCGCGCCCCGGCTGCACGCGTGGCCGCAGATCCAGCCGACTGTCCTCGCGGCGCCCGCGCTCCAGGCTGCGGCCGCTCCCTCGGCAGCGGGTCCCTCACCAACCCCGGCGCGCGCGGCGGCGTCTTCACGTCGGAAACTCCAGGCCCACGCGGGACGCGCAGCGTGGCGGGGGTGCGGCCGCGCGGGCCAACGGGCAGGCGCACGGAGCCCGGCTCTCGCCCAGCGCAGCGGCCGTTCGTCCGCGGAGCCTCCGCGCCCCGTGCGGGTCTCGTGCGTAGAAGCGCGGCGGCCCGGACCGTGCGTCCCCGCACCGCGTCCCCGGGACCCCCGGAGCCCAGCGCAGCTCCCGGGAGCACTTTCCTCTCCAGACGCGGCCTCGCCTCGGCGCCCACCGGAACGCGGCTTCCTCTTCCTCGCACGCGTCCCCGACGCCGACCGGGTCCTCCCGGCCCCGAACTTGGCCACGACGGCGCGGACGAGCGAGCGCTGTTCGCGGGAGGAGCGGCACGAGGTGCCCTGCTGGGGCGCACCCGCTTCGCTCAAGTCTGAACCGGGATTCTGAAGGGATTTCATGGACTGACCCGAGAGCGAGCGGCCCGGAGCGGCGGCGGCAGCGGGAGAACCTCCCCGCGGAGGACCCCGGGACTCGGCTCAGGTCGGCGGGCGCTGACCCCTGGGGCCGCGCGCGCCCTGAAGCGGCTTCGCAGAAACGCTGCGCGGGACCCCGTTAGAGCGAACTCCGGAACAACTTCCCGTTTTCTCGGCGGAGACGCGCGGCCGGAGCTGCCCCGCGGTCAGCCGGGCAGACTCGCGCGCACAGCGGGGCGCGCGCGGGGGGTCACCGCACCCGGGAAAGCGCAGGGGCCGCAGGAAGGGGCCGCAGGGGCCCGGCGCCCTCCAGCAATGGGGGGCGGGGCGGGGCCGCTCACGGCAAAGGGCGAAACGAGACCCACGGAGACCGAGTCCGGGCCCGGAGCGACAACGGCGACGGGAAGGCGCAACCTCGATTCGCGTCTCACCCACGAAGTCCCGCCCGGCCCAGAGCCGCGGCGGCCGCGCTTCCCGGACACGCGCTTCCCGGGACCCCGACCCGCCGCGGCGGCTCTTCCTGGAAACGCGCGGGCGGTCGCGCGCGCTCGGCCCTCGGGCGCCTCGCGGGGGCGGACGAAGCGCGGGGGGCAGACCGCGGAGCGCACGCCGGCCCCGCCCGGCCCCCCACAGCCCCCGGCCCCCGCCCGGCCCCGCCGCACAACTTTCGGGCGCTCGCGGCGCTTCGTCAACAGAGCGCCGCCGTCCGGAAAACGCGTCTCGGGCGCGACCCGCCTGGCCCGCGCGCGCCAGCTGTCAGCCGGGGGGCCCGGGGCGGGGGCGCGGGCCGGGGGTCCCAGGCGTGCGGGCCGGCCCCGGCGAGGCGGGCCCCGCGGCCGAGGCGGGCGGCCCGGGCGGAGTCAAGGCCCCACGGGAGGCCGCGCCCGCGCCCCCGAAGACGCCCCCGGCCTGGCGCGCACCGCGTCGCGGCGACCCGGGCCACCGCACCGCACCCCACCCTCCCGGCCCCGCGGCCCGACCCCGCCTGGCCCCGCCCCTCGCCCTCCTGCCCCTCCAGCCCCGACCCCCGACGGCGCGCCAGGACGGCCGGGCCCGGGGCGCGAGCTCCGGCCGAGGCACAGCCCGCCCCGCCGCCCGCCGCGCACTCACCGCGGGCGCGGGGCTCGGGGCGGCGCGGCTCCCGCCCGCCTGCGGACGACGGCCGGCGCGGGCGGGCGCTCCCATTCATTAGCCGCGGCTTTGTCTGCCCCCGCCGGCCCCTCCCGCCGCCGCCGCCGCCCGCGACGCCGCCGGACGCTGCGCCCCTCCCAGGGCCCCGCGCGGCGCGGGGCGGGGCCGGGGGCGGGGCCGGCAGGGCGGGCGGCACCAAGGACCCAGGCGCGGCGGACGGGGCGAGCCCCGGCCGACCGCGCAGGCGCGGTCTCCGTCCCTGGGCTGGGCCGGACAGACGACGCAGGCGCAGGGCCGCCTACGGGCCGGGCCGACTGCGCAGGCGCAATCCCCGTGCGTGGGCCCCGCCCCCGGGCTCGTGCGGACCAGCCCGTGAGGCGCAGACTCCGCACGCCGGCCTTTGGCTAGGGCCCGGACCGAGCGCCCGCGCAGGCGCAATCTCCGCGTGCGGGCCTGGTCCGGGGCCCAGGGGGCCCGACCGCGCAGGCGCAGTCCAGGCGCGCCGGCTCCGCCCCACCGCCGGGGTCTGCGGGCCGGTGGGCGGCCGCAGCGCCTGCAGGCAGCGGCCGGGCGCGCGGTAGCAGCCGGGGCCCGGCTTCGGCGTCATCCGGCTCGCGCTTGCCCGGCGCCCAGCCCGCTCGGCCGCGGGGCCCCGGAGCCCCAGGGCGGGGCGCGCACCTGCGGCGGGCGCGGGCCGAGGTGCCGGCGGGGCTCGCGGCGGGGGACGCGCGGGGCGCGCTTACCCGGAGGCCGCGCGAGTGTCCTCCTCCGTGCCGCGGCGCTGCGAGGGCTCGGGGGCGCGCTGGCCGCGGTGCCCCGTGCTGCTGTGTCTGAGCCCTTCCGTCTAAGACGATAAGGCGCCTCGCGGGCGGCCGCGCTCGGGGGCCGCGCGGATTAGAGCTTAAGCCTGTGGGGCCGGGCGGGGAGACCCTGCGGCGGCGACCGGGCCGGACGCCTCGGGGCTGGGCTGGGGGCGTGCGGCGGGCAGGTGCCTCTTGGGCTCTGCAGGCCTCTGGGCGCTTAGTGCGAGCTTCCTGGTGACCAGCTCGGGCGGCGAGCGGCCCGACCGTGCGGACTGACCGGAGACCCGGCCTGTCCCCGTTGCCGACGACAGCTGCTCCGTCGCAGAGGGAGGCCGGTGCTCCCTGCCCCGCCAGCGCGAGCCGCGGGTCCGGCCGCGCCCCTCCTGCCCGCACGCTCCCCGGCTCCTCCCACCCCTGCAGGGGCCCGCGGCCCAGGCCACCCCGCGGCCGTGGCCCCCTCGCTCCGCTCCAGCCTGGGGGGCGCGACTTCTGCGGGCCTCAGGGGTCACGTCCGGGCGCCGTGTCGACCGCGGGGGCAGTCGGTGTGCGCGTCTGTGGGTGGCTTGCGCTCGCCCGCGGCTCCCGCCTCCCGGCGCGCGTCCTGGCGCAGGGCGGGGGGGTGGGGGGGCCGGCGTGGAGCTCAGGGGACAGCATGGACGCGGTGGCCGCCGGCCAGGCCCAACCCGCCACCTGTTTGTGGCTGTTCGTTCGGGTTTTTTTTCGTTTCGTGTAATTGCCCCGAGCAAAGACTATTGTCTCCTTCGTGGCTGCGGAAAAACCGAAATAGTAATATCTCACGACGTGCGACCACTACCTGACATTGGAACGTCAGTGTCCTTGCGGAAGTTACTGGGACGCGGCCGTGCCGGCTCTGCCCTACCGCCTCCAGCAGCTCATGAGCCCGGTGGGGGAGAACTTGCTTCCCAACCCTTCGCAAAAAACCTGTGGTCTCCTGCTCTAGATGGCAACGGCTTCCTACCTGGTCCCTGCTATATGCTCTGGTCGCCTGCCCACTGACACCTTCACGGGGCTCCCTGTGTCCCTCAAAGCCAGAGTTCTCACAGCTGTCATGACCAGGACCACACCGCCTTCCCTCGTGGACTTGGGTCCAGCTCTGGGTCCCACCTCAGGGCGGTGGCCCTGGCTGTTCCTCCACCTGGAATGCTCTTTCTCAATCGTCAGCCTGCCTCACCCCTCACCCCTGTAGATCTTGGCCCAGATGTCACTATACTGCCCATGCTGTATAAGGCAGTGCCCCTCCCCTCACCCCTGCCTCCCAGCCTGGCTGTTCTCAGACATTTACGGGGCCAGCCTTGCTAACACTCCGGGAGAGCGGGGCTTCCCCTGGTATGTCCGCTGATGTACACACACCTGGCATGAGAAGACAAGCGCGTCCCGAGGTGGCAGGATAGGCTGACTGTGTCCGCAAGACGGCTGGGCGCCAGGCTAGGGGTGGGCAGGAAAGGTTCCCCTAGTGGAGTGGCAGCAGCGCTTCCCAGGTCCACCCTGGCTCCCGCACTTTGCACATCCTGCAGGTCAGGTGGGTGTGGCCTGCTCTGACCCCTCGCAGGAAGGATTTTGTTGGGTACGTAGGGTGGCCGTCCACCCAATGCTTAAAAGGAACCCTGGGAGCGGAGAGGGCAGTGCTGCTGGTCACGCAACCAGCCCCCGATAAACTGGGACTCAGCGAGTCACAATGTGTGGCAGCCCTTTCCAGAACTCTGCCCCTTCATTCGACAAATCTTTGATGAGCATTTTCCGGCCTCCTGTGACACTGGCAGGATGACAAGGTGATGGGGTGGTGAGAGGTGGACACCGAGCTTGGCCTGGTGGGAGGCTGCAGCTGCCAGGGCACGGACGCCAGCTGAATCCTGACTGGGGCTCCTCACCTGTGTACCCACAATCCCACTGCCCGCACTGTGATTCCCCCACCTGGGTATCCAGAATCCCCTCCACCTGGGCACCCCCCTAATGTGACCCCCCACCTGGGTATCCAGAATCCACACTCTCCCGGGCACCCCACTCATGGTGACCCCCTACATGGGCATCCAGAATCCCCTTCACCAGGGCACCGCCCTCCGTGCTGTGATCCCCGACTTCGGTAACCAGAGCCCCCCCGGCACTGTGACCCCCCCACCTGGATATCCCCCATCCACGTATCCCAATCACTGCTCTCCCAGGACCTCTGAAGCCTCGTGGGGTGGGTCCCAGGACCTGCGGGAGGAAGTGCCCTGCAGTGTTCCGCTTTTGCATTGTTTGTGTGGTTAGAGGCCAGAGAACACCAGGTCCCCAATGTGGATGTGTGGAGGTGTCCCCACAGTTTTTCTCTGGGGCACTCATGGCCTGGAGTAACCTTCTTTGGCCTAGATGAGCTATAAGGGTCTGCACTTCACAGCTTCTGGAAAGCCCGCCACGCAGCCCCGGAACCCCAGAGCTGTGCCAGATGGTCACTGTCTTGGTTCCGGAGGGGACGCTGGTGCAGGACACTGTCAGCCACCCTGCGGAGTGACATGGCCAGGAACAGGGAAGTGCGGAGGAGCCTGGCACCTGCCGCCCATAGCTGATGTCACGGCAGGTGGCCCAGTGTTCCCAGGGCCACCAGCCTGCCCCCTGTCCCAGCCCTGCCGCTGAGATCTGGGGGCTTCCCTTTGCACACCTGGGAAGTGGGGACAACGTTAGTGAGGGAGTGTGAGGACAGTGAGGGCATCCTTCAGACCCGCACACCTCCTGCCCACTCCTCTGCTGCAGTGGGGGTGGAGCCCGTCTCGGTGGAGACACCCGCAGGCAAAAAAGTGAGGACAGGGACATGGCTGGGAACACGCCCTGGGGTTTGGCCCTTCCTGGGGTGTAGGAAGAGGGCTTGAAGGAGAGCTAGGGATGACAGAGGCAAGACCACTCGGGTCACGGGGGGCACTGAGTGGATGGCCGTGGGGAGGACCACAGCCTCTCCTGCAGATACCTCCAGGGCCCGAGGAAGGAAATGCAAGGGTCACGAGAAGTGGAGGCGACAGGAGCTACCAGTGAGACACTAGCAAGCAGCGATGAGCGCCAGAGATGGAACGGCCTTGGGGGACACGGACAGCAGGGCCTGCCAGGAGCAGCCTCGGCACATTGGGGGGACAAGGGGCCTTGTGACCGGGATGGGGTCCTTGGGAGGGAGCACACAGAAATCATCAAGCAGCAACGCCCTGGGGCAGGCCTCACCAACTGTATGGATGGTAAGCCGAGTGGGAGGGGGCAGGGTAGGAAGGGGCTTGAGGGTGTTAGGGTTGGAGTGGGCAAGGGTCCAGGGAGGAAGAGGGATGGTGACTTCATGATCCCGGGGGGAGCCGCTGTGTCTGCCGCTGGACGGAGACGTCGAAACCTGGTAAGTGCACTTGGTGAGAATGGGAGGGCAGTGCCCGGGGGGTTGGTGCCCAAGCGGGGCACGGGGTTCAGGCGGATGCACACACCGGCCCTGGCCTTCCCGCGCAGAAGATGCCGGACTGTGGCGGCCGGTTCTGTGTTACTTTCCAGGGTGGAAATGGCTCTGGAGTTTATCGCCGTATCTAGGATTGGTGCATTCAGCAAGTAGAAGTACAAATACTGCACGGGACATCGTCACACTAAGACATTAGTTACCCGAGTTTATAATTTCACTGGGTAAGCTGTAGTTTAGCAACTGTAATCACACCAGGAGCACTTCGCCATAAACAATCCGGCCAACACCAGAACAAAGAGAAAATGACGGCTACCGGCAGAGGGATAACTTGGAAAACAACTCAGATGCGTGTCCTGGTTTTACGTACAAGCTTGCAGATTAAAAATCAGAAAAGACACTCCTGTGTGTACTCTTTTCTAATCTCGTGTTTTCACTTGGCCGAGTCCCCACGCACCTGTATCCATGCCTCTGACTACGGCAGCACAGGTCCTTGCTAAGGGCTGCTCGGTACCACACCGCGTGGGCGAGCACGCAGCCCCGTGGAGGCTCCCAGCTGTGCCCAGCTTCCGGCGGGGAGCCAGCCTGCTCTGACGCCCCGGCAGGTCCCTTGGGTTATTTCTTCAGAAAACATTCTTAGCAGTGGAGTTTTCTCAGCTGAAAATTTTGCAGAGGTGATTGTAGACACATGCGATTCCAAGAAATAATGCAGAAGGGTCCCTCGTACATGGTAGTTTTACCCAAAGGTAACATGATGGCAGCAGGGGTGCTTGGGTGACTGGGTTGAGCGTTGGACTCTCGGTTTTTTTGGATCAGGTCACGATCTCAGGGCTGTGCGTGGGGTCGAGCCTTGCATCAGGCTCTGCGCTCAGCCTGGACTCTGCTTGAGATTCTCTCCCTCTCCCTTCTCCAGTAAATAAGTAAAATCTTCAGAAGTAACTAAATAAAATGACAGTAGGAGAATCACAGGGCGTTGATGCCGGTAAAGTTCACCGATGCTGTTCCTCTTTCCCCAGTTTTACGTGTACTTGTGTATGTATTAATTCCGTACATTCTTTAAATGTTTCTTTTTCCTTAAAGTGGGCTCCACATCCGGCGCAGAGCCCAACGCAGGAGTTGAACTCAGACCCTGAGATCAAGACCTGAGCTGGGATCGATTCAGATGCTTAACCGACTGAGCTCCCCAGGCGCCCCTGATTCTCTACCTTCTGAGCGCCCAAGCTGGTTCCTGGATCCACATGAGGAGTTCCAACAAGGGTTGCTCCTGTTCCCTTTGAGAGCCGCACCTACCCCCTGCCCCACGCCCCTGCCCTGCCCCGTGCTCCCAGCACCCACTCATCTGCCCTCATTCCTAAAACTATGTCGTCTCAGTATTGCACAAAGGGAGTCAGGCAGCGAGTAACCTGCTGAGATTGGCTGTTTTGCTCAAAAGTAGCTCGCCAGAGACCCCTCCAAGTTGTTGGATACAATGGTTTGTTCCCCAGCCCTGCTGAGTGGGGTCCTTGGTTGGGGGCACACCGTGTTTCCCTTCTCACCTGCCAGAGGACGTTGGGGTCGATTCTGGATTTGGTCCGTTACTAGGAGAGATGGGATGAATATTTGTGGGCCGCTTTTGGTGTGAGCAGAAATCCTCGTTTCTCTGGGAGAATCGCCCAGGAGCCCAACTAGGTCACGTGCTGGCTGCAGGGGTTTGTTTTCAGAGCAGCCCCAAGCTGTTTCCAGAGTGGCCGCTCGCCACCACCGAGGCATGCGAGTGTGCAGTGTCTCCGCCTCCTCGCAAGCATTCACGCACTCACCGCCTTTCCTCTAGCTTGCATGTCCCTCCTGCCCGACGACGCTGGGCCTCTGTGCCTACGCTCTTGCTTGCGACGTCTCTATCTGTTGGCGAGTTTTTACGTGGATGGCTTGGTTTTTACTCTTGTGTTTGCAGAATCCACGTGTTCCATCTCTCAGGCCCTCGTCAGGCGCGTGGTTTGCAAACCCTGCCTCCCGGTCTGCGGCTTGTCTCCGTCCTCTCCGCAGGCTTACTCCCAGCAGAGGTTTCTGATGCTCCTGAGGTCTAGTTTAGCAATATTTTCTTTCGTGGTTGTGTCTTTGGTGTCGAGAACTTGTTGCCCAGCCCTAGATCCCGAAGATTTTCTCCTGTTTTCCTCCAAAAGCATCATAGTTTTAAGCTCATGATTCATTTCAAGTTAAGGTTTGTATCCGGTCTGAGAGCCTTGGGGTGAGGTTCTTCTGCCCCTCCTCTCCCCCCTCCCCCCTCCCCTCCCCCCTTCCCTTCCTCTCTCACTCCCCCTCCCCCACCTCCTCTTCCTCCTTCCCATCTTTCTTGCCTTCCGCTGTCTAATTGCTCCAGCGCCGCTTGTGGAAAGGAGAGCCTTCCTCCGTGGCAACGCTTCTGCGTGCGTCTACATCAGCTGGACACGTCCTGTGGGTCTGTTTCCAAGTCTCTGTTTCTTCCATTGATCTGTGCTTCTCTCCTTCTGCCAGCACCACACACGCTTGATTCCCACCGCTCTCTGTTCTCGAAATCGGGTAGACTGGTTCTGGCCGCTGGCGTCTCCTTTGCAAAATTGGTATAGCTTGAATCGTTCCTTTGCCGCATAGTTTAGAATAATCTTGTCTGTATCTAAGAAAAATCTTGCTGGAATACTGATAGGAATTGTGGTAAACACGTGTATCAATTTGGAGAGAACTGGCATTTTTCCTATTTTGAGTTTTTCTAACCATGAAAATGGTCTATCTCTACACTCATTTAGTTCTTTGATTTCATTCATCAGCTTTTTATCATTTTCAGCTTACAAGTTCTATACATTTTTTTAGGTAACTCTTACTATTTCATTGGATTTTGAACCATTGTAAATGGTTGTGTGTTTAATTTCAGTGTCCTTGTATTGATTGCCAATAGTTGTGGTAAAAGCAAGAAAAGCTGATGTTACAAGTGCAGTCAGAAGGCGGTCTGCTGGAGAATTCCCTCGCGCCTCGGGAAGGTCTGCCTTTTGTGCTCTTCAGGCCTTCAACTGATTGGACGAGGCCCACCAACATTATAGTGGGCAAACTTCACTCAAAGTCCACCAATTTAAATGTAGCTGTTGGGGCACCTGTGTGGCTCAGTGGGTTAAAGCCGCTGCCTTTGGCTCAGGTCATGATCCCAGGGTCCTGGGAACGAGCCCCACATTGGGCTCTCTGCTCAGCGGGGAGCCTGCTTCCTCCTCTCTCTCTGCCTACTTGTGATCTCTCTCTGTCAAATAAATAAATAAAATCTTAAAAAAATATATGTAACTGTCATCCAAAAACACCCTCACAGAAGCAACCAGAATGATGTTTGGCTAATTATCTGAGCACCTTAGCCCAGCCAAGTTGACACATAAAAGTAACCATCCCAGTGCTCGTACTACCCGTTTGATGCCTCCTGTTTCATTCTTGATATTAGTAATTATCTTCTCTCTTTTCCTTCTTTGTCAGTCTTGTCTGAGGTCTGCCAATTTTATTGACCTTTTCAAAGAACGAGCTTTTTCTTTCCTTGATTTCCTATTTGCGATTCCGTTGCTTTCTTTTTTTATACATATGTTTTATTTATTTATTTGACAGAGACAACATGTGCATGAGTAGAGACAGAGGGAGAAGCAGGCTCCCTGCTGAGGCTCCATCCCAGGACCCTGGGACCACAACCTGGGTTGAAGGCAGATGCTCAACCGACTGAGCCACCAAGGTGTCCCCCTTTCTTAGATTTTATTTATCTACTTGAGAGGGAGACAGAGTGCATGATCATGGGGGAGGGGAAATTTCATTGATTTCTACGCTCATTTATATTATTTTCTTTCTTCTTGCTCTGGACTTGTTTTACTTTTTTTTTTTTTTTTGGTAGGTACTTAAGGTGGGTGCTTGGATGATTGGTTTGAGAATTTTCCTCTTTTCTCGGATATGGATTTACTACTATAGTTACTCCTCCTAACACTGCTTTTGTTAGGTTCAGAAATTTTGATATATTGTATTTTCATTTTTTTCAGTTCAATATTTTTAGAAATTATTACTTATTTATTTTAGAAAGAGAAAGAGAGAGAGAAGGAAAGAGTGGGGGGAGGGTCAGTGGGAAAGAGAGAACCTCGAGGCTCCCTGGAGCCTGCCACAGAGCTCGATCCTGGGACTCAGAGGTCATGACTGGAGCCAAAAGCAAGAGTTGAACACTCAGCTCAACACCCCTCAGTTCAGCATTTTTGAATTCCCTGAAGCTTTCCCTCTTTTACACATTGATTATTTAGAAGTTTGTTATTAAGTTTCCAAGTATTTGGAAATTTTCCTGTGGTCTTTCTACTGTTGATTTCTCGTTCGATTCTGCTATAATTCGAGAACATACTCTGTATGATTTATATTCTTTTAAATTTGTTGAGGTTTGTTTTTGACCAGGATGTGGTCGACCTCCGTTGAAATTGCATGGCTGCCTGAAAAGGATGTGTATTCTGTTTTGTTTGGTGGCGTGATCTACAAACGTTGTTTAGATCGCATTGGCCTCTGGAGGCCTAGAGTTCAGGATCTTTGCTGACTCTCTGTCTCCTAGTTCTAGGAGTTGGGTGTGCAAGTCCCTGATTATAATTCTATTTTTTGTAATTTTTGTAATTTCAGATGTGTATTTCTCCTTTTAACTCTGTACTCTTTTTTTATTTTGTTTATTTATTTATTTATTTGACAGAGATCACAAGTAGGCAGAGAGGCAGGCAGAGAGAGAGGAGGAAGCAGGCTCCCTGCCGAGCAGAGAGTTCAATGTGGGGCTCGATCCCAGGACCCTGGGATCATGACCTGAGCCGAAGGCAGAGGCTTAACCCGCTGAACCACCCAGGTGCCCCTGTTTTATATATTTTTAAACTCTGTTGTCGGACACGTACACATTCAAGATCACTGTCTCTCTGGATGGTTTGATCCCTTTATCTTACATAATGATCCTTTTTGTTCCCAGAAATTTTCTTTGCTCTCAAGTCCAGTTTATCTGATTTTATTATACAGTATAATAAATAATAACGTAGCATACTCTATATAGTAATACATAATAAATAATATACCATGGCTACTCTTACATTTTTACCAATATTTTCATTATCTATTTTTTCATTCTTTTATTTTTAACCTACCTCCATCAGTATGTTTGCCGTGAGTTTCCTGTAGACAGCACATAGTTGGGTTGTATTTTTTTTTTCTTCGGGTCGTCTCCATGACCAGCACGGGGCTTGAACTCCAGCCCCTGAGACTTCGAGTCGCACACGCTACTGACAGAGCCAGTCAGGCAGCCCAGCTGGGCTGTATTTTCTTTTAATCCGTTCTGACCATCTGTGTGTTTTAATCACTGTGTTTAGACCATTTATACGATTAGGGGGGATATATCAGGGCTTAAGTCTGCCATCTTTTCATTGGTGTTCTGTTTATTCCCTCTCTTTCTTATTCCTCTCTCCCTTTTCTTCCTGTGGGATACCTAAACATTGTTTAAAAGCCTGCTTCAGTTTTTTTATGCGTTTTTGGGCATAACATATTGTGTAGCTTTCTTAGGGCTCTCTTAGGGTCACGGTCCCCACCCAGGAGGTCACCGGCCTCTGGCTCCGACTCCGCACTCGGAACGAAGCGCGCGACCGCCCTTCCCCTCAGCCCCACTCGCCGTCCCCACTGAAAAACACATAGAACTGCTTCTGTTATTTCCCCTGCGTGTTTCGTGCCCCAGCAGGTGTCACAAGGTTTGCTCCAGCCACGCATCATTTAAGAAACCCACGAGAAGGGCGAGCCACTACGCCGCCCTCGATTTGGCCCACTCCTTTGTTTTTCTTTCCTTCCTGAAGTTCTAAGGTTTCTCTTATTTCTTTTCTCTTTGGAGAATTTCCTCAGGTGTTCTTGAAGCCTAGTTCTGTGAGGGTCCAAGTGTTGGTTTTCTTTGTCGGAGAATGTTTTTATTTCCCTTTCATTCCCAAAGCACGTTTTCACCTGACTCCGAATTCACGGTCGACAGCGTTTTCCTCTCAGCGCTTGAGAGACGTGCCACTTCCTCCTGCCGCTGCGTTTCTGAGAACAACCCACCGTTATGCCCATTGCTCTGCTCTTCCAGGCAAAGTGCTGTTTCTCTCTGCTTTCAGGATTTCTTCATTGTCATTAGTTTTCAGAAGTTTAATTATTACGTGCGGCAAATTTCTTCAATTTATCTTATTTGGGATTTGCCCGGCTTCCGGAATGTCTCGTCTTTTGCCAAATTTGGGAAGTTTCTGCTATTTGTTCTTCAGATATTTTTTCAGCTTCACATCCTTTCTTCTCTCTCTAGAGTCTAATGACACAGAGGTTAGACCTATCTTTTACATACAGTCCCATGGGTTCCTGAAGTTTTGTTATTTTTCCTCCTGTGTCTTTTCTCCCTATGGCTCAGATTAGGTAATTCTGTTGTTCTGTCTTCTGGTTCATGGCTTCTTTCTTCTGTCATATTCATTGTGGTGTTGAGACTCTACAGGGAGCTGCTTACTTTGGTGTATTTTTTAGTTCTGTAACTTCATTTGTCTGTTGTTTGTTTCTAAGAGTTTCTGGTTTCTCATTTGTTTTAAGATAATTCATAAGTACGTGCCGAAGCATTTTTGAGATGGCTGGATTACAGTTCCCATCAGGCAATTCCAACAACTGATTCATCTCAGCGGTAGCATCTGTGGATTATTTCTTCTTAGGTCCAGTACGACTTTCCCGATGCTTGGTGTGACAAGTGAGTTTTAAGAGTGTAACCTGAGCAGCGTGGATGTCATGTTAGGAGACTCCGAATCCGATCTAACCCTTCCGCTTTCGCAGGCAGTGCTCCTGTTAGGAGTGACCCATCCTGGCCTACTTTCGTGGGTTGTGGTTCCAATGATAATTTCGCTTTTTAGAGCCCCTGAATTCCTACCCTGGTCTGCTTTGTTCACCTGTTGCCACAGAAGCTCCCACTTATTTATTTATTTATTTTTTTTGAAGCTCCCACTTATTTCTGGGACAGAGGCGATTCCCTTGCTGCCCAGAGCTGGTAGTAGGTGGCTGTGCAGAAAGATGGATCTGTGGGATGGAGGGTACATCCTGATCTCTACCAGTTCTCCCAGGGGAGGGTAGGTGAGCTCCCCTCAGTTGCTGGGGGGCGGGTGGGGAGACAGTGGGCCAGGATTGCCTTCTGCCACTGGCTGGTATGGAGATCCTGGACCTGGACAGCCTTCTCCTGGGTAGGTCCTGGGACACTCCAAGTGTTGTTCCTCAATCCCAGGCCCCCAGTCAGACTCCCTCTCTTTTCCTATAATTGCTGTATTATTCCCTGGTTTTAAAAGTTGAGTTCGGTTGGATGAGCTGGTAGAGATGAGTCCACACCATCTAACCAGATGTCTCTGGTGTTATTTTTAAATTTTTACTTATGTAATTATTTATTCAATATATTTTTACAACAACTTTCTTAAGCTATAATTCACATACCATACAATTCACTCATTTAAAATGTACAATTTAGTGATTTTTAGTACAGGCACAAGGGTGGGAAACCCTTACCAGAGTTGATTTTAGAACATCGTCCCTAAAGAAACCCCATACTACTAGAAGTCAGTCTCCAATTCTCCCTTCCCTGAGGCCCTGGCAACCTCTAGCATGAGTTCTGTGTCTATAGATTTGCTTATTATTGGCATTTCATAGAAATGGCATCTTTCCCTTTGCATAATGTTTTCAAGAGCCTTCCATGCGGTACATTTCAGCATGGCACCCATTTTTGTTCCGTCCATGGATCGATCGCATCCAGTGTTCCTGTGCTGATGGACTTCGGTTTATCTTTGCTTATTGACATCATGAGTGATACTGCTGCTGATCTTCGTGTACAAGTTTCTGTGTGGACATGTGTTTAATTTCCCTTGGGCACACAATCAGGAGTGGAATCTCTGGGTCATATGGTAACTCCGTGTTTAACATTTTGGGAAACCGTCCAACTGTCTTTCAAAGCAGCTGTACCTTTTTACACTCCCTCCAGGAACATCCTCCCTAACATGTGTTAGCATCTGACTTTTTGATCCCAGTCACCCTAGTGGGTGTGAAGTGGTGTCTCTTTGTGGTTTTGATTTGCATGTCCCAAAGGGTTAATGATGCTGTACATCTTCTCATTTGCTTATTGGTCATTTGTGTGTCTTTTTGAGGAAATGTCTATTCAAATCCTTTATACCCATTTTTAGTCTGGTTGTTCTTTGGTTGGTAGGCTGAGGCCTTTGGCTGTTATTTTGAGAGAGGCGGGGAGCCGCTGGAAGGTTCTAAGCACAGAAGTGGCAGTATCATTTGGGCTGCTGTGTTGAGAAAAAGAACACAGGTTCACAGGTGACACAGAGCCTAGTCAAGATACCGAGATGATCCAGGTGTGAGACAATAGTGACTGGTCTGGTGGTAGCAGAGGAAGTGGTGACACAGGGCTGGTTCTGGACACATTTTGAAGGGGTGCCAACGCGATTTGCCGATGGGTCGGATGGGCTTACCCAGGAAACTTGAAGTCACCGTGGACTAGGAAGGTGGATTGGTATCCTATGGTTGCCATAACAAGTGGCCACAAACTGGGTGACTTAAAATAACAGAAATGTATTGTCTCATAGCTTAGAGGCCAGGACTCCCTCTGAAACCAGTAGGGCAGGATCCTCCCGTCTCCGCCTACCTCTGGCAGCTGTCAGGCTCGGCTTTCCCTGGACTAACAGCTGCATCCCTCCAATCTGCTTTGGTCCACACGGCTTTCTTGTGGCCTGTGCATCCGTGTCCAGATTTCCTTGGACACCGTCCTTGGATAAGGACCCACCCCAATGACCTCATCTGACCTTGACCATCTGTGAAGAGCCTACTTCCCTGTGAGATCCAACTGACAGCTCCTGGGGGTGAGGATGTCAACATATCTTCTGGGGGACACGATTCAACACATAACAGGTGGGGAAGGCAACAGAAGAGAAGTCTGGGGAGGACTGAAAACAGAGGTATTGGTACTGGCTGAAGACAAGCTTGCTCATTTAGATTAAAAACTGCTTAGTGGGGGTGCTTGGAGGCTCAGTGGGTTAAGCCTCTGCCTTCGGCTCAGGTCATGATCTCAGGGTCCTGGGATCGAGCCCCACATCGGGCTCTCTGCTCAGCAGGGAGCCTGCTTCCTCCTCTCTCTCTCTCTGCCTCTCAGTCTACTTGTGATCTCTGTCTGCCAAATAAATAAAATCTTTTAAAAAAACCAAAGTGGTTAGTGATCTACAGGGCCATTAAATGGCAACCTCTTCTAATCATAATTTTTTTTTCTTTACCAGACAAAAAATTTCTATCACTTACTACTGGACAAAATTCATGTGCATTGCTATCAGACAGGGATCACTTTATCTAGCTGTCTGTTTTCTGCAAGTTAAAGTCTACCCTTAATGGGTTGTAAAAAAGTCATAATCAATAGTAAATAGCAGTGAAACAGGCGCGGTCTTGAGAACATAAAAAATTCCCTCGGCAGGCGTGCTAGACAACGTCCAGCCGCCCAGCAAAGCACACATCACCATCCCTTGACCTGTTCTTTTTTCTTAAAGATTTTATTTATTTGACAAAGAGAGACAGAGAGACAGGGAGAGTGTGAGCACGGTGGGGAGGAGCAGAGAGAGAGGGACAAGCAGACTCCTGGGCTGAGCATGGAGCCCAACACGGGGCTTGAGCTCATGACCCTGAGATCATGACCCCAGCTGAAATCAAGGGTTGGGAGATTAACCGATGGAGGCACTCCCTTCACCCATCGTTAAGTTTTGGAAACTCTTAACCGCTCCCTTTGATGATAAAGGATCTACAAAGGTTATTCTTGAACGCAGAAAGCTGGGTCTTCCCGTGTTTGGACCTGAGTCACTCACAGGTGCTGCAGAAGTGGTAATTAACCTGGGTGAGCCTCCCCGTTGGGCTGGTGCATCCATGTCTCCTGGGGATCAAGTCCAGAAAATCACCCCGTTTGGAGATGTCGCTGTAAGGAACGTGGGGTCGAGTCTCTCTTATGCCCCAGCTTTCTCTCGTTTGCTCTTCCAGTCCGAGGTTAGGAAACTGAACTAAAGTGATCTCCCTCGGATTTGCCTGCAGCACCTGCACAGCTGGGTAAGCCCCTGTCTTCTCAAGGACCACACACAGCTGGTCTCGCACAGCTCTTGCCTCCGTTACTGCTTGTAGGACTCAGATCTGGCACACCACAGGACAGGAGCATGAGTTCGGTGGATCTGCGGGCTCTGTGGTCATGGATTCAACACAGATGCTACAACCCTTGTTCCTAAGAGTGGCTGGGTCACCCTGATGGAGTCTCACGTGTGACATCCACATGAGGTTGCGCAATTTCTCTAATTATATCCTGGTAAAAAAGAGGGCTGACTTCTATTGAAACTATGAAAATAACTAGATTTCTATTAAAAGAGTCAGGAAAAATTATTTTTTCCTGAGTTCTGAAGTGAGAATACCATGTAAAGGATGTTGTGTTTGTGTATGCAGGCGCCATCGACTGTAGCAAAGGTTAAAGCTAGATCAGACACAAAGAAGAAGGATTTCATCGGACTCTTGCTAGAAAATAGAACAAGAAAAGAAGAACACCGCTGCCCTCTCCTTGCCTTCGTCAGGCTCTGTGCGTCCTAATGGAGACGGGGTAGGGGTGGTGGTTGAGGGTCTTGGGCCCACTTTCTGGCTGGCACAGCCCAACACACAGTGGAGACCGAGAGAGCTACCAGGTAAGTGCACAGAGGCTTTTTGTTGTTGGAAACGAGTTCTACGGAGAGAGAGGACAGAATGAAATCAGTTGGGTTGGAATCGGAGCTGTCAGTACGAACTCCAGCCTCGTGGACAGATACGAAGCCGAAGATCCGGGGTGTGCGCACCTAGACTTCCGAGCTCACTCTGGTGGGCATAAATGCGACCGCACTTTATACCACTGTCTTGAGTTACTGCCATTCAGCATCATGTTTGGGACCCGGCCACAGGGCTCCAAGCGGGACCAAGTTTCTTCGTGTAAGCCGTTGTGTTCTCTTCTGCTGTACGATGTGCCTCACTTTATTCATTTTATCGTCCAAGACACTGAAGGTATTTCTTCCTCTCAGTATTTTATCAAGCAATGCTGTCTTGAACACCGATGCACACGTCCCCGTGAATGAGTGGAGCTTTCTTGGGTGTATGTTCAGGCATAGACTGGATCCAGGAGTACGTATCGGCTTCACCCTAGAGCTGGGAATTGCAGCGCACGCGTGGCAGCCTGCATTCTCTCCAAGGGCCCGCCACTTCTCCCATACTGCATGCTTCTTCCTCTTAAAATGTGACTTTAACACTCATCTCCCCAGAGGGCAGAGGTCGGCGTCTCATCTCTCCAATCTGGACAGGCTTGGGCACAAGTGATGCTTTGTGACCGTCGGGGCCACGGCACGAGAAGTGATACAGTTCCTCCCTGGTTCTCTGGGAACGTGGACACCATCCCCCTCTCCACAGCTGGAAACGGCCTACCGGCCCCATTAGGGCACCACCTTGCACATGGGCCCTCCAGCCCGCAGTAGGGATACCCCAGGTGGTGCAGTGTGGAGTGGACGGGCTGCGCCTGCTGAATCCTGCCCAAATAGGACATCCCTGTGCGAAAGGAGCGGTCCTTGTTTCTGAGCTAGAGTTGTGCATTAGTTCGACACGTAGCCGTGGGTAACTGACGCGCAGGTCCGACGCCACTGGGTAACGCCTTATTGTTTCCCAAGGTCACCGGACCACAGGCCACTCCAGCCGGCAGGGGCCGCGCGTACCTGTCATCGTTCCCGTCGGTCTGCCTTTCCTGTCGCCACGGGTTTGACTTGAACATTTGTGTTCATTGGGTGGGATTGCAGTTTGCATTTCTAAAGTCACGGGTGAGCCTACGGGCTGCCACGTTCTCTGCAAGGAGCCTGCTTATGGGTTTGCCTATTATTCTATTTGCTGGTCTCTTTCTGCTGCGTCTGAGGGGATCCTGGACACTAACCTCACCCGCGAGGCACAGGTGCTGCGAGCCTCTCGCAGTTCAGTTTTCTGTCCCCTCCTTGCGGTCTTAGAGGAGGGACAGGGTTAGGCACACACGGCCCCTCCTTCCGTCCCCCGTCTGTGTGACACGCTCACACGTATTTGTTACACAAACGCGTGTCGCATCATATCCCTTCTTCACCATGCGTGTGGCCGTCTGTTGATATCGCCCGTCTTTCCGCATGTCAGTTTCCCCCCAACTTCCTTCACCAGTTTGAAAACCCGCTACCAGGACGAGAACCTTCGTGCGCTTCCTCCTTCCTGCTCTCACCTGCCCTTGCCCTACGCCGAGTCGGCCCGTCTGGGACTTGCTCAGCGGTCGTGGGACCTTGTTTGCCGGCGTCCAGGTCTTCTCCGGGATACACCTGTCCCTCTGCCAGAGGCGTTCGGCATTTTTCTGGAGACTTTGGGTGTGGCAAACGGGGTTGTTTACAGACTGTGAAGACACCTTTCGTTTGCTGTCTCACGAATGAGTTTCTCTGTACGTGGAATTCTTGAATTCTTAGAATTTTAATGGCCGGTTCTTTGCCAAGTAACGATCAGATTCAGTCTGATTAAAGAAAACCCTTCTTGGACGCCTGCAGGGCTCAGTGGGTGAAGCCTCTGCCTTCGGCTCAGGTCATGATCGCAGGGTCCTGGGATCGAGCCCTGTATGAGGCGCTCCGCTCGGGCGGGAGCCTGCTGCCCCCTCTCTCCGCCTGCCTCTCTGCCTGTGATCTCTGTCAAACAGAGAAGTAAAATCTTAAAAAAAAAAAAAAAAAAAAAAAAGACCCTTCTTCTCTGAAGGCCTTTGAGCTCGTCTCTTTATCCTGGCGATTCCAGGATGTCGCTCTGACCTGGCTGTGTGAGCATGACTCCGTCATGTGAGAAGCCGCCCCCCCCCCCCCCCCCAGTCCTGGGAGAAGGGTTTCCCGGCTCTCACCTTCTTTTTCGGAGCCTCTTACTGTTGACCCTGTCCTGAGACACTCCACCTCGCTGCTCTGCGTCAGGTCTGCCCAAGGCCGGGGGAGGGATGCAGGCCCAGCTTGCTTGTCCTCTGCCACTGCGTGCCCTGGCGAGCCTGCATTCAGATCAGTGGGCATCTGTAGGGCAGCTCCCGGGGCTGGGGCCCATGTGGTTGGGGTCCCAATGCTGGGCCAGCCTCGAGGGGGGCTGTGGCTGGAATCCTAGCCCACCCTCCAAACCTTCCCGTCTCAACCCGTGCACTGGGGGCAGGGAGACACAAGTGCCGGTCAGCAGAGGCTGGTGGGCTCCAGCTCCCACGGAGGACACTGGTCAGGGCGGCCTGCTCCAAGTAAGGCCTTTGCTGGAGGGCCCCAGGCAGTGGGCTCTGCCCCGCCTGTCCTGATAAGGAGAAGATCTTACCAGCTCAGAGGGACCCAACCTTTGCCCTGGGGGGAGGGGTGTCCCTTCTCTTCCTGAGGGGCCTCTCCTGCTGCCCCCAGCGAGGGGGGCCGTGCCAGCTCCTTTCTCCCAGGGCCCAGCCTTCCTTCGTGGTCACTATGCTAGCCAGGAACCCTCCAGGAAACCACAGAACCATCTAGGCTTCTCCGGGGCACTGGGCTTCACTTCTCCGGAGCCAGCTCCCCTGATGGGCTTGGGAGTCCGCCTCCCTCCCCTGCCCAGTGTCCTGTAACTCCACTCGGGTTAGTCCTCTACCCTGGCTGGTGACCCAGTCCAGTCGCCCTCTCTGGCCCCCAGCCCCGCGTCCTGTTGCGCCCTCCGTCCCAGTACCCCCTCCCTGCCCCACCCAGGGTCCGCACACACCCCCTCAGGCCCTCTGGACCAGGGCCTTGGCCAGACCAGGGTCCCCGCCCCCAGTTGAGGTCCCGGCCCTCCCCTTCAGGCCCTGGGCCCAGGGTCCCAGCCACCCCGCCCCAGGCCCTCCCCCAGGGTCCCGGCCCGTCGCCTGGGGGCCCCCACACCGCACAGAGGTCCCGGGTCCGGCCCTGTCCCTGAGGTCCCCGGCGCCCCGGAGGCCCCCCGCCCAGGGTCCCGGAGCCCGCCGCCCCCGGCCGCGGCCCGGCCGCCCCGCCCCGCCCGCGGCCCCCGCCCCGCCCCGCCCGCGGCCCCGCCCCCGCCCGGCCGCCCCGCCCCGCCCCGCGCGCGTCACGGCGGCGGGCGGGGCGCGTGTGGCACGCAGCGCGCCGGGCGGAGCGGCCGCCGCATTGTTTGCTTCGCCGGGGAGCGAGCGCCGCGCCGGCCCGGGCGTCCGAGCCTCCCCGCGCCCCCGCCGCCGCCGCCGCCGCCTCCGGCCGGGCCTGCCCCGCGCCGGCCCCTCCCCCGCGGCCCCGACCCCGCGCCGCCGCCGCCGCCGCCGCCCCGCAGAGCCCGAGCGCGCGAGCCCGCGGCCGCCGAGCCGAGCCGAGCCGGGCCGGGCCGGGCCGGGCGCCGCCGACAGGAGCCCAGAGCGGCGGCGACCCGGGCCTGCGCGGCCGTTGGCGGGGGAGCCGCGGGCGCCATTCGCGCCGCCTGGGCCGCGCCGGCCTCCGCGCCCGCCGCCGGGCTCCCGCGGCCGCGGCCCCGAAGGTGAGTGGGCGGGGGCCGGGCCGGGGCCGCGTCGGGGCCGCCTCGCTCGTCCGCCCGCCGCCGGCCTCTCGGGTGCGGGGCCGGCGCCATGTTTGGCGGCCGCGGCGGCGGCGCATTGTCCGCGGCCTGAGGGCGGCCTGAGGGCGGCGGGCGGCGGGCGGCGGGCGGGGCGGCGGCGGGGAGGCCGCGCTGGGAGGCCGGGGCCGCGGGGGCCGGGGTCGGGCGGCGGCGGAGGCCTGGGCGGCGGCGGGGCCGGAGGCCGGAGGCCGCGGAGGGACGTCGGGGCCCCGGAGGGTCGGGGCGGCCGCGGGGGCGCCGGGGAGCCGGCGGGCCGGGGCGCGGGGCGGCGCGGGGCGCGGGGCGGTCGGGGCGGTCGGGGCGGTCGGGGCGGTCGGGGCCCGGCGCCGGGAGGCCGCGCTCGTCCCCGCCGGGCTCCGCTGTGCCGGCCGCGGCGGGGCCCCGGGCGGGAAGGGCCGCGGGGTGCGGGCCTCGGAGCCGGCGCGGGGCCGCGGCCGGAGCGTTGGTGGCGCGCGAGCGGGTCGCGTTATGTAACCGCGCCGCCTGCTTGCTGCTGCCAAGGCAGGAAACTCCCTGCGCTGGGGCCGGACTTCCAACGTTCCCCAGCCCAGTGCCCGGGGCCGGCCTCGCGGGTCGGGCGCCCCGGCGGGCGGTGGGCGGTGGCGGCCGGGCCGGTGGGAGGACGCGCCGCTCCCGCTTTCCGGCCCGAGTGCGGAGCCGGCAGCCGCCGGGAGGGCCCGGAGCAGTTCTGACACCCGCCGAGCCCAGGAAGCGCCACGCCCATCCAGGTCGTTGGCGCCCGCAGGGTCGGCCCAGCCGGCCGCGCCTCGGTCAGGGGGCCCTGGGCCCGTCCGGGGGGTCAGGCGGTCCTCGCACAGGCCCCGGAGCTGGGGACCGGCCTTGCTCCCACTGGCGAGCACAGTCGTGGGGGAGTGGATGGGGCTGGTCCCGGGCCAGGCCGCGGGTGGACTGCTTGGGGCCGGGAGCCGACCGTTGGAGAGCTCGCTTCCTCTCTCGCCCGGCTTCTCTGCGTGTCCGCAACGGAGTCACTGCTGCGAGCGCTGGCTCAGTGTCCTTGCTGCCCGCCTCCCCGCGGGAGTCCTACTGCTCCAGGGAAGTGCCTGTGTGGACGCGGCCTGTCCAGTGCCGGTCAGTGGGCGTAGGGAGGCGAGGACCTGGGGCAGTCGCTCCGTGCTGCTCAGTGCCCTCTGTCCCGGTCCCAGCCACGAGTCCAGATGACAGGCCTGCAGGGACCGGGAACTGTTAGGTGAACTTCTGGTGGACAGTGGTTAAAGACCCCCCCACCCCGGAGAGTGTGGCTCTTGGAGGCCCATTGTAGTTAGATGGGCTCGGTGCGGTGCCCAGAGGACAAGGTGAGGCGTTGGCTTTGAACCTGGTGAGTGACCATGTTGCTCCTGCACCACCTCGGTGGGGACACGTGAGGCCGTCCCCGGGTGCCCGAGGGTCCCCTCCTCAGAGGCTGTGGTGCTGACACCTCTCTTCACAAGGCATCGCTGGTGCAGGGCTGGCCGGCCGGTGGCTTCCGCCCGACCCCTGCGGTCCAGGGCTGAGGGCGCCCCTGCGCAGGCCTGAGGCGCAGGAGAATGGGGTTTTGGCCGGCCACGGCGTTTTCATGCTTGTTTTTACAGGGAATTCCTAGAAGGTTTCAGCATAAAACAGGGATTTCTGTTTGACAAAAGGAGAACAGTCTGAAGTCTCTGTCTTAAGAAAGTGCACTTCGGGTCTTGCCTCTCAGGACTTTTCTGGTGCTTTGGGGGCTTTTCCCCAAGGCCAGCTGGCTTGCTGTGTGGCCGCAATCCAGCTCCTCGGGGTGACTGCAGAGCAGTGGGTCTGGGCCCCCGGCTTGGAAAGTCCTTTTGGAGGCCAGTCTCCTAGAAGTCGTCTTGCTTCCTGTCAGCAGAGTGCGGTGGTTCGGGGAGAGGAGTCAGAGGTCCTCGTTGTCATCCTACGGTGACCCTGGGCTTGGCGGCCGGTGGTCCAGGGTCTTCCTGTGAGGCAGGTTGAGAGCAGCCTCCGTTCCTGAGTTCGATGGTGGAGGTCTGAAAAGAGCGAACGCTCGTGAAGGTCTGTGGCCAGGCTGTCGGGCTCCTGAGCCACTGCTGGCAACCCCAGGGCGGGGGCTCTCCTCGGACGGCGGGGGGTGCCGCTCACTATTGGGGGCGAGCGGAGGTGCCCTCCGTGGCCCGTTGCACGTCGTCTGGGTGGACGTGATGAGGAGGAGGGCACGGCGGGCCCCGCAGTCACGCCAGCAGCTGAGAAGTGCCCTTGGGGCAGCGAGGCCGGGTGGCTGGGCTGTGGGGGTTTCTGTGCGGTCACTGCTGAGGCCCTCTGGAAGGCGGGCTGGGCCTCCTGGGGGTGAAGGGGGGCTCCCCTCTTTGGTTCTGGCATGGCTTAGTGGCCCTGGGCCTCACCTTGTGCGGAGGCCGTGTTGGTGGAGAGGGTGGACCACTGTGGTCAGACTGCCGAGGCTTCTGGCTGCCGACAGGGGTTTTGCACCAGGGCTGTAGGAGCCCTCTTGGGCAGCAGCAGGGCCGGGGGAGAGATGGTTAAGGGGCGTGTGGGGCCCCGAGCGGGCAGCCACTGAGCGCGCTGCCCTTGCTGTCACGACCTCTGTGCCTGCTGGAGTCCAGCCCTGTGTGGGCTTTCCTGGGCTCAGAGCTGGGACCTCTCCTCAGGACGAATGCTGCGGTCATCTTGACGACCTGTTAGTGTGGTCTGGGAGGGTGACTGGCGAGCTATGGGAACCCCAGAGTGGCCTGGAGGGACTTGTGCCTCTCAAAGGCCTCTCCGTGCTCCTTGTGTCGTCTTGTCCAGGCGGTCTGTGACCTCCGATCACGAGTCCTGGGGTGCGTGGTTTTGGAAGCCTTGGAGCGATGTCAGCTGGGAGTTTCCTTCCGATGTAGTTTGAGTTGGTTGGTTCGCTCCGGCCGCGGTGTCTGGTGGTTTTTCTCGTCTCGGGTCTTCTGCAGGCAGTTAACGCCCCTGTGCCTCCGTTTCAGGGAGTCAGTACCAAATGAGGAGGAAAGGACGATGTCATCGCGGCGCTGCAGCGAGGCACCCTTCCTCCCCGTGCGGCACTAAGCACTCCCCCACGCGAGAGACCCTGACCTACGCGCAAGCCCAGAGGATGGTGGAGATCGAGATCGAGGGGCGCCTGCACAGGATCAGCATTTTCGATCCCCTGGAGGTCATCCTGGAGGACGACCTCACCGCCCAGGAGCTGAGCGAGTGCAACAGCAACAAGGAGAACAGGGAGAGGCCGCCGGCGTGCGCGCGCACCAAGCGCCACAAGAATAACCGGGTCAAGAGGAGGCATGAGGCCCTGCCCAGCGCCCACGGCCCGCTGGCGTCGGCCGGCGCGCTTCCCGAGCCCAAGGTGCGGATCGTGGAGTACAGCCCGCCCTCCGCCCCGCGGCGGCCCCCGGTGTACTACAAGTTCATCGAGAAGTCGGCGGAGGAGCTGGACAACGAGGTGGAGTACGACATGGACGAGGAGGACTACGCCTGGCTGGAGATCGTCAACGAGAAGCGGAAGGGCGACTGCGTCTCGGCCGTGTCGCAGAGCGTGTTTGAGTTCCTCATGGACCGCTTCGAGAAGGAGTCGTACTGCGAGAACCAGAAGCAGGGCGAGCAGCAGTCCCTGATCGACGAGGACGCCGTGTGCTGCATCTGCATGGACGGCGAGTGCCAGAACAGCAACGTGATTCTCTTCTGCGACATGTGCAACCTGGCGGTGCACCAGGAGTGCTACGGGGTGCCCTACATCCCCGAGGGCCAGTGGCTCTGCCGGCACTGCCTGCAGTCCCGGGCCCGGCCCGCCGACTGCGTGCTCTGCCCCAACAAGGGAGGTGCCTTCAAAAAGACGGACGACGACCGCTGGGGCCACGTGGTCTGTGCCCTGTGGATCCCGGAGGTCGGCTTTGCCAACACAGTGTTCATCGAGCCCATCGATGGCGTGAGGAACATCCCTCCGGCCAGGTGGAAACTGACCTGCTACCTCTGTAAGCAGAAGGGCGTGGGCGCCTGTATCCAGTGCCACAAGGCCAACTGCTACACCGCCTTCCACGTGACGTGCGCCCAGAGGGCCGGCCTCTACATGAAGATGGAGCCCGTGAAGGAACTCACTGGCGGCGCCACGACCTTCTCCGTCAGAAAGACCGCTTACTGTGACGTCCACACGCCCCCGGGCTGCACCCGGAGGCCTCTGAACATTTACGGGGATGTCGAGATGAAAAACGGCGTCTGTCGAAAAGAGAGCTCCGTCAAAGCCGTCAGGTCCACGTCCAAAGTCAGGAAGAAAGCAAAAAAGGCCAAGAAGACCCCGAGTGAGCCCTGCGCGGCCCTGCCGCCCGTGTGTGCTCCCCACATCCCCCCGCAGAGGTGAGTGCCTGCAGGCGTGGGGCGCGGGATGGCGGGGCACCCCGGGACGGGGACGGGGGACTCCGGGACGGGGTGGGCGACCCCGGGACGGGGGCCGTCAGCTGGGGCTCTCTGACGGACCTTCTCCCCTGAGCCGCGAGGACCTTAGAGCCCTAGCTTCCCGACTGCAGGAAGTTAGAGTCCGGGCCCTGATCCATCACCTCCGACACGATAAAAAGCTGTTCCTCGCTCCGCCCCGCTCCCAACTTGGGGAACCTTGGGGCATCTCAAGTATAACTTGTTGTAAAGTGAAGGGGAGGGGAAGTGACGAGTGGAGATCAGAGCGGGGCCGCCAGGAGCCTCGTACAGGGGACGCCGCTCTCCTGTCTGGGTTTCCGCAGCCTCCCTTGGTGCTGTGACTAGGGGTCCGCGTGGGGCTCTCCAGTGTACAGCAGGCCGCCGTGGTGGGGGTGCGGCGCGGGGGGTCTGGAGGGCTCACGGCGCTGGGGGGGCCGCCGTGGGGAGTGTCCCGGGCCCAGTCCCCATGCGGCTGTGTCGGCTCCTGTCCCGGGACTTGTTTCTTCGTCTGTGCCTGCGGTCCGGTTACGGACTTGCTCTTTGCGTTTTGTTCAGCGTGTGGGTGGGTGACTTGGTGATGAGGGTGAGGGACTGGAGGCCCCCAGGCCTGGGGGGGGCTTTGCGGGTGGCGGGCACTTGGTCGTCGGGCACGGGGCTTGCGGGCGTCTGGTGGAGGAGGCCGCATGGGGCGGCGAGGTGAGGGTGCAGACCGTCACGTGCGCCCGAGGGCAGCCTGGGGCTTCCGTGCTGTGGCCTGGACGCCAGAAAGAGAACCTGCTCGTGTCCCAGACTGAGTGACAGACTCGGGGCACGTTTGGATTGCGGAGAAGGAAGACTTCCCTTAAATGTATCCAAGACTCGGTTTTTGCGTTGTTTTTGTGCGTGTGTGTGACGGGGAGGAGCGCGTGTGATGAAGCAGGCGGCTTGGTCCTCACCGTCACGCCTGGGTTCGGGTCACCGCCGGGTTGTGAGGGGTCGTGCGCGGTGCCCGTTGGAGCGCTCCCTTCTCCCGAGGGAGCAGGCGCTCAGTGTCTCTTAAGAATGAGAAGTAGGGGCTCCCGGGGGCCCAGTCAGTTGCGTGTCCGACTCCTGATGTCGGCTCAGGTCATGATCTCAGGGTCCTGGGATCGAGCCCCGCAGCAGACCCCACGCTCAGCGGCGCGCCTGCTTCCTTCCTCGTCTCCTCCCACTGTGCGCGCGGTCGCTTTCCCACCCTGAAATAAGGAAATCTTTTAAAAAAACACGAGAAGTGTGACTTTTTTCCCAGACTGAAATTTTGCTCATACTTGTTGCAGAATCAATGAATTCAGACAGAAGCGGATAAAAGTGCTTGTCCCTCATATCCAGGTGAAAACCAGTGTCTGCGAACCAGTCTGCTAGACTTCTTAAAAGGTAGTTTTACTTGCGTGTCTGCCTTGGGCCAGAAAGTGTGAGATTTGCATCAAGAGCTTCGGCTGAAGAGCCCTAAAAACTTCAGCTTTACGGTGGTCGAGGTAAATGACAGGGAGAAAATGTGACCTAAAAAATGGAGGAGCCGGAAGTCCACGGTGCTGGCCCCTCCGTGCCCGGCGCGGTGAGCTGACGTGCTCCTTTCGAGGCTGCTGACGAGGGGCTGCGCGGGGGCTGCTGGGCCATTCGCAGGAGAAAGCGTTTCCAGCGGGAGAACCTGGGCGCCCGCAGGTCTCAGGTGACCGGGCCTGACGGAGGAGACACCCACACTTTGGACCGAAGCGTTGCACGGCAGGTCATGTAGCTGAAGTGTGGGCCAGAGCTGTCGCCTGGCCCGTGTTTGGTTTTCTTCTTCTAGTTGAGCAGTAGCCCGTCGCTGCACTTCGGAGCAGAGATCCAAGATGGACCTGGGTTAGGGCCTGGGGCCGTGCCGTCCGGCTTGCCCAGACTTCGGGAGATCTTGATGTTTTGGGCCGCCTTGGAAGATCTCCCGGCTACCCTCAGCTGGTGGTCATCTGTGGTCGGACCGCTCTGGGGGCTGACAGGGCCGGTGCTGGGGTGGCCCGGGCTGTCCAGCCACGGCTCTTACTATCCTGAAGCCGCGGCCTGAGGTGTGGCTGGTCTGGCGGCCTCGTTCCCGGGGGGTTGCGGGGGCTGCCCATGAGGTGGATGGGTGCGGTACCGGGCTCTGCCTTGGCGGGGTCATCGTCTGCCTCTGAGGGTCCCCCTGCCGGTGTGGCCGCGGGCACAGTGACCGAGGGTTGTTCCGAGGTCTGCGTCAGGCCCATCCTTGTCTGTCTTGTCTCCGGCGCAGGCGTCCCGGGCTTTCGTGAGAGTGTGTCTCACTCGGCAGCAGTACGAAGCCGCAGGAGGGAGCAGGGTCTAGAGAGGAAATCGCACGCCTCCCTCTCTGCTGGGCTTCCCAAGAACAGCCAGCGCTTTGTGCCGTCACAGGCATTCCTCGGTTCGCGGGGGTGCCTTTCCCTCGAGTAGCTGCTCTTCTCTGCGAGTCTTCTCCGGTCCCTCATCTTCCACGCTGCTTTTTTAGGGGGCGGGACCAGTCGAGGTGGGCACTGGCGAGGGGGACAGGCCAGAAGGAGGACTCAGCAGGCTGTGGCGTCTGGTTTCCCGGCAGTCACGGAGTTTTCCCCGAGCGCTCGCCTTTGTCGTACTTGCCGGGGCTGCTCTTTCTTTGTGGAGGAGGTTGGCCTCTAACGAGCAGAGGCTGATGGGCTTTGTTGGCCTTGATACAAGCCTGGTCCTCTCGGCCACTTGGGTCATTTATGTGGGGGTGGCTCAGGGCACGTGCACGCCTGGTAAGTTGTTAATGACGAGCTGGAGGGTCGGGTCCACAGCTCCGTTAACTCAGGGGCATCGCTGGTCGGTGCCCTCCCTCTGTGCAGACGCCAGGTGAGGACAGACGCGGGAGACACTTGACAGAGAAAGTTTATGCTTCTTGAACATAAGTGTGAAAAGTGTGAGCTTGAGCTTTGTACGTCTTTTTTTGCCGTGTTTCTGGAAGTTAATTTGACTGTAATTGAGAAAAGTTCTGTAGGGCCGTGTAGGGCGCTGGCATAGCCCTTCCGGGAGGTGGGGGCTCTAGCCCCCCCCCAGGGCTGCCTGGCCCGCTGTGTGCCACCCTCGGTGTGGTGCCACAGGCAGGCGTGGCCCCCTTGCCGGCGTTGGGGTCCTCAGGAAAGGGCCTGTGGAGGGTCTAAAGAAGCGGCTACTCTGGAAAGAAGCATTAAAAACCAAACTGAAGGGGCGTCTGGGTGGCTCAGTGGGTTAAGCCTCTGCCTTCAGCTCAGGTCATGATCTCAGGGTCCTGGGATCGAGCCCCGCATCGGGCTCTCTGCTCGGCGGGGAGTCTGCTTCCTCCTCTCTCTGTCTGTCAAATAAATAAAAAATAAATAAAATCTTTAAAAAAAAAAAAAAAACCAAAAAGTAAAACCTGCAGGTTGTGCGTTTTGTGGCCTGTGGAAAAGGAAGGTGCTCGTGTTTGCCTCCGGCCACCGGGAAGGCACAAATGTGGGCCTCGGGAGGGCTCTGGGAATGTTCTCCGTCCCGCCTGCCCTGATCTCTGTTTGAATTCAACGGGGGCTGGGCGTGTCCTCCTGGGAGGGGTGCTCCCCAGGCTGTGGCTTCTCCGGCAGCCTGGGGTGGGGCTGTGCGGTGCCGCCCGCTGTCTTGCCCGGAGGCCGGGGGAGGCCGGGGGAGAGGGCACAGGGTGCCTTGTGTCTGGTGAGCAGGTTTGTTTGGACCAGGGAGCTGCAGTGAAGGGGAGGCGCTGGGGAAGGACCTGGTCAAGGCGTGTGGGCCGGCGGGCTCCTCCCGGAGTCTTGTGAGTGTGGTGCTGTGGGCCGTGGGCCACGGTCCTTCAAGCGTCAGGACAGCTTGGCCTGTGCCCTGTGCAGCCCCTCCCAGGCTCGGCCCCTCCCAGGGTGCTCTGGATGCTGGTGCTCCCCGCAGGGAGCCGCTGTGCTCCCCGCACGGGTGTCCTCGCCCTCCTACTGGGTCTGGGTCTCCACCCAGGATCCCCGGCGCTCAGTCCACAGAAGGAACGTGCCGGAGAAGAAAGTTTTGTCATTTCTGTTCATACTCATTCTGTTGTTGGCAGAAATAGGATTGGGACTTGGTCTAGGTTTTCTGGAATACTGGCAGTGGGTAGTTGCTGCTCTGTCTCCCGACCGCCCCAGCCTGGGTGTCCCCTGGGCTGATCAGGGGCCAGATGTGTGCGGGGCTCTTGGAGTCCACCCCTGCACGCCACGGCGGACGGACGGACAGTGTTCAGAGCGCCGAGGGAGGTTCCAGGAGGCCCCCCACAGGCCCGGGTGCGGGTCACATCGGGTTGAGGGTAGTTATTTCAGCTTTTTATTGAAATTGGAAATACAGAAATAACTCTAAATTTATAAAATATTGCAAAAATAAGGAGCGAGACCCCCAAATCTTCTTATTTGAGCCATCGTTTATTGGACAGAGAGAGACACGGCGAGAGAGGGAGCACAAGCAGGGGGAGCGGGAGAGGGAGAAGCAGGCTCCCGCCGAGCAGAGAGCCCGATGTGAGGCTCGATCTCAGGACTCTGGGATCATGACCTGAGCCGAAGGCAGACGCTTAACGACTGTGCCACCCAGGTGCCCCCTCGGAGCCACGTCTTTCTAAGGTGCCTCCCATTGCCCGGCACAGAGAAGGCCCCGTGTGCCCACACGTCCCGTAATGGGGCTGAGCTCGGGGTGAGCCGCAGCGAGGCCGAGCCGGCACTCAGGACCGGTCCCAGGGGGTGAGCCTGCTGGGATCTGGGTGCTTCCCAAGCTCCTCCCTGGTGGGCTGGGTTTGGAGAAGGCAGCCCTCCGCCTCTGCAGAGTGAGCCTTGTTCTGGGTTCGCCTGGTGTCCGCAGAGCTGCCAGTGTCCCTCGCCCGGACGGAGTGACAGCCCCTGCTCCCTGGTGACCACGGTGTTGCTGGCGCCCCCGCGGAAGGTTTCTGCGCTTGTGTTCTTCCGATGTCCGGCCCACGGTCTGGGAGAAGGAGGCCAGGCAGCCCCTGGCTCCTCTTCACCGCGGCCACAGGTCCCACCTGTGGGTTCTCTGCCCCCGGGGGTGCTGGGGGCGGTCCACCTCAGCCCCCACCCCGGGTTCTCCTCCGTGGGATCCTTCCCTTCTGCTCTGCTTGTGCTTTGCAGCGGGACCTGGACATGGGGCTGGGGAGCGTCGGGTGGCCCAGTAGACTGTCACCGTGGACCTGATCTTGGGGAACTTGGCTCATGGGTAGCTTGCTGCAGACGGCCACCTCGCCTTGGGTGTGATGCGCCCCGGCCACCTCCGGCTTCGGTGACGGGAAATCCTAAGAAGGGGGGAGGGCAGACTGGACCGGAGGGTCTCTGGGAGCCGCGTCTGCAGAACCACTTTCCTCCCAAGGCAGATTCTGGCTTTGTCTGGTCGGAGGGGTTGGCTTTCATTCTTGCCCCCCCCCCCCACTTCCGTCTGACCTCTGAGCTGGTCCAGAAGTGAGTTGTCCCCGTTGGAAAGACTCAGGACAGTTGAGAAGGTGGTGCAAAGGGAGGGTGGGGTCTGAGGTGCGGCTCCGCAGGGGTGATGCCGGCTCGTCCTGAGCACGTCCTTGCAGTGGCCGTGCACACGTGTAGGGAAAATAATTTTTTAATGGCATTTTTTTCCGTTTCCCAGGGTTTTTATATAAAAAGTTTTAAAATGGAAAACTAGAGACTAACACAGGCATTTAACAAATGTCGCTTTTTGTTTGTTTTAAAGAAACGACAGGAAAGGAGCGCTCCCAAAGTCCCTTTCGGGCCCTCCAGTCCGCTTAGCCCAGCCCTCGCAGCGGCCCCTGGTGAATGGCGGTGTGTCCTCCGGTCCCTGCTCTGGCACTCCGCGCTTGGGCACAGGGTCTGCTGCTGCTTGTGCGCTGACCTTGAGGACCACGCTGTCACGTGTCGCGGCTTCCGGCGTTGCCGTGGGTCTGGAGGTGGGTGGCCAGACGACCCTGCTGCTCACGTGGGAGTTCCTGGCTCGCTTCAGAGCCGGGCGTCGCTGGGGACTGGCGCGGTGCTCTCGGCACGAGCTGGTGTCTCTTCGTGGCCACCTCGGGCGCGGGCGGTGGCGCGCATGTCCCTGTGGCTGAGGAGGCCTCTGCCTCGCATGCGCGTGGCCAGGTGCTTCGGCTGTGCACGTCGCGTGCGGCCCTTCCCCTCGGCTTCGCGTCACGCTTGTCCTTGTGTCTGCGCGCTCTTCGGCTTCGGAGGTCTGGAGCCCCGTCCGCGTGGCCCGGCACTCGGAGGGCTCCCTTGCCTGTCGCTTCCTTTCTCTTGTCCTCATTCCGTCCGGGATCACGTTGGTAGAGACCAGGTAAGAGCGTCGCCTTTTAAGGTTCTATTTATTTGAGAGACAGACAGACAGAGCGAGCACAAGCCGGGGGAGGAGGGGGGAGGCAGACTCGCCGCTGAACAGGGCGCCTGGTGCGGGGCTCGATCCCAGGACCCTAAGATCACGACCTGAGCCGCCCGCACCCCTGAGAACAGGTGCGAACTCTGGAGAACACATCGTAGCGCGGCGGTGTCTGATGAAGGGGACTCTTCTTAGCACCTTTTCCTGTGTGGTGCTGCGGCCTGGGTCTGAGGCCGCCTCCCTCCCCTGCGCCGAGGTCCTGCCGCTCCCCTGTATTCCCCCTGCAGCCCGAAGCCCTCCTGCCTGGTTCTGGGTCTTCCCCCCGTGGCCGGTCAGCGGGCCGGCTCCGACCCGCGGCTTCCAGCGCCCGCGCCCCGTCCCTGCACCCGTCGTCGCCTTGCGTGACACGCATGCACGCAGTGTCCCTGCGGGGTCCCTGTCTGCGTGGTTGGGTCGCCGTCCCCACGTGCATTCCCAGGCCTGCTTCTCGTGATGGCCGTGTCCCTGCGGGAAGCCGGGACTCCGTGCACAGGGGCTGCGCGAGCACGAGTGGGCCTGCCTTGCTGCGCACGGGGCGCCGTTTCCACGTCCCCCGAGAGTTCCTGGGGTTCTCATGGAGTGTTGTGAGTAGCGTGTTTTGTTTTGTTGTTGTTAAGATTGATACAGTGTGTTGTAGTTTATCAGGTTGTTTCTGGGGACAGTCTGTGAGGAAGTGACGGTGTGGGTGGGCTGCAAGTCCCTTTTTGGTCTTCGTCCAGGCTCGGTGCAGGCCAGGACCACCGGCCCAGCAGCGGGTTGATGGGGCGGGAGCGGACAGCTTTGCCTCAGTCCTGGCACTTCCCAAGAGTTTTGCCTTTTACTGCCCATGGGCGTACGTTTGCTCTGTCCGCTGGTCGCTGCCTGCGGTATCTCGGTCCGATGAGCCTTCGTTTCCCTGAAGGCCTCAGGACGTTCTTCGGAAGGCTTCAGACGGCCTTCCCGTCGGCATCCCCGTCCCCTGGGCCTCGGTGCCAGCGGGCCCTTGGGGTCTGCCGGCCGTGTCTTGGCTGTGTGGCTGCCGTTCCCCGAAGTGTCCCCGGCCTGGGCGCGGAGGCCTCGGTCACTTGTAGAATCCGTGTCCCTCACGTCCGTGTCTTCACGCACCTGGGGACGAGTCTCTGGTGAGGAGCGAGTGCGGTTGGGTGTTCGGGGGTGACCGCCTTCTCTCGCTCCCGGAGTGAGTGCCCCGCTCGCTCCCGCAGCCCCAGCAGGTCCCTCCGGCGCGGTTCTTGCCCAGCCGTGGGGCCGTCCTGTCGGGCTTCTTGACAGACCTTCTGGGAACTTGGAATCCCATGGAGTCCGCCGACCCGTTTGGTCACCTCCGAGTTTGTGCACCTGTTCCTCTCGTCCTTGTCCAGCTACGGCGCACCGTGGGTGTCTGCGGGAATCCCTCGGCCGCCGCTCAGTCGCGTCTATACTTCTCTCCCGCCGGGAAGGCGGTGCACACCCGTCCTTAAATCCTCCATTCTTTCCCATCGGCAAGAACGTCCTCGCTCAGGGCGCCGTGGGGCTCAGTGGGTTAAAGCCTCTGCCTTCGGCGCAGGTCACGATCCTGGGGTCCTGGGATTGAGCCCCGGGGGGCTCCCTGCTCGGCGGGGGTCTGCTTCCCCTGTCACTTGCTCCCTGCTTCTGTGTGCTCACGCGCTCTGTCTCTGGCAAATACGTAAATGAGATCCTTAAAAAAAAGAAAGAAAACACTGTCTGCAGTTCTCGTGGGAGTGGGGAGGGGGTCATCGTTATGTCGGTTCCAAACCTGGGAAGCATCTCGACGTGCCTGTTGCCGTCGGTCTGGGGAGGGGAGCCTCTCCCGGCCGTGCTGGCAGGGCCTTCGCCCCCTTGATGGGAGTTGGGGGTCGTTTTTGAGATGATCACGGTCTGCACCGCACCTCTGGTCTGTGAGTTCTCCTTACAGAACTTGTCTTCTCAAGAGCCCCCGTGGCCTTCCTGGGACAGGCCCCCTCGCTCCTGGTGGGTGTGTCAGTTTATACCCACGTGTACTGGTTCCAGTTTGGCGTGTGTGTTCGCGGGTGACTTGGCCTTTCCCTCGTGTCCCTGTGGCCCGTGAGTTGGAGCGCCCGCCGCCTCGGCGTGGGGCACCCCTGCTGTCTCCCCGGCGGCCGGCAGGAGGCTGCCTGGTCTTCTGGCGGCCGACCTCTTCTGAAAAACTACCTTTTTTCCTTTCCTTTTGGGGTAGGAGGAGGATTTTACACTATTGATTCTGTTCTTACAGTCATTACTGTGAATGTATTGAGTTTTTCTTTGTACCTCAGAAGTCAGTTTTGGGAAGTTTGTTTTTTCCCTGGGTTGGTTTCGTGATTCACATTTCTAACTGATCCTTGTTCATTTGTCCTCCCCAAGCTGGCGCCGTGTCTGTGCTCAGGGCAGGGCCTGCCAGACGTGGCCCACCCGTCTCTCTGAGAGCGGCTGGGGGCTGGGGGCTCCGTGTGTCTCCTGTTTCCATTTCGCTGGGTGTTGCTTGTCTGTTCCCCCAGCGACATCGAGTGTCCTCGGCGGACAGCGCTGTCAGTTTCAGGTGACAGCGTGGTGATACGAAGCTCGCGGGTGTTGTGGGTGTCCGGCCGATGGCTCGCCCTCCGTGGTACACAGCCGAGGCGGCGGCGGGGGCGTCTTCGCATGCGCTGAGCCCTCGTCCCGTGGCCGGTTTCCCGACTTATCTCGGGAATAGAGTCAGCTTTTCTCTGTTATAGAGTCAGCTTTTCTCTTTCCTAAGACATTTTGGATATAAAGCACCAAAATCATCTTGAAAAGCAGTGTACCCACCTCCCGCATTTTTGAGTTCAAATCCAGCACTTTTCTTCCTACGATCAAACAGCTGGAAGGTGTAATTTCTGGAATATTAAAACAGACACAAGTGGAGAGGCTCATCATTCCCAAAAGGGAGCTGAGGGGGGTCTGGGCGGTTGGGCCGTGGCCTCTGTCTTCCCCGTGGGGCTGGGCTGCAGGTGCCGCCGCCGGCACGCGCTCAGGCAGACGGAGCCGCGCGGCTGCAGCGCCTTCCCCATAAGCGGCACATGCCGGGCGCTCGTCTCCGGGAACGGGGCTTTGCAGGATGGCTGGGCTCCGCTGGTGGTTGCGACGCTGCTCGCTCCGATGAGCCCCCTCTCCCGTAGTTCTCCTGGTTTTGTTACCGTGGACGTGAGTCTGCATCTTGGTCGTGTACGTGAATAGAAACTGTGAAAGCGGTTTTATCACAGCAGGGACTCAATTTACAACACTTTGTTCCAGATTATACGCCAGAGTCACACGTTGGTGTCTTACCGCCGACCTTCTGTCGGGCCCTCCCCCCGCGCCTGGTTAGTTCTCATCTGGAGGCGCCGTGTGGGAGACACGTTCCGCAAGGCTTGAGAAGATCAAACTCGTAATCCTTTTTATACCTTTGCCAAATAGTGTTTTTTTTTTTTTTAAATATCTAAAGGAGCACCTGCGCGGCTCAGTCGGGTAAGTGTCCAAACTCTTGATTTCAGCTCCGGCTGTGATCTCAGGGTCGCGAGATTGAGCCCCGTGTCGGGCTCCCTGCTCAGTGGGGCGTCTGCTCGAATTTCTCTCTCCCTCTGCCCCTCACCCTGCTTGCCGTGTGTTCTCTCTCTCAAAGAGGGAAATTTTTTTTTTTTTTTAAGATTTTATTTATTTTTCAGAGAGAGAGAGGGGGAGAGAGTGAGCACAGGCAGGCCGAGTGGCAGCAGAGTCAGAGGGAGAAGCAGGCTCCCTGCTGAGCAAGGAGCCCGATGTGGGACTCGATCCCAGGACGCTGGGACCATGACCTGAGCCGAAGGCAGCTGCTTAACCAACTGAGCCACCCAGGCGTCCCAAAGAGGGAAATTTTTAAGAAAGTATTTAAAACACAAAGGGAGAAGGATTGAGCAACAAGCACATGGCCCTGGCGGACACACCCCTGTTACGGCTCCGTCCTTCAGACAGAAGCCCCCCCCAGCCCTCCCTGCAGCCCCTTCCTGTCCTGGGACTCCCGCTGTCTTCCCCGGTGTGGGACTCGCCCGATCACCCTCTTCCTGAGCACCAAGGTGTGCCTTGCCTTGAAAATGACACGAGCCCTGTCTGCCTCTCATCGTGTGAAGGTCCCTGTGGTCTCTGTCCCGTCGGAGTCGAAGTGTTGGGGAGCCGTGTCCCCATCCTGCACGAGGCTCCTGGGCCCTGTCCCGTGGCCAGGCCTGTGTGGCGGGCGTTGTCTCTGATGAGCTCCAGCGCGGTCCGCAGCCCTCCGCCTGCTCTGCGGTGGCTGCGGGGCTGGTGGGAGCAGGGTTGATGCGCGTGCGCAGGCGGGCGCTGCTGCCTCCCGGGGGCTGGGGTGTGTCCGAGGGGGCACGTGGGGCGCCCGGGCACTCGGCGCCCACCCTGCTCCTCCAGGACTCGTCGTGGCTCGTGACGCGGGTCAGCTCAGCCAAAGGCGGCTTTTCAGTAAACGCTCCAGGACCGCCGCGAGACACGTTCTTCAGAGCCTTGCTCATGTGCGTGAGCTGTCGGCGGCTCAGAGACCCCTCAGAGGTGGCGGCTTGTCTCACGAGGTTCAGAGTCCTTATTCCTGAGCTTGCCCTCAAACAGCGCTTCCTCGAACCTTCAGACCGTTAGAAAGCACTTCTGTTCGCTCTGTGTCATTCCACTGTTGAAACGGTCAAGTGTGCACGTGTGGTAGAACACCTGTCTGAGCCGTGTGCGTCCAGGTCCGTGCTCCGTCCTGCTCCTGAGTCGTGCCTCGCTGGAGACTGGTCAGCAGACCGACTCCCCCCAGAGACAGCACCGGGTAGCTCCAGGGCTCGCACGGGCCCCCCGCAGCCGAGTGGCAGAGTGCGTGGGGCTGCGGGCAGGATCCCGGGGGACCCCAGCGCCTTCTGCTGGCGCCCGCAGCAGCGTTGGAGAGGCTCGTGGATGCAGCAGCACGTGTCCTCCCACCGCCTCCTGCCGTGGCCGTGGCACCTGGGGACCTGGCAGGGGCAGACCCACGGCCCCCGCTCCCGGGCACGCTGCAGACAGACCTGGGCACGGGTTCTGCGCCTGCTCGCATCAGCCCTTGGCGTCAGCTTCTGGGGTCTGACGGGACTTTCCTGGCAAAGCCTCCCCCAACCGGTGTTTGGCACAGAGCTTTGCCCTACCCCAGTTCCTCCGCGTCGGGTCCTTTGGCGGGACAGACACTCGAGTTGTGCCTTCCCACGGGAGGCCGTGCTGGTTCTGCGCGTGGAGCACCGGTGTCGCAGGCCCCAGGAGGGGGGCAGCCCTGCCGGAGTCAGCAGCCGACCAGCAGCCGCGCTCGGGACAGTCTTGAGATGACGGGTGCTGGACGTGGCGGAGCCGGGGCTGTTCCGGCCGTTGGGATCATCGATGGATTTGTAACTTACCGTTCACTTTCTTCACAGTTTGGTCTTAGAATCGCTTGGTTTCGTCCTGACGTTTTCAGGTTTGGTGTACGGTGAGGAACATCTCGTTTCGTTTGTATTTTCATGAAGTTCTTAGTTGATGATTGAGTTTTTATTCTCTCTCAGTGTCTTGGTGAGGCACATCGGCGAGTCTCCGCTCTGTTTCAGCAGGCAGGACGGGAACAGGGGTGGGGGACTCTCCGGCCAGCCTCGGGGGGGTTTTTAGACGATGATTCCCTCCGTGCAGGGGTTCGCACGAGCCCCGTGCGCCGTGCAGTCCCTGAAGGGAAGCTGTGTCCTGTGACTTGCGGATGCCGTGTGCTAGCGAGGAGCCGCTCGGCCGTCCGCAGCCGTCACCCCTGCCGTCCCCTCTCTTTCCCCCTTGAGGGCACTGCTCAGCCCACTGGCGCAGCAGCCTTTCCCTGCCGCTGGGTGCGGTCGGCGAAACGTGGGAGGCAGGAGGAGCTTCGCCGCTGTCCTCTCCTCTTCCGTGTCTGATGTCTCCGGCGGACGCCCGCGTGGCTACGGCGGGTGGAACCTGGGGGTGGCCAGAGGCCGGGCTGTGGGCAGCACCGGGGCGGCCCGAGGCAGCTGTTCGGTTCGGGTGAGGGCTGAGCACAGACGGTAGCGTGTGGACGTCGGTGTGTGAGAGTGGCCCTGCCCTTTCTCCTTTCCACCATGAAGCCTGCTCCTGTGCTCCGTCCGAGCTAAACTCTGAGTTCTCCGTGCCGCAGGTTGAACAGGATCGCGAACCAGGTGGCGATCCAGCGGAAGAAGCAGTTCGTCGAGAGGGCGCACAGCTACTGGCTGCTCAAAAGGCTGTCGAGGAACGGCGCCCCGCTGCTGCGGCGACTCCAGTCCAGCCTGCAGTCCCAGAGGAGCACGCAGCAGGTACGTGGCCTCCAGCCCTCGGGGCTCCCCGCAGCGGAGCCCGCCGCACGCCTGCGGCTCGGGTGTGCACGCCCCGGCCGGTCCAGTGCGGACGTGCCGCGGACTGGCGTCCGCCCCGGGCTGCCGGCGCTGCGGAGGTGTGGCGACTCGCCTATCCGCACTCCGGCTGTTTCTGCCCGCGCCGGGGCCGCCAGGGAAGTCGCTTCCAGCAGGTTGCACGGAGCGGGCCTGCCGTGGGGCTTGGGCCCCTGGGACGAGCGGGCCTGCCGTGGGGCTTGGGCCCCTGGGACGAGCGGGCCTGCCCGCGTGCTGGGCTGGGGACGTGCGGGGGGTGGTCTCGGGGCCTTGCTCTGAAGGCCTGCTTCAGAGACCCACGGCCCCTGTCGTGGTGACCCCGTGGGGAGGGAGGGAGCGGGCGCGGGACCGGCCGTGGGAAAGAGCACAGGCAGACCAGCTTGGGGTGTCAGCGCAGCTGCGGGTGTCCAGCCTGCTGAGCGCAGGACGTGGTTCTGGGGGAGTGGATCGGGCAGTGAGGGCGTGGCCAGGTGAGGCGTCCCGAGCGGACGTGGAGGACAGACACGGCTCTTCGGCCCGTTGCCACAGGTTCTCGACGAGCCGGCTCTGTGCTGGGGCGTGGGCGGCTTCGGAGGGGAGCGTGACCATGGTTGGCTTCGGGCCCGCCACCTGCTTAGTCCAGGAGGCCCGGAGACCCCGGCGGAGAGCAGAGTCCCCTCATGGCCCTTCTCCGGCACGCTGGGTGCGCAGCAGAAACCGGCCTTCCCGAGAGTTCGCGGTGGGCCGCTGCGCGCCTGCTGTCCTCTCGATCCCGTCGCCAGGTGGCCGAGTGCGTCGGAGGGGACGCCGTCCGATGCGGCTGCACGCTGTGCTCCTGGATCCCCCCCAGGGCCCTGGTTGGTGGGGTTCTCTGTGGGTGGATTGACCCTGTCCACGGTGGTCAGGCTTAGGCCGCAGCTCCCTGGGGGCGGCTTAGCTGTGGCCGGCGCGAGTCTGTTCCTCGCGTCACCACCGTCGCCATGCCGACAGAGGGGCGGCCGAGACGAGCGTTTGCGGATGAACCGACAGCCCGTGACCCCCCGTGCCAGGAGAAGTAGTTCCTGTCTTTCTGCCCTGCCTCCTCCTCGGTCACCGCTGGTGACGCAGGTCAGGCCTGACTCTCATGGCCCGGCCCGGGTGACGGCGCGCTTCCCGGAGAAGCCTGCGTCTTGACCTTCTTGATTCTGTGGTGACAAGGAGAGGCAAAACGTTAGCACGTTTAAGTGCTCACCTGAATTTTTAAATTTGTGGGTTTTAACATCTTTCTTATACCTTTTTTTCTTTTTGGAGATCTTACTTCTGTATGTGAGAGAGATGACGGGGGGTGGGGGGAGAAGCTCAAGCAGACCCCCGTGAGCAGAGACCAAGTGGGGGTGGAGTGGTAGAGCCGCAGGGAGGGGGCAGGGGGCGGCGGGCTCTCCACTGAGCAGGGAGCCGGATGCGGGGCTCGACCCCAGGACCCCGCGCTCATGACCGGAGCCGAAGGCAGAGGCTTAACCCACTGGGCCACCCAGGCGCCCCCTTACACCTTTTGAAAGCCGCAGAGAAACTGAAGATTCTGGGCCTCTGTGGACTTGGCCTTGACCCTTTTCCATCTCTGGGGAAGGAGGGGCGTGCTTCTGGGAGCCGATGCCCCTCCGAGGGTGCGGCGATTGGGCCAACCCTCTCCTGGGAGGCCCAGGCCAAGAGCACCATCTGAGTCCTGTCCCGTGGCATCCAGGGTCCCTGGGCCGGGGGCTGCTGGGCCCAGTATTCCCGTGTACCGAAGGCGCCCACTCAGTCTGTGGTCTTGGTGACGCTGGACGCGGGCACACATGAGGCCGGGCTGCTCGGACCTCCCGAGACGCACTGGGGCTGCGACTGGTGCGGGTGCGACCTTGTGTGGTGTGCGTGCAGCCCACGCTGGGGGCTGGCCGCATCCTGCGCACGCTTGGGCCTGGGGCTTCCGGATCCGTGCTAAACCCCATCACCCTGGAGGTCTCTGTCGGCGAGGTCTGCTGCAGTGATAAGCTGCCTGTTCGTCCCTCCTCCCCTTTGGGAATGGTGCTGGTGTCCCCCTTCGGGGCTTTCTGCCATGGGACATGTGGGCCAGCGGGAGTGACCACATAGGAGGTAACACGTGTAGGGACTGGAACATGAGCTGTGGGAGTGCTTGTGTCCTCGGCAGAAGGGACCGCCTGGATTGGAGTCTGTCTGTGCGGCTTGAATGAGGGTGTCCTGGCTTGCACCAGGGCCAGTTCCTGCGGGGCGGGGCAGGTCCGTGACGTGGCGGTTGGAAGCCCCCTGCGTGGCCTGTAGAGACCCTCAGTCGCTCCACGGAAGGGCCGCGCCCAGACTGTCCTTTCCTGCCTCACCCTGTAGGGGCTGACGGTTTCCAGGGATCCAAAACAGGAATGTTCCACATGGAACAGTAGGGCTTGGTGTGATGTTTATGTGCTTTTCAAAGCTGGGACATCTGTGACTTGTTTGTACTTCTGGGTGCCCACTCTGGGCCAGGCTGTGCAGGAGGTCATGGGCGGCCCTTCCCTCCCGTGGCTGACCTTCAGGTGGGAGACGACAGACGGATGGGACCAGCCGGTTCGAGAATGAGGGCCCCTGCCCCACGTCCAGGCAGATGAGGCACCTTGGGGGCTGGCCCCGGGGCTGGCCCTGCTGGACGCTGCTGTGCAAAGTGGTCTTAGAGGAGGTGGCTCAGCTCTTCTGGTCTGGCCCGGAGCGTGGGGTTCCTGCGGGCACCTTCCTGGAGCCTTCATGGCACCGTCTCCAGTGCCCGTCCTCCACCATCCTCAGACCCTGGCAGGGGTGAGAGGCGGCGGGCGAGTGCTGGGGGAGGTGGAGGGCAGAGCTCTGGTCGGGCCCCGCAAGGCCTGGAACTGGCCCGTCCTCCGGCTTGCTGCAGTGCCTCCCTCTGCCGCATTTCCACGTCCTCTCTGGTGGCTTTAGGACAACATGGTCACCTCCTGCGCTGGGACTGAGCTTGTGGCCGTCCAGCCTGCAGCTGGGGGTGTGAGGCTCGGCCTCGTGGCTGGGCCCCTCCGTGCGTCCTGCTCTAGGGGCAGGGAGCACGGCCTCTTGGGGCCTTCGGTCCTTGGTGGTGTCCTGGGGCTCGCATGGGTGTGCTGCGGTCCTCAGCTCCTTGGGGTGGCCCGCTCCGTCCCCTCCATCCTGTGTCGTCCTGCCTGTGCGGTGGGGGTGGTAAACATGGTCTTCTGAAGTTCTCTTTCCTGCCGGCTCTTTGGTGCCAGAAACCGCTTTGCTTTTCTTCCACCTCATGAGTCCTCCTGGGTGGGTTTCCCTGGAGGAGGCGGCTCACCGAACAGAATCAGGAAACTCAGGCCGCTTTGGGTCGGTGAGGCTGCTGATGCGGAGCGTGTCGGGGTCGGGTCCGGTCCTGAAGGCGGCGCGTGCAGGGAGCGCGCCCCTCTGCGGCCGTGCGTGCGTCTTCCAGCCGGGATCCTGAGCGGCACCGCACCTTCTGCTTTGTGGGATCGCCGGGCTCAATGTCCTTCCGGCCGGTGTCCTTGTAGTGCTTACCAGCGGACAAAGGGGTTTTCAGGTGCTTTTGGGGAATTGGGTTTTCTAAATTGACTTTTTAACATATTTATTGGCCACATTTATGCAGCTGATGTTACTGTCAACTCCTGCTTGATGGCCTGAGACTTGGATGATTTCTTTTTTGAAGTAGGCTCCACGGCCACCGTGGGGCTTGAGCTCACGACCCTCAGATCAGGAGTCGCACGCTCCACTGACGGAGCCAGCCAGGCGCCCCGATGCCTGCGACTTCGAAGTAACGTTCAGACAAGTTCTGTGACAGGTGGGAGGGTGCCTGGCGAGGAGGCCCTGGCCCAGCCTGTTCATCCCTTTGGTAGCTGGGAGGGTCTTGGTAGCCTCGCCGGTGACTCTCTGCCCGCGGACCCTGAAGTGAGGACACGGGGTCAGAGCTCAGCACTTGTCACCTGCCAGGTGCTCAGCGTTGAGACCAGGAGTGAGGGGTGCCTGGGGGTGGGGCCCTGCCGGGCGGTTGCGCTGTTTCAGCTCTGTCTGGATGCGGTGGGCTGGGACCCCACGGGGGTCTGCGTGGATGGAGCGTGTCCCGGAACCTGACAGGGCGACTGGGCCGAGGCTGCAGGTGTGTGTCTGCGGAACAGCAAGGTAACGCCACTGGGAGCCGGGGACGTTCTCGGTCCGAGGTCCCGTGTGCGCCCTCGCAGTAGGCATCCTGGGCTGCTGTCGATCGGGAAGACTGCACGGGGACAGATGGAAGCATCTTAGCGGAGCTGGGGTTCAGGGGCAGGCGCAGGAGCGCCCCGACTGCTGCTTCCTCTGCTGTCTGCATGAGTCTGCCCAGGAGCTGTGGTTGGGCCGAGGGCATCTTCTGCTCTTGGCTGTGGCCTTGGTGGGGCCGTCCGTGTGCCGCACCAGCACGTGGGCTTTGGAGCCGAGGGCAGGCGGCAGCCGTAGGAGCAGACGGTGGCCTGTGGGCCTGGTCAGACCTTGAGGGACTGGAGGAGGAGGTGTGGGGCCGCGGGTGAGGGCGGTGGGGCCTTGTGGGGGCGGGGAGAACGGCCAGCCTGCGCCTGGGTGGGGCAGAGCCGCAGGGGAGCTGTGGATGGGAGCACGGAGGCCCCGGGTCGTGAGTTCCTGGAGCTCACGTGCTGCCCGGTGCAGGGAAGGGCTCTCTGGCCGTCATGTGGGGGCGTCCTCAGCTGCTCTGGGGCGTGTGTTGTGGTCCTGGTGTCCCTGCCACGGTCAGAGCAGCTCTTCCTGCATCTTGGTCTGAGATGCGTGGGGGGGGTGGCTGCCATCTGTCTGCTCTGCGCCGCCTGCTGTCTCTCGTGCTCTGGGTGCAAGTTTATTTTGGAAAATGCTAGAGTGGAAATGGGTCAGTCAAGGGCTGTGTTGAGGTTAGTGGCACTGTGTGTTTTGCCACAGAAGGAGGAAGTGCTCAGAGGGTGACCCCAAGTGTGCGGATTTCAGAGCCACTTGGTGTGGGTGTGTCCCCGGGACTGGTTCCCCGCGCCGTCCATTCCCGGGCTTGGGGGCGGGGGCAGGCCGCGGCTTGCGACAGCTGCCCACTCCCCTGAACGGCTCCCTAGCCGGGTTCAGATGCCCATCGCTGAGCTCGTCCGCTCGGCTCTTGGGTCTGGAGCAGGCCGGCCTCGTCGGGAGCCTGTGGGCCCCTGCGGGCGAGTCCGTGCCTGCGGCGTCTGCTCTGGCCCCTGGCTCCCTCGGCAGCCCCGGGTTCCCCTGTGAGCGGCTCTGCGGCTGACCCTGCGCTCCTTTTGTCAGAGAGAAAACGATGAGGAGATTCAAGCCGCCAAAGAGAAGCTGAAGTACTGGCAGCGGCTGCGGCACGACCTGGAGCGCGCGCGTCTGCTCATCGAGCTCCTGCGCAAGCGGGAGAAGCTCAAGCGGGAGCAGGTGAGCCTGGGGCCCCGCGAGGGCGCCTGTGCCGGCTGCAGCCCCCCGCCCGCCCTCCTCCCGGGCCAGGGGCGCGGCCGGCCCGCGGTGGGTGGCCGGGGGGGGGGTGCCCCGTGTGCCCTGCCTTGATGGAGGCGCTGGGCAGGAGGGCGGCCGCCCAGGCGGAGTGCTCTGCGTGTGGGCACTCGCAGGGGCGGGGGCGGGGCGGGACGCGCAGCACAGCCCGGTGCCGTGTCCTGCAGGTGAAGGTGGAGCAGACGGCGCTGGAGCTGCGGCTGACGCCGCTCACGGTGCTGCTGCGCTCGGTGCTCGACCAGCTGCAGGAGAAGGACCCGGCTCGGATATTCGCCCAGCCCGTGAGCCTGAAGGAGGTGGGTGTCGCACGCCCGGTGCGGGGCGGGCGCTCGGCTGCTCGCGGGCGTCTGCCCGCTGGGGCGTGGGGTGCGCCTGCGGGGCCCCGAGTGTTTGGTGTTTATGGATCACGGTCCCTTCGAGGTTGGGGGGGGGCGGGGGTTTCAGCGTCCAGTCTCGGGCACGAGAGGCCAGAGTCCCCCTGAGAGAGAAGCCATCCAGGACGGCGCCTCCGGCCGGACGAGCGCGCCGGTTGGGTCGCCGTGTGCAGTTTAAGGAGGTTGAGGCAGAGGGGCCCCGGCAGGTCGTGGGGTGAGCGTGTGCCGCACGGTCAGGTGTGTGCGGGGCGCCAGTGCCGCGTGTGCGTGTGCGTGTCTCGGACGGAACGTGGCGGGTGGGTGGGGTTATGTAGAGTGAATAAGAGTCCTTCTTTGTTGGTAAATGCTTATTTTTCCTCCCTGAAATTAGGTACCAGATTATTTGGATCACATTAAGCATCCCATGGACTTTGCCACAATGAGGAAACGGTTAGAAGCTCAAGGGTATAGACACCTCACTGAGTTTGAGGAGGATTTTAATCTCATTGTAGATAACTGCATGAAGTACAACGCCAAGGACACGGTGTTTTATAGAGCCGCCGTGAGGCTGCGCGATCAGGGCGGTGTCGTTCTGCGGCAGGCCAGGCGCCAGGCGGACAGCATCGGCTTCGAGGAGGCCTCGGGGATGCACCTGCCTGAGCGGCCTGCCGCGGCCCCCCGGCGGCCTTTCTCCTGGGACGACGGTAAGCACCAGCCCCGAGCTCAGGCCCCGGTGGGAGCGCGCGCTTGCCCGCAGACCCCGTCCGCACGGCCGGGGGACTAGAACGCGAGCTGCCGTGTGACCGTACGTCTTCTGTACTCACGAGAAAGGGGAGGGATTCGCTCGAAACATCTCTTTAACTCCGCACTCCTGGCCCATCGTGCTCTTAACGCGCCGTCGCTGTGGAAGTTACCGCGCGTGATTTCTGTTGTTTAATTTTTCTTTGCCACGCAGTGTGGATTTTATGCCCTAGCACGTTTCTGTCCAGACCAGGCGTGTTTCAGGGCCCATCAGGGAGAAGTGCACAGCCAGTGGCCCTGCAGGGGACGGCCTGGGTCTGAATGTACATAGCAGGGGGGCATAGCATAGTTGGGGACTGTGCCCCGAGTGGGTCTCAGGCCCCTCCTGAGGACATCTTGTGACTGGGGGAAAGCCTCAGGGGCGGGTGAGTGCCCAGGCCCCCAGACTCTGGCCTTGCAGCCATCTGAGTGCCGCTGTGTGCGTCTCAAGACGGGCGCAGTGGTCTGTTCGCGTGTTCCTGTCCTTGGGGGCTGCCTTCCCTGGGCCTTGCCCTGGCCGTGACGCTCCGGCCACTGTGTGACCTCCCCAGGACAGGAAGGGGCTTCCGGGCTTTGAGCACTTGGGCATACGGGTCCTGGTAGGATTTCCTCAGTCAGGTCCTGCCCCCGTGGTTTCACTAGGGAGAAACTCAAGGATGAGAAATGTTTGTTTTCTGTATTTGTGCGGGGGATGGTGGAGCGAGGGAGCCCGTGTCCCGGGCCGCGGGCCTTCCGTCCTGCCTCCCCGTCCGGTCCGTGGGGGCACCGGCTGCCTTCCTGCTGCTGAGGCCCACGGGCTGTGTCTCGGAGCGTCTCGCACACAGAGCCGTCCTTTGTCTGCTTGAGGGGTAAAGATCTGACGAGGCCATTTTTTGAGGGGGCTTCAAGTGACACGGTTGCTGTTTACGTGATCGTTGTTGAGGCTGTTATTCACGGAGTTGTGTTAGAGTCCATGTGGCTGCAAGCCAGGCCGTTCGGTGTTTATTCTGCAATTCTGATGCCTCGTGTCTTTGGGAAAAGCGCAGATGCTTTCAGTAAGTGCTGGTTTCTGGAGGACGGTGGTGGTCGCGCCGTGGCTTTTGTCTCTTCGTCTTCCCGCTGGGCTCCCGCTCCCGCTCTGTCTCCCTCGGAAAGATCCGTTTCTTTCTTGGCCACCTTTCACTGATTTCATTACTTTGTGTTTTGTGAATTTTGTCGTTTTGCTTAAGTTAAAGTCCGTAAGGATTTTCATAGTAAATAGGCCTGAAGTGGACAACAAACTGTGCATTGTGTGGCCCGGTTTGAGTAAAGCCCCCCAGACGGCTGGGTCAGGAGACCGTCCCAGACGTGAACCCCAGCCGGGGCGGATCCGGGTCTGCACAGGCGGCCGGTGCGTGTGGTCCGGTTGTTCCTTCTTCCGGCCCAGCCGCCGGAGCAGGTGCACGGCAGGAGGGGTGCTGGCCTGCTTCAGGGCACCGTGTCCCCATGCGCCTGGCTCGCCTGCTGGGGATGTGGAGACTTCCCTGCAGGCGTGTCCTGACGCCCGCTGGGTGGAAGTGTGTCTCCTGGCGTGGCAGCCCGTCAGGGTGTGGAATGAGCGCGGTGGGGACTTGGGGCTCCTGTGGGTGGGGCCCGTGCCAGTGAGGCGGTCGCAGGGGCGGCGTGGTGGATGACTGACCGGTCTCCTCTGACTCCAGTGGACAGGTTGCTGAACCCGGCCAACAGGGCCCACATGGTCCTGGAGGAGCAGTTGCGGGAGCTGCTGGACAAGCTCGACCTCACATGTGCCATGAAGTCCAGCGGGTCGCGGAGCAAGCGCGCCAAGCTCCTGAAGAAGGAGATCGCCGTCCTCCGAAACAAGCTGAGCCAGCAGCACAGCCAGCCCCCGCCTGCGGAATCAGGTATTGGAAGCTTTGAAGAGGAAGGTGCTCAGCTGGGGCAGGAGACGGGGGAGGAAGGTAAGCACGTGCTGAGTGTCGGTCGTCACTTGCTCCCCGGAGCCCCCGCCGGGCTTTCCCTTCCGGTCCCTGCGGGCGCCGGCTCTTACACAGTCACGAAGCTGGAGGCTCAGAATGAGACTTTCTTTCTTAACTTGTTCTTGAAACGCTATTTAAAAAGAGTGACTTAGGCCTTGCACACCGCCCAGAATGGTGCTAGAGCAGACGTGGCTTACGTGGCGAGAGGGATGGTGTTTGCCTGGCACAGCTCTTGCAAGGGCCGTGATGCCACCGTCCCCTGAACGCTCCTCTCTGATACTGAAGGGTGGCAGGTGACGCACAGGCTGTCACCGGGGAGCAGGGATCTGACCTGGAGCTGCCTCTTGGGGCTCCCGACACGTCACATGCACAGTGACGGGGGCTGGTGACCTTTCGTGGGGCGCGTGTCTGGGAGGAGTGCCGGGCACCAGGCACGTTTCTGCGCGTAGGACGTCCGTGAGGAGAGGAAGCCCGCGCCCTGCGGGGAACCCCAGGGAAGCCCAGTACTAACGGCTCAGGTGGCCACAGGGGGCGGGCCTCGAGCTCGGGACGCGGGCGGTCGGGAGTGCTGTGGCCCAGTTTTTGGAGCTTAGAGAACCCAGTGGAAGACACTCCACACGTGTCCACGCTCTCCGTCTGAGTGCGAGCGCACGCGCTTAGTGGGCGGAAGGCAAGAAGGCACACGCCGCTGGCGGTCTGCCTCGTAGTCTGGGTTTCTTCTCGGCACGTCCGCTCTGGAGCAGCAGGAACAGTAACGCCGCCGTGGGCGTCCGCCTCGGCGCGGTGTGGGCGTTCCACAGCGCGTCGCCCATGTCACTGCTCCTGTCGCGGCCGCTGCGTGAGGCGGCTACTGGAGGCGAAAGCCGCGGCCCTCGGGCTCCTTTCTGTCCTTGGACGTGAGCCCTCGTGCGGCAGCTCCGAGCGGCCGTGCAGCTCTGCTTCGTCCTGCCCCCGCTGGCTCTCAGCTCCCCGTGTGGCTGACTAGGCTCCCCTGTGGCGCGAGACGCGGGCTCCGGAACCTCCTTTTCGGGTGATCGGATGAGGGCGGCAGGAGAGGCCGCGGCGGGGCAGGAAGGACGGCTCTGCCGTTCTGTTTTGTTGAGAGAGGGAGGGAGGGACTGTCAGGCAGGCGTCATGCCCAGCATGGAGCCCGACATGGGGCTCGATTTCATGACCTTGAGGTCCTGACCGGAGCTGAAATCAAGGGTTGGACGGATGCTCAACCGGCTGAGCCCCCCAGGCGCCCCACGACAGTTCTGCTCTGCAGATGGCCTGACTCCTCCAGGCTTTGACGCTGGCTGTGCCGTGTGTGCACCCTCACGGTCCCTGGGGTCCAGGGGGCCCAGCTCGTAGGCCTGGAGCGGGAGACGCACCTTCATCCCGTCCGGTCTCCTGCCCCTGTCTGAGCGGTCACTCTGGCTGAGCTGATCTGTTTCTCTTCGTGGGAAAACCACTCTTGGTGTGTTATTTGCTCCAAAAAGAGTGAGTTTGGGGAAAGCTTGTGAAGAGTTGTTCACCGCCCCCGGTGGGGGCCGGGGGTGGGGTTTGTGTGGACGCGGGGTCTTCCCTGCAGTTTCCCCGCCAGGCGGGCGCCCCCCACGCCAGCCCACATTTGCCGTTCGGAGGCATGGGGTCATTTTGAAGGAAGACAGCAGGGAGCTCTGACGAGAGGTGGCCCGGGGTCCACGTGGAGAGAGCTGGGGGGAGCGGTGCCGGGGAGGTGGAGGCAGCGGTGGGACCTCCAGGTGGCTGGGGACAGGGCTGGGGGCTGTCATCCCATGAAGGCCGGCGAAGACAGCGTGGAACTAGCGCAGAAAGGAGAGCTCGTGATCTTTCCCGTGGGACGGGGGCCCGGCGTCTTGTGCAAGAGGAGGACGCAGGACCGCCCTGTGCTCCGCGCCCTCCGCGGGCTGTCTCTGTTGCGACAGAATAGGGGTTTCGGGTGGGTTGGGCCCCCTCAGGCCCCTCCTGGAAGGGAGGCCCTGGGGGCCGTTGCTCTGCTGGGGCCTCTTCCTCGCACCCCGCACGGTAGGGCCAGGGCTCTTGCCTCCGCTCTGTCTGCTGCGCTCCTGTGGTTCTCCGGGTCGCCGGTCACGGCCACAGGTGTCTGGTGCGTGCGTCCTCGCCCGCCGGCGCTCTCAGGGCTTAGTCTCTCTCTGCTGCTGCCTGGAGTTCGGTCCCAGCGGACTGATCGGGTGCAGAGTCGTGAAGGCAGGTGGCTCTGGGAGAAGGGCAGGCCGGGTGCAGGGCGCCGTCACCGAGTCGCCGGCTGGGCCTTTCCCTTCCAGCCCCTGGGATTTAGGTCGTGCTGCGAGGAGGTCTGTCCTCGTGTTTCAGGACCGAGCCTTTGTCTTTTCCCGCAGGCTCCCCGAGGCCCGCTCTAGTTCCGTGCAGCCGAGAGTCCTCAGAGCGAGTGGGGCTGGGGTTCGGCGGGTCCCGCTGGAGCGGGGGAGGGCCCTGTCACGTCCCATGTCTGTAAAAGGTGTCCCCAGTCCGCAGTGTGTGTAGGTGGTGGTTTCTCCATCGAGGACTGCGGGGTGGAAGCCCGAGGCAGGGGTGGTGGTCAGGCAGCGTGCGGTCGGGGTCCCAGGAGGCGGACGCCTCCCGCCGGAGCCCGCCCGAGTTCTCTGTGGCTTTGATGTGGACGCGCTCGGTCAGGGGAGTTGGCGAGGGCCTGAGCTGCGGACGGACCTGCCTCTCCGGGTTTTCCGAGGCGCTGGCTTCAGACCCCGAGCAGGGAACCCTGTGGCTTTTGTGAGTTTCGGAGTTTCGGACCTGGATGTTTGTGCCCACGGCTCAGAGTGGAACGGGGTTTGTTCTAGAAGGTCGTAGAGCAGGTCTCCTGTGCGGTTCAGCGACAGGACTTTCAGCAGCCAGTGACCTTTCAAGAGAACGGGAATGTGTGTTAACTCCCCGTGGGGGGTGGGCTTAGGGTCCTGAGCGGGCGGCAGGGGTGCTGGCTGACGGACACGGGGTCCAGCCGCGGGGTCACCGGGCACCAGTGCTTTCTTTTCTCATGGGTGAGGAGAGTGAGGCCCCGGGCTTCGGTAACCCCCACGGTGCGGCCGCCGGTACTGGCGCTGGTTTGCACCTAGGTCCCCTGCATAGCCCTTGACGGCTGGCCCCCGCCTCCTGCCCCTTCACGCCTCAGAGAGGCTTCTGGGGAACCGTCCAGGCTGAGTCCAGCGCGGGGACGGTGGACAGGCAGGGCAGTTGTGGCTGTGCCTCAGGTTGCCTTTGGGCAGCAGGAGGGGTGGGGAGGGTCCTCAGAGGACGCCCTCACCTTTGCGTCCGGCGAGGTGCGCGAGGGCGAAGAAAGCCCTGGCTGGGCGGAGCCTGAGATGCAGGAGAGTGTGTGCGTGGACCTTGGTGGTCCGGGGCCCTGGGTACCTGGCCAGGGACGTGGGTGCCCTGGCGGCTGGCTGCCCAGGCTGGACGGGCAGGCTCGGGGCTGAGCCGGGACTGGAGTCTGACGGGGAAGCACGGACAGGGCATGTGAGGAGGGGGCCCACAAGAACCTGGGGAGGCGGTGGCGTTCTCAGGCTCTAGCGGCCGCGGCCTGCCTTGCCAAGGCCCACCTGGCTGAGACAGAGGCGGGCTGCCGGCCGTGGCCGCAGCGATGGGGGCAGGACTCCTGGTCGGTGGTCGGGCTGGGACCTGGCGTGGGGGGCCGGGGGAGAGGCCAGGGCGGGGACAGGAGGCAGGTGGCGAACTGAGGCGCGCGCTCAGGGAAGGTGCGGTGCTGGGCCCTCACGCGAGTGGGCGTGGGCTGCGGGGGCGAATCCCTGCCCGGCGGGGGCTTCTTGGAGAAGCTTCCCAGCAGCAGCAGCTCCCCTGCTCTCCGGTTTCCGTGGGCTCAGTCTCCTTGGGTGGCCCGTGGCTTTTGTTTTCCTAAACCTGTTAGGGACTGGAAGGGACAGGCAGGAAGAACCCTGCCCCGTGTTGGTCAGCGTGGTTCCCGGTTCGGTGTTTCCGCGTCACGGGTGCCCCACGGTTCCCCAGGCAGTGGTACTGCCGTGGTAAGGGCGTGGACGCAGAAGGACTTGGGTCCCCTCTGCCGCGGACACACTGCCTTGGGGCTTGGGTCCCCTGTGACGTGCTGTGTCCACCTTCAAGGGCCATCGCCCAGCAGGGCTGTGTCTGGCTGTGTCAGGACCCTGCCGCGCTGGCGGCTGGAGCCTTGCCTGGCTCCGTCTCACGTTCCTAAGGGAGAATTCTCAGGATGCGCGCTCTGGGCCGTAAGTGGGACCCAGGAGCTGTGTAGCTTTCCGCTTTCAAAATGACCAGCTTTGAGACACGACCTTCTTAGGTATTTCCATGCAGGTTTGGGCGGTTTGGAGGGTTAGTAAGAGAATTGTGCTGAGTGAGGCTGTACGGACCGCTTCGGGCCGTGTGCATTGTTACTCTTGCTTTGGTGTCATGTGTCTTGTAGCCCAAAGCAGTGACTTGTCCCAGAGGGCTGCTTCCTCGCGTGGCCAGCCTGCGTGGTCCCTGGAGGACCTCCTCTTGGGCACGGGGATAAAAGCCTTGTTCCCTCGGGTCATCCGACTTCTGGTTTTCATGTTAATAGTTTCAAGGAGCCTTTTATTTTATTTTTTTATTTTTAAAGATTTTATTTATTTATTTGACAGAGAACACGAGTAGGCAGAGAGGCAGGCAGAGAGAGAGGAGGAAGCAGGCTCCCTGCTGAGCAGAGAGCCCGATGCGGGACTCGATCCCAGGACCCTGAGACCATGACCTGAGCCGAAGGCAGCGGCTTAACCCACTGAGCCACCCAGGCGCCCTCAAGGAGCCTTTTAAATGAGGCAAAGATTGTCTTTGAAAGAGTGTTTTTATTTTTAAAGTCAGATTTGAGAAAAAGACTCTCCATTGTGACGTTTCAGAGCGTGGCTTGTGGGGTGGTGGAGAGCCGAGGGGGAGGTTTTCCTGCTCCGTGAGACATTCACAGCCACCCGCCACTCAGCAGATGGGCCTTGTCACCAGCCTAGAACCCCTCGGTCAGAGTCAGATTTACATGCTCTTGCTGACCTGCTCGCTGACCGTGTGGCCCAGGTCAGGACCATGCGGGAATGCCTGGGTAGCCCCCTAGTTCTGGGACGTATTCCTCTTCCTCAAGGTAAGTGAACGGTGGATTGCGGTCGCGGTCACGGACGCGAACGCTGTCAGTACTGGCGTATGTGGAGGCAGACCTCGACAGTCGCTTTCGGGAGTGACGTGATACCCTGCGTGCCTGGAGCCCGGGCGCCGGGCCGCGTCAGTGTCCGCTGTTAGGGAAGCACACAGTGTCCCCGACGGGCCTGGGCCGCTGCGGCCCTCACCACTTGCAGACAGTATATGTGATGCGTTGTTTTCCTTGATTGACTTAGTGTTTTGGTGGACTTCACATTTATAGTAAGTTTTATAATAGATCTTATAATGATCAGTTTTCAAAAATCACTTTATTTATAATTTTTTCAGGAGATAAATCTCCCCCTAAACTTGAACCATCAGATGCATTACCTCTTCCTTCAAACTCGGAGACTAATTCAGAACCACCAACCCTCAAACCAGTAGAACTCAACCCAGAGCAGAGTAAACTATTCAAAAGAGTCACATTTGATAATGAATCACATAGCACTTGCACTCAGAGCGCACTGGTAATCGGACACCCTCCAGAGCCCACCCTCGCCGGTAGTGGCGATGCGCCAGCGGCGGTCTCCGCGGTGCCGGAGCCAGCAAGCGATGTAAACAGACGCACTTCTGTTCTCTTCTGCAAATCGAAAAGTGTAAGCCCCCCAAAGTCTGCCAAGAACACTGAAACCCAGCCAACTTCTCCTCAGCTAGGGACCAAAACCTTTTTGTCTGTAGTCCTTCCGAGGTTGGAGACTCTTCTGCAGCCAAGAAAAAGGTCGCGGAGCACCTGCGGCGACTCTGAGGTGGAGGAGGGGTCCCCGGGAAAGCGGCTGGACACAGGTAAATGCCCCGGGGTGCTGCGGTCTCTCTCCTCCAGGGCTGTCGCTGGAGCTGCCCGGCGGGGCCCTCAGCTGCTGTTGGCCACGGACGGTCGGGGGCTGGGGTGGCCTGGCGGGGTCTGGTGGCGCACGCGGCGTGTCCCAGGATGTGGGTGGCACGGTGGATCAGGGCGCATGGGGACAGTCCCCTGCGGGCCCGCGTGGCTCCAGCCTGCGGCAGTGAGGCGGCATCCCCCCACTCACCGGGAGCCGCTGATGTGACCCTGGAGCCTGTTGGCCTCGCGTGTTGGGCTTCTGTCCTCAAGTCCCCTGAATTTCTCAAGCTGGGGTGGCCGCAGGCTGGTGGCCTCCCCACGGGCGTGGCTGGCCGTCCTGCCTGAGCCCGTGCAGCTCGGGCGGTGCAGCCGATTGCGCGTGTCATCTGCGTCCGTGCCACCGACGGAGGCCCGGGAGTGTCCGTGCCCAGGGTCCGCCTGTCATGTCTGCACCCGGAGGCGCATTCCGTGGGGGTGGCCAGGCAGAGGTGGCTGGGGCGCGCTCCCTGCCCCACAGCCAACATGCGACTCCTTCTGGTGGCCGGAAGATTCTGTAGAATTTTTGTCCTAACGTGTGCGAAACTTTGCTTCATTCACTTAATGTGACGGAAGTGCTCTGTGCCGCTGCTCGTGTCGGGTGGGTTGGAGCCTTCTCTGTTCCCGCGTGCCGTGAGCTGCGCGGTTGGGCACGGGCTGTGCGTGGAGCTTGTGTCTGTGCTTGTGAGTGGAGACACCGCGCTGTGGCCCGTCGGAGCCGGGCCAGGGGCACACTCCTTCCGCGCTGTGTGTGCGAGCGCCGAGGTCCAGTTGGTGCGCGAGGACAGAAGCCAGAGCGCGTCGTGCTGCAGGCACCTGGGCAGAGCCGCTGGGACGTTGTTCAGGGCTCCAGACCGCGGCCCTGGTGTGCCACAAAGCTGGTGTCAGAGGAGGGGTCCATGGGGCCCGACGGTGGCTCTCAACCAGCCAGGCGGGTCCTGCTGTAGCTGATGTCCCCCCCCCGCCCCCCGAATAGGTGAGGCTCCACAGGCAGCCCGGTGGCCATGCTTGCAGGGGCCTCGGGCGCCCTCGCCCTTGTAGGAGGTGCGGGCTCCCTCCTGCCCTGTGTGCGGCTGAGCGGGGGCCTTGCAGGTGTCTGGTGCCGACGGGAGCTGCGCAGGAGCGTCTGTGAGTGGGCCGCGGCGGGCGACCGGACGAACGCCTCCCCCCGGTGGCATGACTGACGCGGGGGTGTTTGCTTTCTTGTTCCAGAGCGGCAGTAGACTGGCTGCGTGCTGAGTCCTGACGCCGTCCTGCGCGGCCCGGGAGTCTTAGTAGCACTGGGACCTGCGCAGCGCTCGGGCCCAGGCCCGCGCCGCTTCCCGCTGCCCGTCCTGGCGCCTGTTTCTGGCTCTACCTCACCTCCGCCTCCTGGCGCTCTCTGCACGCCCTGGACCGCTCTCTCCGAGGGGCGGCCTCCACTGTCCGAGGACGGGAACTGTTCTGAACCTTCCACTTTTTCCAGAGATTCGTCCGTGTGCTCTGCCTTGTAGGGGGTTTGCTGGCGTCCCACGGCCCGCTGCAAGACTCCCAAGTTAGAGGGAAAACAGACCCTCTCATTTGGAGACGCTCGGCCTCTGGGGGCCCTCTCTGCTCTTGAGCTGTGGGAAGCGCCGGGGGGCGACCCGGGTTAGAGACCCTGACCCCGCGCGTGCTGGTGCCACGCCACCCGGAGCCCACGCTCTGTCTTCTCGCTTCCTCCTTCTGCGATGCTCATCTGTTTCCCAGAACGGACAGCTGGCCCGGGACTTCCGCGCTCCTGGTCTCTGCTCTCGAGACGCCGGCCGTGTGCACGTCACGCGCCGTGGCGTGTGTGTGCGTGTGAGAGACACAAAGACAGAGATCAGAGACCGACGTAGAGACAGACTGAGACACAGAGCAGAGACAGATCCAGAGACAGACAGAGACAGACAGAGACAGACAGATGGAGGCAGACACCGGCCACCTCGAGAGACAGAGACAGAGACAGATGGAGAGACAGAGACAAGGCAGACGGAGACAGAGGCACAGAGAGAGAGACATAGACACAGAGACACAGAGAGGAAGTCACGTTCACCCTCAGGCCGCTCTATGGAGGCTGGTCTTGCGGTGCCCCCAGTCAGACTAAATGGCTTTCTCGCTGTTTTCCAGGTTCTCAGTTTAACCACTAGCATGCTGGGTAGCTCACTCTTTGGACCCTAACTGTCCTCTCTCACCACGTGGACCGGAGCTCTGCTGAGCGGTCACTGCGCCCTGGGGTCTCACATAATTTTGTGGAGGGCACTGGGAGCATCTGTTCAGCCGTCTTCCGAACAAAACACACACCGGCGCGTGGAGGACATGGGCCCCACCCCGCCCACCCCTTCTGTAAGTCAGAGCCAGACGCCCCCGGGAGCAACGGTGCCCCTCCTCGAGCCGGCCGCTGTCGGCAGGGACGCCGCCTCAGCCCGCCCTGACCCCGTGGGTAGGTGTGAACGATGCCGAGGGCGACTTTAGAGCCGGGGGGCGAGACAGCCTCCGGCGCCCGCGGATGACTTGCGTGGACCGCGATTGTGATCCTGCCTTCAGCAGGCACGGGACTGGCCTGGAGGGATTGGGGGCTCCGGGCCAGGTGCAGGGTGCGGCCCGGCCGGAAGATGTGTGAACAGCCGATGCCTCCCCTCGCTTGTCAGTGTCTGTCTTTCCTGGGTTTCTGCCTGGTCTCCTTCTGCCTTTCCGTGCGTCTCCCTGCCGGCCGGGCCCCGGGGAGTCCTGAGCCAGCCAGGCAGCTCTGCCTCTGCTCCCCACGCCGATCGTCTGCTGTGCACGGGGGCCTGCCCTGCCGCCGCCGCCGCTTCCGGGAGGCGGTCTAGGCGAAAGCAGGGTGGTTGGGATCTCATTTGCTGTTTTTATGAAAAGGTTGAAAAACGCAATTGTGTTGCCAGCAGTACAAATAAAGGCGTATGAACGAAGAAGCGGGTGGCCCCAGCACTTCGGGAGGCCGAGCACAGTCGCTGGGCCCCCGGCCTCGGGAGCTGGCCCGGCGGCACACCCTGGGCTGTACTGTCTGGGGTCCCGGGCAGTTCCTGGGCTGGCAGGCAGCGCCCCGGTGTCTGTGCCACGGGGTGTGGTGTGCGGGGAGCGCGGCCCACCCTGCTTCTCTGCCTCCTGCCCCACGAGCAGAAGGTTCCTTGAGGAGCAGTGAGGGTGTGGCGGGTGTGGGCCTCATCCCCGTGGGGGACCACCAGGGACTTCTCACTGCCCGGCGGCCGGGAGCTGTTCCCACGAGCTCGAAGCTGTAATGAAGTTTTCGAGGGCTGAGCTTCTGCCGCTGTTGACCGGCCGTCTCAGGAGGCCCCTTGGGAGCCCCTCCCCACGGGACCCAGCTGTGCCCCAGGAAGGCTCCCCAGGGGAGCTGCTGGGCCAGAGCGTCTTTTGGTTCAGGGTGTTGTGCCCGTGGGGGCCGAGAGGACGGTCCTTGTGTGGCGGGACAGGGCCTGGGCACAGGTCCCACGTGCTCTGGGGGCGTGGCTCCTGCGCTGGAGGCCGCCAGCCTTTCCCGCGTGGCCAGCTTGTCGCCTGGGTTTCGCAGCACGCTGACTCGACGTTCACTGTTGAGAAACGTATGTTTTCCTGAAGTGGTTCGTTAGAGGTGGTGTGGACGTGGTTTCGGCTAGGGCCTCAGGTGCCGCGTGAACGCCTGTTCTTTGCGAGTGGCTTGCGCGCCCATCTCCACGCAGACCCCAAAACCTGCCCTGGCCTTGCGGGCTATGCAGGGTGGGGCTGGGGGCTCCCTCAGCCACCGCTGGCTGGGAGGGAGCGTGTGTCTGTGCAGGGGATCTGTGGGCCGGGAGGGGGCAGAGACGCTGCTGCCCCGGCCTCCGGCCACCTTGAGGATGTTGGGAGGGCTGGGCGGCCTGGGGGGGCTGTGCTCCGGCCCCAGCAGCCTCCTCTTGCCGGGCGTGTCTGTGACGGCTGCTCGTCGGCAGCTGTTAGTGATGTTTCCCTGGTAGCAGCCACACGGCGCGTGTAACTAGTCGCTGTGGGCGTCGGTGTCCTCTAGTGCCCCGGGGAGGTCGTGGGAGCCCCACGTTTTCACTTTCCCCCTTGGTGCCGCCTTCCTGGTGGCAAGTGAAACGTTGGGAACACGGGTGCCGGGTCGTCGTCTTCCCTGGACGCCTCTACACAGGCGCTGGGCCTCGGTCGGACCTTGGCCAGGGCGCTCTGGAGCAGGCGTCTTCTCTTGCTGTTCTGAGCGATGACTGCCCTGCTGGGGACAGGCGCGGGCCCTGGCCGAGCTCTTCCCAGTGCCTCTCACGCCTGCCCCAGCAGTGCCCGCTCCAGCTCTTTAGGGAGAGGTGCGGGTGGAAGGGACCTGGGATCAAGGTGGCAAGTGCCCGGCGAGGTCATCCCGAGTCACCAGGCCCCAGCTCCAAGGTGACCCCGTGCAGAGCTGCTTTGTGGCCGCATGTCCTTGTTGCTCAGGCAGTTGCCCATAGGGCCAGTCGGGTGATGTCCTGGGGCTTCTTCAAAGGCACAGGTGGTGGCTTTGTGGCTTCACTGCTGCCGGGTGCTGGACGTGCACCTGCGGGACTGTGGCCCTGTCCTGCCATCCCTACAGGGAGCGTGGGTGGGGTGGGCTGTCTCTGGGTTGGGGTCTTTGCTGCCTTCTGCAGCTCCTGGGGGACCCTGGGCGTTGCTTCACTCTTCCCCGTGTCCCCGACCTGCTGGCCTGGCTTCCGCTCAGCAGCTGCGCTTTATGGGCCACGACTGTCCAAACGCCTTGGGCGAGTTCGGCCCCCGCCAGCTGCCCTGCCTGCTGGGGTGCGGACGTGAGCACAGCGGTAGCTCGGTGCTCTCGGAACCGGTACTGCTGAGTCGCAGGGCATTGGAACAAGACGTCTCCAGGACTTACTCCAGGAGAACAAGTCGCTTCGGGCTGTCCTGTGAGCAGTGGCCTGCTGCCCGCGGCTGTGTTTCTCGGCTGAGTTCATTGAACGCGTGCTTTGGCTGCTGAGAAAGTAGCGTGTAAAGTCGATGAGGAAACCCCGTAATCTGGCCGCCTCCTTCAGAAAACGTTTAAAGAATCAGATTTAACTTTTTTTTTTTTTTTAGATCTTATTTATTTATTTGACAGAGATCACAAGTAGGCAGAGAGGCAGGCAGAGAGAGAGGAAGAAGCAGGCTCCCTGCTGAGCCCGGAGCCCCATGCGGGGCTTGATCCTGGGACCCTGAGACCATGACCTGAGCCAAAGGCAGAGGCTTTAACCCACTGAGCCACCCAGGCGCCCCCAGAGTTAACGTTCTTTTTGAGCATGGGAATGAGATTGCTTTTGGGAAGAGAAATGTGCCAAGTGTCCCAGCTGTCGGGCCCCGAGGGAGCTGCCCGCTTGCCCTGTTGGGGCGTCGGGTGCTTCAGGAGGCAGCGGTGCGGTTCAGAGTTGCCGTGGTTCTGGGTGAACTGTGTTTTGTTCGGCTACACAGACTGTTGGCAAACCGGGGGGTGGTCACGGTCGCCTCCCCAGTGGTCCTGGCACTGTGGGCCGCGGGGCACAGGGCTAAAGGGCGCGTCGCCTGCTTTCACGTGTCCGGCGTGTTCTTGAGTGCGTGTGTTTCCTCGGACTTGCTGTTCCCCTTGAAGCTCCTGTGTGAACCTGTTCTTGGTGGCGAGGGGCCTCACCCAGGCAGGGCTGGTCCCCAACGCGGGGGCTCGTCATGTGGCAGAGTCCTTTGAGCTGGGGAGGACGACGCGGGTGCGCTCGGCTTGGCCTTTGTGGGGCCTGTGCAGACCGCGTTGCTCTGTGTTGAAGAGCGCCGTGTTGGGACCAGCGGTCTCTGGGCTCAGAGGGCACCTCCGTGTCTCTGCCTTGCACGCTGCGGGGTGGGGGTACGGGCTACCGGATGCCGCGTGGCCTCGGACGGGAGCGCTCTTGCGCAGCGTGGTCCGGCGCGTGGGACTGAGGTGCCCCTGGGCCTGTGTTGCAGGTCTCACCAATGGCTTTGGGGGTGCACAGAGCGCGCAGGAGCCGGGCGGCGCCCCGGGGAGGAGAGCCGCGCCCCGACGACGCTGCGCCTCCGAGTCTAGCATCGCCTCCAGCAGCAGCCCGCTCTGTGACGCGAGGTGGGCCCTGCCCCGCTTGCTGACCTGCGCCCGCCTGCCCTGCCCTCCCCCTCCCGCCCCAGGGGCTTGTGCCTCCTGTGTTCCACCTGCCTCGTGGAGCTGAACCAGAGATGGGAAACTAACTTGGTGGAAAACGGGCAGTTTCTGAATCTGGTTACACTTGTTCTTTATCTTTTCCTCCCAAAGTCGTGTGCTCATGGGAAGGGTGGCGAGCACAGCACCCCCTGTCTGCCCCGTGGGGGCCCCGCACGCTCCGGGTTGTTGGGTGCATCTGCCCCGTGTGCCTTCTGGAGCCCGGCTCCGGCTGCAGACGGAGCGCAGGGGAAGGAGCGCGTCCTGACGCAGCTTTGCTTTTCCTCCTGAAGCTTCAGCGCGCCCAGGTGTGGCCGGGGCAAGCCCGCGCTGGTGCGTAGGCACACGCTGGAGGACCGCAGCGAGCTGATCTCCTGCATCGAGAACGGGAACTACGCCAAGGCCGCCCGGATCGCCGCCGGTGAGTCCGCGCCCCGTCCTCCGCGGGCCGCGATGCGGGCACCCGCTCTGCCGGGCGGGGAAGAGCTGGCCTCCGTCCCGGGGGACGGTGAGCTCCACGCGCACGGGGACGGCTGCCGCTCGCGGCAAGGGGGGCCGTGGGGACCACGGGGACGGCTTTGTCCTGCACATTATCGTTTCGTGTGGGGGGTACTCAGTCAAAATGTCCGCTGGTTGTGAGACTCTGGAGGCCACCGACGTTAGGCTCGGTGGCCATTTGCAGCCACACGTGGGGGACCGCTGGCCTGCCGGTTCCCCACATTTCCGCATCCGGTGGAGCGCGAGGGTGCTGGCCGGGCCAGGCCTTGGGGTCAGGTGGGAGTGGGTCTACTGGGACTCCTGCAGGGTGGCCTGAAACATGCCCGGTGCCCGGCCCTCCCGATGACGCCCCGTGTCCTTCCTTTCTCTGCCCAGAGGTCGGTCAGAACAGCATGTGGATTTCAACCGATGCTGCGGCCTCCGTCCTCGAGCCTCTCAAAGTCGTGTGGGCCAAGTGCAGTGGCTACCCCTCGTATCCGGCCCTGGTGAGCCTCGGGGCAGCGGGCTGTGGGGCCACGACTCTGGGCTGTGCGTCGTGTGGGTCCGTGGGGCTGCCCTTTGGGGAGCCAGGGTGCTGAGCTGTGGGGTCCTGAGCCCCGAGTCTGGGGGCCGTGCCGCTGCTGTTGTCGGGACAAGTGTCCCCTGAGCGTCGGCCGGGGGACGTGTGTGCGGGGCCAGGGAGCAGTGTGTTCCGGGGCCGTGGCAGACGGGCCCTCAGACGTGACCTCCCTTGACAGATCATTGACCCCAAGATGCCGCGTGTGCCCGGCCACCACAACGGGGTCACCATCCCGGCCCCGCCGCTGGACGTGCTGAAGATAGGTGAGCACATGCAGACCAAGGCTGACGAGAAGTTGTTCCTCGTTCTCTTCTTCGACAACAAGAGAAGCTGGTGAGTGCAGGGGCGCGGGCCGCGCCGGGGCCGGCCTTGGGCTTGCTGTCGCGCCGTTCGGTGCTCCAGGGTCCTGCTGGGGGACAGCTGACCAGACCCTGTCACTTCCTCTCCCGTATGGGTCTGCACGGTGCTCTTGGGCCTGGGGTCCTACAACCCCCACGGTGCTCGGGTCCCTTGTCCCCGAGCACGCATGGGGTGCGCGTTAGTGGTCTCCGTGCCGAGAGCTTCCTGTGCCGGCGAGGGGCTCCCTAGCGTGGAGGGGCCGTGCGGGGCCAGTGGAGGGGTGTAGACCGATCGCGCTGTGTGTGCTGCTGGCGGCCGGGGCGCTCCTCACCCGTGTCCCTCTCCTCACCGTGACCTGGTCCTGGTCAGACGTGGTGGGGGCTTGTGCCCGCCGTGTCTGGTCAGAGGGCCGGGCGGCCGCCCCACAGCCTGGTCTACCTGCCCGCCCCTCCTGGCGTGGCCCTGCCCTCCCCTGCCCGCTGTGCGAGGGAGGGTCTGTGTGTGCCCGTGGTGGCCACTCAGGTAAGGTAAGGGCGGCTGATGGGTTGTGCTGGTCTCCCGCCGGCCTCCAGGGTGCAGCGGCCCCTTGGTAAGTGCCGTGGAGGAGCCGTGGTGAAGACTTGATTTGCACACGGTCCCTGAGCCCCCGGCCCCTCCCAGGTTCACAGGAGGGTCAGGCCGTGCCCCCCGTCCGCGGCCCCGGGGCTGGTCAGGGCTGGCTGATCGGGCTGGCCCTGGAGCGCCTGGCGCCCACCGCGCATCCCCCCAGCCCAGGAGCTCGGAGCTGCTGGGTCCCCGTGGGCGGCCCTTACCGCTCCCTCTTCTCTCTCTTAAAAAGGCAGTGGCTCCCCAAGTCCAAGATGGTCCCCCTGGGCATGGACGAGACCATAGACAAACTGAAGATGATGGAGGGGCGGAACTCCAGCATCAGGAAGGCCGTGAGGGTCGCCTTCGACCGCGCCATGAGCCACCTGAGCCGCGTGCACGGGGAGCCCACCAGCGACCTCAGTGACATCGACTGACCCGCCCGCCTTCGCGTGGCCTTGTCCATAGTGTGGATAAGTTGTACATGCGTGTATATTGTTCCAGACTTAACTTATTCTGATCTCTCGGCCTGGTTCTTTCCTTCGTCCTCCGCGCGGAGGGCCGGTTTTATTTCCAAGTTCTCTGGGAACATCCCCGTCTGGGCGCTCTGAACGGCGCGGCTGCGTCCTCCGGCTGGTCTGTGCCGCCGCGCGTCCGGCTGGAGGCCGCTGCTCGCGTCACTTTCTCTGACCTGTAGCTTTTTTTTAAAGACTTTTGAATGTTTAATAATTTTGTAAATCATACTCTTTACACGGAGTACCACTATTTAATAAGACGGGATGTAAATTTACAATGACAAATGTGTATTTTAAGAAAGAAAATGACATTATTTTGATGGTACTTTGTGGAAAGAGGTGGAGAGTAGGTTTATGTACATCACTGGCAAATCACCAAAAACACTCCGCCGTCCCCCGTGAGGGCCGGGGCGGGCGCGTCCTCTGGGTGTCGCGTCCTCGCCGGCGCCGCCGGCCTCCAGCCTCTGCCGCCTGCCCTCGCCTGTCCACGGGTGTGCCTCCCAGCGGGATATTTATTGTAGAAAGTGTACTCATTCGCTTTATAATGAAAGATAAATTTGCAGAAGTATATTGATATGCATTTTTATACAAGCACATAAAAATTCAACTTGCTTTGGGAGCCGGATGTGTTGGTTGTTGTGTAAATGACTCTGGCTGTGTGTTCTTTGATTTTGTACCTTGTAATCTTTTGTTTACAACGAGGGGCTTTCTGTAACTTGTTTTAATTTAGAACACTTTGGTAGCAATAGAAACTTTGGATACATTTTTGTATGGTACATGTGATGTATATAGAATTAGTACTTTATTTTTATTTTTAAGAGGTAAAGCATTATGTTAGGGGAAAAGGTAGGGTGGGTTTCCAAAAATGCGGTTTTTATATTAAAAAATAAAGTCAAGATTTGGACGGTGTGGCCACTTCATTCCTCCCTCTCTAGGGCGCTGGGCGGGCGCGTGCCAGCCTGTCCCCGCCGGCTCATCGAGGCACGCGACATGCCTTCCTCTTAAAGTTGTCACGGGATGGCATTATTTATTATTTTACCTAATCATATTTTTATTTTAAACTGGTAGTTTTAAAATTTTTAAATGTTTTTTCTTTTTCCCCTTCAGTCTCTATTGTTTGTAACATCTCCATAGAAACTTGAAAATAAAATGTCTTCCTTTGATAGCTTGTCCTGTGTCTGACGGACGCTTTTTATCCACTGTGGCCCTCGGCGGGGGGCTGCTGGCTGCGGGGGGGTCACGGTGGGCCCGACGCTGGCTGCGATCTGCGAACAGAGCGGGGGCTGCACCCAGGCACCCCCCCAGTCCCCTGCTGGGGCGGCAGCCGAGATTGCTGGGGAGGGCGGCTGGTGGCCCCTCCCACCACGGTCCACCACTCACGGTCAGGGTCGTGGTCACGGTCACACCGAAGGCTGGAAGAAGGTGCTGTCGGGGTCTGCGCAGAGTGAACTTTCCGTTCGTGGCGTCCATTGGAGTGGAGTCGTGCCTCCCAGCGTGTTCCCAGTCGCCTGGGACAGGCTGCAGGGCTGCGGGGCTCCCACGGGGACCTGCCCCGGACCCCACCACGTGCTGCTTTCGGGGGTTCTTCAGAAGCCAGCCTGGCCCGCCAGGCTCAGGGCTCAGGGCTGGGGTCGGGGCTGCGGCCAGGCAAGGTGAGAGGGGATGTGGGACGGGCGGCGCCTGCCCAGCAGGGGCTGGTACGTGCTGGCACCTCGGGGCTCTGCTGGGTCACCTCCCGGGGGCAGCCCACTCCGCAGCCACTGGAAGGGGCGGAAAATGGTCCCTGTTTGTCTAGGTTTTTGGCATCAGCAGCAGAAGTCAGCATCCCAGGAGGGGAGCTGCTGGGAGGGGTGGGGGTGCAAGGGCCCAGCGCCAGCGGGGGGACCCTTGGTGGTCGGAGCCGGGCAGCCTGGGACGGACGGCAGGCTCCGACCTCGCGCTCTGGGTCAGCCCCGCTGGACGGCAGGCTCCGACCTCGCGCTCTGGGTCAGCCCCGCTGGACGGCAGGCTCCGACCTCGCGCTCTGGGTCAGCCCCGCTGGACGGCAGGCACCGACCTCGCGCTCTGGGTCAGCCCCGCTGGACGGCAGGCTCCGACCTCGCGCTCTGGGTCAGCCCCGCTGGACGGCAGGCTCCGACCTCGCGCTCTGGGTCAGCCCCGCTGGACGGCAGGCACCGACCTCGCGCTCTGGGTCAGCCCCGCTGGACGGCAGGCACCGACCTCGCGCTCTGGGTCAGCCCCGCTGGACGGCAGGCACCGACCTCGCGCTCTGGGTCAGCCCCGCTGGACGGCAGGCACCGACCTCGCGCTCTGGGTCAGCCCCGCTGGACGGCAGGCACCGACCTCGCGCTCTGGGTCAGCCCCGCTGGACGGCAGGCACCGACCTCGCGCTCTGGGTCAGCCCCGCTGGACGGCAGGCACCGACCTCGCGCTCTGGGTCAGCCCCGCTGGACGGCAGGCTCCGACCTCGCGCTCTGGGTCAGCCCCGCTGGACGGCAGGCACCGACCTCGCGCTCTGGGTCAGCCCCGCTGGACGGCAGGCTCCGACCTCGCGCTCTGGGTCAGCCCCGCTGGACGGCAGGCACCGACCTCGCGCTCTGGGTCAGCCCCGCTGGACGGCAGGCACCGACCTCGTGCTCTGGGTCAGCCCCGCTAGCCTTCTCTCCTGCTACACTTGTAGGTCATCTGGGGCCGGGATTCTGTGGTCTCTGGGCTGCCCGGGAGACCCTGGGGGACACGGGGCCTGGGGGCTCAGGCTTGGACCCGCTCAGTGTCTCTGCTCCAGGCGGTGAGGCTCTGCTCGGAGTGTGAAGGGGCAGAACCATAGCCTGGGTCCTCAGGTGTCCAAGGTGTGGGCCGCGCTCATGGTGTGGCTCAGCTCAGGGCCCCTGCGTCCCCACCACCCTGGCGGGGCCTTCTTGCTCCTGCTCTCAGTTGGCAGAGTTTGTGGTCTCCCCATGACAGACGGGGACCCTGTGTCCCTTCCTGCTCATGCCCTCTCTAGGGTCTCACGCCGCCCAGGTTCATGTGCTCTGGGATCACCGCCTTGGCGAGAGCAGGCTCTCCTTCCCAGGAGCGCTTGTGGCCCAGACTCCCGCAGATCCGCACCACCACCGCCGCCCCGCCTTGCCCCCTCGCCCTCGGAGTAATGACTGCGGCCCTCCAGGGGCCCGTGTAGCCGGACGAGGCCAGCAGACCCGACCCATGGGACATAATGGGAAGTGTCCCTTCAGGGAAGCGCCCTCAGGGAGGAGAGCTCTTTCCTGCTGTTTTTTCTTCTCTGTTGGCTGGAATGTGGACGTGGTGGCTGGGGCCGCAGCAGCCGTTTCGTGTGGTGGAGATGGCAAGAGCCGCAGGGGAGAGTAAGCCGGTCTCGGAGCCACACAGCTTTCCTGAGGATTGATTTACTTGTGTGACAGAAACACACATTTATACCCTTTTAAGGCCACAGTTATTTTTCTTGATAGGTGTATTTCACATGGGTGAAAGTGAAATAATGAAAATTCCAGGAAAACATGAACTGATCATTTATGGCCACGGAAGTGGGTTGCCCTTTACAAATGTGACTACAGTTCTGGAGACTATAGCAGAAAATAGTAACGTATTTAACAGCATAAAATTTAAAGGTTTGTGCGTGCATGTCCTCAGATCTGTTAGTGTCAAAAGACCGTTTCCAACCCAAGCCGCAGAAAAGGGCTTTCCTTACACATGAAGCTTTACCAGTCGTCGTCTTCTTCTTCTTCTTCTCCTTTTTTTTTTTTTCTTAAAAGATGTATCTATTTGGGGGGAAGGGGCGGGGGCGGGGAGAAGGGTCCCAACCGGACGAGCCGAGCGCAGGACATGATCCCACCGTGGGACGGTAGGACGTGATCCCATGAGCCCGAGATCAGCTGAGATGAAGAGTCAGAGGCTCGGCTGAGCCCCCCAGGCCGCCTCACGAGTAACTCATCTTGAAGAGACCAGCTGTGGGATGAAGACGACGGACAGACGACAGACGCCGCTCACAGATAGGGAAACACTGGGCTCTAACGCAGAAGAAAGAGCGTGCCCCGGGCCCTGGCGCCACACCGTGCCCAGGGCCCAGGGGCTCTGCTTCCAGACGTGCTCTCGCTCGGCCCCGCACTGCCTGTGTTGCTGTGGTCCCGGCCCGGAGCCCAGGCCGCCCGCTGCCTCCGCCGGGCATCCCCGAGGTGCTCGGCCCCGCCCCCGGGCGTGTGGGGCTCTCAGAGGTCACAGGCGCCCCGAGCGTGTTTGCCCCCACAGCCGTGTTTGTGGTGCGGATGTCCGGGCGCGGAGGGAGAGGCAGGCCTGTGCGCACTCGCTGTGTGCTCGGGGCTGTGGCTGCCGTGCCCCGGCCTGTGCTCCCTGTCGGCCCCCGGGACAGACCCTCCCCAGCGGCCCAGGCTCTGACCGCCAGCTGCGCCCTCCTGGCGTTTAGCAGGGACTCTGCATTGGACTCGAGCACAAGACCTGCTGGTGGCAACTTGCAGCCGCCAGGCGTCCCTGAGACAGCAGCGCGTGTGTCTTACCTTCCACGGGGCAGGCACTGCGGTGGGCCCGCGTGCCGGGTGAGTCGTGGCCGCACTTTCTGGGAGCTGTCCTGAGTGGCCTCCCAGGGAGGCTCACGCTGGGCCAGGGCTGCTGGGTCCTGTGATCCCTGGGGCGGGGGCCCCTCCCGCGTGCCTGGAGCCCAGCTCAGCTCCGAGGGGGCCGTGGGGCGAGGGTCGTGCCGTGAGACTGGGCGTTCCGCCGGTGGGGTCCGACCGGAGGGACCTTGTCTGAGTTCTGGGGGGCTGGCTGAGAAGGGAGGGCTCCGGAGGGCAGGGGGCTGGGGACCCCCACGGGCAGGGCCGGTTTGGGACAGGGGTGTGGACAGGAGCCGCCCTGTGCCGTGGGGGGCCTGCAGGGCTGCATGCAGCGGGGCGGCCAGGAGGGTGGAGCAGGGCTGCGGGTTCTGAAGAAGACTCACACGGCTGTACCCTCCGGTTTGAAGGGGAAAATCCGCTTTACTGATCGGTAAGAATCTAACAGAAACGAAGAGGAAAAGGGAGATGCGCGCAGAGGTGGGCGCGGGAGGGGGCGCGGAGGACGGCGCGGCGGTCCCATCCACCCGCTGCTCACAAGGTCGAGCCTCCTCAGCGGGGAGCCCGGCGGGCCGCCCTGGGCAGGGCTTCCCACCCGCCATCCCCAGAAGGGCCGTATTTTAGGGCAAACGACGGGCGTGAAGTTAAAGGTTTGCTCACGCACGTGCGGTTTGGAGCGACCTGCATCTCCGTGTCCTTGCGTCTGCGCCTTCCAGGAGCCCGGCCGGTGCGTCCGCCTCCCAGATTCCGTCCGGGGCAGCCCGCAGCCCCGGGGCGCGTGAGGGGGCGGGGACAGACTCACAGGTCTTGGCGTCCAGACCAGAAGGGCCGTTTCTGACCTGGAGGCCCGCGATGTCCACTCACCGGGCTCCCGCGGTCACCCGCGCAGCACGCGTCTCACACACGACGTTCCTCCGTCTGCGTCTGCGGGTCGGGGTGGTCGGCGACGCGGGCACGGGTCACAGGAACCGCCGTCCGTCCGGCAGGATGAGGCCCGGGGCGGCCCCTGCGGGTGGGAGGCCAGCCCCGTGGGGCCACTCTCCTCGGCGGCCAGGCAGTGTGAGGGACTGGGTGCGGCCCTCCCGGGGGACTGCCACCAGCGCGCTGGAGTGGAGTGCGCGGTATTTTCTCTGGATGAGAAAAGGCAGATTTAACTGGAACTGACCGGCCGCGGGGCCCGTGCGAATCGGAGACTGTGGGAGGAGGATCCGTTTGGAGGCGTCGACACCGGCGGCAACTCTCCCCGGCGTGCGCCGCAGTTCACTCTGATCGCAAACGTTGAGCTTCGCGGGCGCCGTTGGCCACCGGAGACCGTGACCCCCCCCACGCAATACGCTCCTTGATTTCACTGTCATTATCTCTTAATTAAATCGTGTTGTTGATGGCGTTTGCTGTCGAGCTTCTACCGACTGTTCCAGGAAGTGGTTGTGGGAGCTGCGAGGGGGCCGGGCCGTCAGGCTCCGCAGCCTTGCGGGACCCTCCTCGTCGCTGCGGACCCCACGCCTGTCATTCTGCTCACGGATGGCCCGACCTACCACCCAGCCCACTTCCGTCCCGCGAGGTCTCGGAAGCCAGCCCGGCCGCAGTCTGCGACGGCTCCCGGTGTGTCCGGCGGCCGGCGACACGCCCCTCCGCATTGGCCAGGTTGTCCCCGACTCCCCTGGAATTTCTCGAAGGTTTGGCATTAGGGCCCTGGACCTAGACGCCAGCGGCCTTTGCTGTGAAACCAAACCACCACAAGGTGGCAGCTCAGGCCACGCACACTTACTCTCTCAGGGTTTCTGGGGCGCTGGGCTCTGCACGGGGGTCACGCGGCCATGGTCTTGTCGGGAGCTGCGCTGGGGCGCACAGGCTCAGGCTCAAGTTGCGGGCACCGTTCCGTTCCTGCATTGTAGGACTGCGGTCCGGCTTCCTGCTGGCTGTTGGCCAGACGGCCCCTGCACGTGCTGCCCGCCAGTGTGGCAGCTTCCGTGGTCGGCCAAGGAGAGAGCAACCCAGGAAGAGGGGATGACCGTCCAGCGTAACGCAACCACGTGCACAGAGGCACGTACCCGCGCCACTCTCACCCGATTTTCGGGTTGGTCTCCCCAACACTCAAGTCGAGGAAGCCACACGAAGGTGTGGGCACCGGGGTGGGGAGGCCTAATACCTCTGAGCCCCTTCAGGCGAGCCTTACCCCCCAGTGGTCTGAGCCCCCTGCGCAGCCCCACGTGCCTCCTGGGGATGGAAAGGCCCCGACATCCCGCCTTGCTGAATTTGCCAAACTGTCCTGAGCCTCGCTCCGCTCACTGCCCGCCCCTTGGGCCTGCCCTGCCACACTCTGGGACCTTTTCTCCTCCTGCTGCCTCTCCTGCTGCCTTCCCCTCCTTGGCTGCCCAGCCCGCCAGCGCAGGTACACATGTATGTACCTAACAACAGAGGGTGAACATGTATAAGGCGAAGCTTGGCAGCCCTGCCAGGAAGAGGGGAGCAGTCCACTGCGTGGACACCCTCCACGGCCACACCTCCCCTGTCAGCGTCGGAGCAGCCGCACCCTCCACCAGAAGTGGACAGAACCCACGGGCAGTTACAGATGCGTAATTGCGCTCAACTCCACCATCAACCAACTGGCCGCGAGTGACATCCGCAGACCACTTTATCCAACAAGAGCAGAACACACATTCTTCTCAAGCTTACATGGAACATTCTCCAAGATGGACCACGATCTGGCCCAGGAAGAGCACCTTAACAAAAGCCTAGAAATCACACAAAGTTTGCTCTTAGACCACAAGAATTAAACTTAGAAATCAATCCAATATAGTGCACTTAGAAAAGTCCCAATGCTAGGAATAAAACTAGAAATCACTAAGAGAAAGATCGCTGGAAAGTCTCCCAAATATTTGGGGAATAAATAACACATAGGTCAAAGAAAAGTTCCAAGAGCAATTTAAAAATATTCTAATTGAACTAAATGAAAATGGAACTACGAATGATTAGATGGGTAAGATACGGCAAATGCAGTGTTTAGAGATAAATTATAGCCAGATGCACATTTTAGAAAAGAAAAGATCTAAAATCAATAATTAAGCTTTCACCTCAGGTAACTAGAAAAAGAAGAGCAAATTAAATCCAAAGTAAGCAGAAGAAAACAAACAAGAAACAGACAGAGGGGCGCCTGCCTGGCTCAGTCAGTGGAGGATGCAACCCTTGATCTCAGGGTCATGAGTTTGAGCCCCATGTTGGGTGTAGAGATTTCTTAGAAATAAAATCTTTAAAGAAAAAAAAAGGAGTTAATGAAATTGGAAATAGGAAAATAATAGAGGAGACCACTGTAACTAAAAGTTGGTTCCTGGAAAAGATGACTAGATTGATAAACCTTTAACCAAGCCACCTAAGAAAAAGAGAGGCAATGCATAAGTTACTAATATAAGAAAGGTGGTTCATCGTTACAGATCCTACAGGCATTAAAAGGATAATAAAGGGGGGGACGCCTGGGTGGCTCAGTGGGTTTAAGCCTCTGCCTTCACCTTGGGTCATGATCTCAGCGTCCTGGGATCGAGCCCCGGATTGGGGGGGGTCTCTGCTCAGCAGGGAGCCTGCTTCCTCCTCTCTCTCTGCTGCCTCTCTGCCTACTTGTGATCTCTGTCTGTCAAATAAATAAATAAAAATATTAAAAGCTTTAAAAAAAAAGGATAATAAAGGGATGTTATGAAGAATTCCATGCCACAAATTTGATAACTTTAATAAAATAGACAAATTCCTTGAAAGACAGAATCTACCAAGAGGCGCACAGGACGGATAGACAATCTGAATGGTCTATGCGTATTAAAGGAATTAAATCGATAATCTCCAGCCTTCCGAAACAGAGAGCACCAGGCCCGATGACTTCACTGGAGGACTCTAGCAAACGTTTAAGGAATAAATTGTACCAATTCTCTACAATCTGTTCCAGAAAATAGAAGTAGAGGGAACACCTTATACCTTACTCTATGAGGCCACTATGCCCTACCACCAAGACAAAGACATTACAAGAAAACTCTATTTCTTATCAACATAGATGCAAAAATCCTCGGCAAAATATTAACAAATCAAACCCAACTGTATGGAAAGATGATACAGGGAGCTTGAACAGGTGAGATTTATCCCAGACACGGAAGGCGGGGTCAACACTGGAGAATCAGCGAGCGCACTCCATCACACCAACAGAGCAGAGAAGAGAAATCGTGTGATCACACCTAGAGATGCAGAATCCAACACCCACTCATGATGACCGCTCTACACAAAATAGGAGTAGAGGCCATCCTCCTCAGCTTGGGCTGAGGGGGTGTTGTACTTGATGGTGAGAAACTAGAGGCTTTCCCACTCATGTTTAAAGACTCAGTGCAGAGACACCTTCTCCAGGAAGGCTTCTGGATTTCCTCTCTCTCTCCCACTGTTGAGTGAGGGGCCACTTCTGGGGTGTCCACAGCTCCTGGTGTAATTGTGACTTGTTATCTGTGCGTCTGCTGCTGCTCTGAGCTCTCTGAGAGTGTGCTCATTGTCCCTGAGTCTGGCAGGGGGCCATGTGCAACAGACGTGTGCAGGAGGGGTGAAGCCACCAAGAGGAATGAGGTCAGTTCTGTAAGGGCAGGCCATTACTCAAGGAGTTTTTAGAGGGAGGAGCTGAATCTGGGTGAGGGGCAAAGTTTAGATGTTCATTGACTGGTGTCAGCTGGGTGCTTGGGAGGGAAGTTGCTGAGGTATGTGCGGAATCTAGGCCAGGGACAGACAGCCAGTCTCTAGTGGCTGTTTCCTCCCCTGTGTGGACACCGGTGTGTGATGGGTGGGTGGAGGCCACCTCTCAGGATGTTGGTAATCAGCCCAAGGAATGGGCTCCCAGAGGTGAGTGGGCTGTTACCCACCATCCACTGTCCATCCAGCATCCAGCATCCAGCATCCAGCATCCGCCGTCCGCCACCCGCTACCGCGTACCCATCCGTGTACTCACGCTTCCGTCCGTTGATTGGATGTTGTAGGATGAATTCGGAGGCCTGGGCATGTCAGAGTGCTTGAAATCTAGACGGGAGGGCATTCTCACACGCTGCATCCCAGGAATACCCTTGTTCAGCCGCCCCGCCTCGTTCCTCTGTACCTCAACAACGACCGATGCCTGCGAGGGGCGGAGATCTGGGGTGCGGAGGACAAACACAGGTTTGGCTGTCAAGGAGTTCATATTCTAGGAATTTAAATCGTACTCAACAAGCTTGAGTAATGGATGGGAAACAGGGCCAAGTAAGTATCTTTGGAGGATGAAGCCTCAGCTTTGCTGGTCAATGCAGGAATTTTCCAGTGAAAAGGAAATCACAGAGGAACAGTGAGGGAAGAGATGTAACTTTTGGACTACGTGGGGAGAGTGGGCTCTCCCCCCGAGCCTGGATCTCCCGACTCTCAGCACAGATCAGTGACCAGCAGAGCGGCCTGAGGGAGCGCACTTCCGATCAGAGGTCAGGTGGGAGGAGGTGAGGCTTAGGCAATACCCACCTCTTTTAAATGCTCCAGGCAGCAGAGACTGGCAAACGTCTTCACCCTCTTTCAGTCAATCCCGTACCCAGCCTCCGCTCCTGGCAACCACCGATCTCGTACCCACCCTGCAGTTTCGCCTTTTCCAGAACATCCGATGAAAGGACTCACACAGCATGTTGCCTGAGCACGTTTTACGTGCGGCGCCGGGAGCTCTTCCTCTTCCGTGGGGAGCACTACTCTATTGTGCGGACGGACAGAACTGTTTTAATCGCTCACGCGTGTCAGGTCGTTTCTAGAACTTGCCGTATGCGCGTTCGGTTCACGGGAGAGGGCACGTGTTTTCGTTTCTCTTGGGCCAACACCCAGGAGTGCGATTGGTGAATAACGTGCGAAGTGTGGGTTTCACTTCCTGAGAAGCTGCCCGTCTGTTTTCCAAAGAGGCGGCTTCACTCCACACTCCCGCCAGCCACAGAAGAGACGTTTCCCAACTTCGCTTCCTTGTCAGCACTCGATATTGTCCATTTTTTGAAGAAATAGTGGTGAAAAATTTCCCAAATTGGATGAAGGTTATAAAATCACAGTCTAAAAGTCTCAATAAACTCAAAGAACATGAAGAAAATTACACCGAGGTGCACTGCCTGACAAAACCGCAAGGGCAGGCAGAGGCACAGAGGAGGCGCCGACAGCTGACTTGTCCTCAGGGACATGCAGGCCAGGAGGCGGCGGCGCGTCCCTGTAAAACACGGAAGAGGAACCCCGTCAACCCAGACCCCTGTCCAGTCCAGCATTTTTCAGAATCGCAGGCAAAATACTTGCAGGCCCACGAGACCTAAAGAATTCATGGCCAGGACACCCCGAGGGACCACAGACTGTCCCTTCATTTTCTTGCCGCTGCCGCTCAGACCCAGCTCTCGGCGTCCAGCTGCAGGGGACGCTGGCCTATGGCTGCCCTCCTGAGGCGTGGAGGCCAGCACAGAGCCTGGCTGATCAGAAGAGGGACTCCTTTTGGGGGTGCCAGGGCAGGCAGGGCAGACTCTGAGAGTGTCCCTTTCCCGACACGGAGAGATCCTGCAGAGCCAGGACTGCTGGTGTCGCTGGTGAGGCCCCCAGGCTCGTCGTTGGCTGCTGTCCCTGTCGTGGCCGGTTCCGCCGCTGTCCCACCCGGCTTGTCTTCCTGAGCATCCGGCCGTCTGCCCGCGGGACTCCAGAGAGCCGGCTGGTTCTAGCCTCGTTCCCGCGTCCGAGCAGCCCGGTGCGTGCTGCACACAGCTCCCTGCCTGCGGCTCCGGGGCTCCGGGGACGGGCTGCGGTGCGCGCCAGCCTGCAAAGACTGAGGCACGTCGAACCCTCCCCACCCCAGTGGCGGCCCTTTCGAGCTCAGAGGCCGTAGCTTCATCTGAAGGTTTGGTCTTGATTGTTCTTGTTCTCGGTGGGAAACCCAGCCCCGTGAAGAAGTGGGTTTGGAGGCAGTGGGGGTGTTGGAATCCCGTGTCCTCCTCCTGCGGACCCCACCAGCCCAGCTCCGGGGTCTTTCCGCTTGTACCTAGCATGCGTGGGGCACGCGCTGTGGGGGCGTGAGACGGGGGCGTGAGACGGGGCCCTGTCGGGGCGGCTCCCTGTGCGTCGGCATTTTGGACGATTTCCCTGCGGAGCCCTGATCGCCACCCGACCTCAGCGTTGCCCTCCAGAAGCAAATGCGGCCTGTCGGGCTAAATGCCGGAACGTGCAGCGCTAGTTTCAGAAAGTCTGGTAAGACCCCGGCTCTCGGCTGTCTCCAGGTCGTTGTCTGATCTGCACATCCTGATCTCCGATACGTGGTGACATCGGCTCCTCTGCAGGCTCACACCTGTCAGCGGCCGCCCCTCACCAGGCGTGGACTTCGCGGGTGGCCCCGGGACGGCGTGGTCGCCCGCCCTCCGCGGGCCCGCTGCTTGTCTCCAAGAAAACATTTCGGAGGGATTTGAAAACCTTGTTTCTGCCTCAATCATAAATCAAAACCTGATTAGCCGTCCATGTCCAACTTTGCAGACAATAGTCACTCCAGCTTCTCGTCACGGTGCCGCGCTCACGGGGGTGTTGAGGCTTCGGTTCTGCTTGTCGGTGAAAGCGTCAGTCACCACCTTCCAACGCACGATCACTTCCGAAGTCCTCCCGTGTGAGCCCAGGGGCTGTGGGGAGCCAGGAGGGACGGAGCACCCGTGTTCACCGTTCAGCAGGGGCCTGTGCGTGGCGGGGGCGCCTAGGTTCCCCTCAGGGCGCTGTGATGTCTGGGCCCACCCAGATCCGACAGCTGGGGCTGCGGGGGGCCGAGCGTCCTGGAAAATGGAGCCCCGCCCCCTCCCTTGAGGACGGCGAGGTCCCTGTCGCCTAAGTGGCGTGTCTGGCTTTCGGAAGATCACGGTCCACTCCCCAGCGTTCTCGCCGGGCTGGGCCCTCGGGCCCCAGCGGCCCCCGGGACGCTGTGAGGACGGGCGCTCTGGGGTCTCTCCTGGCCGCCGCCTGCCTCCTGCTGACCCTGTGGGCGCTGGTGCTGGACAGGCCCGGTGGCTCCCCGCGGCCCGAGAATGTCACGGTCACAGACACCGTCCGCCTGGGTGTTGTCACTGGGTTTCAAGGAACAAACTATAAAGTTGCCCAGGGTCTATTTAAAATAAAAACAAAAGATGTTTATTTATTTACTTATTTAGAGAGCCAGCAAGCAAGCAGGGGGAGGGGCAGAGGGAGGACGAGCTCCCCAGAGCCCCACGCAGGGCTCCGTCCCACGCCCCCGAGATCGTGACCCGAGCCAAAATCAGGAGTCGGACGCTTTGCGGGCCGCACCACCCCCAGTGCCCCAAGAGGATTTTCCTTTCTCCGTTTTTTTAAAAGATTTTACTCATTTATCTGAGAAAGAGAGAGCGCGTGAGCACAAGCAGGGGAGGGGCCGAGGGGGAGGGGAAGCAGGCTCCGGCCAAGCAGGGAGCCCGAGGCGGGGCTCCGGCCCAGGACCCTGGAGCCAAACACGGTTCACCGCCTGAGCCCCCCAGGTGCCCCCAAGAGGATTCTAATGCTGCAAAGTCTGTCCGTTTTTATTAAATAAAATAAATTAATAAAAATGACGCACCAGAGCGTGCTCAGGCCCTGGAACTCGGTGCAGCCGCCGACCTCAGTCGGACAGGAGAAACGAGTCGGGGGAGCTGTGGAGGGGCCTGGGTCTCCCTGTGGCGCAGCTCTCGGCGCCAGGAACCTGTGTCCAGGCGGGGCTCTGGGCCGACCCCCGCCCCTCAGGGCACCACAGCGTTGCCCGACCTGGCGGCCGCCTGACCGGGGCTCCCAGGGTTTGCTTTCCATCGTCAGGGGTCAGTCTGGCTGCCCGGGGCCTGGGCGGCGAAGGGGGCCCGCAGGCTGTCCAGCACGGCCCTGCTCTGGTCCTGTGCTCGGGGCCTCGCTGGGACCCAGGGCGCTGGGTGGGGCCCCGAGCCCAGCAGGAGGCCCCGAGACCCTCTCCTTTCAACTCCTCTGCCTGGACCTGCCCCAGCCCCGGGGCTCGCCTTGCGCACCCTGTGCCTGAGCCCACAGGTCCCGCTCCGGGGGGGTCTGTGCCCACCAGGCTCCGGGCCAGCGGGCGGAGGTCCGGGGAGGGTGGGCTGTGGACTGGGGTCCTCCAGGCCCTGCGGGAGCGTTGCAGCCGTGGGCACTTTCTGCAGCGTCTGAGAAGCTGGTGTTGATTCTTTAAGCCCGCAGCCCCCCGCCCCAGACACCACCCCTCCTGCCCTCTGCGGGGTTGGCAGCACCCCTCGCTCCGGAGCGTCTTCCCACGGCCACCAGGTGGCGGGAGCGCTCTTCGCCGGCCCGGCCCGGCTGCGGGACCCAGCTTCGGACCGAGGCTGAGCTCTGTGAGTCCCACGTTTGGGAGAAAAGCAGAAAATATGCCACAGGAAAAGGCTGAATAATAACGGGGCAGAATGGAAACTTCGACCTGACGCCGGTTACTAATTAACCGTGAGGCGGGGAACCTGGGGGTTCCGTGCCTCCGGGCCGGGGGTGCAGATGTGGGTGTGGGGCTGGAGCGCCGAGGTCCCCAGCCCTGCAGAGCGCGACGTGGGGGCCGTGGGCACAGGGGCCGCCTCTCTGACCTGGATGCGTGCTGCAGAGAAGCTGACTGGTCCCCTCATCACCGTGGTCCCCAGGAAGCCCCCGGGGCCTCCAGAGCCGCCTCGGGCCCACGTCGGGGGAGGGGGTCACTACCTGCGTGGGCCATTCACACCCATCGTCCCCTCCGACTGTGAGCTCCAGGGCAGAGCCGTGTGGTGAGGCTGCCTCTGCGTCCCAGGGCACGCCTTGGAGCAGACTGTGTTGGGGGAGCACAGCTACAAGCAGGGGTGCCCTGGGCCACCCAGGGAGGGGCCAGGAGATGCCGGCGTGTGAGGGGCTCACACCAGTGCAGGTGATGCTGGCGGGACCTTCTGGGCCGAGGACACGGGGACCCAGGGGGTCGTCAGGTTGAGGAAGGCGGGGTGCCCGTCTGGTGGCGCTGTGGACAGAGGCTTCAGCAGCGTGTGGACACCGCCCAGCCAGTGTCCCCCATGGAGAAGCTCTGACTGCGGGTTTGTGGGGAGCTCAGGGTCAGGAATGATCCAGGAACAGAAATGCCTGTTGGGGCCATGGGGACACTTGAGGCTGGAGGCAGCCTACCTCGGTTCCCCCACCACCCTGGCCCTGGTCCCCTCCTCCCCCGCGGGCCCCCCTTCGGCCCCGGCTGGCCCCCCCTCCACTGGGTCCTGTCCCTGCTCTGTCCCCATCCCACACTGAACTGCCCGCACCCCTGGTCCTGGTGGTGCTGCAAAATTCTTGCTTTCTCGGGGGACGCTGGGAGCTGACTCACTGGGGTGGTTTTGTAGAGCCGCTCGTGTCCTGTGAGGCTTCACCTTCTGGGGACTTGCTGGGCTGACCCCTTCCCGTGACCACTTCTGTCCAGCCTGGGCTCTCAGGACTCCATGTGGCTGGGTCTGGGGCATGCTTACCTTCAAGCGAATTAGCGACGGAATCCGAGCGAGTGAACGAGGGACACGGGTGCGGTTTGTGCCGCGCTGGGGCTCACGTGACTTGCACCTGCCCAGCCCTCGCCGGCGGCCGACAGCGCCGCTCCCATGTCACAGCTCACACGACCTGGAGACCCCGAGGAAACGGGCAGAACTCATTAGGAAAACGTCAGACAGGAATTGCCTGTGCAAAGAGGTGGGCCGAGGGGTGGGGGGGGGGCAGGCGCGGCAGGATGTCCCCGGGCGGCCCGTCCTGGCTTTCCTGGGGAGGCACCAGGCAGGACCTGCCCTCTGCCCTCAGAGCCGAGGGGCCGTGGTGCTCTCCAGTCTAGGTCTGCCCTGGACCCTCGGAAGCCTGAGGGTGGGCTCCCTGTCTCCCTGGACAGCGCGTCGTGGAGAGGCCTGAGTGGCCGCCGAGCCTCTGCCTGGCTCGGACCACAGAGCCCCTCCTGCCGCCTCGGCTGCCGGGTGGGGGCCCGTCACAACATACGGGAAGTGAAGTGAAGGTGTCCACGCTGTTCCCAGCACCGTCCCCTCCCCTCTCACCAGGCTCTGGGCCTCCGCTGACCTTGGCTGACCTTGCTTTGGGCCAGGCTGGGTCTCTCCTCCCGCATTCACCCCACCTGTCCGGCTGCTCACACTGGAAACCTGGGGGTCTTCAAGGCTCCCCCAGCTCCCAAGACTGATGCCACACATCTCTGTCTTCACGCGGTCAGGAACGGTTCCTTCCGCGTCTCCTCTGTCCCCCCCCAGCTCGGTCACCCTCCCTGCAGACCCTCTGAGACTCGGCACACAGCACCCTGGCCCTGTGACCCTGTTCAGGTCCCCGTGGCTGGCCCTCGACCCCGTGCCCTCCGTCTCTGTCCCTCAGAGGGGCCCAGCGGGTCTCATCTGTGTATTTGCTTCTGTCCAGGCCTCCCCAGGACCATGTCCTTGGGCTCTTTGCCAGGCCTCTCGGATTCTACCCCTGAGCTCCAGGAGGGCTGGACCGCGTCTGTCTGCTCTCGTCTGCACGCAGCTGGGCACCGGCCAGTCTTCGAGAAAGGGCCATTCTCAGTGCAGACCTCAGAGGCCCCCGCCCGGCCAGGTACCAAACCCAGGCCACCTGTGGACGCTGGCGGCACCCGGGCGTGGTGAGACTTGGGCCGCGGGCCTGGGGGCCTGTCGATGTCAGGGGTCGATGAGAGCCCCGGACGTCTGCACGTGACCGCAGTGAGCTCGGGGGTGGGGGGGCAGATCCGGATGCTTCCAGGCGGGTTCTGGAGGCTTCCTGTGTCCTTCTGTCTCCCCGAAACCAAAGTGCCTGTCGCCGGAAGCCCGGTCCAGTCGCTCCCCGCACAGCATGAACTTCTCACGCGCGCCCTCCCGTTTTCCCACGGGTGCTGACGAGCTGCTCCAGTCACGGGGGCGGAGAAAACACCAGCACCGAGACCCTCGCCCCGTCCGCGGGTCGGACCCGCTGCTTCGCGGGGGGAGCCCAGCCGGAGCAGCCGAGCCGCGGCCCAGCCCCGCCCTCCCGGGCCGTGTCCCCGCGTGGGACAGCTCTGAGGCCGTGTGTCCCCGCCCTTCCTCGGTGAAGACTCACCCCCCGCGATGCACACGGCTGCTCGCGGGCTGTAGACATGCGCGTGAGTGGGGTCCTACCGCACGGTTCCCCTCTCACCGATGCCACTTGGTGAGACGTTCAGGGCGGTACTCACCGTCTCAGTTCACGGCTGTGCCGGAGGGGGGCGCCGCGGCTTCACTGCCCCCTCACCTGCCAAGCTCAGTCCACGTCCTGGTGAACTGTGCCAGGCGGTGCCCCCTCTGGCTCCCCTCTTCGTTGGCCCCGGGGCTCGCCCAGCACCGCTGGGGACTGGGAACCAGACGGGGATGTGCCGCTCTCTGGCGACCCCTCTGCCCTCTCCCAGCAGGGAGCGCCTCCAGCTGACCCTCCCGTGTCAAAGCTGTTCCAGTGTGTTCTAGTCTGAAGGACGCGACCTTGCACTGCAGACCCCGGGATCGCGGAGCCGGCATGCGCAGCTACCCAGAAGGTGCGGCGCAGCAACTGTCCTTGGTGGGGATGGGTCCACTGCCAGAAGCCAGAGGTCAGGGTGGGACAGCACGGGCCTCCCCCCTTCTGCCTGGGCCTTGGGGGAGTTGAGGGGGGAGCATGGCCCCAAGGAATGCACAGAGGTGACCCACAGCGTGGAGAGGGACGACCAGGGTCTGACGACCGGCGGCAGGGAGAGGCCGGGGACGCCCGAGCGCGGCGGCGGTGGTCTGCTCGGCGCCTGGAGGGGCTCAGGAACAGGGAGCAGGGGCAGAGGGTATGCTGGGGGGACACAGTGGGTTTATGGAGACAGAAGTGGGGTGTCCTGGAGGTATAGGGAGGTGGGTGGTCTGGGCTAGAGACAGGAGTTTTGAAAACGTAACAGGAACCCCACTTCCAAGACGGGAGCTCCAGGCTCTGCACACGCCGTCCCCAGCACACAGACACGGCTTGCCGGAATCACGGAAAACACAAGCCTGTTTAGCCTCTGGAAATTGTCCTAAGGGCCTCCGTCAGTTGAAGAAATATTTATTCAAGAGAATCTTCTGAAACTTGCAAAGAGCCGTGTGTCTGAGCCGAGGTGCCCTCCCTCCCCCGCCGGCCGCGACGGCAGCTGCTGGGCAGACGGACCGAGAGCGCGGGCTCGCTCTCCGGGAGCGCCGGGCCCAAGGCCGGGAGTGGACGTCTCAGCAGGGGCCGCCCGCCCGCGTCCTCACCCCTCCCCGCTCCAGGAGAGGGGGCCGCCCTCCGCCGCGCTGTCCTGTGTCACGGGGAGGCTGTCCGGGCAGTGGCATGTCCCCCCCTGCCCCAGCTCCTGCACTGGACAGGGAGCCCACGCCTGGAGGAGGATGCCGTAAGAGGGGCGGCTCCGAGGGTCGTCCGGGGGAGGGGCGGTCGGAAGAGAGAGCACCAGAGCCCCCCCAGGAACTGACGTCACGTGAAGCAGCCCGAGGACGGTCAAGCCCAAGACTGCCTTCCTGATGCACAGCAGCCGCTACCCCACGGGGCCGACTGGGCCGCTGCAGGGAACCGAAGGAGGGGCCGCTGCGAGCCCCCCGGGTCAGAACAAACGTCAGAGACCGACCCGGAACCGCGGCAGGGAGTACAGTCACCTTGGCCGGGCAGGAGAGCCAGGGGCCGGCGGGGCCTCGCAGAGAGTTCGGGGAAGGAGACGGTCGCAGGTCTGCCGGAGCCGCTGCCTTGCGAGGACTGCACGCGGCCGGGGCTGAGCCTCCTCCCAGTGACCCCCGAGTCCCCCTTTTAGAGCAGGCTGGCCAGGACACCAGACACACGGGCCACAACGGAATAAGCCTGGGGGCCTGGTGGGCAGCGCAAGGTCGGTTTAACTTCTGACAACAGTGAGTGCAATCCGTCACGTCAGTAGAACGAGGACAAAACCCACAGTCACCTCAACAGATGCTGAAAAAACACGTGACAAAATCCCAATCCCTTCAGATCAGGAGAAGACGAGATCGGCCGCCGAGCCGCCTTCTCGTCACACCGGAGGGCCGCCGGGGGCACTCGGGCTTCCGTACCAGAAAGGAAGAGGGAAGATGGTCTCCATTTGCTGACGACATGGTCTTGTGTGTGTAAAACGCCCGGAACCCCCACAGAACCAGTAGAGCTAACAAATTAGTTCAGCAAGGTGGCAACTTACAAGATCGATGTATAAAATAAGTTGTTTTTCTGCTCAGTAGCAGTGAGCAAACTGGAGACTGAGACTAGGAAAGCGATCCCGTCTACCCTAGCGTCAAACAATAAGAATTAGGAGTAAGTTCAACAGAAGCACAAACTTAACACTTCGAAAGCTACAAAACGTTGCGGAGAGAGGTTGAAACCCAGGAGGTCTGGAGACAGGTCTATAGAAGAATCCAGATTGCCGAAGTAAGTTCCTACACGATCTAAACTCGATCTTGAATAAATGGAAAGTCGCTCCACGTTCATGGTCAGAAGGCGTAAGATCGTGAAGGCGGCGTCCCACGTGGACCTACAGATCCGGTGCGGTCAGAATCCAAGCTGACGCCTTTGTACACACAGAAAATTCCATCCCAAGGTTCATATGGGAACTCACAGGGCCCTAAATAGCCAAAACAATCTCGAAAGAGAGGAACGAAACTGGATGACTCGTACTTCTGATTCCGAAACTCACCGCGAGGCTGTAGAAACAAAGACTGTGGACAGGCGTGAGGGCGGAGCGTCCGCTGATCCGCGCGACGGAGCCGAGCAGCCCAGGAACAAGCCCTGCCTTTTGTCGTCGGCTGAGTTCTGACAAGGGCGTCAAGACCTTCAACAAGGAGACGTCGGGACAGGTGGACGCCCACAGGCAGAGGGATGCATCAGGATCCCGGCCTCACACCAAACACAAAAACGGAGTCAAGATGAATTAAGGACCCAATTATAGAGCTGAAACGTAACACTCTTGGAAGGAAACATGGGTGTGAATCTCTGTGACCTTGGATTAGGGGAGTCCGTCCGTCCGTCCGTCCGTCTGTCCGTCCTTCCTTTCTTCCTCCTCCTACTTTCTTTCTCTTAAGATTTATCTATTTTAGAGAGACATTCAGCAGGGGGAGGGGCAGAGGGAGAATCTCAAGCAGGCTCCCCGCTGAGCACAGAGCCCAATGCGGGGCTCGATCCCGGGACCCCGAGATCATGACCTGAGCTGAAACCGAGAGCCGGCCAGCTGACTGACGGAGCCCCCCAGGTGCCCCACGAGAAGGTTTCTTAAATATGACACCAAGCGCATAAACCACAAAGGGAAAAATAGGTAAGTTAGGTTTCATTAAAATTAAGAACCTTGGTGCATCGAAGGAACTATTAAGAAATGAAGAAACAGCCCACAGGATGGGAAAAAATAGAATAGGATATAAAAAATTATATAACGTACAAAGGTACAATTCAATAATACAGTGATAAGTGAATTAAAAAATGAACAAAGGAACTGAGCGGACGTTTCTCCAAAGAAGATACATAAGTAGCCGGTCAGCGTGGGAAAAGATGCCCAACGTCATTCGGCGTCAGGGACAAGCAAGTCAAGACCACCAAGAGGGGCCACGTCCCACCCCCGGGGCTGGTGGGGGTCCGACGCACAGACGAGGGCTGGCAAGGCCGTGGGGTGACTCGGACCCTCATCGCCGGCCCGGATGTCACCCATTTTGGAAAACGTCCAGCAGTTCGGTCTTTAAGTGGAGTGTGACGGGTGACACCGCGATCCCACAGCTGGGTGTCTACCCCAGAGAGAAGACGACACATCGCCACACGAAAACTGTACTTTGGTGTCCAGGGCGGCGTTGATCCCGGCGGCCGACAAAGTGGAAACAGCCCGGGGATGGCCAAGGGACCAATACCTTTTAAAAAAAGCGACCGATCTGTACGCACTCAGCCCTGTAAAAGGATGAAGACGGACACACACTAGAGCGTGCGCGGACCTCGACGGCGTCAGTGAGAGACGTCGGTCACGACGGACCAGGGGGTGTGTGTCTCCGTTTATAGGAAATTCCCGGAATGGGCAAATCTGTGGAGACGGAAAGTGCCTTTGTGGTTGTCAGGGCTGGGGCAGGTGGAGGGCTGGGGTGATGGCGAGGGGAACGGGTTGGCTTCTCTTTCTGGGGCGGAGAAAGTGTCCCCGGCCTCTGGTTGGTTGTGGCGTCCCGCCGAGAGGTGCCGAGTCGTGCTCTTTGCACGGGGAGAGGTGCCCTAGGTGGCTTGTATGTGAATGCGGCTGCTAAATAGCACGACGGACTGGAACCGTGAGCCGACGGAACAGCCCCTTACCCACACCGCTGGGCGGCAGGGGCAGGAGGGCCAGGATCCGAGAGACCCAGAGGGGAGGCGGGGCCGCGTCCGCGGTGCCTCGTGCACGTGGTCTTTCTGGAGCCTCCGCCGAGTCATCATTTTTATGGACCTGCTTTTCCGCTTCCGGCCATATTTGTAATTAGTTTGGAAACCATTAAATGTCCTATTACTCTTGTTTTTTTTTTTTTTAAGTCAAAATTCCCTGCGAATTACCAGCCAGAATGTCGAAGACAGAAGGGCAGAACCTGAGTCGGGGCACGTCCCTCTGACTCGGGCGCGAGCCTCGCCTTCTCACGGGACCGGCCGTGAGGTTACGCGCCTGCACGAACTCCGTGTCCTCCCTTTTCTCGCCAGGGATGCTGGGCTCCCGTCCCAGGGCCCGGGACCGAATCTGACCCAGACCAGGCCCCGCAGGGCTGCTGTGGGGAAGGATCGGGGGTCTGCAGTCCCAGTGCAGCGGAGGCCTCCAGGCCTCACCGGTGAGCCCAAGACCCCTTGCCTCTCAGCCAGGGGCATCTCCTGCGTGGGTGGTTTCGGTTCAGCCCGTGAGCCAGGGACCTTGAGGCCAGATGGGACGCCATGCGGACTTGGTTAAGAGGAGGATCAAAGTTTCCTGAATCCTTGCAGACTTCGGCCACCTGCCCTCCCCTGGCCATGGCACAGGCTTGCCTATGTCCAGTTCTGGCCACACAGTAGGACCAAACTCCTTTGGCTTTGTGCCCTAAAATGAAGATGCCGACTGATTCCTCATGCGTGAAATGCTCTTTTTTGGGTTCACCCACCCACGCACCCACCCACCATGCACCCACTCATGCATGTGACCATCCGTCCACCCACCATCTCTCCAACCACCCACCACCCACCATCCGTGCTGCGGTACTAAGGACCACTATGTCCCAGACGAGGGATTTCCATGGGCCACTTCTGTTCACACAACATAACTGCTGCTCCCATGACCATTTTATAGGCATGAAGGAAGATTAAAGCCCAGGACGTTTGAGTGACTTGCCGAGTCCCACAACAAGGACTGGGGCAGGAGGGTGATCTGGGCCTCTGTCTGGGTGGCTCTCTCCTGTAGGACGCTCCCATGGTGGTGTCCTCCCTCTTCCGGGACTGAGTGAGGGGACGTGGCACCCACACCCTCTGACACAATGCCGTCTGCGGGGTTGGAGTGGCCGGGGCGGGGGACGCAGGCCCACCTGGCTCTGACGGCGGGGAACAGGAAGGGGTGGACATGCTGACCTGGAACTGAAGTCAGGGTCGGGGAGGCCCGTCGAGTGTGTTTGGGCTGGGAGGCTGGTTACAGGCTGGGACTCGTGGGGGGGGGGGCGGGAGCTGGGAGGGAAGCTGGGTGTGGTTAGGGAGGCGGCTGCACCGTTTGAAGACGCCACGCGGATAATGTCAGATGACACGGGGGAAAGGGGGCTCTGGCCTTGTCCCCCAAGCCCTTTCCCCAGCCCCGCCCCGGGCCCTGCCCACCGGTTCTGCATACCTTGGCCCTGTTGCCCCCAACCCCGACCCTTTCCCAACCCTGACCCAGGTCTTGCCCCTGACCTTGCCCTCCTGGCCCTGCTCCCAGTCCTCCCTGGCTGTGTCCGCAGCCATGTCTCCAGCTCTGTCCCCCGTCCCTGCCCACCCCAGGCCTGTCCCCCCTCCCCACTGGAAACTCCCGTTCCCTTGCTCTTTAGAATGTGGGGAGACTGAATTTTCCTGGCTTTGGATGACTCAGAGGTAACAGATGAGCTCTAGCCCACACCTGTTAGTTTCTTGCTCCCGAAGCCTCAGAGGCACACCTCTGTGTCAGGTTCGAGTCTCCTGGTGAGCAGGGTGCTCCTGACTCAGGTGCTGACTGAGCCCTGATCCTCAGTGTCCTCTTAGGGGCACACACTGATGTGTTCTGAGGGCAGCACCCCTGACAGAGAGGCCAGGTCAGCCTTTAGCTGGAACTAAATGGGGAGATCCTGGGTCCTGCAGAGCGGGTCTGATTCTGTGAGCTCCGAGGTGGGACTTGGGCAGCCCCGTTCTTCTCCGGCATCAGCCTATTCACCTGGCCGAGCTGCTGACCTGACCTCACCCCTGACCCGGCCTCCCCGCTGACCCTGGCCTCACCCTGACTCTGGCCTCGCCCCTGACTCTGGCCTCACTGCTGACCCTGGCCTCACTGCTGACCCTGGCCTCATTGCTGACCCTGGCCCTGCGCCGTCCCTGGCCTTGCCCCTGGCTCTGGCATCACTGCTCCCCCTGGCCCAGCCCCTGACCTTGGCCTTGCCCCTGACCCTGGCCTCGCTGCTGACCCTGGGCTAGCCCCTGACCATGGACTAGTTTAGACCCATGCCTCGCCTCTGACCCTGCCCCTGGCCTCGCCCCAACCCTGGCCTAGCCCCGACCCTGGCCTAGCCCTGATCTTGGCCTAGCATCGACACTGGTCTAGCCCGGACCCTTGCTGAGCCCCTGACCCTGGCCTAGGCCCCGACACTGGCCTTGCCCTTGACCCTGGGCTAGTCCCTGACCCTGGCCTAACCCCAACCCTGACGTCGCTGCTGACCCAGGCCTAGTCCCAGCCCTGGCCTTGCCTCTGACCCAGGCCTTGATACTGACCCTGGCCTTGCCCCTGGTCCTGGCCTTGCCCCTGATGCTGGCCTAGCCCTGACCCTGGCCTAGCCCCTGACTCTGGACTTGTCCCTGACCCTGGGCTAGCTGCTGACCCTGGCCTTGCTGCTGACCTTGGCCTAGCCCGACCCTGGCCTCACCCCTGACCCTGGACTCACCCCTGACCGTGGGCTAACTGCTGACTGCCCCCATGGCTCCGGGCACATCCCTTTGCCCACATGAGCCTCAGGGTATCTCCTGGCGATGTGCCCACAGGTCCAGCAGACCACGGAGTTATGACCGCCATTACTCATGTGACCTGAATTCAGAGTGTAAGCGTCCTCTTCATACTGCCAGGTCCATGTTGAGACCTCCACCTCCAGGAAGGCTTCCTAGGTTGGTGCCCTTCTTGGGGCTCTGCTGGCCCCAGTCTTGGGTGTGGGAGCTGTAGCAGGCACCCAGAGGGAGAGCCAGACACGTATAAAATCAGCTCCCGGGACAGGAAGAACGCCTGGCAGGGGCTGGGGGGGTGAAGGCGGTGAAACCAGGTGCGGAGGTGCCGGGGCTGCGGGGAAGGCTTCTAGGAGGCGGTGTGTGAGGAGAGCGCCGGGAAGGGAGGAGTGGAGGACGGAGGGTCTTCGTGCTGGAGAAGGAGGAGCCCACGGGCCACTGGGGCCTCCGGGCGTCCTGGGAAGCCGCGGCAGGGCAGTGGGGCCCCCGCCGCGGGGTCCGGAAGGAGGGGCTCCTGGTGAGGGAGGCAGCGGTGGGTTACCCGGCAGCGGGAGGCCCGTCTACGGAGAGGTGTCCCCTTTAGCCGTAAACGATGCCACATGTGACCCGATCCCGGGGGCTGGGGCGTGAGCTGGGAGGGGTAGGCCCGTGATGGGGGGCAGCTTTCCCACGTGTGGGGGCCCCGGGACCTCCACACTCCGCTGCCGTGGCAGTGGTAGGCTGGGGCTGTGACCAGGGACCGTGCCCTGCTCCCGCCTGCGGGGCCGGGTGGCCTGGTGGGAGCGGCCCCTCCTCCGGGCAGAACGAAGACTCTGGGAGCTTTGAATCCCTGCGGAATTCGAGGCAGAGGAATTTGCCGACGCACTGCTTCTTTTTCACAAAACGAGAATTCCTCTAACGAGATTTGCAGCTGAAAGTGACGCGGGCACTCAGACCTGCCGTCCGCGCTCGCCCGGAAACCAGCTGCCGCTTGGCCTCATCCTGCGTCGTAGGCAACCAAGTCAAAGTCGCTGACACGTTTCCGTACGTTTCCGTCTGGGAAGGGGATATAATGAGTGGGTTTGGTCGAAGCCAACACGGACGCGCAGCTGCGAGCGATTCCGTCTCGAGCTGCAGAGACTCAGCCCCTGCGGCAGGACTGGCTCGAGAGGGGAGTGAGCGAGGACACGGGGCCGGACAGGGACCCAAGGTCGCCCACGGTCACCCAGCGGGGGCGGTGAGGTGCGCCTGCCTCTACAGGCAGAAACGCACTCTTCTTCGTGGTCGAAGTGGTGTGGTCAGAAATACCGGCCAGCCCCGGGGGTCACCACGCGGACGGGGAGCTCACCCCTTCACACGGGCACCTGGTCCGTTTCTGAGCAATTCTGTGTTCTGGAAAACGCTTTCTTCCGTTGAACTGAAGCCCAGTAAGGCTGCCCAGCACAGTTTGCTCCTTCCTTCTCTGGCCAGGCCTGGGGCCACCCTCCCGTGCCCACTGGCTCAAAGACACGCTGCTCTTCCGTGGTCTGTCTCTGTCACCAGCAAGGCTGGAGTCCCCAGCATGTCCGCAACCACCGGCCCTTCCGCTCGGGCTCTGTCCAGTCTTGTGCTGGCCCCGACTGGGCTCCGGCTGGGCTGGCCCCGGTCTCGTGGGCACCTAGCCTGGGCAGGAAAGAGCTGGGAGCCTGGGGATTTGCTGCTCACTCGGCGGCCGTGGGCAGAGAGCCCCCGAGAACCACGGCCTATGCAGGACCCCGTGCTCTCCGTCTCTGTCCCTGTGCTCCCGGTGGGCAGCACCCTCCTCTTCCTGAGTCCCTGACCTCAGACAGTGCCCTCCGTCTCTGGGAGCCAGAGGCCGGGGTGGGGGCTGGTTCTCTGTCCGCACATGTGGTCTCTGTCCTGCTGTCCCATAAGGCTCTCAGGACTGGCCCCCCCCCCCCGCACCCGGCCTCCCTCGGCAAATCCCCCGACTTACTCTTGCACTGAGATCCCCAAGTGAGGACGGCCGGGGGTCAAGTCTTACGGGAGAGTGGAGCGGCCTCAGGGGTGTCCTTGGCCCAGACATTGGTCGGGGCCGGCCGTGGACACCAGGCCACTCTCACGCTGCCCATGCCCTTCCCGGCCTGGGTGCTGGCCACGGGCGCCCCGGCCTGAGGCCGGGTCTCCCTGCCGCGCTGGCCTTCCTCCTCGGGCAGCGTGCTCACGCTCGTCCGAGGCAGACGCGGGTCTCCTGCCCGGCCGCCCCAGGCAGATCTTCCTCGGGAATGAGGCTGGGTCTCCCGAACGCACACGTAGCTTCAGATGGTTTGAAAATGAGGGCACGGCTGTCTGCGCCCCAAAGTCGAGAGCTCTGAGGGTGTCGCTGGGGTGCGTAGACGGCGCCCCGCACTCTTCCCGGGGAGGGTGGCCCGGGACCTGCCGGGACGGGGAGGTCCGCTTCGGTCTCCTCATCTGTGACTAGGGGTGATGAGGCCCCTCCGTCATGGGGGCTTGAGGTCAAGCTGACCACGCGCCGTGCCACGGACACGGTAGCACCATTCCGGGTGCGCTCTGCCAGCCCAGGACCAGACCTTCCGCTCCAGGTGCTGCTTCCCGGGGAGAGTTGGGGGACGCCCCCGACGAGGGCCCCAAACCTTCCCCGGAGCGCACCTGAGCCACAGAGGGCGGGGCTGGCGCGAGGCGCCCGTCAGGCCGGGCCGGGTCCGCACGCTCTTCGCCTCACACGCCAGACGCCCTTCCGCTCCGGTACTCTCTGCTCCCTCTGCTCCCGCACAGCAAGTCTGCTCTCCCTGTCAGGTGAGCTCCCCTCCAGCCTGACCTGACCCTCTCTGGGGTCCTGAGGAACATCTCTCCCCGATTGCCCACCCCAGACCCGGGCAGGTAGCGCCGGTGCAGGTGCGAGCTCCTGCCGGCTTTGGGGCCGGGACTGGTTCCAGGGGGCGACGGGCCCAGACCCAACCCAGAGGCAGCAGGAACTTGCTGGGGGTGTGAGGGAGGAGCCCTGCTCCGGTGCCGGGTTTGGGTCGGGGGAGGAGGGGAGGCGTGTGCAGGTGAGTGGGCGGGGGGGAAGCCTACTGGGGTCAGAGTTGCCGTGGCCGTGGGGGTCTTTCTCCAGCTCCTGCTCTGGACCCTTGGGACACTCAGGGCCCCCCTGACCAGGGCTCAGCGTGGACAGGGTTAGGTGACCGTCCTCCGTGCTGCCGTGGTACGTCTGTGTCCTGAACTATCTGCCTATACCTCATGGAGATAGGGAAACAGAAGACATACAAGAGGAATCCCAGTGTAGGTATTTGGTGTTTCTGAAAATGAAGGTAAGCAAATGAGACAGAACATGTTCACTTCCAAGTGTCGCGGGAGGCTCAGCGACACCCTAGAAAACCAGCTTCAGCAGCTCTTCAGAGGGTCGAGCATCAGGACCGACGGGAATTGTTCCTGGGATGTGGGGGTGCTTGGACACCTAAAAACACTTCAACATGACACACCACGTTAACAGAAAGAAGGAAAAGTTAAACACAGGATCATGCCAATGTTTGCAGAAAAAGCATCTCACAAAAGTCAACTCCCTTTCATGATAAAAACACTCAATAAACTAAAAATAGAAGGAACCATCTCCACGTAATAAAGGCTTTATACACAGCGGCCTGCGGCTAGTGTCACGCTCAGCGGTGAGAGACGGAGAGCTTTCCCCGAGATCGGGGACGGGGCAAGGACCTCCGTTCCCACCACTCCTGCTCAACACAGCCCTGCAAGTTCCAGCCGGAGCGGCCAGGAAAGAAAAGGAATTCAAATAGGAAGAGAAGAAGAAAAATCATCTCTGTTTGCAGGTGACGTGACCTTATGTGTAGAAACCCTAGAGATCCCACAAAACCTTGTTAGAATTTTTAAGTTTAGCAGGGCTGCGGGAGCAAAACAACACAAAAACCAGTTGCGTTTCTCTGCAGCGGTAATGAGCCATCCAAAAGGAAGTTAGTGATTCCACTCACAGCAGCGTCGGGGAGAACAAAATACTCAGGAATGAACGTAACCAAGGCGGCGAAGAACTCCGGCAGTGAAAGCCACCCGCGCCGCGGGGAGAAGTGCAAGGCCTGTTAGTGGCACCTGGGTTCGTGGACTGGCGGCTGACGCTGTGAGGAAGCCGGTAGAGCTACGCTGATCTGCAGATCCCGTGAGAGCCCTATGAGAATCCCAGGGACAGTTTCTTGCAGAAATGGACAATCCGTCCTAAAGAAACAGTCTTGATGAAAAAGAGCAAAGTCGGAAGACTCACATTTCCCGATTTCAAAACTTACTGTGAGGGGCGCCTGGGGGCTCAGTCGGCTGCGCGGCAGACTCGATCTCGGCACAGGTCTTGATCTCAGGGTCATGGGTTTGAGGCCCACGCTGGGCTCCCCGCTGGGCACGCAGCGTACTTGAGAAACCAACCCCTTACTAGGAGAAGTCACAGTCATCAGGCCGTGTGACGTGGCATGAAGACAGAGTGTGGACCGATGGACTAGAATCAAAATCCCGGAAACAAACCCTCATGTGTGCGGTCAAGTAATTTTTGCCAAGACCATCCGATGGGGAAAGGGCAAAGGACAGTCTTTCAACAGACAGTGCCGGGGAAAGGGAGTCTCCAGGGGCAGAGGAATGAAGTCGGACCCTCACCTGACACCATACTTGATAATCAACTCAACCAAATCCTGTGTTAGAGCTAAAGCTGCAAAACTCTGTGAGGAAAATGTAGGGAAAGCTTCACGATGCTGGGCTGACAACGATCCCTTGGATATGACACAAAGAGCAACAAAATGGAGAATGGATACACGGGACTTGGTCAAAAATTAAATACACGACGTTCTTTTGTGCTTCAAGGACAGGGTGAGCAGAGTGAACAGGCAACCCACAGAATGGGAGAAAAAATTTGCAAATCACATGTCTGACGAGGGTTTAGTATCCTGCATATATAAAGATCTCCTACAAGTCAACAACCGACGGCCTGATTAGAAAAGGGTCGACTGTTTGAACCGGTATTTCTCCAAACAAGACGTGAAGGAGCCGCTCAGCACCACTGCTTGGGGAGTCCAGATCAAAGCCACAGGAGCACTGTGTCACACCCACTCCCATGGCTGCTGTGACCCCGAGGCTGTAACAAGGGCTGTGACGGTGTGAGGAACCGAGAGCCCCGGGCACGGCCGGCGGGAATGCCCAGCTGCGCCATTGCAGCGGTAAACAGCACCGGTGTTTCTCGAAGCCCTGAAGGCAGGGTTACCGTTCGACCCGCGTATGCGGGTGTGTGTCCCCAGGAACTGAATGCAGGGGCTCGAACGAGTGTTGTTCTGGGGACAGATGTTCTGGGGACACAGGGGGCAGTGGTTGCACGGCAGTGTGGCTGTGCTTAGTGCCCCCGAGTTGCACTTCACGGTTAAAATGGTGAATTTAATGTTGTGTATATTTTGCCACGATAAAGAGCATATAACGGAAGGAAAATGTTAGTTGAATCAAAACAATGGAAGAACCAGGGTGACGAAGGTCAAGCCAGCGCGACCGCAAACTCCGGCCACGTGGTCGGAGGCGCAGGGAGCTGGGCTGGAAGGCTGTGGCGGTGGCCGGGGGGGCAGCTGACGGCCGGACCTGGCAGGTGCTCCCGTGAGACTCAGGCGGTGAGCGGGGACGTGCACGGTGTCCTCAGAGCCGGTGCCGGGGGTGACTAGAGTTGTGCGGCGTGAAGTACAAGCCACCCCCGTACTCCAAACTTCCTGTTTCTGTCATTTCCGCCCCCCTGCTTTGGTTTGGTGGGATTTTAAAGGCGTCTTGGTGAAGGAATAGCCCGCTTCAGCTACTTCTTTACGTCTACTGTAAGCAATCCATCACTTCCAAGGACGATGAAAACTCAGCGGAAGTCGACGTCTCTTCCCTGATGCTACCGTGACGGAATTAGCCCTACCCGGCCACGCGTTCCTCCCTCTACTGGGACGCAAGCTTGCAGAGGGTCTAAATGTTCATTCTTCCCTTCTATTTTGTATTGCCTTAAATTTTTATAACTTTTTATAACGACCATGCTCTAATTAAAAAATCTGGGTAACCTAATTTTGAAAATATCTATCTGGCTGATACCCAGGTCAGAAAAGAAATTGCAGAAACAGAAAAAAAAAGTGGGGTCTAATCTCCTTGAAAGCATAGACGTAACATCCTAAAAAAATACTAGAAAATCCAATCCAGCCGGACATTATAACGTTTAATACATGTAAATCACTTGATCGTGTCGCTGTGACATATTAAGTGAAAATGCAGAAACAGAGAAACTCCCAGCCCTGGAGGAGAATCCATTTTCCAGACACGCACGGAGGAAAGATCTTTCGCTCGACAGCAGGCATGTGCCGGCACCCGAGCGAGCGTAACGGCATAGAAGCACCCGCGCCCGGGGAGGAAGAGGAAGGGAGCCTATTGTGGGGGTCGCGGCTGGCCTCCTGGTTGACGCGCCCTGCTCTCTGCCTGACCGCGGCTCCCGAGGGACTGCCCGGGCTCCGCGGGTATAGACGTGCAGGCTCCGAAGGGGGCGGAAACTTTTCTGATGTTTGCGTATCAGCGAATTCCTTTCACTCGCTGACGCAGACCCGGAGAGAGGATGCTGCAATCTGGAAATTTAATTATATCTCTGGAAGAAATGTATGCTTCTTAGAAGATTTTATTTAAAAAGCCTCAAAAATAGAACTTATTTTTCTCTATCTTGTGATTAATTCAAGCCAAGTGAAAGGAAGCCGTGAACTTTGCTGGCACCCTCTGGGAGTTCTCCGTGCAGCATCCGCGAACCCTGAAACCTCAGCTTGTGTCAATGGTCTTCGACAGTAGGGTCCTGGGTTCCAGAGAGTGTGGCACATTCTGTTCTGTTTAAATAAACGACACACTTGACCATGGCGGCATTATTCCGTCTTCTAATCAGCAATCTGGCGGGCCCCAGAACACGGGCGCCCAGGGGCACGAGATCGGGCAGACACCGGCGGCCCAGCCCCCAGAAGGAAGTGAGGGTGTAGACACAGCGGTGAGGGGCGCGCGCGGCTCCGGCCGTGGGGGACGTGGTCCTCTGCGCCGTAAGGGGTTCCAGGCGACCTAGTTTGTCCTAGAGTTTCTGAAGCAAGGGACAGGGACGGAGTCGGACGCTGCTGATGGATGTGAGTGTGTACGCGTGTGTGACGTGCAGCGTACGTGTGTGTGAGTATGCGGGTGTGCGGACACACGTGTGGATACATGCTTGTGAGGCCTGCGTTTTTGTGCCGGGTTGTGTTGTGGGCACGTGTGTGCACGCGTTGGTCGTGTGTGTTAATATACGTGCATACGTGTGTCTCTGTGTGTGTTTGCACAGCAGCACTGTCTTTGTGTGTTGGCGTGCGTGCGTGTGAGGTATGTGTCTGTGTCCGTGTGTGTGTTCATGCAACGTGCGTGTGTATGCGTGACCCCGCCAGCCTGCGGCGCACGTGTGTCGGCGTGACCCTGCCAGTGCGTGAACCTGCATGTCCGTGCTAGTGCAGCCCACCCACTGTGGCTTCACCGGAAGTCCTGCCCTCCTGACCCTGGTGTCGCCCTCTGCCCGGTCCCCACCGCCATGCTGGCCGCAGGGCTGGCTGCACCAGCCCCAACCACCCTGGGTGCAGACGCTCCCGGGGACCCGCCTGGGGACTGACGGGGGCGTGGACACCGCGGCACGGTGAGGTGTGACCCCTGGTCACTCACAAGCTGGCCCAACGGTGAACAGGAAAAGCGCAACCAGGAGCCTCCGTGTGCCTGGAGCAGGGTTAGGGTTAGGTCCTGGTCTTGGAGGGGCTGGGCCAAGGGGCTTTGTGTTCAGAGAGGCTGTCCTGCGTGGCCACCTCCCTGGCCAGTCTTCTGCCTGATCCCCGCAGCGGTCCTGGGCTCAGCGTTCCCCTCCATGTCCCCGCCACGTCCCCCGTGTCCCTCAGGACCACATTTCTGTTGTCCTGACAGATCGGCTCGGGGGGTGTCTGTGGCCGGGGTGGCTCTCGTGCCTTCGGCGCCGACCGGTGGCCAAGCCTGCAATGTGCCGGCCCTTGGACAATGACTCCCACTTTACCCTCCAGGAAGCTGCGGCTTAGTGATCTTCCGTGACGCCCCAGAAGACCGTGGCAGGTCACGACTGGGACCCGGATGCGTCTGATTCCCCAGTCCCTGCTCTCCAGGTCTGTGCTGAATGGCCCCGGGAGCCGAGGGTGTGGGGTCGGGCCGGGCCCCAGGGGGACGTGGTGGAGGCATACCGTCAGAACCACGCTCGGCATCTGTCCCTCTGTGGCCCTCAGGGGCTTTTTTGATGCTTCCCCTCCCCCGATGAGCCAGGCTGACCTACAGAGCAGCGCATCCTCCGGCCACAGGGCTGGGCCGGGAAGGCTGTGGGATCCGAGCTGGACGTCCGGCCTTCTCCACGGGCAGACTCTGGTCGGAGGCCAGAAGGACATGGATATGGCCCCAGCAGGGGCCTCCTCCCTGGTCTGTGTGCCGAGAGGGAAGACTGAGGCAGGGCTGGGTAGCGGCTCTGGAGCCCAGTGGCAAAGTGTGTCCTCTGGACGGGACAGCCGGCGCCAGTGCAGCCTCAGGGGACCGTGACCGGGCTTCTGTCCCTTCTGCTCCCGAGACCACAGGCTCGTCAGTGGACGGGAATCAGGGCCTGGAGATGACCTGGGGGAGTGGCTCAGAAGTGACAGATCCAGGCCAGGCCGGCTCTGACCGGGAGCGGGAGCGAGGGGCGGCTGAGCTTCCTGTCACTCTGGCCCCCAAACCGGGTCTCCTCCCTGTCTTCAGGGAAAGATAGTCAGATGCGCTCAGGGCGTGACCCGGTGGCCCAGTTAGGAAATGGCGGTGGGCGCTCCGGGCTGGCGGCTGGGCCAGCCCTCGGCAAGAGGCTTCTTGGGCCCACATGGCCCGGCGCCCCCCGCCCCCGGTGTGGCCGTGGACACCGTCTCATTCGTCTGCCTGGCGGCCAGGGGTTGTGCGTCGGCCACGCCTCCGTCTTCCTGCGGCCCGTCCTCCCCCAGGGCCAGGCCGCTCCCGGTGTGCGTGCCCAGCTGGACCGTGCGGTCTCTGTCAGAGCCCGGCCTCCTGCCGCCGGCCCCTCCTGCAGACGCTCCTGAGCCACCCGGGAGATCCTGTGGAAGCCCTCGTCCGTCCCCTGATTCGGGCAGCGGGCTAGGAGGCCCCCGGGCGGACAGCAGGCGGTGGGGGGAGGCAGGCCTGGGAAGGCGACGTTTGTAGGTCCTGTGAGGGAGCCCGCACACCCCTCCCGGCTCCTTCTCTCTGACCCCGGCGAAGAGCGGCGCGGCTGGTGGTGGGTTTGGGGACTGTTTCCCTCCAGTCCTTCCCTGGGGGGCGGCGGGGGGTGGTCTCTGCTTCGGAACGATTCACGAGGCACTCGGGGGCGTGTCCAACAACCCTGGTCGGAGCAGTTCATCAGGCGACCTTCCCTGACCCTCCGAATGGCAGACGCGGCCTGTACCCCCCGAGCCCCCGTCCCGCCCGGGCCCTGGCACCTGCGGTCCTCTGAGACGTGCAGGGTCGCCAGAGGAGCTGAGGCTGGGGCCCGAGACCCGAGCTCCTGGGCTGTGGGGACTGTGCTTTGGGACTGAACCACTTCCCGGAGGGCAGCGCACAGGCGGGGGGGCTTGTCCCCCTCCCACGGCCCCACATCACCTTTCAGAACGGGGCGCCCCGCTCACCGAGCCCCGCATCTCGGCCGTCCGCGGTCTCCTCGGCGCGGCTCACTCTGGCGGCGTCTCTGAGCCGCGTCTGGCGGAGACAGGAGGGGAGGTGGGGAGCCGCGCGAGTCTGAAATGGGATGTCAGGGACCCGGGCCTCTGCAGGGCCTGATAAGTGGGATTTATCCTCGGGAGCGTAATGAGAGCCGACACCTCTTCCTGACGAGACCGGGCGGTGCATTGCCAGGAGGATAGCATCGCCATTCCGAGCAGGCAGAGATCTATTTGCCGAAGGTGAGAATGTCATTTAAACTGTGGATGCCTCTCAGACTGTCTTGGCGAGGTGCCACGGGGAGCGTCCGCCTCCTCCAAGCAGATGCGGGCGATCAAAGTCCCCACCGCAGGCGAGCGGCTGTCGCACTGACTCTCTGCCTCCTTCCCCGGTAGCAGAGGGTCCGCGGGAGGGAATTCGATTCCAGGTGACAGAGAGGCATCGTGAAGTGTGCGGCAGGGCTGTGGCCCCGCACGTGGATGGTCCGCACCCTGCGCCGTGGCCCAGAGACCCAGCGTCAGCTTCCGAGGCCCCACCCGGGCGTGTGCGGCTCTGGGAGGACGGGGTGCCGCGGCCGTCGGTGTCTGCTCACGGGGCCGCCCGTCTCTGCCACGGGGCCCGGCTACACCTCAGGCTCTCCCTTGCGGTGGTGCTGGGTGGTCTGTGGCGCTGGGATGTGACTTGTGGCAGGTTTGGGGACCCAAGGGCCACCCCTCCTGGGCACAGCCCTGGACCGCTTGGAGGTGACCCCGGATGGCTCGACACAGTCTGTTCCCATCTGTGCGCCTGGAAGCCCGGAGCGCCCTTCAGAGATAACCGCTGTGAGGGCCAATTTAATGTTAAAACCTGTTTAACTAGTAGGGCCTGCTTAGCCAGAGCGACCCCATATTGCCAGGTAGCCATAGTGTTTACATCCATGGACTTCATTCCGGGAATCAACGCCCCTGTGGTTCCTGGGACGGTTCCGGGTATCGATCCCGGGAGTAAACGCCTTAACAACAGAAGCCGCGTACCTTGGGTCTGCGGTTCTGCCCTATAAAACCAGCCTGTGAGATCGGGAGGGGGTCGCTCTCTTCGGAGGCGGCCCTGGCCGGTCAGTCTGCCTTCTAATGCTTGACATAGAATAAGGCTTTGCATAGCTTTCACCTTGTCTCAGTCTCGTTCCTTTGATAACGGACCCCAACACCACGCCGTGGCCCCGGGGAACTCCTCGCAGTCTGCGAGCTCTGGCTGTGGGATGGTCCTCGAGCTGTCCCTGCTGTCCCGGGATTTGCTGTTTGAGCGGGCCGAGCTGCTTGCCCTGCGGACGTCCCCACGCAGTGGTTTCGCTGGTGGCGCTTCAGCCCGTGAAGGCCTGGCACCCGGCGCCCGGCCGCACGCTGCTGTCAGGATGTGGCCGGGACTCTCTCACCAGGAGACACTTCCTCTCTCCCTGGTTGCGACTCTTCGTCCGTCTGTCCGTTTTCGGGTGTGGTTGGGACTCCAGCACGGGGCTGCGACCGAGCTCACTGATCGGACCATTTACCCCTCGCTGTCCTCTGTCCTTTGTCTCTCGATACGCACGCCATCCGTCTCCTCTTGGCCAGTGCGAGTCCGTGTGGTGTGACCCGGCTGCCTTGGACGCCTTCTCTCTGCTGGAAGACGTTGAAGGCACGTCCTATCCTTGTCTTGCCCGGACTGGAATCAGCCGTTCCTCCTCGGGCTTCTGCCCAGGGTCTCCCAGCACAGAGATGGTGGAGGGACCAGCCTCTCCCGCCCGCCCGGCTAAGGCCAGGGGCATGGAGCTGCGGGAAAGTGTTTCCACCATACAGCCCTGAGATCGTCCGGCCTGGGACTCTGTGCGGGTCTGCGGGAGGACGGAGTGCCATCGGACGTGGAGCGTCAGCCACATCTGAAGGTTCCTGCTTTCGGCAGCCTCCCTGGAAAGTATGAAGAAATAACGTTCCTTTCAACAGTGCGTTTTATTTAGCTCAGTGTATGCAGAGACACCCCAGTGAGTGGCCAGTCTGGGTGACCAGCCCCTGCTCCACTGTCTTCTTCCCTACGGAGGCCTCGGCACCTGGTATGTTTATGGCTATCCCTGTTTGGAGGTCACATTTTCACTGGGCGCACCTGATCTGGTGTGGGTTTCGTAAAACTTACAGCTAAAACGATAAATTCAGGGGCGCCTGGGTGGCTCAGTGGGTTAAGCGTCTGCCTTCGGCTTGGGTCACGATCTCAGGGTCCCGGGATCGAGTCCCGCATCCGGCTCCCTGCTCGGTGGGGAGTCTGCTTCTCCCTCTGTCCCAGCCCCCCTCATGCCTGTGTGCGCTCTCTCTCAAATAAATAAATAAAATACTCAAAAAAAAAAAAAGGATAAATTCACATACTCATGTTGTTCCAAACATACACGTTTTCCAGAAACTGAACTGAGCACACAAAATGCTTTTCCCTTAACAGTCACATCCTTATTGGTAAGAACTGGCACGTTTATCGGAAGAATCGATTCCACTTTGAAGCAAACACCCATCAGCTTCAACGGTGTCTGAGTCACATCCAGTGGCCGTGAATCTGCCCACAGTTTTGGCCTGTTGGTGGCTCTGGCCGTGGTTCAGGAGCTCAGCGGCTGCAGAGGCTCGTGGCGTGTCCGGATAGGACTCGCAGCCTGATGGCTGCCCTGTGACGCGACAGGTCGGGCTCAGGCGGTCCCGGGGAGCTCCCCTGAGACTTGGAGAGCGTACCTGTCTGCCTCCCTTCTGCCCCTGGGCCTTTCCACCCCCCTCAGCCACGCCCAGGCGGTTCCACCTCTTTCTCCAGGCCTGTGGCTGGTCCCCGAGGGCGGCGCCTGTCATTGGGGGAGGGGGGCAGATGGGTGTTTGTGTTTCCAGAAAATTTCCTTGTCAGCCCCCTTCAGCTCAGCAGCAATGTGACAACTTACAGGGACAGAGCCCCACGTGTGAACTGGACTGACCCGGACCAGTCTCTTTCCACGTGCGGCCAGGTCTGGCTGGCGCACACCTTGTTTGGAGGTTTCCATTTAAGGAAGAATGGCTTGTGCCACTTGAAAATTAAGTTTTCAAATTTAAAATGTGAACTTCTAACATAATATCTGGATCATGTTTAAGCATCACAGGTAAGCTGCCTGTGCAAGTGCATCGGGAAGCTGTCACCGTCCTCTGCTTTCTGGAGGAACTTCTGTAAGACCGACAGTACTCCTTCCCTAATATTTGGCATAATTCACTGGTGAAGCCCCTGGGAAAACATTTTTTGAGGAAAGGTTTTCAATTCCGGCTTCAGTATGTTTCCGATGTACATAGGGACTGTTTACATTTTCTTTCTCTTCTTATGTCAGCTTTGGTGACTCACCTAGGAGGTCTTCTACTGCATGTGAGTTCTCAAAGCCATCGGCATGGCATTTTAGAACAATAGCTGTAACCGGAGAAATGGCCGTAACTGGAGAAACCGGAGAAACCGGTCCCCGTAAATGGAGAAATGGTCCCGCTGGAGGTGTGCTGCTGACGGTCCGCGTGTTTCTTCTGGAGATCTGCCGTCCTCGGCTCCTTATCAGCGGGGTCTGTTTATGATTCCGTCTCCGCTGGGCTCCTGCCTGGGCCCTGATTAGAGGAGGGGATGTCTCACTGTCTGGCCGCATCTGTGAGGAGAACCTGGCTCGGAGTGAGGGCAGGTCTTGACCCTCTGGGAGCCTGTCCACCTAAACTAGACAGAAAACCGTGTGGATGTGGGGTTTGCCCAGCCCCTTCCTGGGTGCCACCAGGAGGTGGTGGCAGCCAGACTGAGCACAGATTAAGGACAATGTCAGGCTGGCCCCATGCCTGCTGAGATGGGCCAGCCTAGGGGTACATGGGGCTCCACTGGGGCCAAGCACCCTTCCACCCACTGAGCACAAGTCAGCCCCTCTAGTTCCAGGGGCGGCTGGTGGGGGTGAGTCCTTCTCTCCAAAACCCCAAGGAGGAAAGGGGATGTGTGTGGTCTGGGCTGGAGTTCGTGCCCTGTGGGAGACCACGTCCCTCCTCAGAGAAAGCTCAGGCTCGGGTCTGGGCCCCGAGGTGGGGGGTTGTGGATGGAGGTGCTGACCCTGTGGAGGGCGGGCTGGGGGAGTGCTGGCCTGGTGGTGGCTGACACTTCCTCCAGGAGGCTGCCCTCTGCTGTTCCTGGACCACAGCAATGACGGCTACATCCATCCATTCAGTGTGGTTCCACGCGCCTCTGGGCCAAGCCTGGGTCTAGGCCCTGGGAACCCAGGGCTGGACACACGGATGGGGCTCTACCTTCCTTGTAGGGAGATGGTCAGTGGGCCAGTGAGCAGACTCTCGTGGCTTCCACGTCTGGGCCACTCCGGTTTGGAGGGCGCCTGTTTTGATAGGATTTATGCATTTAACAGAGCCGGGTTGCAACAGGCACTCAGGAAAACATTTGCTCAGGGCCACCTGGGGGGCTCAGTCGGTGAAGCGTCTGCCTTCGGCTCAAGGACCCAGGACCTAGATCCTGGGGTCCTGGGATAGAGCCCCATGTCATGACCCCAGGTCAAGATCCTGGGGTCCTGGGATAGAGCCCCATGTCTGGTTCCCGCTCAGGGGGGAGTCTGCTTCTCCCTCTGCCTCTGTATTCTCTCTCTCCCTCTCTCAAATAAATATAAATAAATAAAAATGTTTAAAAAGAAAAACGTAAAAAAGACAACATTCTCTCATTCACTGGAGTTTGTGGGAAGCCCCAGGGGCCATGCAGCATCAGGGACAGCCAGGAGCCCTCAGAGCCAGTGGCACCGGAGCCACATTCACATAGGTGAATGTGGCAGGTGACTTTTCAGCGGGACTTTTCAAAAGGGCCCAAATCTTGAAATCTTATAAGGCTTAGCAATACAAATGATTTTTGTGCTTCAAGTAAAACATATATAATATGTTATTACATTATAAAAAAGATGTGTGTTTATTTGAAAGAATTTGAAAAATACTTAAAATTAGGATTTTCTAAGTCATCTATAGATCCACCAACCGAAGATAACGTTTCTTATACCAATATTTCCTCCAGGAAGGATTTTTTTTTTTTTTTTTTTTTTTAAAGATTTTATTTATTTATTTGACAGACAGAGATCACGAGTAGGCAGAGAGGCAGGCAGAGAGAGAGAGAGGAGGAAGCAGGCTCCCTGCTGAGCAGAGAGCCCGATGCGGGACTCGATCCCAGGACCCTGAGATCATGACCTGAGCCGAAGGCAGCAGCTTAACCCACTGAGCCACCCAGGCGCCCTCCAGGAAGGATTTTTAACACACAGATTTAATTGTATCCTAAAGGCATTTTGTTTTAATGTAACATTTTGCCGTTAGCACATCCCCGATACTTTACCCAGCAGAGGACCTTGTGCCGAGCACATGCACACACAGTCGTTTTCCTATTTCCTTACTGCTGGATCCGGGAGCTGCTCTGAAATTCATTTCATAAATAATAGTGTAATAAATGTCTTGGAGCCCACGAGTTGTCCCCGCCCCCGTGATTTGGATTATGTCTTTTGAAATGTGGACGAACGGGCATGTGGATGCATTTCTTTAGCCAATTGTGTTGCCTGGAGCAGCCCCGAGATCCCCCCTCGCGCTCCGGGCAGGTGGGTGGGCGCCCCGCCAGACGCCGTGCGGAGCCGCGACCCTGGGCACCGGCCTGCGGACCCCGGCGTGGGGGCGCCTGCTGAGCCTTGGTGACGGTCTCTCCGCCTCACTCCCGTCTCCCTTCTGCTCTTTTCGTCCACGAGTTCTGATGCTCTTTTGTGTGTTTCAGTGTCTTGGGCCACGGGTCTGTGAGAGCCCTGGGCCCCCGCCGTCCGTGGCCCGGGCCCTCTGAGAGCGCATCACCGCCTGGCTGGTCCTCCTGCCTGAACGTTTCAACACTCCCGGAATGTCCTCATCCTGAGATTAGCAAGTGGGAGGGCACCTGGGGGGCTCAGCGGGTGAAGCCGCTGCCTTCGGCTCAGGTCGTGATCCCAGGGTCCTGGGATCGAGCCCCGCATCGGGCTCTCTGCTCAGCAGGGAGCCTGCTTCCTCCTCTCTCTCTGCTGCCTCTCTGCCTGCTTGTGATCTCTGTCTGTCAAATAAATAAATAAAATCTTAAAAAAAAGATTAGCAAGTGGGAATCTGCTTGTTGCTTAAAATTAAGGCAGAGGTGTTTTAGACAGATTGACTTAGAACATTCTGGAAATAAACTGAAACAAGCTCCAGAGAGAAGAAACCAAGGAGACAGGCCCTTGGGAGGCCCCGTTCACTGTCTCTGGTGCTGCTGGTGCCACTTACCCAGAGCTGCCTCTGGGCTCCCCCTGAATCGCAGAGGTCGTCCAGCACCCCACGGGGTACGGGGGCAGTGCGGCCCTCGATCGCGATGCCGACTGAGTCACTGACGGGAGAAGCACGTGACTTATTGGCCAGTGGGCGCCCTTTCGAGAGTGAGGCCCCATTCGTTATTTTGGGGACCCAGGGACAGACTGGGATGAGTCGCTCAGTTAAGGAACCCCTACTCTGTCCCAGCGGCACACCAGGCTCTGGGGGAGGATCCTACTCTCATCTTCAGCTCAGAGGACGCACGACCGGGGTGACCAGGTGGCGCCCTCCCTGAGTTTGCTGACGGGGAGCAGGTGTGGTGCCTCACTTGCCGTGCGAGGGTGTCGGGGTGGGGAGGCGGCTCCAGGTGCCCTGGACGAGAGCAGGAAGAAGGATGTCGGGCAAGGGGGGGTCGTGGGGGCAAAGGGCGAGGCCCCTGGTGTTGAGGTGCCCCCCGAGGTCTCCCTCCATTGCTGGTAGAAGACCAGGCTAGGTCCTGGCCCGGGGGCCCTGGCAGGTGCCCGTCGCCCGGGCTCGACCCTGTCCTTGGGGTTGAGTAGCACACAGCGGTGTCCACCTTCCGCACACCTGCCTGGTCGCACGGCCACGGCACCTGCAGCCGCGGGAGCTCGCGAGATCCCTTCGAGGGATGCCGCTGGTTAAAATCCGTGCACACGTGCGGACTCCCCTGGACGGTTCCCCTGCTGCTCCCGGCCTGTTTCCTGAGGGTCCTGAGAAATCCAGAATTTTCTACAAGTCCCTGACACGTGTGTTAAATTGTGTTTCGTGTCCTCGAACCAGCCATCACGATTCTCCATGGAAACGCATTCTCATGCATCAACAAGTAAACCCCGCGGGGGAGAGCGCGGCCGGGCGGGCGTGGGCAGACAGCAGGGGCGCGAGCGTGGGCCGTGTGCGCACCCCATTGTCCGGGCCGGGCGTCCGCTGTGGCCGCGGGAGTGGTGACTTTAGTCCAGACTGAACAGGGGCTGCGTTTTTGGAGTCACGGGGCCCTCGATGTATCTGATGACAGTTTACCCACGACAGACTCTCGGGAGCCATTGTCCCTTGCTCCCGGCCCAGTGAGGGCTCCTGGGGGTAACCAGCCAGAGTTGGGGGGCTGGACTCTGCTCCTCCTGAGGCCCAGGGTGGGCAGGGGGCAGGACCCCCGGCTTCCAGCTTCCTGACCAGCCAGGCTTGGAGGCCACGGTTCCGGTGTGAGCGTCCTGAGCCGATGGGGGCGGGGCCAGGCTGGCTGGTGCGACCCGAGACTGAGTCACTCACACCCACCCCCAAATGCTGTATGTCCTCCAGCCCTCGGGACCACGGGCCACAGAGAGAGCAGGCCTTGCGTGGGCCCGCGGACCTCCTGTGCCTGCCCTGGAGGGAGGGCCTGGGAGCAGGCTGCTTCTCCGCCTCCAGGAAGCCCTCTGGCCTCCCCACGCATCTTTGTGGGGATGTATTTGCTCCCAGAGAAATGTGTGCTAGCAGCGGGGAGGGAAGCTCTTGCTTTTCATTATAAAACACTCCCCAGCGCTCTTCAGGTTGAAGATGGAGGAGAAACACGCCCCCAGCCCACTTTTCTCCCTGTGCCCCCCACCCCCAGCCCCCAGAGGTTATCGGATGGACGTAGTGCCTGCTTTCCACATGGCCGGCCCTGGCTGGGCGCTGGAACACCCGGGTCCCTAAAGGCCCAGGGCGGCAAAGAGAGGGGGGTGGGAGAACCTTGTGACCCCCTTGGCCAGGTTCTTTGGGAGAGGAGGGGCTTCATGGTGGGGGGAGGGGGTATTCTGCTTTTTGTCTGCTTTTCACCGTAGAAGCTGATGAATGAAATCTTGCACCCGAACCTCCCGTCTGCCTGACAGTCTGCCAAACCCGAACCTCCCGTCTGCCTCACACTTGGCTGGAGACAAAACACAACCTTAGACTCACAGTAGCCCGACCTCCAGATCCTGAGTCTGTAATGTAGGGAAACCCCTTTGGAGACGTGGCACGTCTCCACCTGCCAACTTCGGGGATGTTGTCTGTCCCCTGTCCACCCCCCCCCCCCACAGTGGTTCTGCCATGGGTCCTTTCCCAGAAGACGTCCGCTGCTGCGTCAGGGCTGCAGCTCCCTGGACCACCTGTCAGGAGCGCCAAGCAGGGGATGCCGGGGATCCCCCACCACGCCCCTGTACCTGGTGGAGGCATGGGCGCCAGGTGTGTGCGTGCGTGTGTGATGGCCACACATGTGTGTCTGCCAGGTTCCCGTCCGTAAGCACGAGCAGGTGACCCCTGAGCCGCCCGATCCCCCCGTAAGCCAGGGCACCGTCCGCGCGGCAGACGCCAGGCTCGGCTCGGGTTCCTGCTCTGGGTGAGGAGGCAGAAGAACAGGCGCACTGGGAGGGACATCAGCAAACGAGTGTGACAGGGGACCCGAACTCCCAGGTCAGCGCCAGAGGCCATCCGGGCAGAGCCTTCCCTAGGGGCGAGGGGGCGTTGCCCAAACAGGCTCTCCCTGCTGGTAAGTTCCTTCCTCCCGGTCTTTCTCCTGCTTTAGGAAATGTTCCTTCGCTGCAGCTCCTGGGGCTCCGCTCTGCCCGCCGGAAGGGAGGCTGCTGCCTCAGGAGTCGTGTCATAAACCGAATCTTCAAATGTACGCGGCCGAATGTCTTCTCTCACCAGTGGTCCTGGAGACCCTGGCCCCCTCTGGACCATTCACAGGATGTTCTCGGTCCCTGCGGGCACCACGGGCTTCAGTCCCGAGGACAGGCAGGAAAGGCTGGGACCGGGAGTGGCTGCGGTCCCTGGGGACCTAGGGCTTCCTACAGCCCTTCTCTGTGGCCGCCCACAGGTCCCTCAGGCTGCCTGCCCATGGAGCCGCGATCGTGACCCCTGATTCCCAGACAGCTGCTCCCACAGTGAGGCCTCGCATGCCCACCTGACCTACGGCCTGCGGTCCTGGACGTCCAGACTGCAGTGCGGGCGAGCGGTCCCTCCCGGGTCCCGGCCGAGCTGTGGCTTCCCCAGGCTGTCCCCAGTGGGCTGAGCACAGAGGGAGGCCGCTGCAGGTGCCTGAGCCCAGGGTCTCCAGGTCTGGGGCTCACCTGGTGTCCCCACCCAGCCTCCCCCTCGGTTCCCCACGCACGTCCCTGCTTCCCTGGGGGCTAGTCTCTCGAAGCCCTCCTCTGGCTTTTCAAAAGCGCCTCCTTCCCACCTGCTAACCCCACCTGGGCTAAGTCTTTTGGTATCATTTTCTGCCCAGAAATCAATTTCTTCTGTAATTGTCCTCACTAATGAGCGCGTCCTCTGGAAGGCCGCCTTGGAGACCGGCCTCTTGGTGCCGAATTACAACCATTTGCCCAAGTCTGGGAGGCAGCGTTCTAAGCCCTGCCGGCTCCTCCTGGCCGGGCTGCAGGACTGGGGGCGACTGCACGAGGTCCCAGCGGGGAGGAAGGACCTGGAGTCCCCGGGCCCTGGGTGGGGGTGCGCGGAGTCACGGGCAGGCCCGGAGGTGGGGTGGAGGATGGTCGCAGTGAGACGGTCGGGGCTGTGGGTCGGGGCTGTGGGCAGTGAGAGGTCAGCCTCCCTGCTCCTGCCTGCAGCGCCAGGACCTGCCCCCGACGAGCCCAGGCTCCCAGGGTTGCCCCAGCCCCACCTAGTGGCCTTGTCCCCTCGCCCGGCCTCATGTCCTCGTGGCACTAGCCTGTGCGGAGTGTCCTGCTCAGCTATGTGCCTGGTACGGCCTGTCCTCCCCTGGAGCACCCCCGTCAGCTTCCTGCCGAATCCCCAGGCCCCGAGCTCTTCCTGGAGCACTGCGCGCCTTCCAGGGTGCCCGCTGCCCGTGGTAACGACGGCCTGCTCAGCGGGCGGCTGGCCACGCAGCTCTGAGGCTGCGGAGACCCACCCACACCGGCGCCCGCCCCCGGACAGTGAAGCCCAGACTCCGCAGACAGGGGCGCCCCAGCCCTATAGCTGGTGGGGCCCCAGGACCGTGGCCGTCCCCTGAAGCCGTGGGCTTGGCGAGCTCCCACGGTGCTGAGTGCTCCGCCTGCGTGATGCGGTGAGCCCCCCGCCTTGGGGGTATCTCGAGGCGCTGGGGCGATGGTACACGGCGCCCGGCTCTGGGGCTCAGGATAGCTGTGTTCCCTGGCTGCTTTCCTGCGAGGCGAGAGGCTCTGAGCTCCCTGTGTCCACAGGGAACGGACGGCACGGGGAGGCCCTGGTCAGCTTGTGGTCAGGGAGGACAGTAGGGAGAGGTTTTCTCCCCCCCGACTCTGTCAGCGTCCCCGTTTCCCTCTTGGTGGTGGCCGCGCCGGGCCTTCCAGCCCGTGTCCATCGGGCCCCACACAGCAACCCCCTCACCGGTGCCCTAGTGTCTTCCTGGGACCGTGTTGGGTGCGGGGCTGCCGCCAGGCTCTGGACAGCTCCGGGAGCCAACATTTTGGGCAGGAATATGGACAATTTCATTATTTCCGAGATGAACGGAGATTGATTTTTCGCAGCTTCCGGAGAGGCTTGTAATTGAGTTTGCTGGCTCCGTGCTTCCAGCAGATGCTCGTTTAGAAAGCCTTCCCAGTTTGTAGCTGTGTTTGTCCCTTTTTTCCGTGGCAGAGGAGTTGGAGGTTTGGTTTAATCAAACGTTGCCGAGGAGCCGCTTGGATCGTGCCCAGCGGTGGAGGGACTGTGCCCCACCCCGCTGACACCCAGCCCTTGCCAACCAGAGCCACCTGTCCCACCATCAAAGGCAAGTGACCCAGCATGACCGACCCCAAGGCCTGCCAAGTAGCAAAAGTCACCCCAGGGCCCCAAGCATGCCTCCAGCCCGGGCCGGGAACTGACTGCAGGAGCCGGGGGCGCTCGCTCCGGCTGGAAGGGAGAACCGTCAAGGGGGAGGCCTCGAGGCTGGGGGTGACGGCCTCGCTGTCCCGATGACCCCACCTGCTGGCCCGCACAGTGGAGTCCCTGTGCTGTGGGTGAGCGAGAGCGTGGGGCAGAGGGGGCTGGTCTCCCGCCACACCTTCCATTCAGCAGCTCCGAGGCTGGGGGGGCCGGACCATGTGGTGTTGCCAGGCAACAAGCCCCCACCCTGAGCCCCGCCCCCTCCTGCAAGCACAGAGATGCTGATGGTCCAAGAAATGCGTAGCGGAGATAAAGGGAGGGGAACATCAGTGAAGTCAGAGGTCAGTCTGAGAAGTCACCTCCTCACAAGGAAGAGACACAGGAAGGGAGACAAAGAAGCGGGTCCAGCCGTGTCTGCTGCCATCCCAGAAGGGGGACAGGAGGGCGGTGCACGGGCGGGGCTGGAACAGGTAATAGCTGAGGGTTTCCAAGGCCAAAGGAAGCGTTTTCTGTTAAGCAAAATAAATAGAAGCGAATACACATCTTGATCATATTGAAATGGTGGAACGCAAGAGGGACACAGGCACTGAAGGACGAGCATCGTCTGGTTCTACCCGTGTCAGCTGCCTCCACCGCTGACCCTCAGAGGGCAGGAGCGAGGTGCCCGGGTTGGGAGAGAGGGGATGGTGAGCTACTGCCCCGTGGCTGCAGATTCTCGCTGGGGTCATGAAGCAGTTTAGGAATTAGTAAAAATTGCACAAGATCGTGAATGTAATTATCGTCTTTGAATCGTACATTTGAAATGGTAAGTGTTATGTTATGCACACTCTACCACTAAAAAAGCCCCAAACCAAAACCAAACTTAACCAAAACTCCACAAGGATTCTAATTTGAAGCCAGGGTGAAAAAATGTCAGGTCCTAGGTGAGGATAAGGGACCACGTCAAGGGGGCAGCTCCCGCAGGAGAGAGGTGGGGTTGGCGGGGGAAGGAGTGATGCCCAAGGGAAGCACAGTCTCTTCTTCAGGGGTCCAGACCACCAGGATGAGCCTCACAGGTTCCAATTCCCACATTTGCAAATACTGCCGACCCCCTCCCACCTCCTCCCACGCCCACAGCTAGAAACGTGGATGATGATAAGATAATCAAAACACACACACTTACAAATACATAAAAGTAATAGACTTTACCAGAGAGAAGAAACACTGCTTTCAAAATAAAGATAACTAGAATTGAAAATGACTTCTCGTCCACATCAGTGATTGCCGGGGGCGTTGGGATGTCCCTGATGTGCTCAGTGAAAGTCACTGTCAGTCAGGAATTCTATACCCAGCTAAACTACTCGGGAGTGTGGGTAAAGCAAAGGCAGTTTTAGGCTAAGACCAGGAGTTAGCTTTCACTGAAAGAGCTTGACAGGTTGTGTTTTAGAACAAAATGCCAGAAATGATCGTGGTCAATGAATTGGTGAAGGTGATAGTCCCAGGGACCAGGGACTACAAGCAGAGTGGCTGGTTCTGGGGTTTGTGCAGGGTTTCTGTGTCTAGCACTGTGGCAGATGACGTGGCCAGTATCAGCCAACGGAAGACCGTTACAGATGCTGCATACGATATATCTGGAAGATCTTTCCAACAGGTCATGAAGCCACCAGGGTAGTAAGGAGGCCAGAGACAGTCTCCACAAGGACGGTGGACATCCAGGGAGGGGAACTGCACGGAGCCCAGTTGGACTCTGGTGGCCGGAGTGCAGGTCCTGATGGGGGAGGGAGGACACGGGAGGACATCGTGATGGAAATGTTTACCTGGAAATGCGTGTGTGATCTTTATTGAGCTGCAGTGCAGGTCACTGGGAAGAGAAGAGGTTGTTCACTAACTAAAGCTGCAGAAATTGGTTAAAATCTGGAAGAAGAGACAAGAAGAACTCTTAATTTACTCCATACACAGAAATCAGTTCCAGGTGGGTTAAGGGGTTAATAGTAATACAAACATTTATAAAGCTTTCATAAGAAAAAACAACATAAGAGAACATGCTATGGCCAACCCTGGACTGGGGAATGATTTCTTCAACAAAACCCTGGAAGTACGAACATAAGGAAGAAACTGACAAATTCTGCTACGTTAGAATTCATGGAGACGGCACCAAGAATGGGACACTGAGGCCACCAGGAGAGAAGTTCCTCACAATGCATCCAGGTGACCAAAGATCAGAGTTCAGAGTGTGCAACCAGCTCCCGCAAGTCAATGAGAAACAGACGAATAAGCTAAAAATGAAAAAAATTAAAATTAAAAAACTCAAGATAAAAATGAGGGAAGAACTTGGACTTTCAAGAGAACTCCCAGTACTCAGCTGAGTGCAAATAAATAAAACCGGAACTAGAAACACGAGAGAGTTCCCCAACCTGTCCACAGTCTGACAGCGCCGAGGGCTGGTGAGGACGCTGGGAAGCTGGTCTGGGACCAGAAACTGGTTGTGACTTCAGAGAGCCCCTAAGTGAGATGGGCGATGCTGGAGATGCGTGTCCCTGAACGTGGTCCTAGCAGCCCCCCATCGAGGCCCCCGCAGACAAGGACAGAATGTGTACGTGTTGCATGGTGGGGGTCCCCATGCCTGGCCCTGCGGACCAGCACCTGTGTGTGTCTGGGCGACATATGCAAGACGATGGCAATGTTTGAAATTTTGTGCCCAAATCCTCGCAAGTCCATCGGGACCAGGTCAACCAGTCGTGAGGCGCCGAGACAGGGGACTGCCGCACCGCCACGAGAGGGAATGAACCACGGCCCGGGCGTCAGCAGGAGTGCTCCCCAGGACCTCATGTCGAGTGGAAAGTGGTGTGGCCCACTGGGCTGGCAAGGCCCGGTTACACCGAGCTGGGGGCCAGTCCAAGCCGCGCAGGGGTCCTTCCAGGTGTGGAAAAATGACTTTAAAAAGCCAGGGGATGGGAGAGGGTGCCTGGGTGGCTCAGTCGGTTGAGCATCTGATTCCTGGGTTTGGCTCAGGTCGCGATCTCAGGGCTGGGAGATCAAGCCTCACGTCAGGCTCCACGCTCGGTGAGAAGTCTTGTTTGGGACTCTCCTTCTGTACCCCCCACCCCTGTGAGCACCGTCTCTCACTCTCTCTCCATAAATACATAAATACCATCTTAAAAAATAATCAGGGGATGGGAAACACAGAATCCAAGATGGCATTTCCCCCAGGGGCAGAAGAGGACTGGGGGGGGCACACGGGGCTTCAGAAATTGTTTTGTTTTTTTAAGGCCAGAGGGTGGCTATTCAGGAATGCGTTTGTATCTCCTTGGATCTTCCGTACATGCCAAACGGCCTTCGTCTGTTGAGGAATGAAGGCGTGAGCGGGTCCCACAACTCCCACCCTCGGACCGGTTAGCTGCGGCACCCCACAGTCAGCCCCGTAGCAGCCGTGTATGGGGCTCGCGACACCGTGCCGGCCACCGCAACTGGGCTCAGCGGGCGGTTCTTCTGCTCCCAGCCAGACTTGCTCCAGCGACGCTGGGCCACGATCAGGTGTCTGGGGTTGGGCTAGTCTGGGGGCACCTTGTTCTGTCGGCCACGCAGTCAGGAGCCAGCCCGATCTGTGGGGTGGGGGAGCAGAGCCCCCCTCTTTCTGGGGACAGCTGCCAAGGATTACGACCCTGTGGCAGGCAGGGGTGTCTGGGTCTCTCCATGTTTATGTCTTTTGGGACAGGAGCCTCGCCTCCCCTGCCCACTGCTGGATCCACAGCTGGATCCTGCTGATCCCCTGGGTCATCAGGTCCCAGGGGCATCCTGGGGACCTCAGGGGAACCCTCTGGGTCTGCCTGAGCCATCCCCCCACTCCGTCCCCAGCCCCTTCTCTGAGCCCCCAGGGCTGGCGTGGAAGCTGCCGCCACCAACTCCCCATTAGGTACTTGCTTTTACAACCTCTCCCGGGGTCGGCTGCCCCTGGTCATCAGCTTCCAGCTGCACCACCTGGGGACCCTTCCCTCTCCACCGTGTCTCCATCCCATTCAAGTGGCCTTGGTAGTGAGGACCTTGGCAAACTCTGGTGCAGCTCTGTCCCTGTCTCCCTGTCTCCTTCTGTCTCCCCTGCAGGGCTGTCTTGCCTGTCGTCCCCAGGGTCTCAGAGAGCTGACTGTCCCTTGCTCCCCGGAGGGGCGATCAGCCTTCGGTGCAGGAAACACCCAGGGCAGTTTCAGGTAGACCAGGAGGCTTTCCGTGGGTTCCTAGGAACCAGCCGATGTCCTTTTTGAGGGAAGAAATATTGATTGCTGATATCTGCATTAATGAACCCCAGAAAATGACACAAATCACCCCCCCAGTGGCAGCTTGACGAATGTCATCTTTAGAGGAGCCCACAGAAATGTCATTTGCTCAACTCCTGTGAAATACTCTCCCAAGACAGATGTAAAATAACGTCGCGGTGAAAGTCTAATCATCCGAGCATAAAAGTGACGACACACGCTGGTTGGAATCACGTGTCTGTGAACCGGTTCTCATCCAAGATGGGAGCCGGACCCTTGGCTGCGCAGCCGCACGTTTTCACCGTTAGCAAGGACCTTGTGACCAGTTTGAGTCTATACTCGAAAGCCTCATTTCTCACAATGTGCTGTGTAAGGGAACCCTGCCCTTTAGGGAAACGGCTTGGGGAAGTTTTCCGTTTTAGAATCCCTGCGGCTGCCGGAATGCATTAAGACGGCAGGAGTCCCACGGGCCCCGGGACGAGCAGGGCAGCCCGGACCCCCCGCCACCCCCGCCCCAGGACAGGGAGATGGAGGCTCTTCATGTGCTCAACGCCCAACCTCGAGGGTCTTACAAAGCCACGCAGGGAGGCCCTGAGCCTCTGCCCTCTGACTTCCCACTTTCGGTCTGACGGCACCGCTGCCCGGGATCGGCGTGGGGCACAGGAGGATGCAGGCCTGCCTGGCCAGCACTGGACGCCACGGAGCCCATGCACATGTCCCCTGGGGCGTGAGGGGCCTGGGAGCCGAGGGAGGGTGTCCCGGGTGGGCTCTGGGTCCCACTGCCGTGCCGTCGGGCTCCCGGAGCTGGGACCAGCCGATGCCAGCACGCTGGAGGACGGGCGTCATCTTCACAGTTTCCGCTGTGCATACATTTGTGCCATCGTGGCCCGTTGTCCCCCCTTGAACCAACTATCCATCCTGGCAGGCGACCGGGGGAATTAGAGACCAAGTTCTGAGACGAAGGGGAACTTGCGATGGTGTGAAATGCTCCGATCCTGGCGCCCACAGGGCTCTGCCATGGCCTCGGGTTTGAAAGGAGGGACAGGCCACCGCCACTGTCCCTCCAGGCGCCTTTTGGACCTGGGCCCCTCAGCCATCGGCCCCTGGCTCGGGAGCCGGGGACAGTCCCGACCGTTGGCTCTCTGAGCATTGGTTCCTGGGGAAAGCCATCGCTTTGCCAGAGCGCAAACAGCTTCTCAGGGTTGACGGCACGGGTCCTGGACACGGAGCTCCTCGATGCGAGTCTGGAGAGAAAGCACAGCGTCTCATGCCTTGTGTACCGTTTCCAAAGATGTTACCTCATTAATTACAATTTTTAAGTTCCATATGCTGCTTTGATTCCCGTGGGCAAGGACTCTGCTTGCATTTTAAAAGAGAATCCTGTTGGGATGGTCTGAGCCCCGCGTCTGCTCGGAGACGTTTGTGTTCAAGCTCTGGCGTGGTTCACCTCGACCTCGGAGCGCCCGCCCCTCATGGTCGGTGTTCCTTGAATTGATTTCGGCTTTTCGGGAGAGCAGAGAAGGTGCTGCAGGCGGTTCCCGCCCCAGACCTAGAATCGGCCCTCCTCCAGGGGCCCTGGATTCTTTCCTTAGTGACCGACACCAGGACCCCGGGGGTGGCTGCTGGGCTCACAGGGGCCCACGAGGAGGTCCCCGCAGGTGACCAGCCAGGTGCGCACTCGCAGTGGCCTTCCCCTTGGCAGGGACCCGGGACCGCAGAGGCCGCTCCACACACCCCGTGTTGACCGGCGCTCGGCACCCTCCTCCCGGCTTCGGGGAGGTCACGTCTGGTCTCGGCGCCCCTCCATCCTTGTCACAATTTGCATTCCGTCCTGGGGACCCCCCCAACTCCTTCTCATTCAGCCTTGTGATTTGCACACTGGCTTAGCCCGTTCGGGCGGCCTTAGCAGAACCCACGTGGACACGTGCTTCTTCTGGTGCTGGAGGCCAGAAGTCCACGACCAGGGGTTTTGCACGGCTGGTCTCTGCTGGGCATGGTCCCTGCTGTACACGGCCACCTCCTCTGCCCCCGTGTGGCAGAGACGAGTTCCAGGCTCTCTCCTCCTTACAGGGACGCAGGGGACATAGGATCACAGCCACCCTATGACCTCATTTAACCTGAATTACTTCCCTTAAGGCCTTATCTCCAAATACAGTCACGCCAGGGATTAGGGCCTCACATAGGAATTTTGAGGGGACACAGCTCAGTCCATAACAAAAGCAGCAAAGCTCACGGGGTCCTGATGGACGCTCAGACTCGTGGGCCCCCCGCCCAGATACATACAGGCCACCTCTATCACCGTCAAAGTGAGCTTCTCTGCCCCCTCGAGGCCAATCCCACCCCCATCCCAAGCCACCGACGTGTTTTCCGGTCCTAGGGTTCTGCTTTTTTCAGAATGCTGTATAAACGGGACCACATATGCGGGCTCTCGTGGGTCTGGCTCTGTCGCTCAGAGAAATGGGTTTAAGTCCACCCTGCGGCCGAGTGACTGTGGCTCGTCCCTGTACTGGGGACAGGTATCTGCTGCGTGGAGGGACCACGGCTCCGTTGTCCGTCCTCCCGCTGGAGGACATCTGGGTGCCTGCAGGTGTGGCCACGGGCCGTGGCTGCCGGGAGCACCGTGTGCGGGTTTGTGTGGAAGTGTTTTCAGTTCAATTCAGAGCAGATGTGCGGAGAGCGTCTGGGTTGATGGTACCGTAAAGTCTGGAAGAAGCTGTCACAGAAGCCTCAGCCCCATTTTCTCACCCCGAGCAGGAGGGGCTCCTCCTGGTCCCCCCGGCAGGGGTGTTGGCGGTGCTGCTGGAGACAGGCTCCGTGGCACCTGGCGGAGATCCGGCCCCAGACCCGGCTTGGCTCCTCTTCCGCTTACTTCTTTGCTTCGGCCGTAGCTGTGTCGGCTCACACTGGACCCCACGGCCCCACGGGGGGGACGACGTGTCACGGGGGGGACTGGGTCCTCCAGATAACTTGCGGGGACAGGTGGCATCTTTGCTGACCCCTCATTGGGCCGTCAGCTCTGGGGGCCCCGGTGCCCCTTCCCTCTGCTCCGCACTGTCAGGGAGCCGCTGCCGACCTGCTCCAGCCCCTTCTGCCCGCTCTCCCGGGGCCGCTCCACGGGGCCTGCGGATCGGGTTCCCTCGGCTCTCGTGGCCCCTGTCGCTGCCCTGCTCAGGCGAAAGGACACCGGGGTCTCCCACAGCAGCTGGGGTGGGAGCGGGGAAGCAGGACGGGGGCAGTCGGGGGGGGTGAGGGAGGGTGACACTGTGCTCTTCCCTTGTTCAGCACTGGGGGGGCGGCGGCTTCTCACAAGCCGGGCCAGGCTGCCACAGCGTGCGTCTGACAAGGACACACGGGGTCCCATGGGGCTGTGCTGCCACCCCCGGGGGCGGGGCGGAGCCGGGGAGGGGGCACTGAGGGAGGAGGCTGGGCTGAAAAAAAGAGAAAGAGACAGACAGATCAAGGCGCAGATTCTTTACTGTAGTAGAGACCACCCTGATGGTCACCGGAGCAGAGGGAGGTGGGTGGGAGACAGTGAAATGGAGGAAGGGGATTAAGGAGTGACTTATCATGATGGAAAAAATGTAAAAAAATGTATATATGCTTAAAAAGGAAATTAAAAAGTAAATGGAAAAAAGAAGAAATTTAAGGTTACATGACACTGAATATTTTATGCATCAAAATCTGAATGTACACCACCACCCAGAGATGTTACCGCTTTAATTATACTTATTGGAAAAGGAGAAAATAAAGAAAGAAAGAAATAAGCTAATCAGTTCAAGAGGTTTAAAAAAGAGCTACAAAGAAAATCCAAGGAAACAAGAAATTAATAAAGCAAAGCATAGAGCTCACTGAAATAAGGAGCTCGACAATATCTCCTGGAACAATAAAAGGAAAAAGCTAACCCAAAGCTATTTATGGAAAAACCAGTCCGTAGACTGATGCTGTCAAGGCCACAGAAAAAAGAGAGAAAGTGTAAATTAAGTACAGGTGAAATTAAGTAGAATGGCTAAAGGCAGAACAACAATTAAAAAACAGGGGTGTCCGTGAGGCTCAGTCACTTGAGCATCGGACTCTGATGTCAGCTCAAGTCTTGATGTCAGGCTTGTGATTCAAGCCCAGGTTGGGCTCCGTGCTGGGCATGGAGCCTCCTTAAAAATAATAATAATGAAAGGGTTTGAAAATCTAGAGGAAAACCACTTCTAGAAAAGAATGTACAAATCTGGGTAAAAAGACACCATGGGTTGTAAGTGTTGAAATGGTAAGCAAAGACCTCTCCCTTCAGAAAGCCTCCGCTCTGTTACCCCACAGTCTCTGAACGTCCTGACAATGTGGTAGGGCAAGAGAAAGAATTAAAAGGCATATTGGAAGTAAAAATATAACACTGTCATTGTTTTCAGATATGATCGTGTACACAGAAAATCCCAAGAAAGCTACAAAAACAAAACAAAACGAAAACCAGACTAGAACAAATAAGTGAGTTCAGCAAGACAACAGGATGCAAGAGAAACAGACATGCTAGGAACAGACGTGTGGAAACCGAAACTGCGCACAAAAAGAATTCATAATTGATATAAAGAAAATGAAATACTTAGGTATAAATCAGTGAAACATGTTCAGGATCTACATGGTAAAAATTACGAAAAGCTAGCGAGAGAAACAAAATCAGACTGAAATGAATGCAGAGACATACCATGTCCGTGGATGAAAAGGCTCAGAAGGGAGAAAACATCAATCATTCTCCGAAGTGATCTAGAGGTTTAATGCAATTCCTCTCAAAACCTCAGCAAGATTTTCTTTGTCGACATAGACAAGCTTATTCTAAAATTTATGTGGAAAGACTCAGTACGTAGAATAGCTAAACCAACCTTGCAAAAGCGGGAAAACCCACTGTACCACGTTATGCGTCTGCAGTAATCAAGACAGTGTGTATCTGTGGACGGACAGAACCGCAGAGCAGCGGGGCAGGATGCAGAGCTCACAGGTGGACCCACCGAGCTCGGTGCATCCGACGATCGTGTAGAAGCTGTTCAATGGCAGGAGAACAGTTCTCCAAAAGGTGGCGGCTACACACCTGGGCGTCCACACATGGCCTAACCTCCCACCTTGTACAAAATTAACTCAGAATGGATCACTGATTTAAATATAAAACATAGAACTTGTAGAAAAAATATAGGAGAAAGTCTTTGGGCCCTGGGGCCCGACAGAGGGTTCCTGGACGTGACGCAGATGCATGGTCCATAAAGACAAAATCTGATAAACAGGGTCTCATCACAGTGACAAAGCTCTGCTCGGTGCGTGAGCCTGTGGACAGGACGGAAAGACCGGAACAGGTTGCGGACTGGGAGAAAGGGTTTGCAAACCACTGGCCTGACCAAGGACTGCAGAAGGAATACAGAAAGCCTCTGAGCACTCAGCCTTCCCAACCCTTGGATCAGATAGACACGGACGGGCATTCTCCGAGATGGACATAGGGAAGGCAGGTAAGCTCAGGAAGAGATGTTCGGCGTCCTTAGCCCTTTGGAAGATGCGGTGGAAGCCACGGCGAGAAACCGACACACACGCCTGCCAGAACGGCTCAGGTAAACTGAAACAGAGTGACGCCCAGCAACTGCCCTCCGGGCATTCGACCCGGAAAAAGGAGAAGTTCCATTCACAGGCAATCCCACAGAAGTTCCTAACAGGTTTACTTCCGAGCTGACAGGCGGAGACACCCCAGATGTCCTTCAGTGAGCAGACGGTGAAAACTGTGGCTACCGGGGACTTTTCCTCGGCAACAAACAAATAGGAGTGACCTCTTGACACAGGCACGAATTCAGAGGGGTCTCAAGGGCACTATGTTGAGTGAGAAAAGGTGACCTCAGGCGACATGTTGACGTGTTGTGTAATTCCTCCCAGAAAGTGTCCCCGAAAGGACAAACCCAGGCGGGGAACAGATCAGTCACCGCCGGGGAGATGAAGGGAACCGGACGTACGGGGCGCGTACACGGACCTCCACATGCGATAAAATTACGCCCCCCCCGCCCCGGTGAGTACACGCACCACGGGGAAAACTGGGCGAGGTTGCTGGGTTGTGCCAACGGGGATCTCCCGACTGGGCTCTTTTCCTGGAGTCACCGCAGATGTCAGCCCTGGGAAACCTGCCGAAGGGCACACGGGAGCTCCGTGATTTCTAGCCCGAGTACAACACCTAACGTGAGACGGTACGATGGTCTTACAGTTATCTCAAAATGAGAAGGAGCCAAGGTGCTGGGACCAGCGAGATCCACCGAGCGTGTAAGGAACCTGGTGCCGATCTCGCAGTTTGTTCCGAACGTGGCCACACCTCACTCATTTTCTGCGGCTGCTGTGACCTGGAGTAAATGACAAACAGATTAGGCCAATCAAAGAATGAAACTCGGGGGCGCATTTCATCGCTGAGCATAACCACAAACACCCCGGCGGTGGTAGAAGACGGTCCAGCAGGAGGGGCTGGGTTCGTCCGGAGCCCGTGGATGTTCCCCGACCTCTCAGGCACGGTGTGGCTTTGCAGAGCAGACCGGGCCGTGACCGTAGCGACCCCATCCGACAAGGATGGGCACTAACTCATGATACTGCATCCACAGACGTCATGGCTTTCATTGTTTTCCCCACAGAAGCCCTGACAGAGCTAGAAACCCGCAGACGCCTCCCCTTCCTTCCGGGTCGAGCTCTACCCCGTGGACTTTCTAGGAAGCTCCGCTGTCGGCCCCACTCTGCTCAGAAGAGACCTGGGCTTCTTTGTTCTCTGCCGTGGGGGTCTCGCCGTGGACCCGAGACAAGGGGGCTTCTTGTGCAAAGTCTCCCAGCTGCGGATTGAGCAGCTGGTGGCTGAGTGACCCGGGAGGGGCCCCCGCCCCCCGCCATTGTCCCACCTGCCCTCTGAGGTGGAAGCAAAGGGGCTGATCCAGGCCGGGGAGAGGTGGGGCCCAGGACAGCCTTCACGGTCACCCCCGTGGACCCACGGCCCTGCCCGACCCGCTCCCTCTGCTCGATCCTGGTTCGGTCGGGGCAGATGGCGCGCATCTGGGTGGCGAACCTCGCCAAGGCCGGAGGAAGCCCTTCAGGGCTCCCAGGAGGAGGAAGGCAGTGATGCGCGGCGGCCGGGCACAGCCGCACAGGGCACCGCGGGGACGGCCAGGCCCGGAGCCCAGGGTCGTGGAGCCGGGGTCGGTGAGTCTCGTCCGTGAATCGCTGCCGGCGCCAGGAAGGCCGGCAGGTGGATGAGTGTGCCGTGGCCAGGCCGCAGGCGGCGTCCGGGGCCAGGAGCAGCAGGCCTGCGGCGTCCAGCACCAGCGCCCACGTGCCCTCGGCACCCGCGCTGCCCAGGACGTCTTGCAGGAGCCACACGTGGCGCTTCCTCCCGGGACCCCCGAGCACGGGGACGCGGGCAGGCATCGTGGGCGCTGGGTGCCCCAGGCAGTGTCCCTGCGCCTCAGCACTGCCTCCCGCTCCTCCCGCCCTGGGCCTGACGGGCCTGAGGCCGTGGCCGCCGACCCCTCAGTGCTCTGGAATGTGCCGCACCCGCAGCCTGTGAGCCCAGAAAGGGAAGCGCATGTGGAAATCTGGAAAACCGAGGACACAGGCAGTGCTCCTGCGTGTGTGTGTGTGTGTGTGTGCGCGTGTGTGCGCGTGTGTGTGCGCGTGTGCGTGTGTGTGCCTGCGTGTGTGCATGTGCGCGTGTGTGTGTGTGAGCCGGAGTGAACTTACCACGTACACGAGCGCACCTGCCGACTACGAATCTGCTCACAGTCGTCACCTTGCAGGGATATACGCCGTCCCCCAAATTTGCTCAAGACCGCCGTGTCCCTACACATTTATGTTCTTTTTATTTTTTCTAATAATAAACACATTTTCCTGGAAAATGGTCTCTATTTTTAAGAAAATGTGTTTCTATGAATGCCAGGACAGACTTTCCTGATATAGCTTGGAAAACTGCTTTCCAGAAAGATGGGTTTTATCCCCAGGACTCTACGTATGGAGCTTGTGTCTGCCAAACACGTGCTGGTGATTTCAAAACAGTGGCCCTGTGCCATTTCTCTCTTAATCTGCCATTTGATTATTCATTTCAAAAATTGCCCAGAGAAGTGGGTGAAGAGAAGGAAACGTGCCGTCGTCGTTGCTGTACGCCGTCTCTCCCCACTGCACCCGGCTTCTAAGTCATCTCCACACCCGATGGGGGGCTTGAACTCAAGACCCCGAGATCGTGAGTCACGTGTGCCTCCGACAGAGCCGGCGCGTGGTTTTCCCTAGAGAAACTCACCCTACAGACGATGTCTCCTTCCCCAGCTGCGTTCTGCTCCGTCCGGGGCGTCCAGACGGCCACTGCCATCCACTCCGGCCATCTGCCCAGAGTGATGTGGCCCCGTGTGGCGCAGACATCCTCTCCGTGTGTACAAAGCCTCACCCCAGCCCGCCCCGTTGTGTCGTCCAGAATGAAGCCCGTTGATTCTTACCGTGTGGTTCACCCACGGACGAACACGCTGTGGTTCGTGACTTCTCCCTGCGGAACGCTGGACCAGGTTTTCGTTTTCTTGACGCAGACAAGGCGGTGTGTCTGGGCGGGGCTCCTCAGCCGTGTCTCTCACACATGCACACGCGTGTGCACGCGGGACAGAGGCGTTAACATGCGGACACGGACCGGCAGGACTGGGGCCAGACGCCGCCTTCCGGCGTGATGCTGGTCCTGCCGGCTCGGGCCCGCACCTGCCTGGCAAGGCTCTGGGACGACAACCAAGAGGAGTGACCGGCTGCGACCAGGCGTGCCTTCACCCCGCGGTCCTGGACGTGGGCGGCGTCCGAGTGTTGAACATCATTTATGCCTTCTTTTCGCATTGGCTGAGCAGACTTTTGACTCTCTGCTCCAGGCTGCCAGGGACCACACGGGTTTCCAGACCCTCCTGGGTCAGGACGGACAGACTTACACAGACCACGTTTAGATACTTACATATGCTTGTATTTGTGAATAATTGAATTTGTTAATCATTTATTTGGTGTCTCCCGGCGCTGGACCTGCCGCTTGTGATAGGAGGCCCCGTGACTCCGCCATCGCTCTGCCGTCTCTGGCTCCTTCCGGTGTTGCCGCTTCGTCTTCGACGTTCAGAGCTTTGCCTGTGACGGGCGACGACTGGTCGTGGTCGCGCTTTTCCTGCTGGAGCTGGTTGGATCTCTCGCATCTGAGTTAACGTTCCCCCCCGCGTCCGGGAGACTCGGGCCGTTGCGTGTGTCTGGACTTTTCCTTTTCTTTCTCTCTTTCCCAGGTTTCAAATGATGTGGATGATTCTGTCCCCTGGGTCTCTGGGCGTCTGTTTGCTTCTCTTCAATCTTATTTACTTCCTGCATTTTTGATCGGCCTCAAGTTGACGGCCTTTTCCTGCCGCCCCCAAACTGATACGGAGGTTATGTCAGTGAATTTATGTTTCACCGACTGTACTTACCAGTCCCAGAATTTCCATTTCTTATTGTTTCCACGGTCTGGGGATGTCCCATCTGGTTAGTCATTGATGTAATGCTTTTCTGTACGTCTTCATATATATGTATATATATTTTTTCTTTGAACATACATTTACTTTTTGAACACAACAGCTGCTTTGATGTCTTTTTCTATTAAATTCAGTGTTTGGTTGGGCTTGGAGTTCATTTCGATGGATGGCCTTTTCTCCCGACTGGTCTAGCGACGGGTCGAGACACGGCACACGGCTCGTTCTGTGCTCAGTGGCGGGTCGAGACACGGCACACGGCTCATTCTCTCTTCTGGGGTCGTTTCCCTCCGTGTCCCCGAGGCCGTTGGCTCTTCTGGTTCATACCGCCAGCCTCGTCGCCCGTGCCCTGCGCAGCTGCTGACGCCTCCGTGCTGTCTCCGTGGCTTCCCCAGCCGTGTCCTCCGAGCCTTTACAACTCGGCGGCCTGCCTGTAGTCTGGCCAGACGCGGGACTTCTTTCCGGAGCTGTCTGCTCACGCCGGCTCTTGTACCGTGGGCACACGGCTTTCCGCGGCTCCGGGCCTCACAGCTGGGGACCGTGCTCGGTTAAACAGCAGCGGCTCCAGCTCCGGCAGGTGCGGGTCAACCCTACAAGCGTAGATTTCCGGGCGGCCTCTGTGTTTCCATCAGGCTCTGGGGTCTTTCCTGCAGGCGAGCAGAACACAGAATTTGCATCTCCTGTCTCCCAGTGCCCCGGCTTCCAGACAGACACAGCTGTGTGTGGGGCAGCCCCTGTGGCCCTGTGTTCCCGTGGCCCCGTGTCCTGATTCTTGCTCTTCTGGCTGCAGAGTCCCTAGACTGAGCCTCCCATGACCGTTGTCTCTGATGGGGTCCTCGCACACGGTCTGGATTTCTACCTCGCGTGCACACTGTCTTAGGGAACAGTTATGCACCTGCTCTGCCCCTCTGCTGAGGGTTTTTTTTTTTAATTAAAAAAATTATTTATTATTTTAGAGAGACAGAGAGATGCAGCGTGGGGAGGGCGGAGGGAGCGACATCCGGCAACTCCCGCTGCGTGTGGAGTCCGAACCGGGGCTCCGTCCCGCACCCCGTGAGATCGTGGCCTGGGCCGAGCCGGGAGTCAGACCCTCCACCGATGGGGCCCCCAGGCACCCCACTGCGCTGTGGATTTGAATCCCAATGTTGTGTCAGTTTTCGTGGGCGGAGTCCCTTCCCAATAATGTTTTTCAAAGCATTCTTAGGGATCCTAATACTATGTTCAGATTCAGGCTCACTGTTGCGTGGAACTACTTTTGAGTAAAGACACTGAAGTCAGCCTTATGCCCCCAGGAGGCTTCTTATGCGACCAGAATGAATGGTTTTCCTTCGAGTCCTGTGGACGTCTCAGGTCTGAGAGGGCCTGGGCTTCTTTAGCGAGAGGACCAGAGCAACTCGGCTGGGAAACAACTCTTTACACTAGATTTTGTTTACTTCGTCCGTGAGCCCAGAGTACCGAGTCCACTTCCCATCGCGTTATCTGAGCTCCCGAGATCCTGATTCTAGGATCAGTTTTATCCTGGAGTGGCAGCCACTTAACCCCCGGAGGCCCCATGTTTCAGATGAATGAAGGTCAAGCCGTCGGGTGTGTTGGCGGCTGCTCGTCCCTCACGCTGGACCAGAGGGCCCTGCAGGGAAAGGGTGATGGACGCCGAGGACAGGATCTATCTCCGGAAGCATGTCATGATGCCCAGGAGCAGACATCGCCATTTTAATTCAGTTTAGCGCATGGATATTTGTGATTTTCGGTTCTGACTACTGCATTTAGGATTTTCGCTGGGGAAACACCGTCTTGCAAGGGTCAAGGCTGTGCTTGGCAGTCTCCTCTTTATTATCTGCAGACATCCAAAGAGTGTTGCTGGCAGAAGCCAGATGATAAATCAATAAATTAGAGTCCCCGTTTCCAATAACCCCATCAACCCCATCTGTCCCAGTCTTGTGGCAGGGGAAGAGATGACAAGTAACCCTCTCAGGCAGCAGCTGTCCTTGGGACGGGCTGTCCCTGCGGCACTGGGGTGGGAACCGGCGTAAACTCATCTGATAAACGGAGAGTACCGAGGGGGAGGCCGGCGGTCTGGGACTGAGGGCAGCCTGGGCTGGGAGTGTGCTGCCCTGTCCACTGGTGGCCGGGGGGCAGGGGGAGGTTTCTCAGGCCTGGAGGGCCAAGGCCAAGGGGCTCAGCTCCGTCTCGGGCTGCCCTGACGGTGGGGAGAGTTCTGAGGGAACCGGCAGGAGTCACTGTGTCTAAAAGTAGGGGAAAGGCAGGCCCCTCGTCCTGCCCGTGCTGGGCGCATGTCGGAGAGGCCCGTTCTCCCACGGAACCCATGGAAACCTCACCCTACCCCAGGCGCCTTGAGGACCAAACTTAGAGGACGCGGCCCCCTGCAGATAACCCCAGGGAGGTCTCCTGCTACCTGGCTGTGTCCGTCAGGGCGGGACTCGGTCAGGTTGAGGTCTGGGGGGGGTGGGGTGGGACTCCAGCTGGTGTAGGTCCCGCCTTTGCAGCCTCAAGTTCCCAAACTAAACACTGGCCTTGCCCTTCCAGTGGCTGTTCCTGGCATGTCGTGGAGACTCCCTGAAGGGCGCGGCCTCCGCAGGCGCTGCCCGGGCACACGAGCACCTGCTCCGCTCACCGGCCCCGGAATGTCTGTGGGAGTGTCGGCCACGGCTCCTTCGGCCTGCGGGACTGGGCAAGAGCATCCTCATGCTGAGTCTCGCCGGCCTGCGGGGCGCCGCTAGGTCCCTGCTCCGCGCGAGCGGCCGTCCTGCTTCTGGGCCGCCTCCCGGTCCGCGTCGGGGCACACGCGCCTGCAGACACTGGTCCCTTCTGTTGCGGGTCCGGGCGCAGCCGGGCTGGCTCCGGGGGTGCCCGCCCGCAGACCGGCGGCGGCTTCGGCAGCACGTCTGTGATCATGTGGCCGCGTGCCTGGAGAGTCGTGGGTTTAGAGCGGGTTCCAGCGCGCTCACACACAGCAGGAGCTCTCGCCCGGCCTTCTCTGCCTCCCGCCACTGACCGTCCGCTCCTCCGTCCGCACGCTGTGGCCCGCGGGGCCCTCACTCACCATTACATGATTTGCTATTTCGTCTGCCCCACGTTCCCGAAGAACCGGCGATCAGACAGACTCCTTCCTTCCGCTGCGATCTGACTCATTCGTTTCTGCTTTTACTTTTTATGGACTTTTCTTTCGCTTTGGCCGGGTTTATGTCGCTGTTTTACAGCTCCGTGGGCCAAACGCTTCGTTCGTTCACCCTTTTCTCCTTTGCTCCTTTGAGAGCGCTGCCTCGGCCGGCCCTGCTGACCCCGCGGGCTCCAGCGCGCTCGGTCCGCCAGCGCCGGCTCTTTAGTGAGGCCGGCAGTCTTGGTTTGCATTTCTCTTCGACAACGTGCTGTTCGAACGGAAGTTAGAAGATCTCTCCGCAGAAATGCTGTGTTTTCCCGTTTCCTATCAATTCCCGGCGTCGCTTGACCGTAACTGCAGACCGCTGTCCGGCACGCCCGTCACCAGCTTCCCGGGAGTCGCGCTGCGCCCGCAGGATCTCCTTTCGCTCCTGCTCGGTGCCCGTGCAGGGGACCCCCGAGGGGACAGTGGGTCCAGCCCTCGAGGCCGCCGTCGTGTCTGTGCTGCTCGGGGTGTCCACACCCCCACCTCTTCAAGGCTCTAGCTCCTGCCTGGAGAATCCCACCCTGCGTAGACCTGTAACCCACCGGGGAGCAGGGCCCAGCGCGGGGCTGCACCCGTGCCCTCTCTCGCCTTCCCCGCATTTCGTGCTCGTTGCTTCTCCATCGTCACCGAGGCGACATTCTCTTTCTGCTCTGTCCGAAGCCCGTCTGGGTGTTTTGATCCCAGACCCCACTTAAACCTCGTTGCTGATCGCCGGTGGTCTCTGGCGGCGGGGGCGCCTTCTGGTGGCTCCTGCGGGGGGCCAGGGAAGCCCCAGGGGTGGTCTGGACATGAAGTTCTAACTCACCCTTCCTTTCCTGGAGACCTTGAGCGAACCCTCCCCTGCCCTGTGGCTCAGACTGGAACCCCCTCATTTTCTTCGCTCTGAAGCGGCCGGAGCTTTCCTTCCTCTGTCGAAAGGGCGGCCGTCCTCACCTTCTAACCCCGTGGCCAGGACCTGCCTCAGTATCCACGGTTTGCCCATAATTTCTATGATTTCTCATTTAGCTCTGCATCTGCTTCCGCCTAAATTAGATTGTGAAGTCACCGATTATAGCTTTAATCATTGAAAGATGTTTTGAAATTTCTTTTCCTGTTCAAATGTTTTAAATCCACTAAATATCTTGGCTCTGCCTTCCGTGCTGTTGGATGTCTACTCTTCTGGGATCTTTGTATTCCAGTTTTCCTTTATGAAATTCTTTGAAGTTTTTTCATTTTTTTAAAAAAATTTTTTTGCCAGTCCAGCTTTCTCTTCTGTTCCTTGTCTGGGTTGTCCTAGAGATCTTGTATTTCTGCTTTATGGTCTTCCTTCAGAGTCGCAACGACTTCTTTAAGTTTTTTTTTAAATTAAAGGTTCTTTCTCATTTCTTTTTTTTTTTCCAGAGAGAGAGAGAACACGAGTGGGTTGAGGAAGAAAGAGAGCCCCAAGCAGGCTTTTCTGGTGAGACTGGAGCTCGACATGGGGCTCGATGCCACGACCCAGAGATCATGACCCAAGCCAAAACCAAAGGTTGGACACTTCACTGACTGAGCCACCCAGGCACCCCTTAATTAAAAGATTTTTTAAAAAAATACATGGAATGTTGGCCCAATTTTCAGTTGTCTTCCAGCCACATTTTTATGTGTGTGAATTTCCAGTTTCTGGGTCACTTCACTGCTATTTCCCACATTTTTTCTGACATTTTTCCCCACATTTTCCCTGGGTGCTCTGTCCTTCCTGTTCATGAGTGCACTTGAGTGTGTCTGGTTTTTGTTTCCTGCACTGACCGGTGGCTCTGGGAGGGGGGGACAGGCGGTTGTGCTGTGGGTCTCTGTCCTGTGGCCCCATCTCGCGGGACAGCACACTGTGGGCAGCCAGGAGTCGCTCCCATGGACGGGCCGTTTCACTCCCCTAACGAAGTGGTCTTGCTTTTGTCTGACGTCTTCCAGCTGGCTGTGGGGTGCCTCCTCGGGATGGACTGTCCACTGAATGCTCAAGTGTGAGGACATTTCTTTCTTTCTGTTTTATCCTGAAAACCTTCCCGTTTGCTCATTGGGTTTCTCTTAGTTCTTACCGAGACGGGTCCTGACTTATGTTTCCTTTAACTGGAAAACCATCTGTTACACAAGGTGTGCAACGAGGGTCCTTTGTCTGAGGGCATCCCGCGCTGGCTCCGTGCGGCACCCCCGGGGGGGAGGGGCACAGGGGCTTACGGTGCGCTGTGTGGTCCAGGCACTGGGGCTGCCTGTCTGCTCTGTGGGCTAAACCACGGGGGGAGCCGTATGCCGTGCGAGTCACAACGTCGGCCTTGCTGGGTGCTGGGAAGACGAGCCCATGGAGCCCAGACTGGCCGGAGTGACGCCCCGTGAGGCGCAGCGGGAGTGTTTATCGCTCCGGAGTACTGACCTGGCCCTGCCGCTGGGCCCTGCTTCGGGCCCAGAGTCCCGCTTGCCCGCAGGTTCAGCAGCAGGAGACGCAGCGCGACCAGCAGGGGCCAAAGTGGTGAACAGTCATGGGCCTGGGGCCGGCTCCTGCTTGTCTCCCCCTGCTGCTCCCTCAGAGCAGCACCGGTTCAGCTCACTCCCCCTGCCGCCCGGATTCCTGTTTCCAAGACTCCGTGTGCACCGCGCTGGGTCCTGCCTGCCCACGCTGGGTCGCTGCGCCAGGAGCCCACGCACCTGCCGGAGTCCGTGCCTCACCGTCTGCGACAGCTGGACAAGGCTGCTCTCCTGCCGGCCACGGCCGGACTTCCCGGTTATGACGCTGCACACACGGTGCGTGCAGAAGCCAAGCCCGTCAGAGGCCCGGACATGCCTGACATAGTGTCTTTCTGGCCAGGACGCCCTGGGGCCCCCATGTCCCTGGGGGGACAGCTTCCCTGGGCCCGAGCCTGTGCGGCCCTGGGCCCCGGGTCTGAGGCTGCCTGGTGAAGCCCCAGCTGCCGGGGTGGAGGGGAGGGGCCGAAACAGTGTCCCTTCCGCATGGTGACGGCTCTCACTCAACCTCGTGGGTTGTGCCTCTTGAGACGGACTCGCTCTGTAAACGTCTGCCCGCTTTGACCTCAGTCCGGCCATGATGTGAGTGGAATACATTGTTTTCTGGAACAAGAGGACAGGCCTTCTCTACAAGTCAGTAGCTCTCCAGGGGCACAATGCCGGGTGTGTCTCCGTCTGGCCCTCGAGCCCGGTCCATGGAGCCCTGCCCGCCCTGGTCCTTAGTCCGCGGTCCGGGTGGGGCGCCTCCCGCCGGCCTCCCTCCCCGGCCGCCGCTGTCTCCACCCTGCTTTCGGAGCCCAGTGGCCCTCCCAGGGCCCCTGTGGTCCCCATGGCTGCCCCTCCCCGCTGTGCCCTCCCTGCTGGTGTGCACCTCCTGAGCGGAGTGGAGCGTGTCTCAAACACAGATACTGTCTAAATGTTGGAATATTTCAAATTCTTCACTTGGTGCTCTGGAGAGAAGCCCGCCCATCCCAGCATATCCTTGGTTTCTTGTGCTATGTCTTGGGTGCAGTGTGGACGGGTCTGAGGTCCTGCATGGGCTGACCACCGGGGGCTTTCGGGTCCATGCAGGGGTCTGGGGCCGGCGCAGGTTGGCCCATCTTTCAAGCCGGCTCCTGCGATCCCCGGGGAGAGTTTGGAGGAGGGGTCGTCCCTCCTCGTTGAAAACTTCGGCTCCACTGAGCCGGTGCTTGGAGTCAGGACACAGGCTCTGAGGAAGGGGCGCAGTACCAGGGCATGGGGTCCTGGGCTCAGAGGGCACAGTCCCTGTGGGGTCGGGCACAGGCACCAGAGGGGCCTCCCAGGAAGAGCCCGGTCTCTACTTCCTGGACGGGTCTGGGAACCTCAGCTGCTTGAAGCCCAAATTCTATGGGCAGGAAGTGGGGAGTCTCTCGAGGCCGTCCAGAGTCCTCCATCAGGGGCCCCGCGGCCGCATGTCTGCTTCTGCGAGGGCCGCCGTCCGCCAGCACCTTCCTCGCCCTATCCGGGTCCGTGGATCCCGACAGCCTCCCCTGGCTTCTCGCGTCACAGAGCCCCAGGCTGCAGAGCGTGCCCGTGGATCCGCTCGGACTGAAGATCTCTGGGACGAGTAGGCTCAGTTCAGAATCAACAGGGCATTTTGGGTGGCGAGAGTCAACCGGTCCGTGAGGGTCGCGCCCGTCGGATCCATGGGTAGGAGAAGAGAACCGGGTGGCGGCTCTGGAACCCAGGCCTTCGGTGCGTGCGCAGCCGAGTGTGAGAGGGAAGGTCGCCTTCCGGACGCCGAGTGAGGGGCCTTCCCGAGTGAGACCTGCGCCGGGGACCCCTCCTGGCCGTAAGCGAGCGACGCGAGCCCGCGGAGTGTGTGAGCGCCGTCAGCCCGCTCCGTTGGGAAGCGGCCGCAGCGCGTCCATCTGCCGAGTGTTCTGCGACCGCCGCCCTCCGCGTGCCTCCGAGCCACCCTTCTGACCCGGGGACGGGATGGTGCCCGCAGGACAGGCCGCCGGGGACCCCGGGTGGGGCGCCTCACTCCTCCCAGGAGAAGAGGAAACGGCATATTCACACGCAAAGAAATGGAAACTAAAAACGGGAGTGTTTGGCCCCCAGGTTGTCAAAAACGCTAAAAGTTGGGAAGAAGGGGTTTCTGCTCCCGGGCTGGGGGAGGGGCCTGGGACACTCAGGCATTCAGGTCAGATGCGTGGATGAAACCCAGAAACATTTTGAGTGAAACAGGCCACAGAAAGTGGAGCGGATCCATCGGTGTTAAATCGGAGCCCCACATATGTGCGTGCGTGTGTGTAGATACAGGTAGATGATGTGTGTGCGTGCAGAAGCACGTAGATAACCTGTGCGTGTGTAGATACACGCAGACAACACGTGTGGATACGTGTAGATGACCTGTGCGTGTAGATTCGCACACACATGTAGATACACGTGCATGTCTAGATAACATGTGTGTGTGTGTAGATACATGTGGGTAACTGTGGGTGCGTGTAGACGTGTGTGTGTGTGTGGTCGTGTGCACCACCAGTCTGGGGGACCCACAGCAGTGACCCACAGCTCCCCTGCTGGGCTGACCTCCCAGCACAGTGGGGACATAGGAGTGCCACGGTCTCCACAGGGATTCCTGTGGCCACTGAGCAGGCCCCGTCCCTGCTGTCACTCTCCGGCCACCAGACTCCTGCTTGGTCTTGGCTTCTGCCGTGAGTTTGGACGTTCCCTCACTTGCTTCGGATGTAGGGTCGCAGCTGGGAGCCCTCACCGGCTGAGTCCTGAGGTCCCAGGAAGATGGGGAGGCCCTCAGGTCCTTTGGAGGAGGAGGAGGAGGTGGACTGGGGCTGTGCCTGCAGCCTCTGGTGACTCCCACTGGGCAGCGAGAGGCTTGGCGGCCGGCAGCGTGGTGTGCGGTGATGGCACGTCCCCTCGGCTTTGGAGGGGCCACTGCTCCCGACGGGGGGCAGGTCTCAGAGAGGGCAGATGGCCATTTAAGTCAGCCCTCGAGGCCCCTGTGCTGGTCCAGCTCTCCCTACCCCCAAAACGTGAATTTCATTGTCACCACCCTGTACCCTGTCCCCAGACTGCCGCGACCGCTGCGGTTTCTGGGTCGTCCTGCTGAGGCTACTCAAGCGCTGCTGTGGAATTAAGTTGAACTTAGTGTGTGCCGTGCTCCTCCCGAACCTCACTGCGACACCTTGAACACCGGGTGGGCCTAACTCCCCTCCGTCCCACGGGGTGGAGGGTCAACTCTCTAGAAGTGGCTCTGGGGTCTCTCTGTGGTCCGGGGCCCGTGTTTGGGCAGTGGCACCCCAGCTTGGGACTCTGGTTGCCACGGACACTCCTCTGCCTGTGCAGGACGCTCCTCTCTCTGGGCCGACTGTGGGGCTACAGTTCGGGCACGCTGCCACCAGGTGACGTCAGAGCAGCGCAGTTAAGCTCTCTCTGAGCCGGGACACGCTTGTCCCCAGCGTGCCGTCCGCTACACAACACACGCGACGCTGCCGTCCTGTCAGGAAGAGCTGCCTCCTTCGTCCTGTGACAACTTTCTGTGTGTCCGGAACTCTGGTGCCGGAGGCCGTTCTGCAGATGAAGGTTGAGTCACGCGGCAGTCGGATGCCCGTCCCCTCGCTTTTTCCTTCTTGGTCAGACTAATTCCTCTCTCATGGAAATGCCTTCATTAGGATTTGTTTCTATAACTCACACTCCTCACTCTAGCTTGGGCTCAAACCCCTCCTCGGGCGTGTGTGTGACTTCGCGCCGGAGCCCGGAGCCCCGTACCGTCCCACCGTCCGCCTCCCTCATGAACCTGCTCCCCGTGGCCCCTCAGGAGTCCGTTTAGGATTCCCAACCTCGATGGCTGTTCTGCTGCTTGTCTGTGTGTGCCTATGACACAGGTGATCCCCGTTCCCTCTGCTCCCCATTTCTATTTTTTTTAAAGGTTTTATTTATTTATTGGACAGAGAGACAGCGAGCACAGGCAGGCAGAGAGGCAGGCAGAGGCAGAGGGAGAAGCAGGCTCCCCGCAGAGCAGAGAGCCCGATGCAGGGGCTGGATTCCGGGACTCTGGGATCATGACCCGAGCCGAAGGCAGCCGCTCAACCGACCGAGCCACCCAGGCGCCCCTGCCCTTTCCTCTCTATTCAGGGGTGGGATCTCCTGCTCTGTGCCTCCCACCTTCCTTCCGTCCATCCGTCCGTCCGTCCATCCATCCGTCCGTCCATCCATCCGTCTGTCCATCCATCCATCCATCCATCCATCCATCCGTCCATCCGTCCGTCCATCGGTACATCTGTCCATCCGTCTGTCCATCCATCCATCCTTCTGTCCATCCATCCGTCCGTCCATCCGTCCATCCGTCCGTCCGTCCGTCCATCTGTCCGTCCGTCCATCCGTCCATCCGTCCGTCCGTCTGTCCATCCATCCGTCCATCCGTCCGTCCGTCCATCCGTCCATCTGTCCATCCGTCCCGTGCTCCATCCCTCACCTACATCCGTCCGTCCGTCCATCTACCCACCTCCCAGCAATTACTTAGAAACTTCCCTGCCGTGGGCAGTGGAGGCGAGTGGCTGGCAGGACAGAGCACAGCTCTCCCTCATGCAACTTACAGTCTATCAAAGGTGAGCAATAATGAGCTAATCAGGCAAAGAACTAAACCATTGCAAGTTGTCAGCACCGTTACCATATATGAGGAAACTGAGTCAGAAGGGCCAGGTGGTTCTCCCGTGTCATGCACCAGAGCGTGGCGGAGCTGGAGCTCTCTGCTCAGGAGCCAGTCTCTGCAGGAACCTCCTTGGCCCCCGGGTCTCAGTTACACCTGCTGCTCTTCAGGACCTTGCTCTGTGTGGGCAGTTTGTGTGCAAATCCCGCATGACCTTTAGGGGCCCAGCCCTGTTCCCATGGACCCACCTGCTGACCCTGTGACTCCCGGTGTCCCCACTTTACCGACGGACAGAGAGGAACAGTGACCTTCCCAGAGCACCCCAGTGAGGTGGGTAGAGCTGGGGATGGGGGTCCCATGCCGACTGCACCTGCGGTCCCCACCTGCCGTCCCCAGCTTGAGCACAGGGCTGTCCGCTGAGCTGGCGGACGTGGCGGGGCAGACCGAGGACCTGGAGTCGCTGACCCCCGGCAGCAGCTGTGGCCACCATCACCCGTCGCTCCTCATCTGTGTCTGTCCAACCCGCCCTGGCCACTGACCTGTGTGCCGGCCCCGGCTAGGACCTGGACCTGCTGGGTTCCCCAGGAAGGACGGGGGTGAGGAAGGCTCGGAGTGGGGGGGAGGGAGGTTCCGGGGAGACCATGTGCAGAGGCAAGAGGCCCCCTCTCTCCTGGAGGGGGCCGTGTGCACGCTCAGCTCCTGCCTGCGGCGCAGCAGGGGCACGTCCACTCCGGCCATGGCGTGGTCCGGGGGGGGACGGCCGAGGTGTTCATGAGGGAAGAGCCTTCCTTCCTTCTGGAGGCGAACGTGTCGAATGACGGGGAGCTGGTGGTGAACCCTGAGGGGACCCACCCAAACCGCCCGGGAAACCCAGCCCTCCCAGCAAAGGGCAGTCGGGGAAGCAGCTGCCGGTGGTCCCCACACGTGAACCAAGCTCGCAGGAAGCCTTCTCTAAAGACAACTGCCTGTTCGTGGGTTTCTGACCGAGTCGGGTGGTTCGTCAAGGGAGAAGTCCATCTCGGTGAGTCAGCCGGACAGTCCCCGGGAAAGGAAAGGCCTGTGTTCTGGCGGGAGGGGCGGCGGGAATGGATGGCGAGTGGGGGGTCGTCCTGCCCTAGGGCAGGTGCAGACCCCTTGTCTGGCCGTTGTGGAAAGAAGAGACGCCCGTCCTCACGCTCCCGCAGAGGCTCCAGGTCTGGGCGTGGGGGCCCCTCACCCACCAGGTCTCTCTGTTTGCGGTGTAGATGGCCGGCCTCTCCCGCCATGTCCTCACAGGGTCGTCCCTCGGAGCATGTCGGAGCCCTGATCTCCTCCAATGAAGACACCAGTCCCACTGGATCGGGGCCACCAACGTGACCTCACTTTACCTTAGTCACCCCTGGGAAGGCCCTGCCTCCGAATGCAGTCCCACTCGGAGGTCCGGGGGTGGCGACTTCACGGGAATGTGGGCCCTGCTTAGCCCCCGCTGGGTGTCACTGCCTCTCTGTCACCCAGCTGTGCGCCACACAGCCCCGTGCGTGTCTCCGAGCCTCTCTCTGCGTCATAAGCCCGCTGCAGACTTGTGTACCGCGGCCCACATATCAGGCCCTTGCTGGACTCCAGAGCCCTGGCCGGAGACCCGGGGCTGCCCTGTGTGTCCATCTGTGGAAGCACTTGGGGACCCGCACCGCGGCCCTGCCAACGAGCCGCTGCCGCCCGAGGGGAGGCCGTCTGGGTCCCTACCGTGTTTGCCTTTCGTCCCTCGATGGACGCTCGGCTGCTTCTAGCTCTCGGCCGCTGTGCACACAGGCTCTTCTCTGGCCCTCCACGCTGTGACTGGGGCTGTCACGGGGCACCAGAGTTCCCACAGATTCACGGCGAGCTTGGGTCGCGGCAGAGCCCAGGGACGGTTGGGCTGTCGTGCGATTTCGCGTTTACGGACCGGCCGCGGGCAGCGTTTCTGCCTTTGCGCACGTCCCCGCTTGCTGTGGGGCAGTGGGCACGCCGGGGACAGAGCCCCTGCTGCTCCCCGGCCCGAGGGGCTCTCAGCGCTGCTCAGGGAGACGACGGCCGCGTCCCCACACGCGCGCGGCCCTCGCTGGAATCAGCCGGTGCTTCTGCCGCGTGGATGCCGGCTCATGCGCGGAGCTGGAGCCCCACAGCTCGGTGGTCGATGTGGCCTCGGCCCGGACGCCGTGTCTGCGAGCCGGGCCTTCGCGTCGTCCGTGCTCCGGGTTGATCTCTGCAGCGTTTCAGCGCGCAGCGCCGCCGTGCTCTGGACACGGGTCTGCGTGCTCTGCTGACGCTCCCTCCCTCCGCGCTTTCCCCCTGTGCCCCAGGTCTTCTCCAGCGAGAGGGTTCGAATGTCTGTGTTGACCGTGGTGGTCAACTCAGTGGGGCCTGACCCCGAACGGCGGCCGTGGTCCTGCTCTTCTGCTTCCCAAAGCCTCAGGGGCCCGCCCCGAGGTCCCGCAGCCCTTCCCTGCGCGGTGCCCCCATGCCCCGTCGTCTCCCACGGCTCGCGTCAGAGTAGGACGGCGGCCACATGTCCCTGGTGTGTTTCCCTCTTGCACGCGGTGACTCGAGGAACCCAGACGAGGGGCTGGCTGTAGGCGACCCACTTTCACACAGAAACCTTCAAGTCCTCGTCTTGGGCACGACTGCCCCGAGCGCCAGCCTCCCGACCACATGCCCTCCCCGGTGGCCCTCGAGCGCCTCCTGGGGACCCACCCTGCCTGCCTTGCGGCGCTGCTCTGGGGCGGCCTCTGGGTTATGACATCTCACTGTCACCGTCAGGAACTGCTCTCTGCCTTCTGGGACCTCCCGAGACCGCCCGGGACCTCCGCTGTCGAGAGCTGACCTTCCAGCCGGACCAGCGGCCGGACACCGGGGGCTGGGTTTTAGGGAGGTTGGGGGTCCTGGAGGAGGTGGGGTGACCACGGGGCACTCTGGGACCAAGTATCTGTGTCCGTGTGGCTCTGCCAGCTTCTCACAGCCTCACCTCTGTGAATTCCTGCAGGCGCCCCGCGGGTCTGGGGGGTGGTCTGATCACCTTGCAGGGGGAGAGGCAGGGACGGGGGCAGGGGCAGGGCCAGAGATGGTGTGATAACAAGTCTCAGGACCCTGCTGGCTCAGGGGCCTGACCCAGCCTCCCACACGAGGCCGCTGCCCCACGATGGCCGCCCCATCGATCAACTCCAGGACCAGGTCTCCTGGCTTAGCCAGGTGGGCCACAGGGGGCCACTGGCAGAGGTCCCTGGAGCCCCAGAGGGCCAGGATCCTCGTGGAGCTGGGGGACCCGAGGCTGCGGTGCGGGGCCTGCTGGACGGGGGGCTGGGTGCACGGTGCGGGGCCAGCTGGGGAGGCCGCACCAGCTTGCCCACCCTTCTGAAAGCCGGGCCTCGGTCCCGCTGGCCTCAGGGAGGGGCAGGAGAAGCCCCCACCCCCAGCATCAGCAGCAGCAGCTGGAAACAGACCCAGATCCTGCAAACGAAATGATCTCAAGCGTCACGGGCAAAAACCCAATTACGGAGCAAATTAACTAAGAGTTACAGATGCAGTCGAACAAGCCAGCCGAGCGTTGGCGTGGAGTCAGGCCCTGCTGGCGGCGGCGGAGCGCGGCCGACATGGCGCGAAGGATGGATGGCTCGGGGTGTCCTCCGCGGGGGCCGAGGGACCGCAGCCCGACCGCGCCCTTGGCCGGCCCGGGAGCCCACGCGGACGTCCCCCCACGGCCGCAGCCTTCCACACGAGTCTGCGCTGGGACCGGCCTGTGAGGGAGCGGGCTGACCCCTGGTGTCCTGTCCCCCCGGAGCACGGCGGCCGCTGCCGTGTGCGGAGCCTCGTGGAGCTCGCAGCGCCGTCCGCGGGGGTGTGAAGCGGCCGCCACAAGGGCCGGGATGAGCCCCTGAGAGGGCTGTGGGGCCGGGAGGAGACAGCGACCCCCGCCTGCCCGCCTGAGAGCGACTGGTCGGGGGGGCGTGGGCGCAGAGGGCAGCAGGGGCCTCCGCATAGCGGTCGCCGCTCCCAGGGAGGCCGGAGAAGCCCCGGGTGGTGCAGGGGGACGTCCAGGAGCAGGAAAGGCCCAGGTGGGCCTGGAAGTTGGGGTCAGGGAGCAGGAGGGTGGGATGTGGCCCGACGTGTGGGGGGAGCTGGGAGCAGAGAGGGCCGGGGTGGGGAGGACACGCTGAAGGCACCCCTGCCGGCACCCCTCCCGCCCCAGCCCTGCGCGATGGGCTCCCACGCCAGCCTGCGGAGAGGGACGGCGGGGTGACGGCGTGGAGGCGTCCTGCCCAGTGGCCGGCAGGTCAGGGGCGCGCGTGGGGGCCCGGCCCAGGGGAGGCCCTGCGGGGGACTCGGCATCTTCTGGGTGTCTCCTCCCTGCCTCCTTGTGCCCCTGTCCCTCAGCCCTCCCTGGGGACAGAGGCCACTTTCCCCGGGCTGGGTGACTAGCCAGCTTCATCAGTCCGTGGTGAAGTGTCCCCAGAGAGGTGAGTGTCGGGGGCATGGATGAGCCAGGACCCGGGCCCCTTCGCCTCTGAGGACCGTCTGAGTGTCAGCCCTCCCGCCGTGCTGGGCGGCATCTCGTGTCCTGACCCAGACTGTGCGTCCGGCCCCAGGCTGGGCAATGCTGGGTGTGGCTGCCCTGGGGGTTCAGCTGGGGAAACGGAGGTCCTGAGCGGCAGCGGGCTGGGTGACAGCTCAGGAGGACCTGGGATTCGAAGGTCAGCCTGTCCTCTGGGGGGACGGAGGAAGGATGGGGTCAGGTCCTGGGGCCAAGGCCACCCACAGGGGTGACCGGCCGCCTGCTCCGGCGAGCGGCTCCTGTAAAACCAGGACGAACTCGGCTCCCCGGGCCCAGCCCCGTGGCAGCCAGGCCTCTGCGGCCTGATGGACGGTGAGCCCTGCGTCCCGGGGAGGGGAGCCCCCAACGAGGTCTGGACCTCACAGTCCAGGAACCAGGCACGCGAGAGGGAGGGCGAGAGGGCCGCGTCCCAGGCAGGAAGCCCCCCTGCCCCGACCCCCATGCAGGCGTGAGGGACCTCCCACGGGCCCCTCCTGTCCGGGCCTCCCATGTGGGACGGGGCCACGTGCTGGGGCCTCAGGGCGGCCAGAGACTATTCTTGCTGTGATACGGGCGAGCACGGCTCTCTGGGTCCCCCCTCGAGGCCCCCCAGCCCAGGGAAGAGGGCCCGTCCCACCGGGAGTGTCCTCTCTGAGCCAAGCGTGCCTGAGAGCCGACCCGGGCTCCCTCCACCTCCACCCCGGCCGGTCGGGCCTCATGGGGCAGCGGCGGGCGGATGCCACTGGCCACGGACCTGCCCAGACCTCAGGAAGGACAGGAGCCCTCCCGCAGCCACCCTGTGCCCAGCCCCGCCGTAATTTTGAGGAACTGGACTAAGGCTCACGGACACAAGGGACGTTTCTGAGGTGCGTGTGAGCGCGTCTCGGCCGGCGGGCAGACGCAGGCTCTGCGCGGACACGTCCCCCCGACTGGGTCTTCAGAGCGGCTGCCGCGTCGGCTGCAGGACGTCTGGGATGAGGGTGCGGCGGACATGGGGGCAAACCGGGGCTCACCGTCAGAGCGGGAGGCTCTCGTCGGTGGGGAGGGAGGCGGGCACCCCTCGCCCAGTGCCCAGGCCACCCGCCGCGTGCGGAGCCCGGTGCAGGAGGGAGTCCGGAGCTCGGCGGCTTTCTGCAGGGGCTCCCCGCTCACCGGAGCAAACCCGACGGATGCCTGGGCTGGTCCCCAGCCCTCTCGGCCCGCGAGCCCCGCAGGTCCCCATGGCACCCTGAGACCCCTGCCAGCCAGGAGCCCTCGGCCGCGGGGAGCCTGCTTCCTCACGGGGTGTTTGGACCAGTGGGGTTGGCCTGCCCCTTAACCCGGGCTGTGCTCCGCGCGTCCCACCCCCTCGTGGGGGTCAGATGGCCGCATCACCAATAGGTCCCAATAGGAATGCCTGTGGCACCTGGAGGAGGCCACTTGCAAACTGGCAGGCCCAGGACCTCCTCGTGAGAGACACGGTGGTGTCCACCTGGAGGACGGCCTGGAGGAAGGGGTAAGCGGGGAGCTGACCTGGACGGACTCCGTGACTGTGACCTCGAGGCACGGTGGGGTGACCAGCACGAAGCAGCCTCCAGGGTCAGCCCCTTCCCTGAGGCTCTCGCCCCTCAGCCGCATGGGGGACGGGCGCAGCCGAGCCCCATTTCGGGGACAGGCCCGGCCCACGACCTGCTCAGCAGATGTCAGCCTGCACTTGTTGGGGGACATGGATGAGGTCACAGCGCGTGGAGAGAGGGGCGGCATGGGGCACCCATGGCCGACCCCTGGCTGGCCCTTCTGGGCTGGCTCCTGCCTCCTCCCTTGGGCACCTGGCACGGGGCCGGGTCCGTTCGCCTTGGGGTGGGTGGTCCCCACGGGCCTGGGCACCCCAGACGGCAGGTGGGGCAGGACCTGGCACGTTGGAGCCTCCCGCGCTGTGAGGGCAGCTGGGCCCTTGGACACAGCCCGCGTGGGGAAGGAGCCCGCCCGCGGCACCCCTGCTCTTCCCACCTCTTCCCGGGAAGAAAGCGCCACGAGGTGCCACCTCCGGGCGGCTTCTCTCCCTGCGCCTGCGCAGCTGAGCAAGGACGCGGCCTGGGGAGCCCCGTCGCAGGCCACTTCCCGGAGCCGTGGTTCCTGCGGGACGGCCCGTGGCCTTGGCGCCTGCCCCTGGGGACCGGGTCCCAGATGCTGCCACTGGGAAGCAGGTGTGAGGTCCGGCGGGGGAGCGGGCAGACTCGGAGCCCCGGAGCCCGCGGTCTGCAGGAGCTGGGGGTGCGGGTCGCCTGGGTTCTGCCCGGGACTCGGGGTCTCCAGGAGTCCGACCGCGTGGCTTTCAGGTTGTTCCCTAGACGGGAGACGAGAGAGGGAGCCCGGGGAGAGGTTGTGGCTCGGACAAAGGGTGGGGGACCTGGGGGTTGGGGGGACAGTGACCCGGGCGGTCACAGCTTAGCCTGATTTAGTCAGTTCTTCGGAAGAGCTGATTTGAATCGTGGCGAAGCTCCGTGGCCGTCTTACGGCAGCACCGCAGGGCCGGGGCGTGCAGGGCTGGGGTGCTGTGCCCTCCTGTCCAGACCCCAAGACAGCCACCCACCGTCTCGAGGCATGGGCGGGCGTCCTGGGAGGCAGGGTCCCACGCTGGGGGCACAAGCGCCGCGGGGCCGCGACCACCACCCCAAGAGTCTCGCAGGGAAGGGCTGGAATGCCGGGTGGGGGGGCGGCGAGGAGGGTTCACGTTGCTCCGTTGCGTTACCTGCGCGGTTTGAAAAGGGACGGCCCAGAGCACCTGCCGCTCCCCCGACTTCCCGTGTGGCCTGCAGTGCAGCCCTGCGCCCCGCGGGCCTCCGTTTCCTCGTCTGGAACTCTGTGGGGTGTGCTCTGAGCCTGGCCTGTGGGGCGCCCCGTGTGGCCCCCCGCTCCTCCCCGAGTGCACACCCGCACACAAGGCCGACGCCGCCGAGTCCTCCGTGGGGCCTTCGGTCCGAGCTCGGGAGGCGTCTCACTGTGGTGGGTAATGTGGACGGGAGGGACGGGTGACCTGAACACGCTAACTCCGGAGACCCGGAGACCATACGTGGTTCACGTCTTAGCACGAAGCAGCGGTTTGGACAGGGCGCGGGAGGCACGCATCTCTTCCGTCCTGGAAGAGCAGCCACGACCCCCTCGGGGTTGGCTTCGCACACTCTGCGCTCCGTACTTTCCCTGTCCACGGCCTCTCTGGGGGCTGCGTCCCTGTCCGCTGTCACCCTCCGGGGACGTCCCCGGCCGTGCTCACTGGTGTGGGCTGGTCCTCCCCTGCAGAGCCCCCCAGGGGGCCGCGTCCGTGCCCTGCGGCCGGCGGCTCCCCCAGAGCCTTCCCTCGGGTCCTCCTCACCTCCACGGCCCGCCCTCTATGGCTTTGCTGCCCTCCCACCGCGGCTGCCCGATTCCGTGCACGAGCCTCCACGTTTGTAAACCGTCAGGCGTGTGGGTCCCCAGGAGACGAGCGGGAACTCACACGCACACACCACTGTCTGTGCGGGAACCGACCACAGACTCGGGCGGGGTGTGACGTGGTCGCCTGTGGACCGTGGTGCCCCGTCGTTCACACGGCGAGTCGTGGCTGCAGCAGGGCTGAGCCTGGGCGTGGTGCGAATGTTCAGTCGTAAACCCCGGAAACGGGGCGGAGCTGTGCTGGGGGATGGGGGCATCTAAACCGTAGTGACGGAGGAGCCGCGGGTTGGAGGTGCGCAGGGGGAGGGCGGCGGGGTCCAACTGGCCTCACCTGGACGCGTGGACGCTGCAGGCAGGTGACTGTGAACCATGGGTCATTGGAGGGGCTGGGTGCGGGCTCTCACCTGTGTCCCGAGCACGCGTGCGCGGCAGGGGTCAGGCCCCGTGCAGGGGCGTCCCCGCGTCACAGGTGCTCCTCCCGCCTCCCGTGCCCAAGGACGAGGGGGAGGCGCTGGCGAGCTGGCGGGTCCGGGTGGGCCCGGCGTCTGGAAGTCACGGCTACGCAAATGGGCGTGTGTTCTGCATTGTCACTGCACACTCCGTGCTAGGCCAGAAGGAGGGAGGAATCGCCTTCGTGATCCCCAGGTGTGGCGTGTTCGTGGCTCGGATCTGATGGGCACCTCGTGGGTTTGGCGCCCGTCCCTCCCGTTTGAAGGGAAACATCTGAAGCAGAGAGGTTTTGGGGTACTATTGTAGGGCTGGCCCTGGCCGATGCGGGCCTGGCTCTGGGGATACAGGCAGGTATCCCGGACAGGCCTGGACAGGCCAGCGGGGCGAGCGGGGGAGGGGAAAGGCCGGGACCGGCCGGCACACGGCAGACAAGCAGCCAGCCTGGCTCCGATCCAGCCACGCGACGGTGGCGGTCGCTGGCCGTGAGCGGTGCTGCGGGTCTCAGAGATCTCCTGGGGTGGCATGTGGACCTCAGTGTGGCCCCTGAGTTGGACCCGCTCAACCCCATGCACGAGGTGGGACCTGTACGACCCCAGGAGCCTCGAGTTCCTCTGGAGACCCTGGGTGGGGGGCAGAGCCCTCCCCGGGCCGGGTGCAGGGTCTGCATGTGTCCTTCGGGTCAGCAGCCCCGTCGGCGTGTTTGTGCTCAGCTGTCGCGTCCACGGAGGGCGACCTGCCTGGCCTTCCTCTGTGTCTGCTGGAGGGTCAGAGCCGAAGCAAGGGTAAGTTCAGACGGGGAAGGCCATGACTTGTCCTCAGGGGTCAGTGACACTGTATGTGTGGGGTTGGGGCTGGAGCAGGGTCTGGGGACTGAGACGGGGTGAGATGCGCCTCCACCAGCAGAGCCAAGTGCAGAGCCCCACTCTCCATCAGACCTTCGTCTGGAGGGGTGCTGAGATGCTGGGAGACGCTCACAAGCTCCAGGATGCCGGCAGGTCACGGGTCGGGGCAGAGGACAGCCCCCCCGCGGCGGGGGGCTGCCCGGCTGTCCTTCTGCCCGGGGGCACAGCTGGGGGAGGGGCTCCGCGGTGACCACGGGGGGGGGGGGGTGGTACTCTGCACCGGGCTCCCTGAGCTAAGCGCTGGCCCTGTAGTCACTGGGGTGCCCGGACGCCGCACCACAGCTGAAGGAACTAGTGGGGGTGTCGGGTCCAAGGTCACTCAAGGTCAAGTGGGTGTAGACCCTGTGGGGAGGTGCCAGGCCCGAGTCCCAGCATCTGTCCCCACGTCCTCTCTGCGGGTTGGGAAGGGTGGGACCTGCAGCCACTGTCCGGTTCCGGTTCCGGTTCTGATGCTGGAGCCCTCGCTTCGGACCCTGGCGCTCGAGCTGGGACCCTGACATCACGGAGAGGGACAGACATTTTCCTAGTTGTTTGCCTTTTAATTGACAGAGTGCTTTTGTTTTCAGTGTTTGGAGGCCACTAAAGCTTTCCCGAGTGGGTAGGATCTGTTTTCTGGCAGGACCGCGTCAGCCCCCAGGGGCTTCTCAGAGCCGTTAAATCAGAAATGTGTGTCCCACTCACTGGGGAAACCACCCGTGTTTCGAACCCCAGTTTTCACTGGGGTTTTTTTAGGTGGCTCCTGGGCACTCCTGCCCTAGGGCCCACTTGGAGGGGGGCTAAGTCCCCGTCCACCCGCTGGAGGGACCCAGGGACCCTGCTTGGTTCAGGTCATTACTTTCCTGCCGGTCGACGGCTGGTTCGCTCCAACGAAGGACTTGAGTCCTGAAGGAAATGGTGCCAGTGCGTCCCCAGTGAGGTGCGTTGTTTCGCGGCTGCAGGACGCGGCCGAACGCAGCCAGGCCAGGGACCCACCTTGCCCCTGGGCAGGAGCCTGGGCACACACTGACCTGCTCCCTGTTTGTCCCGGGCGCCTTGACCAGGACCCCTGTCCCCGGGAGCCCCCTCCCCGACCCTCCTCCCTGGCCCGCCCACGGCTGTAGAAACCCCGCGGCGTGCGGGGCCTCCCTGCACAGCCCAGCGCCGGTCTAATTTCCCGGAGGACGCGGCTCCACCTGAGCGAAGCCATCGACAAGGGATTCATACTTTCCCCATCCACCACGGGCTGGCAGACGTCAATGCGGCCGGGATTGAGGGGTCGTTCAGGCGTCAGGTCTTTTTAGATGAAAATGTCTAATCAGAAAAACATGGGGGCTTAGACGAGGTGGACCAGACGATTTCAAAACAATTTATCTTAGAAATTAATTCTGAGGAATAGTGTACCCAGAGGGGCAGGAGCTTGCAGTTTTGTTTTCAGTTTGTTAAAGCCCCGAAGGTCGTCTGCTGGCTGGGCCGGGGGCTGTCCTTCGGCCGCTCCGAGTCCATCCCGCTGCCCCAGGCTCCGGTGTCCCCCAGGTCCCCTTCTTTCTGAAGCCCCGTCCACTGCCCCCGAGGCCACCGGCATTCCCTCCGGGGCCTCAGCCCGAACCCAGGTCCTCCTGTCTCTCCCCTGCTTCGAGCCCCCGCCCAGCTGCCCAGCTCCTGCCCACATGCCTATGGTGACTTCAACAGCATTTGGGGTCCCGGCGCCCCTCAGTCACCCCTTCCCTGTGGCTGGGTCCTTGTGCGACCCTCGGCGTGTTCTGTGAGAGCAGCAGTAACGGGTTTGGCCGGGCTTCAGTCCGCCTTCTTCAGGCAACTGGAAAATCCCGAAGGAGCGAGGGTTTTGTTTTAAACTCACGACTTTGTTCTCACAGTAATTCGGTATTTATCTTGAAAGGCTAATAGTGATATCGAGCGTCTTTTCATGCGCTTTCGGCGTTTGTCTGTCTTGCTTGGAGAAGCGTGTGTTCGGGTCTGCCTCCCACACACAGGGGGCCTCAAGGGCAGCTGTTCTCCTGTGACCTGGAAGCTGGGGGCCCGAGACCAGGGTGCCGGCATGCTGGGCTCTGCCGGAGCGCTCCTCCCGGCTGGCAGAGACCGTCTGCTGCTCTGCGTCCTCCAACCCCGATGAAGTCATGACCCCTCATGATCTCGCCCAGCTCCAGTCACCCCCCAAGTCCCCAACAAATACTGTCACACTGGGGTGAGAGCCCCGACATGTGCATTGGGGGGAACACAGACATGCAGCTCACAACAGAGTCCTTTGCTCATTTTGAATTTTGTTGTTGTTGTTGTTGTTCAGTTGTGGGAGCTCTTTGCATATCGAGGCTATCATTCCTTCATAAGGTGGAAGATACACAATATTTTCTCCTATCCTGTAGGTTGTCTCTTCATTTTGGATACTTTCCTTTAAAGCAGAAAAGTTCTTAATTTTGAGGAAGCCCAGCGTACCTATTTTTTCTTACGTTGCCTGTGTTTTCGGTGTCATATCCAAGAAATCAGCCCAAATCCAACATCGAGGGGCTTTTTTCCCTTCCGTGTAGTCTTCTAAGACTTTCACAGTTTCTATTTAGGTCTTTGGTTCATTTAAATTAACTTTTAAAAAGGCGTCAGATAAGGGAGATCGTGAGGAAAACGATCACAAAGGGAAAAACATCAGTCTTAGCGGCAGGAACCTCAGAGTCTGGTGGGGACGGAGGTGCGAACAGCATGTGTCTGAGGTCTTGGGGTCTGTCCGGCGGGGCGCACGGCTGCTCAAAGTCTAGGGTGTCCTCATGGCACCGAGAGCTGCCTGGGGGCCTCAGGAGACTGTCGGGGGGACCAGGCTGCTCTCAGGGCTCCTGGGGCCTCACGTCATTTCCACGTGGGACCTGGGCCTAGACCACACCCCCCAAAACCTCTGAAGCAGAGAAACACAGATGACTCAGGGAGATGGAAACTTCAGGACCCGCCCCGAGATGCGGCCTTCTCCTCGTGGGCTCTGCTTCCGGCGGCTGTCGGTCAAGGGCTTGGGAGGGCCTGGGTCATTCCAGCAGGCTCGGGTCCTCCTGGGGCATGAAGCCCCTTGGAGACCAGGCCTTGTGCCCTGTGCCTGGGGCCAGTGGGTGGCTCTCCCCCTCCTGCTCACCTTCTCTCCGTCTCTGTCTCTTTCAGAAAGCCGGCAAGCAGACTCCGGATCCCAGCTGGGGCCCAGGAACGCCCCCTCCTCACCCCCAGGACAGCGGACAGAGAAAGTGCTCACAGGAACAGATCTGTAAACTGTGCTTCCCATTACTGAGGGAGCTAACCGACCTGCCCCAGGCTCAGGACCCAGGCAAGCCCCGGGCCAAGGTGAGGTCGTCAGTGCCGCACACCTCTGGAGCAGGCTGTCTTCTGGATGGGCAGGATAAGGTCCGAGCTGGCCCCGAAGGAGGGACCAGCTGTGCGGGCAGGAGGCCTGGGAGCTGATGGCGGCACCCCCGGGGTGCCCAGCTGAGCCATTTCAGACCTGGGTCCAGATTCCTGTTCCGCTGCTTACAGACCAGGAGGGGCTCGGACCCGTGTGACCCCCACGCTCATGGGTCTGAAGCTGCAGGGGGGAGGCCACGAGGACGGAGGGCACGCAGCAGCCGCCCGCCACAGGCCTGGTAGGCGGCGGTCAGGGTGCTCTGTGCCTGGGGAAGCCATCAGCAAGCCTTCCCAGGGAGGCTTTCCGTTGCTTGCTACCGAGAAGTGAGGGACAGACAGACAGACGGGCTTTGCTGATACCAGCAGGGCAGGGCTGCTGCGGGCATGGACCCCCTCACCCCGTGGCCTCGCGTCCTGGCCCCCATCCAAGGCCAGACCATTCACATGGTCAGGAATCTCACCGTGTGCCCAGTGCTGGGTCTGTGCTGGTGCAGGATCTGGGGTCCCCTCTCCACCCCCCCAGGCCCCTCTCTGTGTCCCTGTTCATGGGCCTCACGTGAGCCTCTGGCCGTGTCTCAGGAGTCAGCAGGAGGGGTCGGTGCACTGAGTACAGTGCCCACAGCCCAGACCTGTCACCTCTTTGCTCCTGTCCCCTCACTCTTTCCTTGTTCTCCCCCTTATCAGGGGAACTCCGAGAGGCTGAAGGGTGGGTGTGCAGGGCAGACATCTTCCTGCGGGTCCTATTCAAGCTGAGGGTCCCCTGGGTCCCCTCCTTGCTCAGCTGCACTACTTTGCTGGCCATAGAAGTGGGTCCAGGACAGGCCCCGGTGGGGGTGGCAGTGGGGGCAGAGAGGGGGTCAGTAGAGGACATGTCTGAGTGTGGCTTCGTGCAGTCCTTCTGGGGTCCTCGACCTGCCGCGCTGAGCCTGGCTCTGTCTCCTGAAATCCTTTCAGTGGTGCTCAGAACTGGGGTCTATTGTTCCCATTCAGAGGTGTGGTCTCGGGGCTCAGAGCAGCCGGGTCATTCCGGCAGCCGGATGGAATAAATATCTGTTGGCTCTGGGCACTGAAACACGGGGCGTCCCCGAGTCACTTTGTCATTCCGGACCACACCCTGCAGAGGGCACGTCCCGTGGGGAGGGCTCAGCTTACGGCGGCTTCGGAATATACGCATGGGCAGACGCACGGACGGATGCGTGGCTAGATGGACGGATGGGTAGAGGGAGGGAGGGGTAAATGCTGGACGAGTGGGTGGGGGGTGGCGGGTTGACGATGGGTGGTGGGTGGTGGACACTGGGACGCACGGGGAGATGGGGAAATGCCTGAATATTTTCCATCATCTCCAGGACTAACAGCTGACTCATCTTCAAGACCCCACAGAGCACTGCTTTTAAGAAGCTCAGTTACGTCTGTCCCTGCTGCGGTTTCCTGAAAGGAAACAGAACCAGTTCCTGAAACAAGGGTTGCCGCTGGATTTTGAGAACTGACAGGAGGAAGGTCAGGCCCTTCCTTTTCTCAAATCTCAGGAAGTCCTGGTGCATCCCGCAGGCCCTGCCGCTGGGCCGCACTGGGTTCTGAGGAGAAAAGCCCCATCTGCATGAGCCACTACTCTTAGGCCCCCAGAGGCCCCCCCCCCCAGTACCCTGCACACATTGGGGGATCAGAGCAGGGCAGGGGAACAGGGAAGACAAGGAAGCAGAGCGAGGGCAGGCCGGCCACCTCCCCATCGCCACCTCTCCTGTCCCCTCCTTCCCGCCCTGGGTGACAGTCTCCCGTGGGTCCCCCACGGGTCTGGGCTTCCTCAGGCCAAGGTCAGCCATGTGCATGTCTGGGTCTTCAGGGAGCAGCTTAGCAGGGCGGGGGGCTCACGGCGAGCAGACGGGGGCAGGGTTTCTCCCTGGTGTGTGGAAGCGGCGGCCCCCCAGGGCTCCAGCGGCCTTGGAGGGCTCCTGTCCTGGGCCGCGGGCCCACGAGGCTGTCCCAGGTCTCGAGTTCATGTCCGAGTCTGACAACAGCCTCAGAGGAGCTGCGGATCCCCACGCACGAGCTCTTCAACGGCCATTGGAACCGAAGCTGAACACAGAAGTGCCTCTTCAGATACGATCTTCTCCTTAGAAATAATTCCAATTAATTTCAGACATTTCAGGTAAGAGTTATTTGAATTACGGCGGCCCCGGGTTGCCCTTCTGTTCTGCAAGCCGCTCTCGGCTCCCTTTGCGGACCCGCTGGGGAGAGGCGCCGCGGCCCGTCCCCTGCAGGTGGCGCTCTGCCCCCGCCGTCCCCGCCGCCCGCCGGTCCCAGGACGTGGTTTTCGTCTTATGCAACAATTTACAGAATCCGCTGTTGATTCAGGGATTTGGGGAGCCTTACATAAAATCAAGTAAATACGTGAACAGAGGAGTCACTGTGTCCCAAACGGGACTGTCGTCTGCGACCGGTTCACTGGCTAATGCCTGGGGCTCTGCTTCCCTCCCACAGTCCTTCCCGCGCCGCCCTACGGCGCGGATGGCCTCCCTGCGGCTTCTGCGGGGCCGAGGCTCCCTCCTGGGCTGGTTCCGAGGAGCCCTCTGCCCCGGGGGTGCCTGCAGGTGCACTAGCGATGACGCGCGAGGCCCCTCCACCTGTCCTGCGTACCTTGCCCTTTGCACGTGCCGACAGGGGCATGGGGGATAGAATGTTCTGGAAGCCCTGCCGCTGGGCGTTTGGTGAAGGTGACACGCTGGTGGGGTCCACAAGGTGCCCTGGGCCCAGAGGATGCTTGCTCTGACCTCGGACCCTCCCACCCCCTGGCCCAGGCCCGCCTCCAGCCCAGCCTTGGGAGCCATCCTAACCCCGCCCCACTCCTGGCCTGAGCGCAGGGGCACGGGTCTCATCGTTGCGGTGGGAAAGCTGCCCTTGGCATGGCTCTGAAGCGTGTACACCTGTTTGTTTTCAGGACAGGAAAGCATGCTTGGACTCTGACAAATTACACAGTTCAATTTATTTATGTTCTAGAACTGCTAATTACAAGGACATTTGGGCACAAGGAGCAGAGTGATTATTTATGCATCTCCCGTAGCCCTGCTCCCCAAGCCCCAGTCTCCGTCAGAAGGGAGGGCCCGAGGGGGCATGGGGGTCCCCAGGGCCTTTGTCTCAGGGCCCTGGGCAGCTTGCTTCTAAGTGTTCAGATGGAGGCTGAGTGGCCCCTCATTTCAGATCTTTGGGGAAAGATGCACTTTCTCCCCAGTGGGACGAGCCCCAAGAGAGAATCATCCCCAAACCGTTCCCTCGTTGTGGAGGCGGGTAGCCTCCTCCCCATACCAGCCTGGCTCTGGCCAGCCCCCGGGGGGTCACGGAGCGGCCCAGACCTCACCCTTTCCAGGACTGTGGGCCCCCCCATGCAGGGGGTGGCGCTGGGAGGGGCGTGCCTCACTGTTTCCTTCCCCAGGTGCTCTGGGGGGCGCGGGGGTAGGACTAGTACATTCAGCCCTCGGTCTCTGCCGGGAAGGGGTCTGCAGCTGCACAGCCTAGAACGACCAGCGCGCGAGCTCCCACAGTTTCACTTACCCGCGGAGACCTGTGCGAGGCCTGGCACGCCATCGAGGAAATACCAGTGTCCCAGGACCTCCCCATCGTGACCTCCTCCCTGGGCTGTCCCCCCACACACGGCCCTTTCCGCGGCTTTCTGCAGGGGCTGCCCCTGTGGGCGTGGTTCCTCGCTCCCCGGAGGCCCAGGGTGGGCGCCCCCCGCCACGTGTTTCCCACCTGGATGCTCCTTCCTGTTGCTCTGGGTCAGACAGCAGGCGAATGTCCCTCAGGCAGGGCCTGGCCCTCGGTGCATGTTCCCTGGTTCCCACGCAGCCCACACCTGTTGGGGGGGTCCTGTGGGAGGAGCATGGCCCCAGTCCCCAGCCCCCAGCCCCAGAGGGTTCAGTGGTCCTGGAGCCACACATTATGGCTGCTGTCCAGCCTGGACCCTACTGCCCCAGGGGTGGCCCCTGCTCTGGGCTGGGTGTCCTCGAGGAGCACCCCCTTGGGTCAGGACTGTCTTTAAGTCTCAAGATGGAATCTGCCATCAGTTAGAGACTGATGCTCGCTAATGCTCACCTCGATGCTGGTGGGGGTGCTGAGCAGACACAGCTCCATCCCCAGCGAGCCCGGCTCCGGGGGCGGCATCTCCTAGCAAGGCTGTGCTCAGGCTCCATCTCTGGGGCCTGGGGCAGGGCCAGGAAGGGGCCAGGAAGGGGACAGTAGCCTTTGAGCGGACCTGGGACGAGAGGCTGCAGCCCCCGAGTGTTGTATAGGTTGGGACACCAGCCCAGGACCCTTGGGGCAGGGCTGCACCCCATGGTGTCTGGTTGTGGAGACAGCGGGGGGCTGGGGTTACCCTGTCGTCCACCTGGAAGGGGACCACCCCGGCCTCAGCTGGAGGCCCCCCAGCCCCTTGCTCTCTTCGTCCTGAGCAAACAGGTGCTCCTGGGCTCCCACGAACCATGTGCCCAGTTAGTGCTGGTTTGGGGAGGTGTGCGGGGCCCCCCCTTCCTGACTCCCGTACCTGTGCGCAGGCTTCCTGTCTGCTCTGGAGAAATGGGCACCGGAACTGGGGCTCACAGGTAGTTTCTCCCGAAGTTCAGCAGGCCTGGGGCGTTGCAGAGCGAGCCTGCGTGGCTCCCCTCCTCCCCCTCCGTCTTCCCCTGCGCCCTCCCCTCCCCTCTCCGCCCCTTCCTCCAGCCCTCTGTTCTGGCCCGTCAGTTCTCACGGGGCGGGGGTGGGGTGATGCTGAGTGAGGGCTACTGGACGTTTACCTCCGCTTCCACAACACGTGTGCGACCAGCAGGCTCTGTCGCAGCTCAGGCATCAAACTGAATTTCATCTTCCCGCTCCCTGTGCAAACAGCTGGCCCGACTCTCCGCGGTGGCATGTCCCTGCTCTGCGTCTCTATGCCTGCTCCCCGTGTGCACGCGCGTTCCAGCTTACTCCCCGGTGACCGTGACTGCAAAGCCTCGTACACGCGGCATATGAGGTTTGACCGTGTTAGTTCAGGGTTTCTCCAGAGACCTCCGTCAGCAAGCGCGCTCCTTTGGAGTCTCTGGGAAGAGAACGTGAGTGGTCCCCGTGATGCAGGGGACTAATCCCTGGACCCCATTCGGCTCAGAGGAGCCTCCCCTCTGCCTCCGCACCGTGGCTGCTCCTTGCCCACCCCACACGGAGGGATAGGGCCCGCCCGGCATGGAGGTCGTCCTGCAGGTCAGCCCTGGGACCCAGGAGTGGCTTCCATCCAGGCCAAGGGGTAGAGTGGTGTGGCAGGTGGGGGCAACCAGAGGTGGGGGGTCGGTGTCCGGGCCAGGTCTCCACACAGTGTGAACACACCGGGTCTCCTGCTGGGCTCTGTCGCACGGTGACTCTTCTACACACCTTCAGAGAGCTGGGGCCCCGGGGCCTGGTGCTGATCACCCACACGCACCTCCTGCCGGAGCCTCAGGGGAGGGCTCTGGGCTCCCGAGCTCAGGAGGATGGGGTCATCGGAGCCTCCTTCTGGGACGAGTCTTCGTACCAGCCCCTGCTCCCATGCCAGGGTTGGGGGACACAGAGCAGCAGCCCTGGTCCCCCTCTCCCACGACATGCTTTCTGGGTAGGGGCTGGCGGTAAATCTCCAGCCATCCCTCTCTCAAGAGCCCAGGCCAAGGACAACTCTTGCTGGCTTCTGTTACCTGGACTACTAGAGGTCTGTGACCCACTGTTGGCTGGTCGGGACTCTGGAAAGCTGGAGCGGAGCGAGGCCTGCAGGTGGGAGCAGGCGCCGTGGGAAGGGGACGTCAGGGGAGCCAGCCGGGACGTGAAGGCAGCGAAGCCGGGCGGCGGCGGGGAGCTTCATCTCAGGGCCGTGGGCGTGAGTGCGAGGCCTGTAGTGTGCCTGCAGTGTAGACCCCAGGGCCGCGGGAGGGGGCCGGGGTCGTGGGGCTCTGCTGCCAGCCGGCGCACACACGGGGCTGCTCCATCTTCTTGGGGAGTTGAGCCGTCATCATTTCGTAATGCCCCTCGTTATCCGGAGGACCGTGCTCGCTCTGAACCCGCTCTGTCTGACCCGAGGGGAGCGACTCCGGCCTTTTCAGATGATTCCTGTCAGCAAGACACAGCTTTCTGCATCCCTTTCCCTTTATGCATCGGTGCCTTTATGAATGAAGCGAGCTGCTTTCTACAACATGTACTTGGGTCTGGCTCTTTCTCCACCCTGGCAGTCTCTGTCTTTTAGTCGCCGTCTCTAAACCGCTCACATTTAGAGTGATGTTGCTACAGCTGGAAAGATCTAGCACGTTTGTCACCGTTTCCCAGTCACTGTTCTCGGCCCTTGGTTTCTTCTTTGACCATCTGCCCTTTTCCTTACTTCTAACCGGCCGTTGCCGCGATTCCATTTCTCTCCCCTCAGCCCCTCTGTTACCTTCTTTCCTTCTCTTTTTAACGTTTTCAGTGGTTGCCCCGGGGGTTGCAATACCCACTTAGAGCGAACGCCAGGCCACTGGAAGAGCGCCGGGCCGCGAGCATCGCCCGCTCCTCGTGGGGACGTTCCCAGCGCCTCCCTCCGCGCTCCAGCGTGGCTGCTTCCTTGCGCTCATCCCGAAGCCATAATTGCAAATACATTGTTGCCACTTTTTTGTTGTTGTCGGGAGGTAACTGACATGTAACGTATTAGTGTCTTGTCTTCTTGACACCTGCCGACCGACAGGTGAGAGGGGCGTTGCGCTTCCGCTTGCATTTCTCTGATGCTGACAGATGTCGAGTGTCGCTTCGTGTGTCTGTCCGCCATCGGCACGTCTTCTCGGGGAAAATGTCTGTTCGGGTCCTCTGCCCGCTTGAATCAGATTGTTTGGTTTTTGGCTTTCGGGTGAGATCTTTATATACTTTAGGTAACAGTTCCTTATCAGGTCTATCAAATATTTTCTCCCATTCCATAGGCTGCCTTTTCATTTTGTTGATGGTTTCTTTTGTTGTGCAGAAGCTTTTTAGTTTGAAGCAGTCCCACTCACTCATCTTTACCCTGTTGTCTCTGTTTTTGAAGTCAGATGCAAGACTGATGTCAAAGAGCTTGCTGTCTGTGCTCTGTAGTAGGAGTTTCATGGCTTCAGGTCGTATGTGCAAGTCTTGACTCCATTTTGAGTTTACTTTTGTGTGTGGTGTGAGATAGTCGACCAGTTTCATTCTTTCGCGTGGGCGTCCGGTTTTCCCAACGCCGTTTGTTGGAGAGACTGTCCTTTCCCGACTGTGTGTTCTTGCCTCCTTCATTATGAATTAATCGACCATATGGGCACGGGTTTGTTGCTGGGTTCTCTGTTCTGTCCCATCGACCCACGTGTTTGCTTTATGCTAATACCGTATGTTTTGATGACCATAATTTATAATATGGTTTGAGACCAGGGAGCATGGCACCTCCAACTCTGTTCTTTCTCAAGATTGCTTTGGCTATGTGGGGTCTTTAATGGTTCCACATCAATTTTTGAATTATTTCTTCTATTTCTATGAAAAATGCCAGGGACTTTGACAGAGATTTCACTCAATCTACCCATGGCTTTAGGTAGTATGGATATTTTAACACTGTGGATTCTTTCAATCCATGAGTGTGGAGTGTCTTTCTATTTATTTGTATCTTCTAAAATTTCTTTCATCATTATCTCATGGTTTTCAGTGCAGTTCACCTCCTTGGTTAAATTTACTCCTAGGTGTTTAGTTCTTTCTGATGTAATTACAAATGAAATTGTTTTCTTAATCTCTCATTCTTATAGTTCATTGTTAGTGTATAAAAATGCAATAGGTTTCTTTCCTTTTTTTTTTTTTTTTAAATTACATAGGCTCCTTGCCCAGCATGGAACCCAGCACAGGGCTTGAACTCACAGCCCTGAGATTGAGACCTCAACCAAGATCAAGCCACGTAGGTTCCCCTGCGGACTTCTGTATGGCAATGTGTATCCGGAGGCTTTACGAAATTCATGTATCAGCTCTAGAAGTATTTCACTGGAGACTTTAGGGTTTTCTGTATATAACCTTATGTCGTCTGCAAATAGTGATGGTTTTACTTCTTCCTTTCCAGTTTGGATGCCTCTGATTTCTTTTCTTGTCTGATTGCTGGGGCCAGGAGTTCCAGTACTGTGTTGGATGAAAGTGGTGGGAGTGGACACCCTTGTCTTGCTCCTGATCTTAGAGGGACTGGAAGCTTTTCACTGCCAAGTGTGAAGTGAGCAGTGGGCTTGTCTGTAAGGCCTTTTAATGTTGAGGCACATTCTTTCTATACCCACTTTTTTAGGAGTTTTTTTCTTTTTATATCATAAATGGATGTTGAATTTAAACACTTTTTCTGCTTCTTCAAGATGATAAAATGACTTTTAGCCCTCATTTTGTTAATATGTTCATATTGATTGATTTGTGAATGCTATTATGTTTTTGAACAAAACTTTATCTGTTAGATCAGTGAAGGTCGAGAAAAAGAAGTGTTTTAATTTACGCTAATTCATTTATTCTGTAGCATGTTTCCTTTTCTTAACTAAGTTTGGAGGGAGGTAGCGCTTTCTGTTGCATTCCCCTGTCTGTGCGGGAGCCTCTGTGTGGGTTCTGAGGGGTCCCGTGGAGGCTGCTGGGGAGGGACTCACAGACCTGACTATGGATCCCAGGGCCAAGCTGTGTGGGGAGGGGAGGGCACGGCTTTGCCCCTTGCCCACCCTCTGGGGATTGAGAGTGAGCAAGCCTTGCCCTGCTTTCTCATTGCCCAAAGATGCTTGGGTGCCAGGCGGTGCTCAGTGGGCCAGCAGGAAGACCCCTCCCCCAGTTCTGCCTCTGAGGCAGCTCCCCAAGCACTGCAGGAGCGGGTCCCAGGGCAGGAAGCTGGTGTCACAGTCTAGACCCCTCGTGTTGGGAGCTGGGGTGTGGTCCCACTGTCACGGTGCAAAGACCCTGCCGTGGAGCCTCTTTCTGCCTTTGCCAAGGGCCTGCTCACCTCAGAACCTGATGTGGGCTGGGGCTAGGTCAGTGTCTATCTCGGTAGGAATGGTACCGTCACCGCCGTCGCCTATCAGGCCGCATGTTCTGGATAACTGGCTTCCTCCCTAACCTCCAGGCAGAACCAGCCGGACCATGCTAGGTCACATGCCTTAGTCAGCGTCCCCACACCCTGAATCACGTGGAGGGCGCATTCCCTCTCCTTCTCCTTCTTCTTTTTTTTTGTTTTTTAAAAAGATTTAATTTATTTATTTGACATAGAGAAATCACAAGTAGGCAGAGAGGCAGGCAGAGAAAGAGGGGGAAGCAGGCTCCCCGCTGAGCAGAGGGCCCAGCGTGGGGCTCGATCCCAGGTCCCTGAGATCATGACCTGAGCCGAAGGCAGAGGCTCCACCCACTGAGCCCCCCAGGCGCCCTCATTCCCTCTTCTCATGGGCACACACAGTCACAGTGGGAGATCCTAGGTCTTACCATCTGTTTTCCCCAGCGGCTGCCGCCATGTGCAGCTAATGACAGACACACACCAGCCATGCGGAAGGAAAGAGTCAGTGCAGGTGGCGTTTCCTCTGCAAGGGGCAGGGGTGGGCCTCAGGGTAGGGAGGAGGTGGGGGCCGGGAAGCAGAGCCCCCAGACAGGGAGGATCCAGGGCATGAGCCCGGGGCTCAGGACCCGGCTGCTGGCTCCCACTAGGAGTCCCTGCACGCCACCAGCAGAGACGGCTGCCGCGCCGCGGATGCAGCAGGTGTGGGCAGAGCAGAGCCGTGTGCGGCTGCCCCACAAGCAGGCCGAGGGTGGCCCGGGGCAGCTGCGGGGAGCGAAGGGGCACGTGGGCCTGCACCTGCGAGGCTCCAGAGGCAGCTTTGTGCCCGCCTGATTGGGGTGGGTCCCCCCTCCCAGCAGCCTCCAGTCCGCTCACTCCGCGGTGACTCGGCTCCAGCAGGGCCAGCTTGTGTCCCGGCCCCACGGGCGGCCAGGAGCGGCGGAGGCTACACCCACGGACGGAGCTGCTGACCCAGGCTGAGCGCCTCCCAACAGGTGACTCCGAGGCTTTGAGGGGGGCTGAGTGGCCTGGTGCTGGTTGACCCATCTGCTTTCAGTGCACAAACGCATGCTAAGCCTGTCCTCTGTGTTTGGGGACATGGGCACAGGACAGGGTCCTCTGTGATCAGAGTAGGGTCCTGGGGGAGACGAGGCAGAGGGCCGGCTGAGCAGAGGGACGGAAGAGAGTGGAAAGCCGGAGGGGGTGAGGGACTTGGACATCTGGGGGCGCCTGGCTCCCCTCTGAGAGAACGGGGCTTCCCACAGCGGGCGAGTGAGCGCTCTGGGCGCGTGGATGCCAGGCGGCAGGAAGCTGTCCCCAGCCTAGGACCTGCCACGGGGAGCTTGGACTCGCAGGTCCTCTGGAAGGCGCCCCAGGTGGAGGTACCAGCAGGTGTGGGGGCCTAAGGGCCCAGTGCCGGGCCGAGAGGGCACCAGAGGGCCCCGGTCTCGTGTCCCAGGTGCCGTGTTGACCGTGTTAAAACCAGAGCAGGTTTTATGCGGAGGGGAGGCAGCTTGTCTGTGGCCACCTGGTGAGATGCCTGACGAGGTTCCTGAAGATTGTCCCTGGGCTCTGTGAGGCATAGGTCGGGTTTGGAGGTGCCGGAAGTGGGGTTCCAGGGATCTCTCAGAAGGATGCAGGATCCGCACTGGGCCGAGGACGTGTCTGAGCTGGGGTGGCCCTTGAAGAGGGCTCAGAGGCAGGTCCTCACGCCCTGTGCTGACAGTCCCTGCACGCAGGGCCACTGGGCTAAGGGGACGTGTCCCCACAAGAAGCCTCAGGCCTGGGTCTGTCCGGTCCGAGCAGGTGGGAGACGAGATCACTGTCCCCCTGGGACCGTGCGTTGCTTTCGGTTCTGTGCGTCCGTGTCCGTGTCCGTGTCCGTGTCGGTGTCCGTGTCCGTGTCGGTGTCCGTGTCCGTGTCCGTGTCCGTGTCGGTGTCCGTGTCCGTGTCCGTGTCCGTGTCGGTGTCCGTGTCCGTGTCCGTGTCCGTGTCGGTGTCCGTGTCCGTGTCCGTGTCCGTGTCCGTGTCCGTGTCGGTGTCCGTGTCCGTGTCCGTGTCCGTGTCGGTGTCCGTGTCCGTGTCGGTGTCCGTGTCCGTGTCCGTGTCCGTGTCGGTGTCCGTGTCCGTGTCGGTGTCCGTGTCGGTGTCCGTGTCCGTGTCCGTGTCCGTGTCCGTGTCCGTGTCGGTGTCCGTGTCCGTGTCCGTGTCGGTGTCCGTGTCCGTGTCCGTGTCCGTGTCCGTGTCCGTGTCCGTGTCGGTGTCCGTGTCCGTGTCCGTGTCCGTGTCGGTGTCCGTGTCCGTGTCGGTGTCCGTGTCCATGTCCGTGTCCGTGTCGGTGTCCGTGTCCGTGTCGGTGTCCGTGTCGGTGTCCGTGTCCGTGTCCGTGTCCGTGTCCGTGTCGGTGTCCGTGTCCGTGTCCGTGTCCGTGTCCGTGTCCGTGTCGGTGTCCGTGTCCGTGTCGGTGTCCGTGTCCGTGTCGGTGTCCGTGTCCGTGTCCGTGTCGGTGTCCGTGTCCGTGTCCGTGTCCGTGTCCGTGTCCGTGTCCGTGTCCGTGTCGGTGTCCGTGTCCGTGTCCGTGTCCGTGTCGGTGTCCGTGTCCGTGTCGGTGTCCGTGTCCGTGTCCGTGTCCGTGTCGGTGTCCGTGTCCGTGTCGGTGTCCGTGTCGGTGTCGGTGTCCGTGTCCGTGTCCGTGTCCGTGTCGGTGTCCGTGTCCGTGTCCGTGTCCGTGTCCGTGTCGGTGTCCGTGTCCGTGTCCGTGTCCGTGTCCGTGTCCGTGTCGGTGTCCGTGTCCGTGTCCGTGTCCGTGTCGGTGTCCGTGTCGGTGTCCGTGTCCGTGTCCGTGTCCGTGTCCGTGTCGGTGTCCGTGTCCGTGTCCGTGTCCGTGTCCGTGTCCGTGTCCGTGTCGGTGTCCGTGTCCGTGTCCGTGTCCGTGTCCGTGTCCGTGTCCGTGTCCGTGTGTCCTTCTCTTTCTCGGCCTCTCACCTGGGTGAGGGAGAGGCGTTCTGGAACGTCCCACCTGGTCTTCTGCACAGGTCAGGACCAGTGTGCAGCTCTGTCAGTGAACGGTGGGCCCGTGGGCATCTGCCAAGTGGGGTGAACCCGCCTTCACGCCGAGTCCTCGAGGCCGCCGGCCGTGGGAGCTGTCCACGCGGCCACCACGGACACCCCCAAGGGCCCCATTTGGGCAGAACACAGGCACCGTGCGCCCTGGCACCCACGGGGAACGCGCAGCCTTCCAGGAGGCTGTTTGCTCTAAGGGGGTGCGGGGCACTCTTCTGTAGGCCGACGTCCGGAGGTCATCTCGGGGAGGAGGGGTCGCTGCCCTGATGGAGCTGGCGGCATTCGGGCGCCCCGCCCCCGTCCGTCCATGGACCCAGCCGCGGACACTGAGCGTGGCCGGTCACTCCTGGGCAGTGTCCTTGGCCTCCCAGCCTCACCCCTGGCCTCCTTTTTTGGGAGGGGCGAGCGACACCCCTGTCGGCCGTCCACCCCTCCTGCCTGGGACCACAGGATCAGGACCTCTCAGTGGTGTCTGTAGGTCTGGAGGGGGCTCACCTCCCGCTGCTCTGCCAGTGATGGTCGCTGTCCTCCATGGACGGTTGACCGGGACCCCATCGGCTGTCAGGAGCCCGACTCTGGGACAGCACTGGCCACCAGCTCTGGCCACGAAGTGGCCACCCTCATATCACAGAGGTCACTGCTGTGTCCCCAGGGGCTACCCAGGAACATGGTCATCTGGCGGTGAGCCCCCTGGCAGGCCACGTCTCTGAGCCTGTCTGTGTTGCAGGCACAGAGCCAGGGGTGGGGCAGTCACCTTCGCGGGGGCCACCGGCCCAGAGGGTCCCGAGGAGACGCACGTGTGCCCGCCCTGTCCTCGCACCATGGCCCGGCGTTGGCCTGCAGGGTCTGAGGGCTGCCTCGGCTCCGGCGCCGTTCCGGGCTCTGCCGCCCGTCCCCGCCTCGCGTCCCCGCCGGCCGCCACTTAGCCAAGAGCCTCCCGCTGCTCCAGAGAAGTGTCCTTCCTTCTCCCATTGGACTCGTGTCTGTGGCCCGGGCCTCGCACTGGGTGGGTGTGTCACGGGACGGGACAGTGCCCCTGTGGGAAGCTCTGGTGGGTGCACCAGCCTGGACAGACCCCCCAGAACCCCCGAAGCCGTCCATGGCTCTTTCGCCCCCTGGTTTTCTCCGGACGCGGAGCTTCCCGTTTGGCCGTCGTCCCATCTGTCCGTGTGAGCCGAGACGCGGTCGCTTGTTATGAATGAAACGGGAGGAGGCGTGTGACTAAGTCAGCTGAGCTCATTTTTCTAAGAACTGGATGGAAGAATTAGTTGACATTAAAAATGCTGTGATTTTTTAATTGTGATTACGTGTTCTTTTAAAGCAGAATGCATTTTAAACAGCTCGACAGACTCACTGCTGCGTTTACTTAAAGAACAGGCGCTGAAACGGGAGGGGTCCCCTCCAGAGTTAACAGGAACAGCAGAGATGTTCTTGAGGAGAGTAGCCGAGGCGGTCACTTCTGCTCAGCAACAAACCAGGCCGTGCGGCTGGATCAGGTTGGGCACAGCCTCTTCTGCTCAGAAAGATCCAGAAAGATCCGGAATGGGAGGAACCTTTCATGGAGGGCAGCCTGTCAGGCTGGATACCTGCATCGGCTTCCCAGACCCGATTCTCCCAGCACCGGAGACCCGGAAAACTCTGGAGGGTGGTTTGCTTGGGGCATTATGGTTGTGGGCCCTGAGGAAACAGCAGGTCCCCCCACCGGGACAGGACCGCGGTGATCTGGAGTGACGCTGAGTGTCAGGGACCGTGGGGCTTGGAGGGGGGTCGTGGGCAGCCCCATGTTTACCACAAGCCCATGAGGGACCAGGTGTGGGTGTCACAGCCGCCGGACCTGGCGGGAAGCCCACCACCTCCGGGTAAGACCCGCGTGGGTCCTACCGGAAGACCCCCCTGACCCCAGGCATCATGGACAGGAAACCAGGCAGAGACATGGGGCTTGGGTTCCAGGCTTTTCTTCTCTGCTCCTTAGGGCAGCACATGGCCCCTGGCCCCCGGCAGAACCTTCCGGGGCTTGTCTGGCAGGTCCGGCCCGGCCTACAGGAAACTTTCTGGGGCCCAGGTGCTTCTTTCCTTCCCAGGTCTGCAGGACCTGCCATTCTCCACGGCGGACGCTCCGACACCCTGCTGGGCTGCAGCTCAGCCTCCCACGTGTCGTGGGCAGGCCCAACCCCCCTCCTCGGCTGCCACAGGACAGGGGCCTGCGCTGCGGGGTGAGGCGGTGCCACTCTGTTCCCGTGCGTTCTGTGAGGGGTCCCCTCCCCATCTGCATGGAGACCCCTAGGACGCACGGTGTGTGGCCGCTCCAGCCCCTGGCCGGTGCCTGGCGACTCCTGGGGCCTAGAGGGAGGGGCTGCCAGAGCTGCAGACCAAGACCATGTGGGGCCACGTCTGTGGACAAAGACCATATGTGTGCTTGTCTGTGGACAAAAACCCCATGGGTCCACGTCTGTGGGTGAAGACCACGCGGGTCCACGTCTGTGGGCAGACGTGAATTGTCCAGAGGCATCTTCCCACTTGAGTTTTGCAAAGACGTCTTGCCTGTGTCCGGTGGGGGGTCAGGGATGCCGCTTGAAGAGCTGGAGACCCTGACTGTGGGGGGCCTGTCCCCCGTTCATCAGGGACTCTTCCTCAGAAGGCCCTGAGCCTTCTCTCCAGCCTGGGGTCAGGGCTTCCGTGGCGAGGACACGGTGGGGGTGGTGTGTGGGGGACATTGGGGACGCTCGGGTGTTGGGATTCTCATCCTGCTTCTTTCTGCACAGGGACCTCCAGTCCCGGCCAGCAGGGTCCCAGCCTCTCCAGTTGACCCTGTCCAGATCTGGGCGCTGGACGGCCCCGTGGTGCATGTGGCCCGCAGGTTCCCCACGGATGCGCTGGGCAGACTTCTTGGTGGGCAGCCTGGAGTGGCTGTGTCCCCATGTCGATGAGGCCGGTGTCTTCCCTGCAGAAGTCACCACAGGAGGAGGCTATGGAGCCTTGTGAGAGGGTGGCTGTGTGGCTCCGTGTGCAGAGGGGTCCCCGGCAGCGAGGACAGGCTGCGGACAGTCTTTGCGCACACCCGCAGAGCCTGGTTCCGTTTGAGACCAGAGTGTGGGCAGCGGAGGCCCCTGGAGGGCTGGTTCTCTCCCGTCTCCGTCCATCAAGACTTCCGCAGCAGAGACGCCGTGGACGGGGCCTTCAGACAGACGCGCTCATGCTCACCCTCTGGAGGCTGGAAGTCCAAGCTCACGGTGCCAAGGCCCTGTGGTCTGCGGAGGCCCCTCCCCAGCGAGCAGCTGCCCCTTGCTGTGTCCTCCTGCTACAGAAGGGGTGTGCTTGCCTCAGGGCCTCCGACACCTGTGCCGCGGGCAGGAGTGCTGCCACATACGCAGCCGGGGAGGGGGCCACGGGCACTCGGACCTCAGCCCTGCCTGACACCCTCTTCCTCCCTTCCCTTCCCAGCTCAGCGTCCGAGTCCTGGAGGCACCAGCGGCATTTGCCCCGGAGCTGCGGGTCCTGACCTGAGTCGGGCTCGCACCCTCCAAGGGGCCAGAACAGCGTCTTCTCGGGGGGGTGGGCACGGGAGCCCCATCCTTGCACACACCACAGCGCAGCAGAAGCACGCACGACCCCACACTGGGACCCTCATGGCCACGGGCTCGTGAGGACGTCGCAGTCCCAACGAGGCACAGGCTATTTCTAATGAGGAGACCTCAACTTTGACTCGTTTCTGATTTTAAAGCTTTTATTATAAAACTGAGAAAAAATAAAAGCTCATTATAGAGGGTCTGGAAAACCCTGAAAGACACAAAGAAGAAAATTAAAAATAAATCATCGATAACCTGGTGGCCCAGACACGACTCCTGTTAATTTTCCTGATATATTTGCTACCAAAGTTACATCGTTTGAAGACTGTTATGTAGAGAGCACGGGGGTCGTGTCCCACGCCTACCCCATCCTTAAAATAGCTGATCCCTAATTAAAAGCTTTTCTTTGTTATCGTGAGTAATAAAATTGTCGTCAGATTTGCCTGCGCAGACCGTGTGTTCTTTTGTATCGCATTGTTGACGCCACGAATACAAACGAATCTCATCCTTCTATTGTCTTCCAATCCGGACGAAACACAGACGCACCCGGCTGCGGTGTGTCGGCAGGAGGACACGACCGCCAGCCCCCGGGAGGCGGGGGACCCAGCGCGGGACTCGCAGAGGGGCCCCGAGGGCTGGCTGTGGGGTCCGGGGGCCCGGTTGGGATCCAGGGGTGCCGTGTGGGGAAGCCTCTAAAAGCCGCGTTCATTACTGATCGGGGCGCCCCGCCCGCCCGAGACTACTCGCGGGTCCCTCTGTGATGGGGCCGCGGAGCCTACGGGCGTGGGGACTTGCCAGCTCCCAGACTTACCTGAGCGCCCGGCATTTCGGGGAGAGCGTGCCCAGCCAGGGGGTGCCTTCTGGAGGCCGTGGGACGGCCACCCCCACTGCCGAGCAGAGAAGCACTTGCCTCCAGACAGTCGCCGCCTCCACGGCCCCTTCCGGGCGCATCCTGCGGCCAGGCGGGTGGCGGGTTGTCGGCAAATAGGGCACACTCCAGTGTGACCTCAGTCCTTCCCACGGGTCGCCGTGGACGCTGTGCGGCGCAGATGAACGGGCCTCCCGTGCGGCTTTAGTCGCCAGCGGAGCAGCAGAAGAGAGGACACTGTGAGGTAGGGATCCAGGGTCAGGGAAAGCCGAGCTCACCTGCCGTTTGTCCAGGCGAGGAGAGAACCTGAGCCGTGAGCGACGTCTTCAGAGCCACCGGGCGTGCCGTGGTCCGCGTGGCGGAGGGAAGACATGGGGCCTGGGGCCGGCTGGGGGTCAGGGTGGATGGGGGGGCAGGGTCGGCAGAGGAGGGGCTTAGCTGGCGGTGGGCAGAGCTCCGTGGAGGGGCTGGGCCACGAGAGGGCCCGGCACGGCGTACAGAGCGAGCCCGGCGCTACTCTGGCCCAGGACCCGCTTGCTGCCCCTTCCGCGGGGAGACTTTGACGGGATCCCTGGTGATGCAGTTCCGTCTTTTAGCGCGTGACGGCCACGTCAGAAAAGATCACGTTAACAATTTCAAACAACAAGGAAACCACTTATAATAGCATCGGGAGCAAGAAATGCGTAGGAACAAAGTTCCTCCAACGTCCCGATGTGAGACGTTTAAAACCAAGTAGGGAGGTGGAAAGACTTGTGTGTGGGTTGGAAGACGAGCGGCCGCGGCTTACCGCGGGGGCGTGTAGAGACCCTGTCATCCGCAGTCGAGCCCCAGAGCCCCTTTCGGAGCTGGCGGGCTGGTTCTGAATTTACGCAGGAATGTGGAAGTTTGAAGTAGCCCAACAATTGTGGAAATGAAAGCAACGTTGGAGGATTTCTGTTTGCCAGTTTCAAGATTTGCCAGAACGCGCCGCGGACAAGAGCGTCACGTGGGCAGGAGGAGAGGACGACGGACGGCGCAGAGCGGAGAGGCCGGGACGTGCGTCTTCGTGGAAACACCGCGACTTCCAACCACGCTCCACACCACGGGACAGCGTTGGCAGAAAAGGGATCGTAGACAAACAGGGCGGAATCGCTAGGAGAGACCATGTGGACACAGTCTCTGTGACCCTGGAGTGGGCAGACACTTCTCCTAGAGACAAACAAACAAACAAACAAGCCGGGAAAGAAGGAAAAAAATCCATACATTGCAGTTTACTGGAATTAAAAACGTTCCTTCTCTGGAAGCCGCTGTTAACACCACAAGGCACAGCCCGAAGCAGCAGCGAGCGTTTGTGACGCGTTCGTCTCCGAGGAGGCTCCGTCCAGAGCAGGAGCAACTGGGACAGCTCAGCAGGGTCCCATGAGAGATCGCAACTTTGGAACAGACGCTTCTCGAGAGCGTTTGCGGTCATTGTCAGCGAGGGTTGTGTGTTGGGCGGCTCAGAGCCGGGCCACGAGGAGCCACGGCGGCAAGAAAAACCGAGCGTGGGCGAGAATGTCCCCTTGCTGGCAGGAAGGCCCGGTGACCCAGCTCTGAAAACAACTGGCGTTTTCTCACAGTTGCTCACAGTTACGCGTGCGTAGCACACGGCCCCGTGGTCCATTCTGACAGAGGACCCGTGTCCACAGGACGTGGGTTCAAGCACCTGCGAGCGCCGTGGCTCAGACGGGACCTGCAGGCCCCCGAGAGGCCGACCCCGGCGGAGGGCCTGGGCGTGGTGCTGTGTGCTCCTGTTCTGAACACGCAGCCTGGGGGCCAGACTCTGAGGGAAGCCGTGTGAGCTGCCGGGACACCACGGTCGTGGGTCAGGCTGAGCACGCGCCGAGCGAGCGAGGCAGACAAGAAACGTCCCGTGCGAGTCTGTGTTCAGTCTGACGGACCGTGACAGCGGCCGGGGAGACTGGGGAGGGCTCCGGAGCTGCTCTGCAGGCGGGTGGGGGGCACATAATTGGCAAAAACTATGGAGCTGAACTCTTCAAATGGGCGCATATCGTGTGTTTTATCAATTATACCTCAATTAAGTGGGAATAAAATGATCCGGAAGTAAGTAGAAGGAATGGACACGTGATTTGTGGCCGGTCAGGCAGAGATGTGGGCACGCGCGAGCACACACACACAGAACACACACGTGTGCACACATGGCACACGCGGCCACACTCGTCTGTGCACGCAGTCGCACATGTGCACGTTACAAAGGGAGCAACTAAGGATGCGTTGATTATTATGGGGGTTTATGCGGTGAACGGGAAAGTCGCACGCTGGGACGGACTGGCAGTGGACGGCATCTGCTGACGTCGCCGTGGCGGTGGCTGGACCCTGAGCCTGCAGCCAGCCTGCTCTCAGGTTTCCCACCGCCCGGGCTGGTGACCCTGCGGGGGAGCCCCTGAGCGGGGAGACCCCGATTTCTCGCTCCGACACAGGAGCGTCTCCCCAGACACCAGCCGGGGAAGGTGCTTCTGCTCCCGTTCTGGGCCTCAGAGCGTCCCGCAGGTCTTCACCCTGCCGCTGCGAGGCTGTGTAGACGGGCTCTGAGGATGTGGGTCCTTGCTTTGTGTCTACACCCAGGCAGAAACCGCCGCCCCCGTGGAGGGTCTTGTTTGGTGGCTTCGGGTCCCCTCTCTCCCGCACACCTCGTGCCCACGGGTCCTCCCTCCCCTCTGGGCCTGAGCACATCGTAAAACCAACCATTCTCTCCCCGGGAAGGGGGCGCGCCGTCTGTGCCCGGGCTCCAGAAACGGCCCCTGAGAACCCCACTAGGATGTACCGGTGCCGGCTCCCAGCGTTAGGTTTCTCAGGAGATGAGGATAGGCCGGCATCACGCCGACGCGCTGTGATTTCACGGGTTCTTGCAGGGGCTCGGGAGAAGAGGAGTTTCCTGCGGGGGACGGGCCCAGTATGGCTGGAGTCGTCCCGGGAAACAGCCACTCACCTGCCTGAGAGCCGGGACCCGGGACCCGGGACACGACGTGGACGGCGCCTCAGGTGCACGGCCTCAGCCCTCCCGGCTCAGCCCCTTGGGTCTCAGCCCTGCGGTCCCATCTCCTCAACCCTTTGGGTCTCAGCAACTAGGGTCTCAGCTCCACGGCTGCGTCCACCTCTGCATCCCCGCGGGTCACTCAGGAAACCACAGGGCCAGGGCCAGACGGGGTAGTGACTGCCCTGTCCTCCAGGAGGCCTTCCAAGCTGCTGCGCACACAAAGTTAGAGAGAGTGAGGACTACCGTGACACTGAGTTGTTAACCTTCATATATAAAGAGTTTTTCTTTTTTAAACAAACACTAAGGAAAGGACAAACCTTCCAAAAGAAGCGTGAGTGCGTGAAGTCAGTTCATTTCTCAGAGGAGCAACACTGTAAACACGAGAACGTCTCCGGTCTCCGGTGCAAGGAGAGACCTCACACTTTGTTGTCTCCACGGGAACAGTGCAGGTGCGACCAGGCAGGGGACAGCGCTGTCCGCTCAGAAGGCATCTGGACCTTGGGATGCAACAGGGTACGTTCTGGCTCTGTTGACTTGACCACATATTTCTCTGTTTCCTTTATTTTTCCTTTTTGTGCAAATATGCGCTGTCGGGGGGACGGTGGGTGGACGGGCACAGCTTGCTGCTGGTGTTGGCTGCGCGGTTTTGACGAGCGCTGTCTGGCCTCCGGAAATGCGCACCGGGAGCCTGCAATCCGTCACTGCGGGCGCTGCTGCACGCTCACTGTTTGCGCCGGACCCCTGCCACTCCTGACGGACGCCAGACCCCGTCGCCCTGTCGGGCCAGGCCCCCGTGTAAGCCTGGGGGAGCGCCTTTCTCGTGTCGTGGGCATTGGATGTGGGCATTTCACGTCCTGCTGGCGGACGCGGAGGCCTGGGGTCCCGGGGGTCCTCCCGTCCAGGCCACTGGAGCTCCGCTGTTCAAGCACCACAAGAGCATCCGAGATCATGTATAATTTGGGGGCGGCCTTCCCAGAAAAATGCGTGATGTTTATGCACAAAACTGCACGTAACTTCAGAGATTCACGGACCCCCCCGCAAGCAGGGAAATCCGGGCCCTGGGCTTCTGGTATCAATTTGCCTCTTCTGGTGTTTCGCTCAGAGAAGGCACGAGCCCGTGGGGGGCGGTGGGCTCGCGCTTTCCCGACAGGGCCGTGGGCTGCTCTCAGGGACGTGAGAGAACCTTTCCCTTTGCCGCTCTCGCCCGCGCACTCCTTGGGGGTGCGACTTCACACGTGCACGGAGGAGCCTCCTGATTTCACTTCGCCGGACGCGGTAAGTTCACGCAGGAGACGCCAGAAGCTTCCCGTCCAGCCAGCGTCATAGGGACAGAAGCGCTGGGACGGAGGACAGGGCAGCCCCAAGAGGCCTCCGGCGGCTCTGAGGGAGATGGGGACCTGGAGCTTGCTTTGCCCACCTGGTCACGTGTGTCCTCTCTGCCAGGGAGCCCTCCGTCCTGCTCCTCCCCGCGACAGCACACGGGGCTCCGGACCCCGGCCCCGTCTCCCACTCGGTAGGGCCTCTGCAGCGACCGCGTCTCCCCCGGCCAGTGTGTGCTGCTCTCTTCCCGGCGGCAGGGAGGCCCGGGGCTCAGCCTGCGCCGGGGGAGGGCCCAGCAGAGGCTGGGGAGGGGGGCAGACAACGGCCACGTCTGGGGCCCTGCGGTGGACACCCCTTGGCCGGGGGTGACTCCTCATCTCCCTCTCTCTGCCAGTGACCGAGGCCGAGGGGTCCTGCGGGCCGTCAGCGGCTGACTGAGCCCACGTCTGGTTTCCGGTCTTCCGCCAGTGACCCCATATCTTGTTCTGTGTCCTGTCCCCGAGGGAGATGGGCAGAGGCTCCGGGTGCCTCCGCCCACCCCACCCTGAGCCTCACAGGGGGGTGCCCAGCTGGGCAGGTGTAGAGAGCCAGTGGGGACACCACCGAGCAGGGCCCACTCTCCCCACAGGGCCACAGCGGCCGCCTGGGTTTCTGTTTGCTGCTGGTCGTTTCGGATCCTAGACGGCTCAGGACAGGCCGGCTGTCGGCCCCTTCATCACCGCTGTAACACGTCTCTTTAATTTAAGGTGCTTCTTTTGAGGGGAATTCTGAGCCTGCCTTCAAGGACTTTTCTGGCCACCACCCAGGGGACGGTTAGCCGGCCTGAGGTCCCCATGCCTGGGCAGCAGTCACAGCCACAGGAGGGCTGGGCCCCGTGTGGCGTCAAGGACTCAACGGCTTCCTCGGCCCCTTCTTGGGGCAATGGGGAGCCCGGGCTGCACCCAGGGCCACTCGCCTCTCCGGAGCCCGGCCCGTGTCCGGTCGCCCTGCAGCAGCAGAGGAGCCTCGGCCCTCAGGCAGTTCCGTTAGCAGCTACGGGATGGATTGGGGATGTGACAGTCCCCGGAGTGTTGGCGAGGAGTGTTGGAGCCAGGCAGCGGGCAGGCTGTGCAGTCAGGGACGGCTCCCTGGAGGTGGCTTCCGTGCGGACCCGGGAGGGTTTGGGAGGAGGAGGAGGCTGGGGTGATGGTGTGGACAGAGCGCAGAGGTGGGGGGCTGCAGGGCCTGGGGAGGCCTCCTGACCTCTGAGGGGCCTGTGGGGGACATTGCGGCACTTCAGGGCGGGAGCCTGTCCCTTGGTCGGCCGCTGCACCCCGCCGGGGATGCGCTTCTCAGCAGACGGAGCCGGCGCTGATGAGCACGGTGCTCGGGCCCATGGGGCAGGTTCAGTTGGGAGCTCTGGGGCCCAGAGTCTCGGATGCACCTGGAGATGACCCCGTAGGCAGCCCCGGGCTCTGCAAACGAGCGTGCAGGAAAATGCTGTCAGTTTCAGAAAGTTTCAAAATTCATAATCCCGAGAAGCATCAAAGTCATGGTAACAAAGGAGCCAGCAGGGCCCTGGCTGGCCCGAGTCTGTGGATGTCCCCAGGGCCGTGCGGATGTTGCAGAGTAAGTGGTCTTTAGCAGGGATGCAGGAAAAGCCCGTCCTTCCCTCCCGCATCTGTCCCACGCCTGGCCCACGGCCGTCGTGTCCCCGGGGTCACGTCCACGCCTCTCCTGTGCTTCCTTCCAGGGACCCCGGGTGGCCTGTGGGCCAGGCCCAGCCCGGGCTCCTGGGCTCCTGGGCTTCCCGGTTCCTCGTGAGCGGCCTTGCCCCTGCCGCCTCCGTCCTGGGCTTGAGGCTGGGGTCTCCACGCTCCCCTGAGACCCACAGAGCCCAGGCCTCCCGAGGTGTCTACGCGGCCTGTGCACGGAGCCGGCCCACGCTGCCCAGGCAACAGGAATGGGAGGGGCCTCGGCCCCCGGGACTGCACCTCGCAGCAGCGTCACCACGCTTTCAGGTTTGTGCGCTTTGAAAAGAACAAAAGGATAATCGCAAAAAGCAAGTTGTGGAGCGGCAGGTCCGGACCCCCTTGCCCCAGGGAGAGCCCGCTGCCCAGCCAGGGCCTCCAGGAAGCCAGCTGCCCGCAGGACAGTGGGCGGTCAGACCGAGGGTGGGAGGCATTTGGGCAAATACTCTCCCACCTGCGGTCTTGAGCCCCCAAGAAGCGACCCCAGGGGGCACAGGTGTCCAGTGGCAGGTACGGCCCCAGGCAGGACTCGAAGATGCTGTGAGCTCTGGCTGAGGCGGGGGGAGTACGGAGCCCCCACCTCACAGTGGCTCTGCCCACGGAGGTGACACGGGTGGAACGGACGCGGAGTGACAGCCAAGGAGGGCCAGGGCAGGGCAGGTCCCCTGCTGGCTGCGTGGTCCTGGTGATTACTTGTCCCCCTCAGAGTGGACACTAGGGGCTGCTGGGGTGTGAATGAGCTCCTGGGGCACCTCGTGCCCAGTAAGTCCTGGAGCCCTTACTTCGCCAGCGAGGAGCAGAGGAGGAACGCACGGAAACCCGGGACGCCTCGCCTTCGTGAAACAGGAGGGCAGGTGCGGTGGGCTTCTCGGCAGCAGGGTCTGCAGGGCGGTTCTCTGCCCTCGTAGCCCTGTAGGCAGAGTGCGAGCGAATGGGAACGGGGCGGGTGTGAAAACCGCAGCAGGCGGGGTTGGGTCCAGGGTGTGCTCTGCCGGCTGCAGACCCCCTCATCCCCCGGCAGGTCCTCTGAGCAGGAACGAGCTGGTGCGGAGCCGTCTTTGGGAGACCTGGCCAGCGAGCCCCCCGGGACCAAGCTGTTAGTCGAGCTGCACACACCTGGGCGGGCCCGGCTGGACGGGGTGGCCGGCAGTCCCCATCCTGGCACAGCCCTGGTGAGACTCGGGGGGGGGGGGGGCTTTGGTCCGTGCCCGCGGCCAACACACAGGAGGGCAGAGTCTCATGTCAGTGTTTCCAGCCCCGGCCGAGGGACGCACGTCTCTTCTGCTCGTGTCTCTGGGCCGAGCCCATTCACGGCAACGGGCTCTGGGACGGGACACACGCCCCCACGAGCACAGGAAGACAGCAGGAGGGGGCAGGGTGACGTCCCCACGGGAGCCCACAGTGTGGCGACAGTGACAAGGGGTGTGCAGGGGAGAGAGCAAGGCCTCCCTGGGAGTCTCCTACCCGGAAACCAGAAGCGACGGGGCCATTCCTTCTCTCCGTTCCGTTCAGTTCAACCCGTGCGCATCTGTGGAGACCTACTGTGCGCGTGTCTGCCGTGGCGTACCCAGACGGGGTGCAGCTGGCCCGGCCCAGCCCCCGGGAGGGGACAGGCTGCAGGACAAGCCCCCTCCAGCACGTGCGCACCTTGGGGAACCCCCTTGGCAAGGGAATGTGACCCCAGCAGGAGGGGACACCACTTCCCGCCCGTAGGCGCTTATGGAGCCCGTGGTCCAGCTCCGAGGGGCACACGGGCCCTGACGCGCCCTCGGAACTTGCTGACAGCGAAAGCCTGTGTTTGTGTCCCCGTCACATCTTGAGGACGCGCTCGGTTTCCCCAGCATGTTTATAAAATATGCATTTAATGACGCCGAGAATGGTTCTCGCCTGTAGACACCGTGTGATGTAATTATTTGCATCTTGTTATTGTACCTATGAAGATCATTATGAATCTGTCCCCCAGGAACCTGGAGACGCCGGGGGACGGCGTCTGCTGTCAGCCTCGGTTGTTACCGTGCCGTCAACAAAACGGTGCCAGGAGTGGCCGGGCGGGGGCGGGACGCGGCTCAGGGCGGTCTGGCTGGGGCGCCTTCTGGGAGGCTGAGGCTGGGGTCGGGTCTCCTGGGGGCTCGGCGGCTCACGGTGACGGGGTGACCCTCCCCAGCGGCAGGAGGAGGACAGGGCTCCCCGTGCTCGGCTGCCTGCTGAGCGGGCTCTTCTTTCAGAATCGTCTCCGCAGGACCGGCTACTGCTGCGAGTGTGGACACAGGGTCGCGATTAGTTTCTGACTCCGGCCCCGCGGGAGGACCGTGTGACCGTGTGACCGCTTGTGCAGACAACTGGATTTGGGGACGGGGCACGTGGACACTGTGTGCTCACACACTTCCAGGGTGTCGGCAGGGGGTGCAGCTCGAGCTGCACACAGGCCACCCCACCCCTGCCTGCCCAGCGCCCGGGAGGTCAGCAGTCCGGCAGCCTTGCTCCCCACCCGCGTGAGGTGTGGGGGAGGAGGTCGTGCGCAAGGTGCCGGGTCGTGTGCTTTTTGGCTTCCAGTCCAGACCCGGCTCCTCTCTCCTGCGCCTGCGACTTCGGGTCCAGCTGGGACACTGCCCTCCAGCCGGCGGGCTCTTCCCAAGGCGAGAGGCATGGAGGCTGCCCGGGGCGGGGGGGGGGGGCTCCCAGCCTGGGTCCTCCTCCCCAGCGCCGTGGGGACGTGGAGGGCACGTGAGCAGCAGGTCTGCCCCTGGTCTGCTGGGGGGCGCAGGGCCACCCTGATAGCCCGGATGAGTCCCCGTGTGTTTGCGGCTGTGTCCCTCGGCGTCCCACGCGCGACACAAGCGTGAAGCGCGCGCCTGCAGGTCGACCGTCTGCGCCGACACGGACGCACTTGGCAAAGCGGCTCCGGTCTGGGGGGTGGAGGAGCCCAGACCACAGCTTGCCCTTCCTCCCTGTCACTGCTCGTCTGTCGTGTCCACTTGTCTGCTTGTCTGCCCACAGGCCCAGGTGCACAGGACAGGGCAGACATGCAAGACTCGGCCTTGAAGACGCTTTAACCGTCAGTCTCTGCATCTTGGGTCGGGCCTGACGTTCGGCTTCGGGCGGAGCGGGGTCCAGCTCACAGCCAGCTCTGCAGGCGCAGGGTGGTCTCTTCTGTAACAAGGTTTTGGGTTGGAATTGGAGGAATTCAAAACAGGGCACCGTGAGCAGCTGTGACCACGAGGGCCACTTGGCGTGCTTCTGCTCCCGCCTGTGCCGTGAAGGAGCTTGCGTCTCTGTCCTGCCACACCTGCTGCTCTGACCGCCACACGCACCGGCCACATCTGTGCACCACACGCAGCCGCTCTCGCAGTGGCGACTGTGCGGCGACCGCGCGGTGGTGGGAAAGGTGTGCTCAGCACCCTTGGTTTGGCCACTAGAGTCCTTCCATGCCGTGGGCTGTTTGGATGGGCTTTTCTGTCTCACTGTCACTTGAAAAGCTGCACGACTCTTCTGTTGCCCTCAGTGCTCCTGCTGGGGACAGCGGGCCTCCTCTGTCCTGACGTCACACGTTTCCTCCAGGCTCCTGTGCGGCTTCCGGTATCGTGCTGCCCTTCCCCTGTCACCGATGACATTTTACATCCGTCTGTTTCCTTGACGGCATCTTGTCCCCTCGCTCAGGAAGCACGTGTAGATCTTCTCCTGCACTTTGGGGTCACGCGGTTGGTTTATTTGTTCTCAGACCTTCGTCTGCCCATGGCTTGTTTCACGGGAGGGAGAGCCTTGCTGCCCGCGCTCTCGGGCCGGGGAGGGACCCTGCAGCCCCGCTGGCCGCACGCACTGTGGACGTGGGTCCCCGCACGCCTCAGGGCCACGCGGTCCGTCACCCCATCCTGCCGCTCCCCCCAGTGTCCGCACGGCCTCAGGGCTTCTCTCCAGTGCCCGCTGCCACGGCCGCAGAAGTTCGGCAGAATGCCCGACCCCCGGACAAACGCTCGGGACTCACCACTGTCTGGAGACCCGGCCTCGACGGTCCTTGGAGAAATTAAAGTGCCGCGTTTCATGAGTTCCAGCTGGACGGCCTTGGAGCCACTGGAGCCCGACTCACTTAGCACATCTGGCAGGAACATTTCCTGGAACGGGGGGTGTTCGGTCCCACAAGCGCCCGCTGCGTGTCTGGCCATGGATGCCCCCTCCGCTGAGCCAGGCACTGCCGGCCGGTCACCAGGTGTCAAACACGTTGGCTCACGGGACTCACATTTGCTGAAACAGATGTTTTCTGTTTTCATGGAGACGCTCAGCTGTAAGGTCCTTGTATCCATCAGGTTCCCTGGAGAAGAGAACCAGTGGGTTTGTGATAAGGACTTGGCTCTGTGATTACGGAGGCCGAGAAGCTCCAGGATCCGCCGTCTGCCCACGGGGCACCCAGGAGGCCGGCGGTGCGGGTTCCAGCCTGAGGTCAAGGCAGGAGGAGAGGGATGTCCCCGCTCGGAGGCAGTCAGGCGGTGAGAGCGGACCCCTGACTTCTGCTCTGTGCTCTGTGCAGGCCTCTGGGGACTGGATGGTCTCCCACCCTGGGGAGGGTGTCCCCTGACTCAGTGCACCAGTCACCCCAGAGCCACAGACACACCCAGAGTGACGCTCAGCTGCGTGTCCGGTGCCCCGGGCCCCATGCAGATGACCACATGGCTCCCCTCTCCCTTCCCTGCCTGGACGGTCACCGTGTGTGGACCGGCGTGTTGCACACCGCCTCCTGGGGTCTGCACACACACGGGGCTCGGACTGCGATCCCGACAGTCCCAGGGACTCAGCCCCGAGCGCTGAGGCTTCCGACCAGCGTGGATCTACGGGGAAGGTGTAGGACGGGAGAGGCGCGCGCCCAGGACCCAGCCCCGGGCCGTGTTTCCTTCTGCACATGCTTCTTAGCAAACCCAGAAAGGAGTTGGTGAGGCGCTGCTGTCTGGTCAGAGTCACGGGTCCCACGGGCATTACTTCCCGTCAACGAAGGAAGCGGATTCGAAGCCCGGAGACTCCTTCTCCCCTGCGTTTGTTACAGCACACGAGCTCCTGTATTTAAGCAGGCGGTTGGCAGAGGACGCGCTGTGGGCAAGGTCTGCCTGACGGACGCCGCCACCGCCCGGCCCGTGCGTCCAGTGTTCACTCAGAGTGGGGCCGCCACGCCGCTCACGGGGCAGGATGGACGTGCCGACCTTCCTTCCCGAGGAAGCGGGTCTCACCCAGAGCTGAACCGATGCCACGTTGCTCAAAGCCTGTTGGGCCCTCGGACCCTCCATCCAGGACGGCAGGGGCCCCACGGGGGCTCTCCGGTTTTCCGGTGCAGCTTGGGCTTCTTTCTCCACCCGCCCGTTAAGCCCTGCTATTCACTGGAGATGTGGCAGCGCCATGGGGCATCCCGTGGCCACTCGGGCTGTGGTCTGCAGGCCAGTCACTCACTGCGCACGAGACCAAGACACACGCGCCTGCAAACCAGACCTCACCAGGAGCTGGGACTCCCGGGGGGCCACTCCTGCAGCGGATCCCGCGCCCTTCCTGCCACGGCCGACGGGCTGCCCTGTGCATAGGCTCGCCCCGGGCACGGTGAATGGCCATTTCGCAGGTGCCGACCACGTGAGCCTGGGAGCTCCGACCCAGCCAGGCCCACGGGCGGCCCCGGACTCCACAGGAAGGACGGATGCCCGCACGGGCTCGCCGCCGCATCTCGGGTCAAGGTGGAATCGTTGCGCCGTGTCCCGTCTGGTAGGGCTTGAAGCCTTCACTGCCGCTCGCTGGGCCCGCGGCCGTACTTGCCGACTGCACGGGGAGAGGAAAGGCCACGCGGCCAGGCCCTCTGATGACAAGACAACTCTAGGAATGGACCCGCAAGTCACGGAGTGGCCTTCGAGCAGCCTGGAGGTACCCGAGGAGCTCACGTGCCGCGTTCGTCCCCGCGATGGAACAGACCTGCTTGTCCCGTCGCGCGCCCCGGGTTGTGTGTCCAGGGGCAGGGCCACGAGGCCGCTCCCCAGCTCGAGGCTGCACCCGTCGCTTCGCGCTGCGCTGCCTCACGGTCACCACGAGCATTCATTTCCTTCGGTTTTGTCCTTTTCTGCTGAGTCCTCGCGGCACCCGCACAACGTTCCGTGTCTCCCCGCCTCTGTGGCCCCGTGGCTCCGGCGAGGACCCTGTTCTCCGCGCCGGTGACAAGCGCAGGGCTGGCAGGGACACTCCTAGGGCTTGGGCAGAAGCGCCCTGATGTCAGACGGGTGTGGACACAGGAGGGCAGCCTGTTCAAGGCCCATCAGGGCCCCGTGACTGCGCCCACGGGAGGGCCTTGGGCGCTGGTGGGAGTCAGTGCTCCCGGCCATGATGTCCCCGAAGGGCATGTGTCCTCTGTGCTGGACTCGCTCCAGCAGCTGGTCCCGGGTGGCCACTGTGGCCAGCTCGGAGTGGTGCACTGCGGCGTCCTTCTGGCCAGACAGTGGCAGCCCCGCGGAATTGTCTCTGGCCCACGTGTCCCTGTCGGAAGGGCGGGGACGTGTGTCTTCTGTCGTGCTGCCATTTGGACTCCTGAAGAGAATTCCGGGTTCAGTCTGTTCCGGAAAGAAGAGGGTGTGGGTCACGGTCACGCTCCACTTCCTAACGCTAAGTCCTACTTCGATGTTACACCGCAGTTTTCTCGTAATAACGAGACGGGAAGCCGCATGATAGAACGAACTCAGAAACCTTAAAGAAATGCGGAAAGATCCCTAATTCTCAAGATCCTGAAACAAGTCATGAATCAAGAGGGTCTCTCAGATGTGGGTAGGAATCGAAGGTTGACCCCTGCTCGGGGCCGCTGAACTCCGCTATCACTTCGGACGCCCTGGCCAGGCCTCTCCTTCCAGAAGCATCCACCGTCCTCTGCTCTGTGTTCATCCTTCCCAGCGACCCTTCAGGAGGCATAGATGGTGGGAAAGTGGTAGATGCGCGATAGCCAGACAGACAGGTAAGAGCCAGAGGGATGGACAGGTGGACGGACGGATGGACAGGCTTCCAGGCGCCTGCTCTGTTCAGCCGTGACTGGTTTCAATCTTTGTCCCGAATCGTAGTGTTTAGGATCTGCTCAGCTCTGCTCTTCCCTCAGCGGCGGCTCCGGGGCCCGCTGCCCCTGACGCACCGTCAGCATGTCCTGGTGCTGAGCGCAGGTCCCCCGGGACCGAGATCTGTGCACGCAGTCTGGATAGCACGTGCTGTACCCGGAAGCTACAACCACTTCCAGGCTCTCAACTTGCCGTTGGTTATTTCATTTCAATTGGTTTATTGTATTTTGAAATGAAAAACAACCCAGCAGTTTTCTGCCCATCCCCCAACTAAACTCAGCCCCAAAGATGACGGGACGTTACTTGTCACCCTCTGCCTCCTGTTCAGCATGTGTTTCGGGTCCGAGGCTGTTGCGCTGGTTGTTACGTCTCGTCCTTGCGCGCAGACTCTCCGACGGTTCCACAGCTCCCACGGACTGTGAGGGAACAGGGGACGCAGGGCTGGTGGGCAGTGGCCTCTCCCTCCAGCACGGAGCGCCCCGCTGTCCTCTGAGGTCTGGCCCTCTCTTTGCGAGCGTCTGCGGGGAGATCTGGTCCGGAAAGGGGCCCAGGCAACGCTGTGGGTCTCTCCTGTGACAAACGCGGCTCTAACTCGAAGCCACTTACCCCAGCAGGCCTGTCTCCCACACAAATTGTTTTCTCTTCAGTGCCCTAAGGGTCCTCCCGCTGCGGGAAAGAGGTCCTCCCTCCGCTGGGCAGGGAGAAGCCTGTTCCTGAGTTGGTGGCTGGAGAAGTAGTCCTTCCTGGGGGCTGGGCAGGAGCCCTCCTGTCCCCTCCTGTGTCTCACACACGGTGCACCGGCTGTTGCCCCGGGAAATGTCATCTCCACCGCCGGCCATCTGCACCACGGATCCTCTCCACCGTGGACCGTCCCCACCGTGGCGGAAGAGGTCTCCGTGGTGGAACCTGGCAGGACACGCACGTGCATCAGATGCTGCCCTGCGTTGAGCACCCCCGGTTCCCTCACATACTCCCCCCAAGAGGATGCTCACGGGTCCCGGGGCGCCGTGGCTGGGGAGTGCCCGGGGTCCAGACCCCGCCTGCACGCGGCCGCATGTCTGCTGCGAAGTCGAGATTCCCTCCATGTCACCGGCGCCTGGGACGAGGGCCAGGCGAGTCTGGGTGATGCAGAGCTGGCCGGGCAGCCCCGTGAACCCGAGGCCAGTGCTCTCGCCCGCCCCGCCCCTGCTGCGCATCTGTGGCCGGGAGATGCGGGAACGAGCCTTCCCGAACGGATGGTTCGCCCTCACAAGGGCAACACGCCACTTCCCCGGCAGTTCCCGCTCTCTGCAGGCTGCCGGGAAGAGTTAACTTCAGAAAAACACGCATAGATTCTGTTTTCAAAAAGACACCGTGAGTCGGTTTCGTAGCTGGCTCGGCGCGGAACGAGGCCGAGCTGGGTCCGAAGCCGGCTCTGAAGGTCCCGGCCCAGATGCCGGGGTTTCCTCTCTGAAGCTCCCGGACGGCCTGGGTCGCATGAAGGTTTAAAGGGAGGGAGTATGTCATCTTTCTCGGGGTCCCGCCCACGACCCCTGTTGGGAAACTTCCGGGAGCCCCAGGTCACTCCCGCCGCCTGCATGTCTGCGTGATGGGCCTGCTGCCGTCAGAGCGGGGTCTCTGGGGAGCGGGTGTCTGAGCAACACCTGTTGCGATCTGGCCCGGACCCCTCTGGGCACCCGCTGTGGTGGAGGGAGGACCCCCGCGTCTCCGGTGAGAGGTGGGAGGGCCTCCCAGGGGACGCTCCCCAGAGGTCCGCGGGGGGTTCCGGGTCCCCCTGTCCCAACAGCCGCAGGATGACTGTGACCGCTGTCACCCTCCGGGGCAGCTTCCATCTCCAGCCTCCGGTGACGCCTCCGGACGCGCATGACGGGGGGGGGGGGGGGTAGCGGGAGCTGGGCCTGGAGGGATGCGGCCCCCACGGCAGCTGGGGGTCAGAGCAGCGGGTCTGGGGGGACCAGGGTCCCTGGCAGGTGGGGAGGCTGCTGTAGCCATTCTGTAGACCCAGGGATCTGGGCTGGGGGTTGCTGCCAGGCTGGGTCACGTCACAGGAGACTTTGTCAGAAGCGCCGTGAGCAGGACGGTCTGCGGAGCCCCCACCGGCCACAGCCTTGTCTGGACGGGCTCCTCCGGCTGCTGGGCTCCAGGGCTACCCGTGGCCCTGCCTGGGGCCTGGGCCGCCTCCTCCAGCCTGGAGATGCCCGGACGACCTGGAGCCCCCAGGGTGTTCCCGACACCCGCGTGGTGCTGTCTTATCCCATCAGCTCCGTTAGGCGCTGAACCGTGTCCCCAAACCCACATGTTGGAGACTCAAACTCTAGGACCCCCAGAGTGTGACTGTATCTGGAGACTGGGCCGTTACCAAAGGGGTGAAGGCAAAATGGGGTCACTGGGGGGCCCTGGCCCAGCGTGACGGGTGCCCTGGTGAGAAGTGGAGGACGACACACGGACAGACACACGGACACCGGGGACGGGCCGGGCCGGCCGAGGGTCTGGGGGGAGGAGCGTCCGCGCGCAGGGGGAGGGTCTGGGGGGAGGAGCGTCCGCGCGCAGGGGGAGGGTCTGGGGGGAGGAGCGTCCGCGCGCAGGGGGAGGGTCTGGGGGGAGGAGCGTCCGCGCGCAGGGGGAGGGTCTGGGGGGAGGAGCGTCCGCGCGCAGGGGGAGGGTCTGGGGGGAGGAGCGTCCGCGCGCAGGGGGAGGCCTCAGGAGAACCGGCCCTGCTGACACCTTGATCTCGCTCCGCAGCGCTCTCCTTGGCACCGACTTTCCCCAGGCCCGGCCTCGGCTCCGCGAGGGACAGAGAGCCGTCCGTGGGGCTGCCTCGTGTCAGCAAGTGGCGGAAACCCATCCGCCGGCTCAGATGTACGAATGTCCCGTCTTGCGGAGCAGAGCCTGCCATTAGGGCCGCTCCAGGGCACCACCAGGGCCCTAAAGGCGTTTGTCCCCATGTCTCCCGCCTCTGCTGCAGGCCCGCTCCCCTCATGGTCTCGATGTGGCTGCAGCAGCCCCGGAACTCACATCCTAATGAAAGCACCAAGACAGAAAGGCCAGCTGGACCTTGTTCTTCCTGGGTGTCTGCTTAGGGGAAAGAGCCCGTGCCCTGGCTGCTCTGGGGCCTCTCTCACTTCTCACAGCAAGGCCCACAGCCATCCCAGGCGAGGGACAGTGGCCAGCTGGGGGACGCTGTGGGGTTTTCTAGGAGCTCAGGGCTGGGCTCACCACGGTTCCCCATGGGGCCGCACTTCATTCTCGCAGAGGGAGCCCCCGCTCAGACACAAAGAGGTGAAACTCCTTCCCCAGGACAATTACGCAGCCGTTTTCTCCAAAGGCAACAAAAGCAAACATGAGCAAGTGGGAATAAATCAAACTAAAATCCTGCGAGCGGCAGAGGACGTCGTTGACAAAATGAAAAGACAGCGTACGGAATGGGAGAAAATAGTGTCTGGTAAGGGACTAATACCCCACATGTATAAAGAACACATACAACTTGTAAGCCAACGAGAAAAAAAACCCGGTTTCAAAATGGGCAGAAAGCGTGTCCCCGGGGAGGACACGGGGATGGCCACAGACCCGTGGAGAGAAGCCCGACGTCTCTCGGCGCCAGGGAAGCACATCAAACCCACAGAGATACTCTGTCACCTGGTCAGAACGGCTACAGTCCACAGGTCAGGAGACAACCGGGGTCGGCGCGGACGCGGAGAAAGGGGAAGCCTCCTGCGCCGGCGGGAGTCATGTGGGTGCCGCCCCCCTGGGAGACAGGATGGGGTCCCCCCCGGGGAGACAGGATGGGGTCCCCCCCGGGAGACAGGATGGGGTCCCCCCCGGGAGACAGCATGGGGTCCCCCCCGGGGAGACAGGATGGGTCTCCACCCGGGAGACAGGATGGGGTCCCCCCCGGGAGACAGGATGGGGTCCCTCCCGGGGAGACAGGATGGGGTCCCCCCCGGGAGACAGGATGGGGTCCCTCCCGGGAGACAGGATGGGGTCCGTCCCCGGGAGACAGGATGGGGTCCCCCCCGGGAGACAGCATGGGGTCCCCCCCGGGGAGACAGGATGGGGTCCCCCCCGGGAGACAGGATGGGGTCCCTCCCCGGGAGACAGGATGGGGTCCGTCCCCGGGAGACAGGATGGGGTCCCTCCCCGGGAGACAGGATGGGGTCCCCCCCGGGGAGACAGGATGGGGTCCCCCCCCCGGAGACAGGATGGGGTCCCTCCCCCGGGAGACAGGATGGGTCCCCCCCCGGGAGACAGGATGGGGTCCCTCCCCGGGAGACAGGATGGGTCCCCCCCCGGGAGACAGGATGGGGTCCCCCCCCGGGAGACAGGATGGGGTCCCCCCCGGGGAGACAGGATGGGGTCCCCCCCCCGGAGACAGGATGGGGTCCCTCCCCCGGGAGACAGGATGGGTCCCCCCCCGGGAGACAGGATGGGGTCCCTCCCCCGGGAGACAGGATGGGGTCCCTCCCGGGAGACAGGATGGGGTCCCCCCCCCGGGAGACAGGATGGGGTCCGTCCCCGGGAGACAGGATGGGGTCCGTCCCCGGGAGACAGGATGGGGTCCCTCCCCGGGAGACAGGATGGGGTCCGTCCCCGGGAGACAGGATGGGGTCCCTCCCCGGGAGACAGGATGGGGTCCCCCCCGGGGAGACAGGATGGGGTCCCCCCCCCGGAGACAGGATGGGGTCCCTCCCCCGGGAGACAGGATGGGGTCCCCCCCGGGAGACAGGATGGGGTCCCCCCCCCCCGGGAGACAGGATGGGGTCCCGCGAGATAGAAGCACGAGCGACCGAGCAATCCCACTACCGGTGTCAAGTCTCTCGGGGGAGATCTACCCGCAGCCCTGCCCACCGCAGCCAAGGACGCCAAGAGCCCGATGTCCGCGGGCAGAGGAGCGGGTAGAGAGGACGCGGCCCGCTCGCACCGCGGACTCCGGCTCAGCCCTGCGGAACAGGGGACCTGCCACCGGCCGCCCCGCGGAAGCACGTGGGGCCACGATGCTGAGCGGAGTGATTCAGACAAAGACCGACAGCGCGCGATCTCCCTTCCGTGCGGCATCTGCAAACCAACCCCAAAGCCCGGCTCTCGGCTGCAGAGAACAGACGGGGTCCCCCGAGGGGAGGGGTGGGGCGGGGGGGCCGGAGCAGGGGCGGCCGTCGGCGGCCGAGCACCTGGGGCCGCCGTCGTCCCACGCGCGCCCGCGCCGCATCTCCGTGGCGCGTCCCCGAGCCGCCGGCGTGGATCTTGCGAGCGGCCGTCGCGAGAAGGCGGTCGTCCCGCGTGTAGACCAATACCGGATCCTGACACTGTGGCCCGAAACGAACACAGCGTAGGAACGTAGGATGTCACTGACATCTGGACAGTCCCTTAAACCGCAGTAAATCCTCAGACCCGAGGTGTGCCCCCCAACCCCCGTGTTTTCACAGCTTTCAACGCCAGCCTCACTCCCTGGTACCGGCTCGAGGGACGTGCCCGCGGGGCGCCGCTCTCTGTGGACGCGGGATGCCCGCGGCCTCCGCCTCAGTCCTGCACCCGGGAAGGGCTGCGTGGTCAGGCCCGGGCCGCCCGCTCGGTCGGACGCAAGGGGACCCGGGCACCTGCGTGTGCGGCCGCCGTCTGTGTCCCGAGACTGTGCGGGGAGAAGGGAGCAGGCACCGGGGTCTGCGGGCGACATGCTGTCCCTCCCCGGGGAGTCCTGCTCCCTCATGGGTCTCTAGAACCCGGGGAACTAATTTATGTGAATACAGTGGTGTCATAAAGTATTTAAACGACTATAGCATTCTTCATATTTTATTTTTTCCTCTTGGAGTTTGTGACAAATAACTCGGATTCCATGAAATATATATTTTAAATGTCTTTATGCACCAAAAGGGCAATCTCCTAGCACGTTAATTAGGCTGGAGAGGTGAGATTTGGTGCACAAACGCGTATTTATAATGTGCCTTATTAATCATCGGCTGTTTCCAAGAAAATAATTATGTTGGGCAAATGATAATATTTTGCTCTCGTAACTGTGTCTCTACATTTATTCGAAACTCTCAGTGCTTACATTTGGCATTCGATTAATTATTCTTAGAATGACTGGTGGTTCTCACTCTTCTGTTGGACAGCTTTGCTAGGACAGCTCCCGGGAAGTCGGTGCGGGAGAGCCCCTGCCCCTGCCCACCAGCAAGCAAGGGACCTTGGCATTTCACGTCCTCTCTCAGGGGCTGGGGCTGGAGGCCGGCGGCGCTGGTGGCGGGACAGCCCTGTGGCAGTGACAGGCTTTCACCCAGCCATGCGGGGTCTCAGGTCGCCCTCCAGCCTCTTCTGAGGAGGACATCACGACCTGGTTCCCCGGCTGCCAGCACCCAAAAAACAGATGCAGGGGTGGGTATGGGGCTGGCTTAGGGTTGGCGAGGGCCCTGGGAGGCCGGCAGCCCCAGCGGTGCTGGGCGAGGCTGTCACTGTGTGGAGGGTCTCCGCGTCCTCCCAACCGGGCCCCGTGCACCCCTTCTACCCCCGGTGCTGGGGTCCGTTTCGTCTGTTCCCAACTCTTCCACCTGCCCCTCCTTCCTGGGGGCCTCCGTGCTCTGCTCATCACCCCAAGGTTTGGGCGCAAACACGGGCTCCTCCACGACCTCTGTCCCAGGCTGGGCAGTCAGGGGCCTCCCTGTGCCCCAGCATCTCCGCCTGTCTCCCGGGGCATACTGGGCGCGGGGGGCCAGCCCTCCCCTCCTGCAGGCCGTCCAGCGGAGCAGGGCTGTGGTCGTTTGCTGGACACACAGGTGGGCAGAGGCCCCGGGTCCCCAGACGGCTTTTCCTTCTCTGACAGATTCCTTCCTGCCATGGGGACAAGTGAGGGGCTCCATTTAGCTGGTGTTTCTGAGGGTGCAGGCCGGACCCCTGACCTCATGCCCTTCTGCTGCCCCAGCTGGACTCTTCCATCACTCAGGGCCTGCACACAGCAGGTGCTCAATCAGTGCCTTGGAAGAACGGAGCGCAGGGCACATCCACGCGGTCCATCCTGGGCTGCTTCCCACCCTCTCCAGGAAGGGGTGATTCCGAGTGACTGGGAACTGCACGGTGGCTGGGCTGGAGCCGCTCCTGCCGCCGGGGCCTGGACGGGCCCAAGTCCTGGCTGTGTGGTAAGTGGAGACGCCACGGCTGTGGCTGCACACATTGGACCGTGACGCCCTCCCCCCCGTGACTCCTGCTCACGGACAGTCCTGGCAGCCAGCAGCACTGGAGAGCGGGTGCGGGGCCGGGCGGTGGGGACGGGGCTGGGCAGCAGGGGCGGCACAAGCTCATCAGCTTTGCCCCATCCTCGGGCCGGTGCTGCTGTCGTCCCGGTGTCCGACGAGACACTCGCTCGCTGGTCCCCCAGGCAGTGAAGGTCGTTGCTGGGGCTTGAACTAGGGTCTGCTCCCCGGAGCACACACCTGCTAAGCCGTCTGTCCGTCTGCCGTCTCACGGGACGGGAGGTGCTCCGGGAACCGCTCTGGGAAGCACTCGGGGGCTTCCTTACACGTGAGGTCTTCGGGGAGAGGCACCTGCGAGCTTTAGTTCTCGTCTCTCCATTGTGCCCCGAGAGAGCTGCCGGCGGCGTCCCACTTTCGGGGGTCTTCATGCCGCCCTCGTTCCGGGGATGCAGGCGCTCGTGAACGTCCGGGGAGATCCGAGGTCGGCGGCCGACTTGGGCCTTCGGTGCGACCTTCCCGAGAGTCCTGTGTTCGTCCGCTGTGACCGTCCCCGGCTCCTCCATGCTCCTCGGGCCGGGCGGGACCGGTCTGCTCTCCTGCGCCCCGGGACTCCCCCGCCCCACACGCTGTTCTGTGGGTTCCCCGCGCGGCTCCGGCGCACAGACCGTGGGCCGCTGTGTCTTTGGGTCCCGTTCAAGGAGCTTCTCTTCCCACGAGGGGTCCTGTGCATTTTATCCAACGCAGCACCCGGCTGCCCCTGCGAGGTCGCGGTGTCCTCCTCCCGCCTCCTGCAGTGGCCCCGGGTCGTGGCACCTCTAAGGCCCACGGTGCCGCTCTAACAAGCCTCTGCCTGCCGCAGCCCAGCGGCTTCCCTCACACTCGGGGCCAGCACGCCCTCCACAAGCGGGGCTGTTCTAGAAACTTTTTACTATTAAAAAAATTTCTTTTCAAGATTTTGCTTATTTGTCACAGAGAGAGCGCGCGACAGCACAAGCAGGGGGAGTGTCAAAGAGAGAGAGGGACGCAGGCTCCCCACTGAGCAGGGAGCTGGATGCGGGGCTCCATCCCAGGACCCTGGGATCATGACCTGAGCCGAAGGCAGCGGCTTCACCGTCTGAGCCCCCCACCCACGCACCCCTATAAGGTTTTCGTCGCCACATTCAGAATGCGTGACTATGATTTCTGGTCATCGTGCGTGGAAACTGAGGCCGAGGGACAGAGAATGGCCCTGTGTGGCCTCCCGCACGACGCCGGTTCAGGCCCCATCGTCCGTTTTCACTCGGTCTGTTCCTTTTCCTCTCTAAATGGGAGTGTTTCCCTCTTTCAGCTCCATTTGGACAAGAGAAATGCTGGGGTTTTGTCGTCTCCCCTCACGCTTCTGCTGGCTCCTCCCGTCTCGTCCGCGCCGTCGCCACCGTCCTCCAGAGCCGCTTGCTTTCCTGGGTTATTTGCAGCTTTGAAGTGGCTCGGACGTTCTTCTGTGCGTGTCCTTCAGTGAAAGGCCTGCTTGCGTCCAGGAAGGTGCCGTGACGCACGCTCCGGGAGCCGAGGCTGCTGCGGGCACTCAGCCGTGCCAGGGTGCCGCCGGGCCCCTGGGGCAAGCCACAGAGGACGGGCTAGCGTTTCCGGCAGAGCGGGCGCCCTGCAGGCATGAGGGGCCCAAACCTGAGCCCGGCGGAAGCGAAGCCGCCTTGCAAGGAGCCTGGACAAAGGCGAGACCTGCTCCTCGTCGGGGCGCTTGTTTCCCGGGGCCGCATGCCTGGGGCAGCAGGACAGATCGCCTCGGGGGACCCCCCGAAAGCAGCCCAGGACCACCCGCCGGGAGGTCGGGGGAGCAGGAGGAGGACAGGCTCGCCCAGCTCCACGCAAGCCGCACCTGCCACCCCGACTCCGGCACGTGGGAAATGAGAACAACAGGGCTGCTGGGGGCGGCGGTAGGGTCCCTCCGTCTGGAGGTGGAGATGAAAGAGAACCGGCGAGAAAGACGGAGAACACGGCCGCTGTCTGCTACCCTCAGACACGCCGTAGAGTCCGGTCAAAGGGAGGCCGGAGCGAGAGCAGGGAGGGCCGCCGGGCCGAGCCCCGTGTCAGTCGGCAGAGAAAGAGAAGGGTCTGCACTGCGGGAGCTGCGCTGTCTTTACAGCAAACGTGTAGGATCCGTAAACGGCATCCACTGGAATAACCCTTTTCTCCCATTCACAAATATGGATATATATATATTAGACCCGGCATAATTTTACAAAGAAGGCGGCCACGTGCTGAGACTCCGAGAGGAGACGGGTGTGGTGGGGGCGCACGGGGACGAGAGGCCCCAGTTCTGAGACGGCAGCACGGTCGTGCTGGTGGGTCCACCCCAGGGTGAGGAGGAAGGAGCACGGGGACGGCGGGCTTAGCGTCAGGCGGTGGACGTCCTGGGGGCCGAGCTTGGGGATTTAAATCTTATCTGCCGGCAACAAGGAAGCCGTGGAGGAGTCTTTGGTCCACACGGGCTGGGGTGGGTTTAGGAGGGTCGTGGCCCCAGCTCTGTCGGGGTCCGACTGATGTGCAACGTTGCACGGATTCAAGACGCACGACGGGGTCATTTGATCCAGTAACTGTAGTGCAGCGACGGTCCCCGCAGGGACGGCTCTCACCTCCACCGTTGCGGTGAGAACATCTCAGGGCTCACTCAGCGCTGCTTCAGACGACGGGACACAGCATCGTGTCCTCTTACCGCTCGAACTCATTCTCAGACACGAGCGGCCCTAGACAGACGTGTGAATTAAGCCCGGTGGCAGAATAAAAAGCCAGTTTACAAAAAACCTCACATGTATTTCTATATATTACCAATACATACCTGGAAATAAAAGTTCTTTTTTTTTTTTCAAAGATTTTATTTATTTATTTGACAGAGAGAAATCACAAGTAGGCAGAGAGGCAGGCAGAGAGAGAGGAGGAAGCAGGCTCCCCGCTGAGCAGAGAGCCCGATGTGGGGCTCGATCCCAGCACCCTGAGATCATGACCTGAGCTGAAGGCAGAGGCTTAACCCACTGAGCCACGCAGGCGCCCCTGGAAATAAAAGTTTTAACCATACACTACTACTTACAACAGCGTAAGAGAGAGAGCTACAGAGAAATCCAACAGAACATGTGCAGAATCTGTAAGATGGAAACTACAAGATACGGATGAAACAGAAATGAAAGGTCACCAATAAGCAAAGAGGCACCGTGTGTGGGAGAGCTGGGACCCCTGGTTGCTGACGTGTCGGTCTCCTGACACCCACCTACGTGCTCGGTGTGACCACAGTCAATCCCGTGATCACAGACATCCACAGCCGGTCTAGAATACAGAAAGACAAGGGAACCCAAACAGCCAAATCAATTCTGAAGAAGAAGAATAGCGTAGGGAGAGTTAGGTCGTTTATTTTCAAGATTTGCCTAAAAACCACAAGAGTCAGTACCGTGGTATTGGTGAAAGACAGACACGCGGTCAGCTGACTTGAACAGAGTCTATTTATAGACCCACACGGAAAAGGCCAATTGATTATTCATGAAGGCACAGTGGCAACGCAGTGGGAAAGGATAATTGTTTGGCAAGCGATGCTGGTGCTATTGCGTGCCCATAAGCAGAACAGTCAGCCGGGACCCAGGTCCTGCGCCGTATGCAAACATGAGCCCAATGGCGCAGATCCCGAATGTAAAACCTTAAATTACAAAACTGATTGAAACAGAGAAGAGAATTTCTGTGACCTGGGGTGGGCAAATGTTTCTTAGAAATGACACCAAAAGCATGGCCCGTAAAAGGAAAAAAATGATGCACTGAACTTCATCAAGGTTAAGAACCTCTGGTCTTGAAAGGCCGCCCTTGGAAAATGGAAAGGAAGAGCCCAGACTCCACCACGTGTACGGATCACGCGTTAGAGGAAGAAACGTCCCCCACGAAGATATATGATGGAGAATGAGAACCCGAAAACATGCTGCGTTAGGGAAACGCAGATTTCTGAACGCACACTGTCGGTGCGCGCTGTAAGAATGGCTGAAATAAAAAGGACCGACACCGTCAAGTCTGGGTGAGGCTGCGGAGCCGTTGGAAATGTCACCCGCTGCTGGGGGCAGGCCAAGTGACGGGGCCAGTTTGGAAAAGCATTTGGCCGAAGGAATGAGTGAATAAAGTGACTGGGATAAACTGACACGAAGCCATTGTCATTAGCAGACAGCATGGTTCTGTATAGAAAATCCAAGATGATCTCAAATAAGGGAACTTAGTAAGTTTGTTAGATACAAGGTCAATACTGAAAAATTAATTATATTTTTATATATCAGCAACAAAAATGGGAAAACGAAATTTTAGAAGTGATATTACTTATAATCGTATCCTAAAACTCCAAGATCATAGCGATGAGTAATGGGAAATACGTACCAGATTTTTATGATAAAAATTACAGGGTACCATTGCAAGAAGCCAGAGGACTACACCTGGAAGTTTATCTGTAAATCTGCAGACAGAGTGATCTTAGATTCAAAGCAATTCCACTACAGTATTTTTGCGGAAATTAGAAATTGATTATGAACATTATTTGAAATGCAAATGACTAAGACTATGGAGTTTAGAGCATCAAGTCCAAAGTCGGAGGTTAAGCGATAGCAGCCCTTATTGTGAAGCTGTCGCCATTAAAACAGCGATAAAGAGTATCGAACCCCGTGAACTGCCCAGGACCAGGGGAACACGTGTAGATGTGTGATTTATGAACACAGGAGAGGGGGGTACCACGCAACGTCGGAGAAAAAGCAGGCATTTTGGATCAATGGTGCCGGATGAAATGACTGTCCTGATCCACATTTGTCCCAATGGAAAACATTGGTGTCTTGACCCTCCTTTGTAGCATGTATAGAAATCTTTTTGTGAATGGTAAATCAATATAGCTTTTAGGGTATAAAATGAGAAAATAGCTTCATAAATCTGGGGCAAGCAAAGATTTCTTAAACACAAAAAACTCTCAACGTAAAGTAAAAGATTGATGCATTGGTCTTTAAGGTTAGGAACCTCTGTTCAGTGGAAGACACCTTCGAGAGGGTGACGAACAGAGTCACAGAGCAGGAGATGACATGTGCAATGTGCAGAACTAGCAGGTTGTTTTCTGAGAATAGTCGAAGAACTTTCAGAAATTAATAAGGAATAAACCAATCTCCCTAGTAACAAGCAAATGTGGAGGCGTGAAGAGTCGTCTCGGACAAGTCGGAATCCACGTCCGACACGGGAAACCGCGTAGGAGAAGGTGCTTGGTCCCGCAAGTCATCAGGGATATGCAAATTAGCATCGCATGGGACGTAGGCGTCTCCCACAAGGGCCAAAATTTTAGAGCAAATGAGGATATGAAATGTTGGAGAGCGTTTGGAACCTCGAGGACCCACTGCTGCTGGCAGGTCCCGCCATCTGGAAAGCAGGTGTAGGCACACCTGGTGTGACCTCAGGGCTCCAGCCCATGCCTGTGCCCAACAGAAAGGCACCAAACACACGTTCAAAAATACTGTCAGCAACGTCATTTGTCATAGATGCAAACAGGGCACAGTCCAATGTCCATCAGTGGTAGGGTGGGTAACTCGGCTTTTATAAGCTCATACGACAAATTAGTATTAAAAAGTGAAAACCAATGTAATCTGTAATAAATAAATGTAAATAACAAATCTTAAAATCTCAGCTAGTTTGGGGCTTGGGGATGTGGCCACATTATCTACATACTGCACGATTCTGTTTACATCAAGTGTAGAAAAGGGAATGCTACTTTGAGTTGTGAAATTGTGGCAGTGGTGAGCTCTGGGGAGAGCGGGTCCCGTGGTCTCCATCATGCTGCCTCCCCCGCCTCCCCGTGAGGTCCTGCGGGTGTTTCCCCTTCAGCACAGGCATGTGACCCTTCAGGTAAAGTGAAACCCTCCCCAAAGGCATTTCTCGAAGAACACTCAGGAAGGGAGACTCGGCGCCGGAGAGAAGCCTTAGGTGGAGGCGGCATTAACAAAGTGAACTGCACACGAACACTCACTTCATAGCCCGGTAAGATAACTTCCGATCCACAGAATTTGAAACACAGATAGACCTAAATACCAAACACAAATAAAATTATGCCGGGAAGCTGGCACCGGGGATCAGGCCCCTCCGAGAGCCTGCTCTGTGCGGAATATAGGCGCCCACTAAAATTTTACTCGGACGTGCACGTTAGCGTTCACGGAATCACTACTTACAACGTAGAAACTGTCTGTGTTTGAATTCAAAGCGCAGGAAAGAATGTTGTGGGAAAATACTCAATCAGTCAAAACAAGGCAAGAAGCGAGAAGAAAACACTGAACAGAAAAGAGCCAGAAACCGGAAACCCAGCCTGGGGCAGAAGAAAGGGTCTCATTTTCTGTGACAGCAGAGGAAACGGGCTCTCGGCAAACCCGCCTCGATGCACCTGACTGTTTCCAAGGAAAAAATGTCCGGCTGGATCCCTACCTCACACCATACACCAAACAAATGCGAGGACGATTCAGAAATTAACTGTGAAAACCGAAACTCTTAAGAATTAAACAATGTGGAAACTAAAGACTATCTTTATGTGTTTGAGATGGTGACGAGTTTCTCAAATAAAACATGAACAACACAAGCATCACTGCTGCGGAACACAGCAGCGGGGTCTCGGTGGCGTAGAGCAGCAATTCTCACCCCGTCCACGGGCCCGGGAGCTGGCTGGGTTCAAGCCGCTGGTTCAAGCTGGCTGGGTTTGCGCCGCAAACACAGGTCTGCCCGCGGACTGCGAGCCGGATGGAGCTCACGCCGGGCCCGGCCCCACGAAGTCTGGACGAGGCTTCACCCCCTCACGCCGGACCTGCTCCAGATGCCGCCCACCGAGCCCCGCGGGGAGCGCGGGAGCCCCGCCAGGAGCAGTATCTACGCCCATTCGGGAAGCGAGGCGTCAGCGCGGCCGGGAACCCCACGTGGCGTCTCAGGAACCGGGACGAGGTCCCCATCCCCGCGCCGTCCCAGCTGAGGGGGGAGGCCGCTCGCACCGCACGCCCCCAACCCAGACCTGCAGGCCTGCTCTTGGCCACACGGCTCTGCCCTGAACTGCCCGCTCCTGGACGCGACCGTCTGTAGTTGCATCTGAGCAGATGGACGGGGCGTGCTCCCTTCTGCCCTCGAGGCCACGTGGGCATGAGAGGCCAGGCCCGTGGGCGTGCCCCAGGCCCGTGGTTCCCTTTCTGGGCCTCGTCCATGGCGCAGACGTGCAGGTTTCCCTCCACACTCCTCTGGGGGCCGCAGGGGATGGGTGCGTCTTGGCTCTAACAGACAACATCTGGTGTTTCCCAGTGTGGCTGCGCCCACTTCGGCTCCACGTGCTGACCCCGTGGCCAGGCCTTTGCCAGGCTGCTGGGGTCAGATAAACAACCTTCCGTGGCGGGCTGGCTCTGCACTTCCTCCCTGTCGAGCCTGGTGGGGACGCCTGTCTGCAGGGGCTCGGGGCTCGGTGCCCGCTGGCGCTGCCCGCTTTGTCCGGCGTGGGCGAGGACTGCTAGCACACTTCAGCTGTCGTGGGTCCTGGGACACTCCTGGGGGACTGGCGAGGGGCCACCAGGGCTTCATTGTCCCAAGTGGCCTCTTGGTCCCGTGGCCCCGGCTGTGGTCAGGGTCAGAGGCTGCCGTCTGTGGCTGAGGGGACGCGGGTGGGTGTGCTCACTTCCTGTTGTCCCCTGAGCAGGTGGCGGGGGCAGGACGGCAGCCAGGGTCCCTTTCTGTGGCCTGGGGAGCCCGGTGCGTCCCGTGTGCTCTAGCTGGCGTGGCCGCAGGGATCCCAGGGGGGACACCTGTTCCACCCGTCCATCACCTTGCCGGGCTCTGCTCTTCCTGCGAAGACGGCTTCTAAGCACGGACGCCCTGGCACTAATTATAGCGCAGATTGTGTGGGGAATTTGACGGCCTGCACTGTGGCAATCCAGATTAAGCAATTAACCTTGATGTCACTGTAATTATTAAGATACTTTAGCAAAATGAACTAATTTCCCCACAGGATGTTGAACCGAAATCAACTTTCACTCTCTTTAAGATGCCAAAATAGGAAATGTTAATGGGAAATTACCTTCGGATGTTTAATGAATCTCCAGGGCCCGTGGCTCCCTGTCAGTCCTGGGCCGTGGCACGCTCTGGCGCTCGCCGGCTGGAGCCCATGTGCGGGCAGAGCGTCCTGGGCCTGCGCCCTGCGCCCTGCGCTCGGGATGTGTGCCATCCAGAGGCCACCCCGTGTCCCTGTCAAGGTCACCCCGCCTGCGTTCCCGGTCCAGGAGCCGTAGAAGAAGAGCCTGGCCAGGCGTCGCGCTCCCTGGGGCCACGTGGTACGTTCCTGGGGCTGCCCACGGCTCTGTGCCTGCCCGCTCCCTGAGCCCCCCACCAGACCACGGTGGAGGCGCGTCCAGCTCCCGCGGCTCCCACACCCGGCCCCCCGCCCGCAGGCGGCCCCTGGCCCCTGGCCCCGCGGTGGGCGTGGAACTCCAGGCACGGCTCCGTCCCCGCAGCCGGAGAACAAGGCAGTTTCTGTCTGTGAAATTCCCGCCTGCTCCGGGGGTGGGGGGGTCGGCTCCTGGCGTCTGCTTGAACCGGCAAACAATCTCAAATAAAGTGTTTAAAAATCGCCATTATCTTTGTAACTACGAGATGAGCTGCAACGGTATTGTGGCTAATTTTACACTTAGTGACGGGGGCGTGTGGAGGAAGGGGTGGTGCCGGGTGAGCCAGAATTTCCAGGCTCCCCTCCACCGGGAGGGACGAGTTTGGGGAGTGGGGGAGGGGCAGGCAGGCAGGTGGGGAGGACTGACAGCTCGCGAGGGGGAAGAGGTGGTTTTGTTCCGTTCTGTCCTCTGAACTGCTACCTGGAAACCGGTCGGCTCACCTGGGGCAGGCGGCAGGGCTGGACCAGGCTGGGCCTTTTGGATCCGGCTCTCATGGGCCGTCTTTCCAAAGATGGGATTTTAATGCCCGCAGCCCCTCCTGACTAGTTTCACGAAGGTGGCCGGGACTGGACACTGTCCTCTGAGCTCCCAGAGGGCAAGTGGACAGACAGCCAGGCATGCTGCCCCATCCCCTGCTGTGTCCCCGGCTGTGTCCCCTGCTTGCTCAGCTCCACGCAGGCCCCTGCAGGGACGCAGGCTCTTTCTGCCTCGGGTTCTCTCCTGTCCTGCCCCAGGGTTGCCGCCCTCGGCACCTGCGAAGTCAGACTGACACCGGGGCGTGGAGGGTCTGCATGGGGACAGGGGTCCTGGGTCTTCCCAGTGACCAGGGTTGCCCTCGGCCACCTCTGCTCCCACTGCCGCGTCTCCTTGAATGCTGAACTTCCCGGCTCCCTCATGGGGACCCCCGGGATGACACTGAGCAACCCAGATGACCCCTGACCCCCCTGCATCTCAGACCTAAGCCAATCCCACCTGCAAAGTCCCGTTTGCCATGTCAGGTAACCCCCTGCCCGACCCGAGCTCAGGAGGGGCTGCTTCCTGCGCCGGCGGTCGGCTGTCCTGGGTGCCGATGATTCCCCGTGTTACAGCTGGACTAGGTGAAGAGGGGACGGGACATCTGGGCCGTCCCCCGTCCTGCACCCCTGAAAAAGCTGGAGCTGGCCACCGGTGTCCAGGCTGCTCCCGGGGGCCCTCAGGTGGGACAGACAGCAGCTGGTGCCTGGAGCCCGGGGACGCTGGGGGGAAGGTGGTCTGAGCGTGACAGCGGGTGGACGCGATTTCGGCGGAATCTGGTCCCAGTAGACTCATGTTGGCTGTGGAGGCACAGCTGTCCTCGAGCGCTCTCTGCTCCCGGCTGGGGACCAGCTGTGGCACCTGAGTCCCACCCTTTCTCTGGATGACACGTGAGACAGAACAAACTCCACGTGCCTCAGGAGAAAACTGGGCTCCTGTGTACTTCTGGGCACTCGGCATCCCGCAGTGACCTAGCAGCCTAGACTCGTAATCTCTGAGGTTCGAACAGTGACGCTGAAAGTTAAGTGAAGGGCTGTGTGTGTGCACATGTGTGTCAGTGCGTGTGCGTGCTCACACTTGTGTGTATGTGCTCATGCGTGTGTATGTGTGCACACGTGCGCATGTCCACACACGTGCCCACACACGTGCACACACATGTGTGCATGTGTGTATGCTCATGCACGTGTGTGTACTTGTGTGCCCGTGCATGTGTGTACACATGTGTGCGTGTGTGGTGTGCACACCTGCGTGTGTGCACGTGTGTGTATGTGCGTGTGGCTGTGCGCACTGTGTGTATGTGTGCACGTGTGTGCACCTGTGCGTGTACACATGTGTGCGTATGTGCATGTACGTGTGTGCGTGTGTGCATACTCGTGTGTGTACACGTTGCACGTGTGTGTGTGTGTCTGTGTGTGCATGGTCCTTCAGGGCTTCCCGGTGTGTCTCCATCTGTGTCCTGAGAAGCTCATTCCCACTTTGTGCAGGAGGAGCCTGGACTCAGGGATGCCGAGCACCCCTTCCCCTGGGGTCCCCCACAGGTCGCAGGGGAGCTGCGTCTCAGGCAGGTGCGGGCTGCTCCGGGGGTGCAGGTTCTGCTGACTCCGCCCCCGACTGATCAGCTCTGGGACTAAGTGGTGAAGCGCGCGTGGTCTGTGAACCCCGCGGGGCATGGGGTGTGTGTGTGGTGTCGCAATCGCCGCACTTTAAGGGACCTGCCCCCGTGCAGGTGGACTCGCTGGCCGGGCGAGGCTGTGCCGTGGTGGGGGCAATCCTGGAGGGGAGCGTTGGAGTGCGGCCCTCTGGTGGACAGAGGGTGGGGGCTGGAGTGGGTCCGCGGCGGGGCTGACATGGGGGCCCCACCGGGCAAGCAGCTTCTCGCAGAGTCGGGAGCCCAGAGCTGTTGGGCTTTAGAGCACAGAAGGCAGAGGCCCAAAGGGGCATTTCAGAGAGATTGGCCTTCACGCTTTGAAAGAGCTCCAATTACAATTGCTGCGGAGAAAGGGGGGTCCTGGGGTGGTTTCCCCTTGGGAGGGGCTGCTGAGCCTGACCCCGAGGGCAGGAAGGCGCGGCTGCTCCTAGAAGCGAGGCCCGAGACCCAGCGTCAGGAACGCCGTTCCCTGGGGGTTTGAAGGTGCTCGGGCCATGGCGTCCTTCCTGTGGCCCTGGCCGCGACCTCTCCAGGAAGCCACCCTAGGGCTGTCCCGTCTGCGGAGAAGTGACCTGAGGCCCCACCGCTCGGCATGAAGCGGAAGGCATCGCCCAGGCGGCTCTGGGAAGGTGGGAGGCGCGCGCAGGTGAATTCCCGAGGAGAGCGTTTTCCTGGGAGGCTGGTCGCTCGCTCCCGCACTAGGCAGGCACGGTCGCAGCCCACAGGACGTCACGCTTCCGGCCGTCGGCTGACACGGTGAAGGGCTCGTGCTGGGTGCTGGGTGCTGGGTGCGGGCCAGGGGTCTGGGGGTCGGAAAGGCTGGACGTGCCGGGCCCACGCTGCACGGACAAGGACTGGGTAATGGGCAGAAGGGTCCTTGTGGGCACTGCCGCCCAGCCAGAGTGCCCTGGGTGATGTGGACCAGACTCCTGCTGGACGTGGGGCCAGGGGGACCGGGGACTTGGGAAACGGACACAGCAGGACCTGGGGACAGAAGTAACCATGGGCCTCGGGTCCCATTGGAAATGGGGCCTCTGTGCCACCCTGTTCAGCCTTTTGGGGCCATAGGCTGTGTCCACAGTCAGGGGGCAAAGCCTAGGTGTGGGCGAGTGTGGTCGTGGGGCGTCTGGTTACACAGATGCCCCGGGGACCAAGGAGGGCAGCAGAGTTTCCATAGCGCACCGGAGATCCCCCTGCCCCAAACTCTCGGGATTGTCCTGGAGACAGGAGACAAGGAACACGTGGGACATGTGCAGGCCTGCGGGGGTTTGTGGTCCTGGGTCCCCACAGAGGCACCGCTGAGTCTGGGGGTCCACCTTTTCTTGTTGGCAGTGGTGCCCCTTCACTGAGGCAGAAATCGTTTGAGTCTCATGTGAAATGAGAGGCCGGCAGAGCCACGGGCAGGTCAGGACGGGGTCCCGGCCCCTGATCCCCGCTTCCCGTGGCCTGTGGAGGGCTGAGTCTTTCTTCCACGTGTTCAGTAAATAGATTCTGAGCACTCTTGGGGCGTGGGCATGGAGCACAGAACGCGGAGGAAGACACGGCCCCCCAGAGGCGGCCGCAGCCGCAGCCGTCAGCCCGTCAGCCCGTGCGTGGCGATGGCCGTCGGGGCAGAGGAGCGGGGAGGAGGGTGCACTGACGCTGCGCGGAGGGACGGCCGGGTGGGGCCCGATGACCTGCCACGTGCATCCCCGCGGGAGCAGAAGCGAGCAGGCCCGATGGGCAGCCCTCGCGGTCAGCAGCGGCCGGCCCAGCGCCACGTCACGGCGAGGCCGAGGGCCACACCCCGCAGGACCTGCCGGCCACCAAGAGGCCTTTAGAGCTTTAAGTGGGAAGATGCAGGAGACGTTGGACCAGTGCTACAACAATGACCTCGCGTGCCACGTAACCGGTCCCTCCTGACCCCCCGTGCCTGAGCCTGAGCCCGACCCAGGTCTTGCAAGATATGGCTGAAGGGGCACCTGCCCATGTCCCCATGCCCCAGGCCAGCCAGCCAGCGGGCCCCGCCCAAGCCCCAAGGGGCTGCTTCTAGAGCTTACACGGAGCTGGCGTCCCTGGAGTCCCCACTGTCCGCCCAAGTGGGCTGTCCCCTCCGTCCCCTCTGAACCAGTGTCCCTGCATGTCCCTGCGTCCCACCGCTCTGCACTGAGCCCAGCCGCCCTGCTGGCCCTGGGCCTTCCTCTGTGTGCACGGCTCCATGTCCCGTTTTATTAGCTCAACACGCCTCATTTCTGACCTCAGAAGCCTTTTTGTTTTATTGAAACTTTAAATAATTTCTGAGTGCTTAAATCAAAGGGGAATGTAGTTCATAAAATTTAAGGAAGAAACACGTTTATCGGCTCGCACTGGCCACATCCACCTTGAAGCTCCTTGGGAGGCTCTCGGAGCCTGGAGGCCCCGGGAGCGGGAGGTCTCACTGCCGTGAGCTCGGGTCCCGACCTCCCTCTGTCTGCTCTGCGGGGAAGGCCCGACGCGGGCTCAGCCCTGCCGCCGCCGGGGGTCTACCCACCTGTGCACGTCCAGGCTCTGTCCTGTCTCCGGGATCTGCCCTGAAGCTCAGGGTCCTCAGTGCCTAGAGGAGACCTGGTATATAGTGGGTGCCTAATAAGTGTCTCCTGGAGCAGACTCAGGGGAACGGGGTGGGGCTGAGACCTCTGCCGGCTTGACCTTTCTGCTCCTCACACACAGAAACTCTCCCGCCCACGGACCCTCTGGGAGGGGCCTGAAGCTGCCTGCTGCCCACAGCCTCGGCTCTGGGACTCCGTCTGTCAGGTCTCTGGGCTCTGGACCTCCAGCTTGGCGTCACCGACCCAGGGAGCCTTGGTGACGGTGGGCTTCGGATGCACCGCTGACCACAGGGGACTCGGGCGAACGGCGCAGAGGCCAGCCCTCCCCCCGCACCCCCAAGGGCAGCACTTCTGCATCACTGTGCACCCTGAGCTGTGGCCCCCAGGCTCTCTGTTGGCCGCATCCCTGTAATGGCCGGCAGGGGCAGGGGTGCAGGGAGACAGGGCTCCCTGGAACCCCCGAGTGCTCTCAGGTGACAAGGCCCTTCTCAGAGTTGGTACCCAAACAAGCGGGGCTCTGGGCACCTGAGACAGTGGCATGGACACTTCGGGCATGTCCTGTCCCAGAGTCCTCTTTGTGGGACTCTAGAGGGGAGACACAGCTCTGAGGACCTGCCCGGGTCTCCTGGAAACGCCAGCCAGGCAGGTCCGCAAGCAGGAAAGGGCCTGGGAGCCTGCCTGCAGGTGCGGCCTGGAGTTCACCTCAGCTGGGCTGGTCCTGGGTGTCCAGGCTGTGAGGAGGGACACGCCCTTCGGGCTCCCTTAGGAGGGGCTGGGAGAGCGCCCACAGCCGTGGTCCTGCCCGGAGCCCGGAGCTAACCAGAGCCGGGTCGTGGACTGGGGCAGAGGCTCCCCAGATGTGGCAGAGCGAGCGTGTGCTGTCTTCTTGCGCACAGAGAGCCCGCTACAGCAGGGGCACTGCCCAGGGCCGCAGCCCGCCTCTGGAGTGTCCACGCCCCGCTTCCCCCAACCGCAGATGGCCTCCCTGCCACGCCCGACTGCAGAAGAAACAGGCGGGTTGGTGTGTGGCTCCCTCGGCTTCCGTGGGCGGGAGCCCTGCCTTGCCCGCCCACATGCCTCGCCGGTAGCTGGCCCTCTGGTCCCGGGAAGATGCTGGGAAACAGGGCCTGGGGTGCATCAGTGCACAGCTGGCCTCACGTGCCTGATGTGTTCCTGTCCCTGTGTGGACACCCAGCCTCGGTGGGGAGTCACGAGCCACGGAGCTTTGGAAGGAAGGGAGCTCGGAGCGTGGCTGGGGCCGGGGTGCTGCGGTTGAGGGAGTGGGGCTGGTCTCCTGCGTCAGGGTGGGTGTAGACGTGAGCTCATGCGGAAGTGGGGCGCTGGACCGCTGCCGACTGGCTGTGTTTGGGGGCCCGGTGATAGCTACTTCCATGCTGTTCTCACGAGGTCTTCAAATCTTCACGCAGGGATGTCTTATTTCACCAACAAAGTCACCGAATCGCTCAGGCCAGGACCGTACTTTCACTCGTCCCTCCATCTCTGGCAGAACCCGGCGTGCTCGCTGCTCTCGGGGGCTCCATAAGTTGGGGGTCAGTTGAAGGTATGCCGGGTGGGGAAGTCCTTGAAGGATGGTGCACTGGGGCCAGGGCGAGCACGCACACAGATGCGGGCTCCCTGGTCTTGTGTGCTTGGCTGGACTCTCCCAGAGGCTGGCCAGGCCCCAGAGTCCCCACAGGCCCTCGTGTTTGCCTCAGGCACAATGAGGTGAGGAGGCGAACTCTAAGGTGCCCGCACTTTGAACGTTTTGGTGTTGGGCGCTCCTGGCTGGTGCGAGCTGAGCTGTGGAGGGCGGTTAGGGCACCCCTGGTACTCAGTGGTCGCTCGGCCAGTGTTCGGTGAAATTAGTGGGGAGTCAGGACAGCAGTGTGTGTTTCCAGTGAGGGGAAAACTGGCAGAAAGCAAACACGGTTTCCTTCGTATTTTAGCTTCAAAGGTCCCCCCAGGCTGGACAGACATCCTGACAAAAGCTTTATACCTCGGCCAACAGTATACCAGGTCCCTCATTCTCGCCGTAGTCACTGTCCGTGTGGAGGTTGAAAGGTGTCATATGTGAAATCATCTAGCAAGATCTCCAACAAAATGAGCCATTGTGACTGCAGTTGCTGTAAGACGGTGTTGGAGATGGTGGTGAGGACTCTGCTGGTGGTGGTGGTGACGGTGATGGTGGTGGTGATGGTGGTGATGGTGGTGGTGGTGATGACGGTGATGGTGGTGGTGATGGTGGTATTGGTGGTGATGCTGGTGGTGGTGGTGATGACGGTGATGGTGGTGGTGATGGTGGTGATGGTGATGACGGTGATGGTGGTGGTGATGGTGGTATTGGTGGTGATGCTGGTGGTGGTGGTGATGACGGTGATGGTGGTGATGCTGGTGGTGGTGGTGATGACGGTGATGGTGGTGATGACGGTGATGGTGGTGGTGATGGTGGTGGTGGTGATGACGGTGATGGTGGTGATGACGGTGATGGTGGTGGTGATGGTGGTGGTGGTGATGACGGTGATGGTGGTGGTGATGGTGGTGGTGGTGATGGTGGTGGTGATGGTGGTATTGGTGGTGATGCTGGTGGTGGTGGTGATGACGGTGATGGTGGTGGTGATGGTGGTATTGGTGGTGATGGTGATGACGGTGATGGTGGTGGTGATGGTGATGAGGACTCCGCTGGTGGTGGTGATGACGGTGATGGTGGTGGTGATGGTGGTATTGGTGGTGATGGTGATGACGGTGATGGTGGTGGTGATGGTGGTGAGGACTCCGCTGGTGGTGGTGATGACGGTGATGGTGGTGGTGATGGTGGTATTGGTGGTGATGGTGGTGGTGGTGGTGATGACGGTGATGACGGTGATGGTGGTGATGGTGGTGATGATTTAATGCTGGCAGTGATGCTAGGACTGTACGTTTTGGGTAGTAGGACACACAGAGAGATTGAGAAAACTGGGGATGTGTAGGGGCCACAGAAGAGAGACAAACATATTTCAAAATTAATAACAGAAATGGCTTCTAATTCCACACGAAGACCGAGTAAGTGTCAAATTCCACTTGTGATCAAATCGAGGTCATTTTCTGTCTTACAGGAGGGTGAGAAGGCATTTTGTTCCCCTCACTGGGTCCAGGCACACATCTTAACGGCTCACTTTCCCATCAAGGACATGTGATCTCCCAAATGTCTGGCTTTCCTGAGCTCGGAGGTGCCACGATGGTCCCACGGGGGCTAATAGCAGGCAGGGTAAGCATGACGTAGACTGACCCAGCAGTGACCTGGCCCCATTGTCTGTATCCTGATTTTTATGGAATGTCTTCTGTAGCTAAAAGCGTGAGCATTTGCATGGGAACTGACTTTATGAGCTATGTAAACATTTATTTAAAGAGAAATAAAAATAGCAACATAGAACATAAGAACATAACTGGCCCCGACTGTGTGGTGTACCCCCACCCCCGCCCCAGGCTCTGAGAGCATAATTATGTGCATGGACATTTTGTAGCTCCTGTCAAGTACGTCTAGGAGAAATACTACTTTTAAAGACTTTATAATGCGGCAATAACATTTCTGCTCCAGGCTGAAGCATTACGGAGCAAGGTGTCACCCAGGAGGTAATAATGTTAAAGCCCTTCGATTTGTGTCTTTAGACTTAAGCTGTAAATGGAGGATTAATATCTAGGTAGGCATTTTCAGCGACTGCGGATTCTTCTGTCCCCGAATTTAGTGTTACCTCAATAAAGAAATTTCGAAGTATGTCATCCTGATATGAGCATTTCCTGCGCAGACATGGGCCCTGCTCGTGTCCCCTGGGTCGCCTGCTGATGTCGCTGGGTCCTGTCCTCATTCTTGCTGGCTCTGCCCCAGTCAAGCTTCTTATAAGGTAAAAAAAAGAAGATTTACACTTTAAAAAGTTCTTATTTAATGTCTTCCTTGGTTTCTTTTTCTTTTCTTTCTTTTTTAAAAGATTTTATTTATTTATTTGACAGAGGGAGACACAGCGTGGGAGGGAACACAAGCAGGGCAGAGGGAGAAGGAGAAGCAGGCTCCCCGCTGAGCAGGGAGCCCGATGCGGGGCTCGATCCCAGGACCCTGGGACCATGCCCTGAGCCGAGGCAGAGGCTTCACTGACTGAACCACCAGGCGTCCCATTAAAAAGTTCTTATTTAAATTCCAGTACAGCTACCATGCAGTGTGGTGTTCGTTTCAGGTGAGCAATACCGTGGTTCCTCACTTCCGCGAGTCGCGTGGGGGTCGGCGTGGCGCGTGCCCGTCTTCGTCCTCGTCCTCCGTTTCCGCCACTCCCGCCCCTGCGCTTCTGATGACCACCCCTGTGCTCTCCGTGTTAGAAGTTCTTTTCTTTTTCCTTGGCTTATTTGTTTGGTTTCTTAAATGCGCATGCGTGTGGAATCACACAGTATTTGTCTTTCTCCGACTTATTGTGCTCAGCGTAGTACACTCTACCTCATCCGTGTTGTGCGAATGGCAATATTGTCCTCCTCGACGGCCGAGTGATACCTCCCTGTGTGTCTGCACCACGTCTGCTCTACGTGTTCATCTGTCGGTGGACGGTCTGGGCTCTTTCCGTCATTTGGCTGTTGTTGATATGCTGCTTTGCACTTCGGGCTGCATGTGTCCCTTCGGATTAGGACTTTTGTACACTGTGGATGAAGACCCAGTAGTGTGATTGTGGGGTCATAGGGTGGCTCTAATTTAAAATTTTGAGGAACCTCCTTACTGTTCTCCGGGGGCTGCACCCGCTGGAATTCCCACGACAGTGCACGAGGGCTTCCGTTTCTCCGCATCCTCGCCGACACCTGGCCTTTTTGCCCTTCTGACAGGGGTGAGGTGGGATCTCACGGCGGTTTTCATTTGAATTTCCCTGATGATGAGTGATGTTGAGCATTTTTTCAAGTGTCTGTCCGTCATCTGGATGTTTTCTTTGGAAAAATGTCTGTTCATGTCTTTTACCAATTTTAAAATTAGATTATTTTGGGGGGGTTGTTGAGTTTGATAAGTTCTTTACATATTTTGGATACAAACCCTTTATCAGAGATGTCATTTGCAACGCTTCCTCCCGTTGCGTGGGCTGCTTTTTGGTTTCAGGGATCATCTCCTTTGTGGAGCAGTAGTTTTCTATTGTGATGAAGTCCCATGAGTTTATTTTTTGCTTTTGTTTCCCTTGTCGGAGGAGACATACCTAGAAAGATGTTGTTTATGACCGATGTCAGAGAAATTACTGCCTATGCTCTCTTCTAGGATTTTTATGGTTTCCTATCTCACATTTAGGCCTTTAGTTCATCTTGAGCCTATTTTTGTGTGGGGGTATGAAACTGGCCGAGTTTCATTCTTCTGCCTGTGGCTGTCCAGTTTTTCCAGCACCATTTGTTGGAGAGACTGATGGTTTCCCGTTGGATATTCTTTCCTGCTTTGTTGAAGATCAGTTGACTGCATACTTGTGGGTCCATTTCTGGGCTCCCTGTTCCGTTCCATTGATCTGTGTGTCTGTTTTGTGCCAGTGCCATGCTGTCTTGATGACGACAACTTTGTAATAGAGTCTGGAATCGTGATGCCTCCAGCTTTGCTTCTCTTCTTGAATGTTGCTTTGGCGGTTCGGGGCCTTTTGTGGTTCTGCAAAAATTTTAGGATCGTTTGTTCTAGTCCAGTGAAAAATCCCTATTTTGGTAGGGATTGCATCACATGTATATTTTGCCTTGAGTGGTATAGACGTCTGAGCAGTATTTGTTCTTCCAATCCATGAGCATGGTATACCTTTCCATTGCTTTGTGTCACCTCCAGTTTCTTTCATCAGTTCTGTGGTTTTCACAGCATGAGCCTTTCACCTCCTTGGGGAGGTTTACTCCTCGGCATCTTGTAGTTTCGGTGCATCTGTAAATGGGATCAGTTCCTTGGTTTCTCTTTCTGCTGCTTCATTGTTGATGTATAGAAATGCAACAGATAGCTCTGTGTTGACTTGTATCCGGCAACTTTGCTGAACTTGTGTATCAGGCCCAGCATTTTTTTGGGGGGGGGGTCTTTTGGCTTTTCTTTCTCTTTAAAATTTTTTAAAATATCTAAATTTTAAAAAAAATCTAATAGAATGTATAGTATTCTATATAGTATAGAATATATAGTGTAGTATGAATAGTAACCTCTATCTCCACATGAAGCTAGAACTCATGACGCTAAGATCAAGATCCAGCCTCGTTTCCTGTCATCTGCAAATCGTGACCGTTTGACTCCTTCCCTGCTGGTTCGAATGGATGCCTTTTATTTCCTTCTGTTGTCTGATTGCCGAGGCCAGGACTTTAGTACAATGTTGGACAGCAGTGGTCAGAGTGGGCATCCCTGTCGTGTTCCCGACCTTAGGGGAGAAGCTCTCAGCTGTTCTCCATTGAGGATGATGTTAGCTGTGGGTTCTCATGGAGGCCTTTATGGTGTCGAGGTATATTGTTTCCCTCCCTACTTTGTGGAGAGTTTTTGTCATGAATGGATGTTGTACTTTGTCAAATGTTTTTTTCTGCATCTACTGAAAGGATTAGATGGTTCTTATCCTTTCTTTTCTTTTTTTTTTTTTTTAGGATTTATTTATTTATTTGTCAGAGAGAGAGAGAGAGAGAGAGCGAGCGCACAGGCAGGCAGAGGCAGAGGGGGAAGCAGGCTCCCTGTAGAGCAAGGAGTGAGATGTGGGACTTGATCCCAAGATGCTGGGATCATGACCTGAGCTGCAGGCAGTGGCTTAACTGATGGAGCCACCCAGGCGCCCCTTATCCTTTCTTTTATTAATGGGGTGAATCATCTTGATTTGCAAATACTGAACCAGCCCTGCAGCCCAGGAGTGAATCTCACCTGATCGCGGTGAATGAGTCTTGTGCTATTGGATTCGACTTGCTGGTGTCTTTTTTTTTTTTTTTAAAGATTTTTTAAATTTTTATTTATTTGACAGACAGAGATCACAAGCAGGCAGAGAGACAGACAGAGAGAGGAGGAAGCAGGCTCCCCACTGAGCAGAGAGCCCGATGCGGGACTCAATCCCAGGACCCTGGGATCATGACCCGAGCCGAAGGCAGTGGCTTAACCCACTGAGCTACCCAGGCGCCCCGACTTGCTGGTGTCTTGTTGAGAATTTCTGCGTCCCTGTTCACCAGGAACAGTGGTCTGTAATTCTCTTCTTCAGTGGGGTCTGTGTCTGGTTTTGGAATCAGGGTAGTGCTGGCCTCATAGAATGAATTTGGAAGTTTTTCTTCCATTTCTGTTTTTTTTGCAATAGTTTGAGAAGAATAGGTATTAATTCTTCTTCTTCTTCCTCTTCTTCTTCTTTTTTTTAGATTTTGTTTATTTGTTTGGGAGAGAGAGAGTGCACGAGCAGCAGTACAGGTAGAGGGAGAGAGAGAAGCAGAGTCCCCGCTGAGCAGGGAGCCCGATGCGGGGCTCTATGCCAGGACCTCAGAGCCCCCCGTTTTAACTCTTCTTTAAATGTTTGGTAGAATTCACCTGTGGAGCCATCTGGCCCCAGACTTTTACTAGTTATTGTTTCCTGATTCGTTTTCTTTGTGGGTTATTTGTCTGTTCAAGTCTTCTCTTTCTTCTTGGCTCGGTTTCGGCAGTTCTGTTTCTCAGGATTTACCCGTGTCTTCTAGGAGGTCCAGTGTGTTCGCACGTCGCTTTCCCCGATACTCTCTCTAACTGTTTCTATTCTGTGCTGTTGCTTGCTACTTGTTCTCTCTCATTTGTGACGTTATTTGTTTGGGTCCCTTCTCCTTTTTGATAAGTCTGGTTAGAGGTCTATCAATTTTATTAAATTCTTCAAAGAACCAACTCTTGGTTTTGTTGATTTGTCCTAAAAAATAGAGAATTGAGGCACCTGGGTGGCTTGGATGGTGAAGCGTCTGCCTTTGGCTGAGGTCATGGGACTCAGCCCTGGGACTGAGTCCTGTCTTGGGCTCCCTGCTCTGTGAGGAGCCTGCTTCTCCCTCTGCCCCTGCCTTTCTCTCTGTCTCTTCATCAATAAACAAATAAAATCTTTAAGAAAAAATAAAAAATAGAAGTTTAAATTGTCCTGTATCGATGAAAGAAATCAAAATTGTAAAAATCAAAGAAGTAAGAAATTGTACCCACAAAGAAAAATCGAATCCCAGATGGCTTGGCTGGAGAATTCTATAAAATATTCAAGGAGCAAATAATGTCGAATGTGTGCCAGCCCTTCCAGAAAATGAAGGGAACGCTTCTCACTCGTTGGACACCAAACCACAAGAGGCACTTAACGAGAAACCAAATTACACTGCACAGAAACTAATGATGTTATATATGTTGGTTAATTGAACATAAAAAAAAAAAACAAAAAACAAAAGCAAACAAACAAAAAACAAGAAAGCAAATTAGAGGCCAGTCTCTCCAAAGAGCACAGGCACAGGAATGCTTCCTAAACTAGACCAGCTCCGGCAACACGAACCCTTACAACCGTGACCAGTGGGGCACAGTCAGGAGGCCGAGCTCGCGTGATTGTTCAGAATCAGCGGGAGCCATTCCCCACCTCGCAAGACAGAGCAGAAGACACCCGATGACCTCAGTAGACGTAGAAAGTGGGATCTGACAGAGCTTGACACCCCCTTATGACAGAAACTCCCAGGAAGTTGGGAATCGGGGAGGATTTTCTCACTCCAATAAGGGGCATCTGTGTGAAAACTCCAGCCAGTGTGATCGTCACCGTGAAACACGGAACCCGCCCCCTCAGGACTGGGGCAACCCCGGGATTTCTGCGGCCCGCACACTGATGGGCGTTCTGGGCAGCGCCTGGGGAAAGGACTTGGACGGGGGAGGACGGCCGGCCAAGGGTTAGGGTCTGACGCAGAGAGGGAGGCAGGAGACACTGTGCGGGATTGGGGCTGAGCCTCCAGTGGACAGAGGGGCTGATCTGGGCACTTGTCCAGGGTGATGGCCACCTGGGCACTGGGTCTCCTGAGGGGTCCGGCCACTCGGCTCACCTGAGAGACGCCACAACAAAACGAGCCACACGTCTGCAATCAGGTCAGCCTGCTGGCCCCGAAGAATGCTGTGTGGCCCGGGGGTCAGGCCGGGGCCGTCTGCTCCGTGGAAGGAGACGCTGACTCAGCAACTTCACGTGTTGCAGAGCGTGGGCTGGGGCCGGGGTGGGGTTGGCGTGGCGGGAGGCTGTCACCCTGTCTGCTTCGGGGCCCGGCATGGTGGCCACAGATGAGCCCGTGTCTGTTTCCTTGTTTGCCGGGGCTGCCACCAAAGCCCCACCGTGGGGCGGCCAAAACAGCAGGAATCTGGAGGCTGGAAGTCTGGCATCATGGTGTCCGCGGGGTCGGTGCCTTCTGGGGCCTGGAGCGACGGTCTGCTCTGAGCCTCGCTCCTCGGTGCGTGGGAGCAATGCCCACCTTGCCGTCATCAGCACTGCCAGGTTCTCCCTCCTGTAGGGATCCCAGTCCTACTGGGGGGCACCCTATGCCAAGTGACCTCATCTTTGTAATCCTCCCCACCCCCATGACCCTATTTCTAAATCCAGTCAAGTTCCATGGTCCTGGGCTTAGCGTGTCCACACAGATCATCAGGGACACAATTCAGCCCATGATAGCGCTGGGGGTTGCCTCTCCTGTGTCCAGCGGCCAACACGGGACCACTGTCCCTGCTCCTTGGGCCCACCATGCACGGGTCCTCTGCAGACCCTGCCCCAGCCCGAGCACCCAAATGGGCCTGGTGGTCTGCTGGGGAGACCCATGCGGGGCTGGGGCTGTGGGCCCGGTGCCTGCACAGAGCGGGGCACTGGGTGGGGGAGCTGGCCTCTGACCTGGTGGCCGTCACCCGGCCTGTGGCCTCTGCTCTGGTCCAAGAACAGCACAGATCTTGAGCATCAGTGACTTGAGATTTTCTTCACCTTGGATTGGTTAAAATTCCAAAGGAACTTCTACTATGCCCCCAAAATGAAAGACACATTTGCAACTTTATAATTTCTTATTTTTCTCATGTTAGAGAAATACGCTTTGGTCTGCTAAAGGCAGAGAATGCCCAGATTTGTTTTCATTTTAGGAAAGCTGCCAACGGTTGGTTTTTCATTTTCGTGACGTCTCCCTTGGATTTTCTCCTCCTCCCATGGCTCAGGCCGTGACCTGCCTGCCAGCGTGAGTCCCGCCGTCTGCCCCGCAATGCAAGCTCCACCTGAGTTCCTCCTGGGAGCAGCCCTGTACACCTCACCTCTGCAGCCGCCACGGGACAGGGCGTGCTCTGCCTTCTGGAAGGCTCCGCAGGGTGGTAGGCGGCAGCTGAGGTCTGGGCCCGTCCCCCACGGCCAGGCTCAGGGTCAGGGAGGGCCGAAGCAGCTTGCCGAGGGGCCCTGGAGAGTGGAGGAGGCTCGTGGACTCGGGCAGTTACGGAACCCGGCGGTGCCCGTCGCGGGGATTACCTGAAGTCTCGCTGGGCTTGAACCCGTGTCCGAGACCAGCGCTTCTGTGGGGTCAGGTCAGAATGTTCTGGCTCAATCCAGGGGCACGCCCTCCAGCTGGTTGGGTCCCCGAGAGTCACCAGGAGTCTCAGGGACATGAGGGGCTGATCCAGCTTCTCCCAGGCGCTCAGCGGCTCTGACGTGGGCCGGGTGGAGCTTTGTCCACGCTTGTAGCAGATTTCCAGTTTCTGCACGCTTGTGACTTGTGGTCACGAGCTGGTGGATGCTGGGCCGTGCAGTCCACAGCGTCCAGTCACCTACCACATATGTGTTTGAGGCTGGAGCCGTGAGCCCCGCAGGGCAGCCTCCTGTCCAGCTCAGGCGGGATGTGAGAGGGCAGCCAGCCCCTCTGCGCACCTGCTTGGATTTCCAGTTGGCTGTGGCTGCAACCTGCACGGTTCTGCGTGGGTTTATGGGTGTGGGGGTTTCTCCAGCGTGAGCTGGTGCCATGCCCCAGGTCACAGCAGGAAAGGGAATGGGGCCAGGCACGGGGTCCCTGCTGCAGGCGAGCCCATGCCAGCCCCATCTTCACATGGATGCGGTCTTGCTCCGTGGGCAGTGCTGGAGGTGGCCCTAGCTCCTGTGGCCAGGCAGGTCTGTGGCTGGGGGTCCCTGCCCCCTGAGCCTTTGTGCCCATGTGGCTGAGCTGTGACTGTCCCCAAACAGTCACTGGCAGCCCGCAGGGGCTCACTTCTGCAGGGTTTGGAGAAACATATCTATGATTTCCTGCTGTTTGTATCCAAGCCGGGCAGAGGGGGTGCGTGCGGGAGGGTGACCCTGGCAGGGAGATGCCACCGGCTTTCCGGTGGGGCCCCCGCGCTGTCGGACACACGGCTTGGCCAGGGTTCATTCCACACTCGCTGGTCCTTCTGCAGGAAGATGAAGAGATGCTGGTGGACACGCGTGTGGCCTCCTGCAGACACGCAGGTTTTGGTGGCATCGCCGGGCAGGTGCTGTCCTGGCGACACAGGTGGCACCAGAGCCCAGGGCTGGCAGGAGGAGGGGCCCCCAGAGCACGTTTGTCTTCCTGTGACTTTCTTTGGATCCGTAGTGTCGCAGGGAGATCATTCACAGCCTCACGACCTTGTGACTTTCTGAGAGGTCTGGGCGGGGCGCCAGGCGGTGCTCAGTCCCTGGGGGCTGGGGGAGGCACTTGCTCCGCCACGAGGGTGGGCAGCCCAGGTCCGGGGGCAGAGCAGGCCGTCGCTACCATCCCGACTGCAGACCTGCAGAAGCAGACGGTTGTCCCTTAATATGGTGACAAAGAGGCTTTAGGTTGTAAGATTTTTTTGTTTTTATTTTAAGATTGTTTCAGATTTTTTAGATTTTAACAGGTAAGTTAAATTATGTGAAACAGAATGAGTGGCGGGGCCTCGCTGTAAGCGCGGCTGGTGGGCGTGCCGCGGACGCCAGGCCTGTGGTTCAGATGAGCAGAGACCGGTCCCCACTGATCGTCCCGCGAACGGTCTGCTCTGGCTGCTCCCTTTCCACGGATGACAGCGTGTCGTGGTCCTGGTTCGTGCACAGGAGCGGGCCACCACAGGGCGGCGACAGTGACGGTTCCTGGAGGTCCACCTGCTTGGGGTGGAGCCACAGCCCTGCGTCCGTCTTCTGGGTCACGGTCCCCACCCCCAGCTCCCCTGTCCTCCCTCCAACAGACATGAGGCCCCACGGTAGCCTGGGGGCTGCGCGCCTTGGGGAGGAAGGTGCTTCCTCCTGCCTGGTCAGCGCCGGGAGCCCGAGGAGAGTGTCTCGTGGGCTCCCCCTCCCAGGGCCTCACACCGGCTGGCACCATCGATGGGTCCCTCGGAGGCTCAGTCTGGGAATAAGAATTAGGAGCGTTATTTTCGGCATTTTCTCTGAGCTGGGCGAGACTGAGATGGGCAACGATCCCGTAGGAGCTTGTGTTCTCATGCAAAAGACACAGAGGGAGACACGCAAGCCACCCAGCGTCCCCACCAGGAGCTCGGTGGTTAGTGGCACGGCGGCTTCCCCCTGCACCCACCCCTCGCGAGGGCACGGCGGCCTCCCCCAGGAGCAGAGCGGGAGCCCCTCTCAGACGCTTGCGGAGGCCGTCCCCGGAGAGAGGGGCCTGTGTGAAGGGGACGGTACACGCAGCGCCTGGCCTTCCCAGGCTGAGGGGCCTTCAAGAAAGGAGGGCAGAGGTCATGCCGCAGCCCCAGCCCCAGGTGGGGCCCCACCTCACGGCCTCACCTCTGAGGACACACGCGGCAGCAGGCTAGGGTCCATCTAGGTGCCGGTGGGACACACGGGGAGGTGAGCTCAGCCCCTGACGTCCTGGATGTCCCCACGGACAGCCTGAGTGGCTCTGCCCCGCCAGCGTCCCCTATGTTGGCTCTGCCACTCCTCCTCCAAGTCTACACAAGGGGCTTCTGCCGGAAGTGGGGGCACCAGGGTCTCGGAGCTCTGCAGACGCACACAGACGAGGGCACGGAAGGCCACAGCCCCACCGGAAATACAGCAGGAGCTCCAGGAACGGGTCTGCTCCCCACGACGCCTCTGTGCCCCCTGGACCCTCAGCTGGTCAACCCAGGACTCACGTGACAAGGGGTTGCTGAGTACCCGTCACACGTCGCATGTCACACATGTCACATGTCACACATCAGACAAGGGACAGTTCTTGCCTCCATGGAGCTCACAGACCAGCTGGGGGGGATGGAGTGAGCAGCAAACCTAAGGCACAAATTCCATGGTCACTTGGGGGAGGGGACACAGGCTGCAGCACAGAGCAAACGGCCGTCGGGCCTTGCTGCCTGGAGGTAAGAGGACAGGGTCACGGCCGAGCTGACGGGGGCTCAGATGAGGCCTCGGAGAGAAGGGAGATTTGCACGAGAGTCTGATTGGCTACTGGTCTGGAAACCGTCCTCCAGTGTCCGTAGCCAGGAGTCGGGGTGGCGCGGCCAAGTCCTCTGCCCGGGTCTTCCGTGGTGCAAGCACAGGGTCGGGGGCTGCGGTCTCATCGGGGTCGTGACCATGGGAAAGTTCGTGCTCTGTGGACTTGACTCATGGTGGATTCAGTTCCCGAGGTCGCAGACGGAGGCCAGGGTTTCCCGTTGGCTGTTGGCCAGAGGCCGCCGGGGGTCCTAGGGGCCGCCTTCCACTGCTTATGTGAGGCTTCTCCAACACGACCCTGTCTCCCTAAGTCCAGACCGCAGGAGCGCGTGTGTGCGCGAGAGATGGGGCCTTCCGTGTGACGTGAGCACATGACGTGTAGGTGATCGAGACCTGCCTTGTGTCCTCCTGTTGATTAAGGGCCTCTGGGCGGGAGTCACGGGGCGTGCACCTCAGCGAGCAGGGACAGGGGTCCCCAGGGCCGTCCCAACACGGCGGGTGCCGCGTTTCCAGTATCACGCCCCAAGGTCCCCAGCAGCAAAGAGACAAGACCTGATGAAGGCAGAGCAGAACCCACGGTCAGTGTCTCCGCCGGAGTGTCCTGTCCTCCGTCTTTCCGTCCTCCACAAGCGCAGGCCACTGCCAGCAGGGAGGTGTCCACCCTGTCTGCACCCAAGGACAGAAGCCTGGTCCTCGTGGGGACCGTGGGAGGGTCCTGGTGGGAAGACAACGGGGCATACTGGCAGAATCCATGGGGCCGCGCGGACTGGTGCTGCCAGGGGATGTGGAGGCCTCGGCCGCAACCCTGGGGACGGTCTCCGCGACCCCCAGACGTGGCCCCACCAGCCGTCTGGGCAACAGCGGTGAGTTTTCTGGGAGCGAAGGGGCTCACAGGGAACACAGCTGAGACGTGACACCCGTCGTCCAGCAACCGGGAGCCGAGAGTGTCCGACCTTCGTGGGTTTCTGTAACTTCACTGAGACATGGCCCACGTGCTGTGTTATTCGCCCATTTAAAGTGTGCGAGTCGCTGGTCTGCATATACCCGCAGGACGCGCAGACATCCCCGCGGTCAGCGTGAGAACGCGTTCGTCCCCTGACAGACGAGAACCTCCACACACGGGCGCCGTCGCCCCCTGCTCCCCCAGGTCGGAGGCCCGTCTCCGGGCTCCGCGCGAGGAAAACGCTGACCTCCACACGTTTCTGCAGTGTGCGCGGGCTCCTGCGCCACGTGGCCCTTCGCGTCCGGCTCCCTTCACAGGGCGCCGTGTCTTTCTTGATCTTGTCCGTGCGCGGACCCGGCTGCAACCTACCCCCAAGCTGACCGACCCCAGAATTTTAACGTAAACCTCGTGGGTTGCGGGAGTTAAATCCACTGTCTTGCTCACACGAAGGTCACCTTCTGTAGCGACCGGCTCCGAGTTTCAGATTCGTCGCTGTGGCCGTCCTGACGCGAAGCCTCCCACGGATGCAGGTTGGAGCCAGAACATTGGCCTCCGCGCCACAGATGACTTCCACCCGTTGTACAAATGTGATTTGGGAGAAAATTAGCTCTGCCTCCATCACGGATAATACTGGGAGGCAGGCGGGCGCCTGGGGGCCTCCGTAGAGCTGGAGATGGTAGGGGCTGTCAGATTAAATTAAAATTTACAACTCTGGAAGCTAAATGGGGATTTTCGTAGGAAAACTAGAACTTTTCTCTCTCGGATATGTGTGGCATTAATTTGGGAGAGTGCAACGTCCCTCAGGTTCTAACTGTCCCTACAGACCTTGCCTTCTGCCTTGGACGGATTGCCTGAGCCTGATTTTGACCCTGAGTCATTGAACACAAGCTTCCAGCCGAGGCTCGTGGAGGGTAGGAGGGCTCCCCTCCCACTGAGTGTCCGTCCGACCCTCCTGCCCAGGGGACCCGGCTTTGTCTGGGGAAGACAACCTCTGCCCTTGCCAGGTGAGGGCCCCCATTTCCTCCTGCCAGGACTAGGATAGGTCGGCACATGCCCGGCTCTGATCAACGGTGCACGAGCGGGCACAGCCTGTGGGACTCCGGGCATCGACCTCCCGCCAGGAGAGAAGCAGCAGCTCCTCCTTAATGTCTGGCCGCGGCCGCGTCGGGGCGCGAAGCCCGGACAGCGGCAGACACCCGTCTCCCCCGGCTGAGCGTGGGACCCATGCGGATGGTGGAGGCAGCGAGAAGGAGGGACACAGCGTCTGCCGGTGTCCCTGTGCTGCTGGTGGCCTCCTGAAGCACCCCTGACCCCGAGGTTCCTGCCCCGGGAGTTGCAAACCTTCTGGCCGTGCAGTCTTTGTGGCTTCTCCTGCCAAGAACCAGGGTCTCCTGCTCCTGAAGACTTGGTGGAGAACGCTGTGTGGGTCGGGCCTCCAAGCCGGCCTCCTGGAGAACGAGAGACCCCGGCGACGGAGGTCCCGTGGGGCGAGCTGGCCGCAGTTCCCAGCTGACCTGATAGCTCAGAGCAGACACACGCGTGAAGCCAGGAAAGGTCAGCTGAACGTCCAACCAGAAAACCCACAGGTTCATGGGAGAACCAAGGTAGTTTTAAGTACTAAGTTTTTGGACACCCTGTTATGCCGCAGTTGCTAACTGACACTTTTCCTTATTTTTAGGCCAGAATGGGTCAGAGCTGTTTGTCTCCATGACTGCAAGCATCCGATGAAGACAGCCGCCTGGTGCTCAGACCCAAGACAGGACGCCCCTCCCCGGCAGAACGTGTTTCCGCCAGTGTCTGCTGTCGACGGACAGTGGACACCTCTCCAGAGAGGACCGGGTCGTTGCCGAAATGCATCCCTTCAAAAGCATTCCGCTGCATCTTGAGCAGAGCTGCCCCACGTTGCCGGCCTCACAGGGAGGGCATGTTCCCTTCTGCAGAACAGTCCCTCCTGGTGCCCCTCTGGCCCTCCCTCTCCAGGTCCTGTTAGACCCGGGCGGCCGGGTGTGACCCCAAACCTCCGCGTGTGGGAGACACTATGTCGATGAGGTCTCGAGTAGACCTTTGAGAATGATTTCCATTGAATATTACAGACTCTTCTAAAGGAACATGAGAATGGGGGAAATTCTAGAGAAAAAAGCTAAAGCGTATGTTCAGACCCCGCCCCCCATAGTTACACAGTCGGTGCGGAAAGCCGACGGGGCCCGGTGCCACTCGGGCCTCACAGATGCCACATCATCGGGCAGCTCCGCGGCGCTTCCGTCCGGCGACAGAGCCGTGGGTCCGCCTGTGCCACCTGCTTGTCCTGGGCCGACGCCTCGTCTGTTTGACCCGACGCTGCCTGCGATCACTGTAAACGCTGAGGAGGACTCTTCCCTTGTCGGACAGTCGAGCTCCTTCCTGTGTCTCATTTCTCGGGCAGCACCGGGCTCGTTTGTTCATTCATTCGCGGGGATCCCCACGCACCGGGAGCGCGGCCAGGAAGCAGGGACTCAGGGAAAACCGGGCGTGGCTGGGACCTCCGGGGGCCCAAGGTCTGGTGTCCGGTCTGTGGTGGTGGAGGGCGTGGCCCGCGGGGTGCGTGGGCAGATGAGCGAGTCCGCGTGTGCCCGTGGCAGCTGACCGCAGGTGAGGCCACAGGCGGCAGGATCTGCAGGAACGGTGGGGTCTGGAACGTTCCGCCCAAGGTGGAAGGGAGGAGGTGGCAGAGCCCACGGGGGTGACGTCCGGCGGCGTGTGGGAGCCAGGAAGCCAGCAGGAGGATGCTGCGTCTGGGGCATGTGGGGTGCCCACCTCCCTGCTCTCTGCTCACCCGGGTGGTGCTGCTCGCCGGGGTGGCGGGAGGCGGCTACATGCCCTGCCCAGTCCTTGGAGGGCAGCCTGGCCCCGTCCGCGGCACCGGCCATCGAGGCAGCTTCATGGCTGCACCCGTGACCCAGGGCGGCTCTTGCCTCCGTTCCACACCGGCGGCCGCTCCTCCACCAGGTGCCTCCGGCAGCCGGCGCTGGACGGACACGCGGGCGGCTCTCCCCGGCCGCCCCCCCTTCCCATCTGTGCCCTACCCCTGCCCTGACATCTCCTAAAAGGCCGCCTGTGACCTGGACGACCTTGAACAACTCAGGACAGGTGTGTGCGTGGCTCCATCGCCCAGAGAGGAAAAGGGACGGGCGGGACCTGGCCAGGACCTGCAGGTGCTGGGGGAGGGGGCCGTCCCTTTCTGCACACGAGGCCCCCTTTGCCTTTGACGTCCTGCAAAGCCAGAGGCCCTCCGCGGGCTCTGCCAGCATTTTACCACCAGAACGCGTCCGGCTGGTGAGCAGAGTGACCTGGAAACAGCTCCCCACGGACGCACTTCGACCGTCAGCGGGCAGCGGGCTGAAGGTCATGGAGACACGCGGCGTTTGGGGAGGAAGCGGCGAGGCGCGGACGTGCTCCCGGCGGCTGCTGGGACCTGGCCGTCTCCACCCCCCAGGCGCTCTGTCTGTGTTTGTTCAACACGAGCCGCGAGCGGGATCGGCTCCAAATGACGGCTTTCATCCTGGAACACACGCTTGGGAGCTGCCAGCTGCGGCGCCGGAGAGAGGCATCCAGACGACCGGCTTTACGCTCCAGCCGGCGCTCCCTCCTGTCTCCGAGCCTCGGCTCGGGTGGTCTGACCTTCCTGGAGCCCGGGTGTCGGTCCGTGGGGACTCGGGGCACAGCAGGTGTGGGAGCTCTTCCTGCCCAGATTCTCGGGCTGCAGCTCTAACCGTCCGCAGGACGGCATCTGGACATGAGCCTTTACGGAGGTCACTGAGGGGACGTGAGGTCCGAGGATGGGGCCCTGATCCCACAGGACTGCTGTCCCCGTACGAAGGACGCTGGGTTCGCATGCACAGAGAAACACCCGGCCACGGGGAGGGATGTCGTCCACAAGCCAAGGGGGAGGCCTCAGGAGGGCAGCCCTGCCCACGCCGGCCTTTCGGGCGTCCGGCCTCCAGGACCTGAGACAGTACCTCCCCATGGCAGGAGCTGCCTGGCCTGGGGTCCTCGGTTGCCAGGAGGCCGAGCAGACAAACGCACAGCTACTGGACGTCAGAGGACGAGCCCGCCCACCTCCGTCGGCTCCTCCCTCATGTGAAGACTTGCACGGAGCACAGCTGAGCGGGGCTGGGGATGGCTGGCTTTAGAGCCATGCCAGGGGCCCACCGGGGGCTCTGTGGGCCACCCAAGGGGACAGGCAGCTCCTGCCGTGAGCTTGGGCCGCCGCTCGCCCTCAGGGCTGCCTTGGGGCACCAGGTGTCGGAGGCCCCGCGGTTGGCCCAGCTGCGCGAGGCCTTGGTCCGGGGAAGGCAGGACGCCATCCTCCTGGCTGGTCCAGACTTCCCTGTGTCACCGCCGGGTCCAGAGACGCCCCGGCCGCCAGGGAGGCTGACCAGAGGCCCGGGGCAGGCCCCACCTGGCGGTGGTCTCCAGTGACCTCCACGTCTGACCTCTTACTCTGCAGCCGGGAGCATCACATCACCCAGGACTCACCGGCTTGTTACTTTCCTTCGTGCCGCACTCGTTTACGGGCCGCGTTTCTCACGTTTCTCGCGGGACAGAGCTGCTCCCGCCGCAGGGAGGGTTTTCTCGGCTCCCACAGTCTTTCCCTGTGCTCGGCTCTGAGGGAAGACGTCAGCCCTGTGGCCGGTCTGCTGCCCCGTCCATTCCCTAGTGACCCTCCAGGTGAGAACCGACCGCGTCTCTGTCCGTCGCGTCTGGGAAACCCTGGGGTTGGCGCTGAGTGACGGTGCGCCGCAGCCAGTGCTTCCCGCCGGCGCTGGCCGTGGGCCTGGGGCCCCAGACACGGAGCCCGAGGGGTCCTGTTCTCCGTCCGTGGTCCCCACGTGCCCGTGCGGAGACAGAGTCCTGCCAGAGGCTGTGAGGACGTCACCATCATGGAAGGGGTCTTTGGGCCTCGGAAAGCCTGACGTGCCACAGGCTTCTCCCAGCCTCCCTCACTCATGCGGAAGGAGAAATGGGAGTCAGGCTCCTTTGGGTCTGACCCCAGCAGTGCCCGAGGGCTGGACACGCACCCTGAGGTTGGCCCTGCCCAGGGATGCCTGGGAAACGCATCTTCAGAGGCGCCTGTGGCCTCCTCCCTTGTGGGGCACCTCATTTTGTTAAAGGGTTTGGGCATCCAAAAATGGGATAAAAAACATCTTCACGAGGTGCTCGTGCCTCCTCGAGGTCCCCCGCGTTGCTCAGCTGGGAAGCAGGCCAGCCTGTGTCCCACAGACGACCCGGCGGGGTTTCCCCGGAGGCCGCGGCCGGTACAGGTCAGCAGTGGGCATGGAGGGGGCTGCCTGCCAGTCCCGTCCACGCGCCCTGGGCGCGAATGCGAGGGGACAAGCACCCACGGCTACTGGAGGTCACAGTGTGGGCACGTCGTGGCCCGGGCCCAGGGCCTCGTCCTCCGGCCCTCGCTCTCACCCACCTGCCCGGCGTCAGCGCAGCGGGAGCTGCAGGCCCCTGGGGAAGGGGCTGGTGTGCAGAGCTGGAGGGGGTGCCGGGGGCTGGCGCTGGGGTGGGTGGGGATGGCGGTCTTCTCAGCACTGTGTTCGGGGAGGGGGACAGCCCCTTGCATGGGCTGAGGCTCCTGGCCAGTTTAATGCTCAAGGAAGATGCTTCCCCCACACCGGCCGGGGTCACCGATCGGTCCATGAGTGCGCGGTGTGGCTGGAGGCGCAGCCTGGGGCGGGGCCCAGCTGTGCAGGTGGATGGGCGCCCAGCTGTGGGGACAGCTCCGTCCAGCTGTGGGGACAGCTCCGTCCAGCCCCGTGGATGTTCCTCCTTCCGCAGAGGCAGGCTGGGGAGGGGGGCACCCACCTGCATTCGGGGGCTCTCCCCTGCGAACCCCGCCCTGAGCGCCCCCGGCTTACCTCGGGGCTTCCACTCGCCTTTCCCTGGGAAGTGGAGATTCCATTCCGTCCCGGGCGACGTCTCACACGAAGGTAGGCGGACGATGACCGTGGTCTGTTTTGTGGACCCAGGAGCAAGGAGGAAGAAAGAGAGGCCTCCAGAGTCCTTGGCCCCTGGGCGTGGGGTCGGGAGATGGAGGCCACCCTCAGCACGAGCCTCCACGGTCAGGGTGCAGCTCCGGGCCCCGGGGCCCCTGCCTCAAGGAAGCTGCTCTAGTTCCGCCGGCTGGGGCCAGACCTCCGGCCCAGACTTTACTCCGGACTTGAGGGAAATGAGAAAAAGTATAAAGTGGTTGTGAGCTTGGCCGGGCCGCAGTACCCCGTCGTTCGGTCAACCGCATCTAAACATTGCTGTGAAGGTGTCTGTGAACGTGCAGGCAACTCCAGGCACACTGTCGGCCTGCATTATGCGGGTGCGCCTTGTCCAGTCCGTCGAAGGTCTGAGTGAGGACAAAGAAGGACTCGTCCTCATGAGGGCAGCTTGGACGTCCAGCCTGGACGCCTGGGTGTCCACCTTCCCTATGGATTCCATATGTAAGGCTGTGTCCTGGGAGCTTCAGTGTAAACTTGCCAGCCCCACAAACACGTGAGCTAATTGCTGAAACGCGTCCCTGCCCCCGCCCTCAGGAAACGTATGCGTAACCCACTTAACTGCGCGCACGCGTCCTGGATGCCCACGGGACGCACGTTCCTGGAGATCCGGGAGGCTCCCTTGTACCTCCCGAGGCAAGAGTCCCCTCTAGGTAGGGACACGGGGGCCGGATGGAGGGGAACCCCCTGCTTCCCTCAGAGCAGAGACAAGGGGAAGCAGTAGAGGTCAACGTGGCATTTCTGAAGGGGGAGAATTCTGAATTCTGGTGCAAGAATCTCAGAAAATCTACTCCTAAAAGCACTGAGGACAGCGGAAAAAAAATCAACGTTCAGAACACTGGGATTCAACCAGGGCTCGCCGCCACTTGGAAAACCTCCGGGAAGCAGATGACCGTTGGCGACCGCGGGTGAGAACGCGACCGCACCGACCTCCGAGCCGACGTCCGAGCGACGACAAGTTCGCGGCCAGGCCTGCAGCGTCTCCTGCGTCCTCCTGCCCCTCCGCCGCCGGGCAAACCAGCCTCCCGCGCTCTGGGCCCCTGCTGAAGCCTGCAGTCCCGAGGCTAGGGGACGGGCCTGGTTTGGGTCCCACAGGCCCGTCCCCGGACAGCGGTCCCTCGGCCTGTCTGCCGGCTCTAGCCCTCGGTCCTCCAGACGGAGCAGGTGGGGGTGGGGGCTCCTCTCGCAGCCGAGCCTCCACCGGCCGCACACCGGCCGCACACAGGGCCCAGCCAGCCCCTTCCCGCCCGGCGGAAGCCCTGAGACGTTTTCAGACGCCAAGTTTGTAGCTTCTGTTGCGCAGCAAGAGTTAACAAATGTGCGCGCCGTGGCCTAATTTCTCTCCTTCTTTCCGCAGAGGGAGTCGCTGTCCTGAGGCAATAATACTGAGTAATTTCTGTCTCTACTTGGGAGAATTGCCAGCATTAAAAAACATTATTTTGCATTCTAGAACATTTACATGCATTCCACAAATGTCGTCGTTGATGTGTTTTCCGCTCGGTAGGAGGGTCTCGGACCGTATGGACTCGCGTTTTACTGTTTCATGCGTTTCCCCTCAAGACCCTCTTTCTGGGCAGCGCGTGGTGCTTTTCAAGTTTCGCAGGACAAACAATGAGCGGACAGAGCTTCTCCTGTGACCCTCACTGCGAAGATTTCTTGACGACATTTGCCTTGAAATAAATCCCTGAGTGGAAGGGAAAGCGGGCCTTCGGCGCTGGAAACAGAGTCCAGACTTCCCGCCAAACCCAGGCCCACCGGCGGCCGCAGCACCTCCCGGGGCCGCCTCCTGCCGGAGTCCGACGGCCGCTGAACAGACTCTCTCCTCCGTCGGCAGCGCTCGGGTGGCCTCTGAATCTTCCGTTCCTGGCCTCGGCCGGTTTTCTGGTTAGCTAGCTGTCTTTTGTATCTGCTTGTAGGGTTTCTTGTTACATAAGGACACTATGCCTCTCACGTGGATACAAATGAGAAAAATCGTCTCTCGCTCTGAGCCTTGTCGTACTAAATGCAAATTGTCCTTGTTCAACAGGAATTTTAAACCTTGCGGATTCACTTTGCTGGCCTTTCCCGTGGGGTTTATGCTTGGTGTGTCCTGGCTCACAACCCCCCGAGCCCAAAGCCATAAATATCTTCCTCATAATTCTCACCACGCTTTTCTCACCTCCCGTTTCCCCCCAAAATCTAATTCAGCCGATTTGTCTCTGATGGGGGGGCTGGTGATTCCGATCTCACCCTGCCTACCTCCGCGCCCCGCTGTGCTTTAGGAAAGGCTAAGTTCCCCCAACCGGCCAGCTCCCAGGCCGCGCGCGGCTCAGCACCGGGGAGACCACGGCTTCACCTGTCCCGACTGTGCTTCGGGCGAGGACCGCGGTGAGGCGCCCCCGGAGGGATGGGCGCTCAGGGCTCAGCGCCCACTGCTGCCGCGTTCCCAGCTCCGCCTCTTCCGAGCCGCGATGCGGGGCCGGCCTCTCCGCACCCGGCGCCCTCCTCCTTGAGACAGCACAGACGGTCAAACCCACCCGGCCGTGGGGCCGGGGGTGCGCCCGGAAGCCTGGAGCCACGCCGGCCTGTCCGCCCAGGGGACGGACACCGGGGGACGCCCACCGGAGGGGCTTCCGAGGTCCCCCTCACGCTCCAGCAAGTGTCCTTGGCCCACAAGCTCCGAGGAGGAAGTGGCAACGGCGCCTGCCGTCCCGGGCACATTTGCTTCTGGGATGTCTGTGTTTAAATAAAACTTTTATATATCTCAATAATGATATCAATAGATCTTAATCTGGGTAATTAAAATTCAACAAGACATGCCGGGGATGTAACAAACGCCCACAAACCATGTTAATGACCGCAAGCTGTTCCCTTGTAGGGAGGCGTCCTCGCGGGGTGGGGAGCTCCGGGCTGCAGGCAGAACATCACTCGGGCTCTGTCGGGACGTGTACCTGGTGGCGTGTTTTCGTCCTGTATTTTATTAGACTCAGTGGGATCCTTTTGTGAGAGGACACTCAGCACACAGCAGAGCAAACAGCCCGGGGTCAGGGTCCAGCTTTGCTCACACACGCTCCGTGTGGCCTTGGATGAGCCGTGGCCCCTCCGTGAACTCCTGCAGCCCCGTGAGGACAGGCTGTCCGCCCCCTCCCGGGGCTCACCCACGTTTATTCATGCAAACAAGGTTTCCTACACGCTGTCCTGCGAAGGTCGTCTGAGAAAGGAGTGGAGTGCTGGACGTGGGGCCTGACCGCCCCATTCGGCAGCTCGGCCCCCTGCGGTGTCGGTGAACCGAGCTCCACGCTGTGGCCAGAGGAGGCCTTGCTGACCTTCCCCGGCACGCGGTCACTGCCGGCCCCTCCTGAGGGCTGTCAGCTGGGCTCGGGGAAGGGGAGGGGTGCCCGGGCAGGCTGGGCCGGCGATGACCAACGCGGGGCCACAGCTGCCCTCTGGGCTCACGGCCAGCCCTCCTGCTGCCTCTCACAGCCGGGGAAGTCACCATTCCTCTGTTCCTCATTCTCCCCAGCTCCAGAGAGGAGAAAAGAGTTGTTTCTTATGGTGGGGGGGGTGCATACAGCTGGAGAAGCGGTCAGGCCAGGGTGTGCCGCAGCTTGCTGGGTCAGGGTGGTGGTGTGTTCTCAAGTGCGACGGACTCACGAGGTGCGCCTGGACCCCAGGAAGCAGACCCAGATTCAGGACCCTGGCCAGAGACCGGCTTGCGGTGGGGGTGTGTGTGTGTGTGTGTGGGGGGGGGTCTGGCGGAGATGGACGGGAAACCAGGACGCACCTCCTGTCTCCTCGGGGCTCGTGGAGGTTTGGGTTTGAAGCGGTATTCGTGAAGCCTGTGTCCACAGCACGTCAGACAAGGCACGCACAGGCCCATCCCGCGTAGCCTCAGGTGCGCTGACTCAGGAAGCCGGGGCTGAGGTCTTCCCGGGGACGTCCCTGTGACCCTCGGGCTGAAGCTGTCCCCAGCTGTCACTCCCCAAAGAACTCCACACAATGATAATTTTGCTTTATTTACATTAAAATCAACAGATGTTAGCAAGTTAATGCCATTTATTATATAAGAAGTGATGACAATACAATTAGTATTTTTAAAACTATAATTGTAAAATTGACCTTATTAAAATTCCACTTCCTCCATAATTAAAAAAAACCTAATTACTTCTAGTAATTGGACCAGAAATGACATTTTCAGTTCATTAATATTCAGCAAATTGTTTTGAAGACGTTATTGCGCTGTATGCTGTCAATCTCTAGCATTTCTGTTTATTTTTTACTGAAAAGCAGTCTGGAAATAATAGTTTGCATTTTAACAAGATGTGCACCCACCAATTGCTTTTATAAATAAAGTTTTTAATTGCTAATTAAATTGTGGGGACTCTGTGACACTTTCTAGGCTTGAATGCGGGGGGGCAGGGCCCTGACGCCGGGTCTGGATGGGGCTCATCAGGCCTTCGGGCCACCGGCCCGCCTGCCGCCTCCCGCCTTTTGCCAGCAGCGGGGTGAACAGGCCCTCGGGTCACGCTCGGCTGTGCCTGAATGCCAGAGTCTAATTACTCGGCACCGGGAGGTGGAGGCAAATCAGAATAACGGAGTGTGAACTAGGTTTGTAATTAACTGAGCTCGGCTGAGACGAGTTTGAAAGAAAGGAATCAAACCGTGTAAGGCTGCCATGGGGACGGGCTCCCGGCTGCGTGCAGGGTGGCGGGGCTGGGCCTGGGGCGTCCTCTCTCCCAGATGAGGCCGAGATTGTCAGAAGGGCTTCTGTGATCCTGGCCCGCTTGCTCCCTGCAGGGTCACTCCTTCGACACAGGAGAGGCAGGCTCGTTGTTTGCTGGAACAGGCCCTCCCTGCAACCCCAGCTCCTCCAAGCGTCCGGGTGCCCTGCGTGCTGAGAGGCCCAGGCTCGCCACCAGACCAGGGTGGGGAGGGACAGACGGTGCCTCCGGAGAAGATTCTGTTCTGTCCAGAGATGTGGGCTGCCGGCCGCCGGGGAGGTCCCTTCCCCCAGTCTCGTCCTCCACGCCCTGGAGGGCCCGGGGGCCTTCGGGGCAGCTGGGGTGGGGGCGAGCAGTCCATGCACTGTTACAGGGGAGTGGAGAGAAGCAGGGAATGCAGAGCCCGAGGGTCCACCCGGGGTATCTGTACTTGGAGGGACCATGGACCTACTCACTGTCTCTGCTTCTGTGAGGCCAGATTTCTCGAAATAGGCGTGGTTCCTGACGGGCAAAAAAGAATCGCACCATTAAACGGACGAAGTACAAAGGCCAGGTGAGGTCCATCTCCCTCTGGGCTGGTCCAGGGATGCTGTAGATTTACCTGGTGTCCGCAGGCCAGCGTCCAGCCAGGACCATCCCCTGGGGACAGCGGGGTCTTGCTGGCCTCAGCCTCTGCCTGCACAGAGCTCCGGGGGACCTGTGGGTTCCACGGTGACGAAGCCCCGTCACAGGCGGCCCACCACATACCTCATTTGTTCTGTCTGTCTGTCTTTCCGGGTCTCTGTCCTTCTCTGCCCACCTGTGATCGCGGCTGGGGGTTTTCCCTCCGAGGTTGGGTCGGATCTACCTGATCAGACCGTCGGAAGGTGAGGAACCCGGAAGTGACCTTCTGCTCCTTGACGGCGGCCGCACCTCAGCACATCCGCAGGGGCTCCGCTTCCCAGCGTGGTCATGCCCCAGCTCCGGGGTCCTGGCCTCCAGCCTGCCGCTCTGAGGGATACGATCCCACCGGTAACACGGATGTCAGCAGAGTCACGTAACCGCATCAGAAACCTTCAGAAACCGTGAAACACCACGAAAGTTCCCCTCAACAGTCCTGCCAGGAGGTGAGGGGACCCCTGGGGACCATGGATGGAGGCTGGGCAGGACTCTGGGGCCTCCAGACTCAGAGGGACAAGAGCCCCCAGGGCGGGGCTGGGACAGTGACCAAGCAGAGCGGGCCGAGGAATGACCTCAGCCGCAAGACCACGGTTGTGCCACTGGACCACCCGTGGTTGTGCGACATGCGTGTGCACATGATTCTGAGCCTGCCTGTTCTCGTGTCTACGGAGCGTGTGTTTGCACACCTGCAGGCAATATGGGGGGGGAGGACTGGCCTCAGACGCCCGAGCACCCCCATGCCTGCTGTGTGCCCCGCGGACGCAGCGGAGGACTTCCTCCTGGCCGAGAGGGCGCACGGGTCACACGGGGGTGAGGGGGGGCATGACGGTCTCTCTGACGCCAGCAGGTGCCCGGGGCTCTGCGGGCTGGAGGGGCGGGTGACCCCGTGCCCTCCACACTCAGCGCCCTGGAGCACCAGCACTGGCCTATATACGGCAAATCAGAAACCCTTCGATGTTTTACTGCAGGGCGCTGTGGAGATAACGCGATGTAACTGACACATTCCCCTCTCTCTGGTTGCGGAGTGCGATAAGCTTACAGCTAAGGAGAGATCGTGGGCGGTTTGAACGCGCGTTTTTGCACGGATGCCCGTGTTGGAGCAGCTCTTCGGAACCTTGGGCGAAGTCCGTCCAGGCAACCTTCCCTCCTTCCGCGGTTCTGCGAGCTCAGGGTGCCGCGACCCTCCTGGGTCTCCCTCCGCCTCCCCCCGCCCCATCCACCTCCCGCCTGGATGACCTCCCCTCCCGCCACACCCCGCCTCCCTGACCTCTCGGAGTCCAGGCCGGATTTGAACGTTACCCAGGAGGATCTCCACGTTGAGACTAGGGCACAGGCCGGGCTCTCAGATCCCCGGGAGGCAAGGAAACATTTTAATTTTACAAGTTCTCCCCTTTATTCCCGGCCCAAGGACAGGAAGAATTGCTGCTGAGGTCCACGTGGGTCTAAGGCAGAGGCACTGACTGACCGTGTGATCAGCACGAGGGGGCTCGCTGCCGAGCAAAGGGGGTAACGACGCAGGACAGACTTCGGGACTCGCTTTCCTGAATTTCAGGCACTTACAGACTACGTCAACTGTCAGGAATAAGGCAGTGAGAACCCAGGTCCCCTCATCTGGGTTAAGAGAGCAGCACTTCCTTTGAAGCCCCTTACGGACCCTCCCACCCCTTCCCTCCCCAGAATCTTTCTTTCTTAATCGTGGCTTTGGGTTTGCACCGATCGTCCTAACAATGTATTCCCCATGTCCACCCGTCTCTGAGTTTTATAAGCCAGGCAGGTATTATATTGCGTGGACTCGTGTCCCACACGGGCTTCTCTTCCTACCGCCGCCACTCTCCTGCCATCCTCCGATGGTGTTTCCTGTCACGGACGTGCGCGCGTTTGCGGAGGCTCCTTCGCGCGAATACATAAGCAGGTTTTATTTATTCACCGTGCGATTGATGGAGATCTGGCTTGCTTCCGGTTTTCTGGTTTTCCGCCGTTCGGGACCGGATGCCTGTGAGCTCCTTTTGTTCCCCGACGCTCACAGGCAGGAGATGGCTGGAACCGAAGCCTTCCCACGGACTGGCCGGAGCGTGAGTCACGCTCGAGTTCACTTGGTCTGCCAAGGACAAGTCGTGGTCCCGAGCGGTGGCTCCGAGCTTCTCCCACCAGTGCTGCATGAAGAGTTCCGGTTCCCGCAGCTCTGTCGACAGTGGACGCTTGGAGATTTACATACTGATCTGTTCTGCTACCGACGGACGGTTGCATTGCATAGACGGTGACACATTAGAGATGAAGTGGCTACGGCCGCTTGTGGGCAAGTCTTTTCCGTGGACAATCGTTGCCATGACCGGCAGCACCTGCCTCGGAATCGCGACAGAATCGTCAGAATCGTGTACTTCCATTTATAATCTTTATTGGCCGTTTTCTCTCATTTTTTGCTTTATTCTGTGTTGATATTTTTTCTTCTTTCCCGTCTTTCCTCGGACTCTTTGGACAATGGACACCGTGTGTCGCTTTAGTCCATAAACGTCACCCACCGCTTCCTCCACGTCTGACAAGACCCCGGGACATTCCGGTCATCCCTGTGACTCATGCACCGTAACCGTTGTAGGTAGATGTTTGGCGACACCCCGGGTACGACTATATTTTGCGTAATAGTTTATCTCACGTTGGCGATTTCTCGATGCCGCCCTTGTCTTCCTGTCTGAGCTCTGCCGGTGCCGGCGTCCTTCTGTGGGAACCGGCCCTGTCTCTGTGAGGGAGGGTGTGCTGGTGCGACCCGTCCCTGGTTTGGGTCTGGAAAGCGTGCTTCGCTTTTGGCGCTGAGAGACGCTCCCGACGTCTGACTGCTACCCACTGCGGGCGCCTCCATGCCCAGCCCCCTCGCCCAGGGTGGCGCGGCGCTTTCCGGCTGCTCCCCGTTCCTGGAAGACGCTCCCGCCTGGCTCCCAGCGGCTTCAGACCTTCTCCGTGTCTGCACGTCTGCGCCGTCCCTGTGTTGTTTCAATGCATCAATTTTATTCATTTTTATTCTGAGGGGAATTAATTGGCCTTCTTGAATTGGGGATATCTTTAAGTGCTTTCTTGTTTTTTTGGAAATTTATTAGCCATTATTGTTTAAAAGATTGTCTCTGTCCTATTGCGTGTCTCTTGTTCTCTTGCTGGGGCTCCAGGTAATTGCGGGTAAACGTCCTCGCTCTGCGTTCAAGCTTCTCCCCCCAGTGCGGCCACCCCGTCTCTCCCGATGCAGCTGGTGTGACGCACTCTTCTGTTCCTTCTACCTCACGAATTCCTCCTCTTCAGCCTCGCCCATAATCCATTAAATCTGCCCGAGGAAGTACTCTTGTCAACGATTGCGTTTTCGCCTGTGGCGGTCATCTTTGCGCCCGGAAGACCCGGCCTGGTCCTCGCTCACCTGCTGGAGTCCCTGGTCCTTGGAGCACGTTCTCAGTTTGGGTCTTTCACGCATTCCGGCTCCTTTGCTTATTTCCATCTGTTTTATTTTTCTCTCTTGCTCCTCGTTTCCTGTTTCTGTGTCTGTTTTGTGATTTCTTTCATGATGAATGGTTCCCTGTTCTGGAAGCTTCCACAGAACAGCTCCTAGCCTCCAGATGGCCTGTCCAGGGGCTCTGAGTGGAGGGCTGGGTTGACATTTTATCTGGACCCCACGGTTAGCGTGCGCCTGGGCTGCTCACCTGGGTCAGACGGCGTGTTGTCGAGAACTCTTAGAAGGAGCTCTCCCTTTCCGGCAGTTTGCTGCTCTGTCTCCTGACGGGAAGGGCCGCTTGCCTTCTGCACGCTGAGATGCGGCCCTGTGGCCTGGTCTCCCTGTGTTCCTACTTCCAGAAGACCCTGGGCTTTGCCGCCTTCTTGCAACCGACCAGCCACTGATGTTCAAGTTCAGCACAAACGGCGTCGGGGTGAGGACCCGGTCTACCGCGTCCTCCCTCAGCTTGTCCGTCCCCCGACACACTTCATATATCGTAAGAATATTTTATTTGTGTTGTTTTTGTCTTCAGGAGTGTGAGGACCTATTTAACCAGAGCCTATCATTAAGGTTAAACAAGAACCTTGTTGTTTATCCCATAATCTGTCCCTGCTCCCGCCGCCCCGCACCAGGGGACTGACAGGTAACAAAGCCCAGATACAAGGGGGGGTCAGGCCAGGTGGAGACACCCGATCAGTGGGGGGGCGCATACCGTCTCTCTAGTTACCAAGGAGTGTGGGCCCCGCCCTTTGGGCACCTTTTGGGCGCCAAATCTAACCAAGGTGAAAGGCTGTTTCAAGTATCTACTAGCGTAAATCGTAATTCAAGTGGTCACTTATGTGTGACCAGCAGGACTGTGCAGCTTTCTCTGTGTGTTAGTTTCATTGGCCACCTGTGCGTGGCCAGGCCCAACCCCATGGCTTTTGCCCTTAAAAGCTCGTCTGTGAAGCAGAGGAAGGTCGCCCTCTCTGTAAGAGGCACGGCTCTGGCCCGTCAGTTGGATTTTTGACGCTTGGTGCGAAATAAAGCTTTGCTTGACCTTCTCTTTGTATTAGTCCCACTCCTTTGACCATGGACCCATTATTGGGGGACCCAACAAGGAGGTGAGCCAGCAGTTCATGCTTCCAGAAAGAAGTGCTAGGCAGCGTCTATGAAACTCTGGTCACAATGGGTGGGTCACGAAGTCAGCTCGGAGGGTGGTGACAGTGTGTTTAAGCAGACCTGAGTGACACGGCACAGGAAAGGCGGGGCCGCTGGGCACCTGTCGTCCCAGCTGGAGTTCATCGTGCACCCAGGCACGCACGCGCGGGGAGCCGCGTTCCGTGCGAAACGTGCTTCCTACGCCCGGTGATGCAATCACCTCTAGGTGATTCTGGTGGTTGCCAGCCACCGGGGGTGGCGTGTTCTGTCTGATTCAGCAGGTCTGAGCAGGGGCCGGGGCACCAGGGCGTTTCCAGCAAATTTCCTGATGGCGCCAAGCTACCAGCCTGCTCCCGCGGTCCACATGCCCCTCCTGGCTGTGTGGCTGCTGCGTCCGTCACAAAGCTCCGTGTGATCACCCCACCCCAAGCCTCTCCCCAGCCCGCCCCATCCTTGGCTCCACAGAGCCTCACCTGCAGCCAGATCCACGGGGCCTTTCGTGCTGTGCCGTCTCGGAAGTCCTGGGGTCGTCTGGAGACCCTGTCCAGGTCCGCCCTACCCCAGGGGCGCTCGGGACCGTCCTCTGCGGCCTTCCGAAACAGCGGGTATCATTTATCTTCCTGCACCGAGTCTTCTCTGCTGAAGGGTTTTTCCGCTCGCTGCAAGACGTGCATACCAAATTTCCAGAAGTCAATCACTGAAAGCTAATAAAGATGCCCGATAAATTCAGAACACACCTTCAAAAGAGAACACCATATGCAAATGACAACGTAATTCCATTATTAAATGTTATTCCTGAAACACCAGCGGAGGCAGAGCTGTTTAAATTGTAGGTCCGGCATAATTGCTGTTGTGTTTTCTGGCGGCAACAAAGACTGTAGTCAAAGGGCCATAAAATATAATAGGCTGTTCTGCCCGCCTTTGTTTTCCAGTGTAAACTACTTGCATCACTATTTACATATCAATGCAAACTTCCTTTTGCTAAATCATGCAAACGAAATAGCCGTTCGGCACAGCCCTGGAATGGAGCGCTGGGGACCAGTTTGGAAGCTATCTCTTCTTTATTTATCCCAGATCCCCGAACATTTGGGCTGGCCAGACGAGTCACGCAATTACTGGGTATCTCTGGCTCAGAAGCGATGGTTTATTGTGCCCACTCGATCTGGCGGGGGTCCCGAGGTTAGGGGGCGGGAGGTATGTCCAGCCCCGGCGGGGTCTCTGCCGCCCTGAGCAAGCGAGGCCTTAACGGTGAGGGACCAGGGAAGGCTCACGGGGCCCGGCTTTCCAGTCCCAACTTCGGAAATAGCAGAGTCTTATCCTCCACCACGTCAGGCAGCTGTGTTCGCGGCGGGGTCTGCAGACCGGGGGAGGTCCTCACCCGTCCCCGTTGATGAGGGAACAGAAGGCAGCTGAGGGTAAAGCAAAAGCTGACGCCCCCCAACCTGCCCCCACCCCCGCTCCTGGGTGGGGTGTCCTGGACAGTCTTCAGGAATCTCCCACCATCTTAACGTCAGGGCCTCGCTAGAGGGCAAACTGACCAAGGCAATGGCCAGGCCTTGGTACCTCCTAGGTCCTCGTTAGCATGTGGAAGTTCGGCAGAAACTCCCTTTTCCTTACCTCCCCGCCCCATGGTGCACAACCGCCACCCCTCCCAACCCCAGGGCAGCAGCTCTTCCTGCCCTCAGGGCCTGTCCCCAAGCTTTAATAAACCACCATTTCGCACCAAGGACGTCTCGAGATTTCTTTCTTGGTCGTGGGCTGCGGACCTCGCCCACCCACCCCCACCTGTAATCTACAGCTTCATCACTGCGGCCGGGCATGGCACAGGCCTGGATGGCCCTGCCCTGACCCATTCGTCCCCTGAACGTTCCCCAACGGAACCGTCCGTAGTTGTGGAGGCAAATAGCCCGTGAAGGGTCAGAACAACCACATGACAAGAGATCCTTTCCCTGTAGTGCAGGTCCCCCTGGCGCGATCTGCATCCCGGGGTCACTGCTCGGCAGCCTCCCACGGTCCCCGCCAGAGAGGACCTCCGACTTCGGGTGCTACACGTGAGGGAGGCTCGTCCGCCTGGACCCTACCCACCTCTGCGTGTCCACACAGCTCCGCGGACTGCGGGGAATGCCCCAGACGTGCCCAGGGGAGCCTTCGGGGAACCACGAAGGAGCTTCTTCACCTTAATGTGGTAGATCAAGAGGAAACACTTTAAGTCCCTCAGGACGCACCTGTTTTCGAGAACTGCGTGAACAACAGTGACTTGGGCCGGAGAGGGTTAAAGACGGCACCGGCTGGGGCTGGAGCGTGGGGTCCGGCGGGCTCCTCGCCTTCCTGCTCTGCTGCCCACAGCCCTGTCGACCGCAGACAGAGATGAGACAGCTGGTTCTGGCGCCAGCAAAGCGAGTGCCCTGGCACAGCCCAGGAACCCGGCTCCAGACACGCCGACCGTGCGACCACCGGTGAGTGGGGGCACGGGGAGGTCCGCCTGGACTGGGCGTTAGGAGCAAATCGGGGAGGGCTGTTTTGGGAAGAAGTTCTTCAGAGGAGAACTAGAGTTTGGGTGTGGCTGTTTCCCACGGGCTACAAGCAGGGGCTGCCGCGCTGTCGGTGGGGCAGGAGGGACCTGCGGCGGCAGGAGGGGCCGTTCCTGCGTGAAGTCTGTTCTCACTTGGGTGAAGCTGTAGATTACAGGTGGGCGAGGTCCGCAGCCCACGACCAAGAAAGAAATCTCGAGACGTCCTTGGTGCGAAATGGTGGTTTATTAAAGCTTGGGGACAGGCCCTGAGGGCAGAAGAGCTGCTGCCCCGGGGTTGGGAGGGGTGGCGGTTGTGCACCACGGGGCGGGGAGGTAAGGAAAAGGGAGTTTCTGTGGAACTTCCACATGCTAACGAGGACCTAGGAGGTACCAAGGCCTGGCCATTGCCAAGGTCAGTTTGCCCTCTAGCGAGGCCCTGACGTTAAGATGGTGGGAGATTCCTGAAGACTGTCCCGGACACCCCACCCAGGAGCGGGGGTGGGGGCAGGTTGGAGGGCGTCAGCTTTTGCTTTGCCCTCAGCTGCCTTCTGTTCCCTCATCAACAGGGACGGGTGAAGACCTCCCCCGGTCTGCAGACCAGTCTACAGGGCGGGGGAGGTCTTCACCCCATCTCGGCATGGCATCCCCGCCACTGTCCCCGCCGAGCAGGTGACCAGCAGCTCCACGCTGCTCGTCAGAAGGCAGAGCTGGAGGATGCGGTTTGCGAAGGTAAGAGTCCATCACGGCCCCTGTACCCATTTTCCTTCCGTTGGGGGCTGACTTGTCCGTAAAAATGTTGGTGCTCGGACTCCGGCGCGGCCTTCCCTCGAGCCCGATCCCTCCCTCGAGACACCATCGCGCTTGCCCGGCGCCCGCGCAGCCCTGGGCCAGCGGATGGGAGGGGCTGCCGGGCTCCGAGTCTGCAGGGGCGTCTGCGCTCCCCAGTGGGTCACTCGGGCCAGCTGTCGGGTTCCTGTACTCACGGTCATGGGAGCAGTCGGTCCCCGAGTGCTTGAGCCACTGACTGGATCCCGTGGATCCGTGCTTTCCTTTCTGTCTTGGGGCCCACTTAGAATCGGTCTCATCGAAGACCTAATTCTCCCTAAACTCTGCATTTCCTCTGTCCTGCGGGTCTTTCCTTCTGTTTTCTCCAGCTGGGTAAGCCCCAGGGCGTGGGGGCCCTGTCTGCCACCTCCGCTGGGATCGGCTGCGGGTTTGTGCTTGTCTGTTGCGCATTCTTCCTCCCGTGGCCCGTGACATCCCCTCCTCGTTTCGTGTCCGTGGCCTCCTTAGCCGGTGCTTCTGGCATCTGCCCAGCGTCAAGAGGACGGTCCTGGTGTCCAAGCGCATAAGGAAGGATCAGCCGAAGAGACCACACAGAGTCAGAAAAGCAAACTGAACGAATCCAGAAGAATGAAAATGACACGGCGTGTGTTCTCCGGCCGCATCCGCACCTGACTCGGGAACTTGGAGCTGGAAGCTGTTGACGCGCCACCAGGCACCGCCCGGAGTGGCTCGGGCTGCAAGGGCGGGCGGAACCGAGCCAAGAAGGGCGGGAAGCGGCCGCCGCCCTCACACGCCTGCAATTCCAGGGCCGCTGGACCCTTCCTTCTGCAGCTGTGCGTGTGCCCACCCTGCGACCCTCCGTCCCGTCTCTCGCATTTGCTGGGGTGACTTGAACGCTGCGTCCCCGTCTGCACATGGATGTTCGCGGAAGAGCGGGCGTAACCGCTCAGCACCGGAAGCAACCCCAGAGGGGGCAGGTGTGTGGGGCCCAGACCGCAGGCTCTTGGACAGGCCGTCAACGACGGAGCTCCGCTCCACAAAGACAGGGAGGGATGGTTGTCACGCACAACGTGTGCAGCTCGCGAGCCATCATCTGAGTGAAAGAAGTGGTTTCTTTACGGCGCGGGACTCCATCGAGTCCTGTCTCCTCCCAGCGAGACAAAGCCGTGGTGAAGGACAGCGGCCGCTGGCAGCGGGGGGTCAGGCGCACGGCGGGGGGTGGGAATAGAGACGGACGGGGACCTCCCCGGTGACATAGTTGTTCTGTGTCCTGACTGCGATGGTGGACCCTGCTCCAGTCCACCGCGAGCTCTGTGGGGACCAACAGAACCGTGTCCTTACACACCTGCCGGGACTCACGTGCACACCTGTCGGGCCCAGTCTCCCCCAGCGGAGGAGTGAACACTTTCAAGAGAAGATCGGACCCGTCACACCTGAATTCACTTTTCCCTGCCACCCAGCAGACCCTCCTCTGGGGCTTCGTCCCTCAGGCTCTTCAGCCCCAGGGCAGGGCCGCCGTCCGCACTCCGGTGTTTCCTTCTCCGTCCCGGATTCTGAGGATCGGTCAAATGTCAGAGTTTGCGCGACCAGCTGGCGGCTCCATGATCCTCTCCCCTTGTGTGGGTCGTGTTCTCCGTGTGTTTCACGTGTGCTTCTGCTGGGTCGTGGCGTGGGCGTCCCAGGGCCGTGAGCCCTCGAGGTCTGGCCACGGGCGCCTGTACACCGGCCAGTGCTGGGCCGGCACAGAGCCCGCGCTCCGTGAGTGTCCACGAGTGACTGCGCGGGCATGGAGGACCTGGGCCTCAGGAGACGCACGCGTGACGGGCCCCACGTCCGGAGCCAGAACCTTCTGGCCGCAAACCGAGGTTGTTCCCTTTACTCTGAACTGTTTCTACTCATAATCAGACCAAAGAGAGCCCTGTGAGATGCCATGTGTGGAGAATGGGCGGGTAAGCGGTGCAGAGTGCCTGTCTGCGCTGCCCATCTGGTCCCACTTGGCTGGGTGCCCAGGAGGCCACTGTGGACGCCGTCTGCGGTGCCGTTTGTGACCTGTGAAACCACCGCAACTCATGCTCCATCTATCAGCCCCCTCGCTCCTGCTGGGTTGGCCTTCACGGTGACTTTGCAGAGTAACAGGAAGACAGGACTGGGGAGGGAGCCGCTGAGGGGTGTCCTCTGAGTGTCATGATGAGCTGCCTTGTCCAGCAGCGCCAGAGCTGCAGGGCCGCTGCTCCTGCCCAGCGAGGTGGCCACGGCGTCAACACGCGTACTTCCTTGCGCTTTAGCTTATTATCTCTATTGCCAGGGGCGGGTGCTTGCTCTTTCCCTCATACGGGCTTCCTCAACTAGTCCTCGTGGATGCGGGCCGTGAGTGCGTCCACTTTAAGGGAGGGGGCTAAGGGGCAGATCCAGGACCGTGTGAAGTGGAAATTCAAGTTGGGTGGACCCAAGATCATGTGATCAAAACCAGGACCTACATGAGTCTCCAGTCCCCTCCAGATAGTCACTTAGATTGGGGGTGAGCTCAGGGCTCTTGGGGTTTATCCCGCACACACTGCTGAGGGAGGGTCCTTCCAGAAGGTTTGCCTTGCTACGGCTCTGGTGCTCCCCCACCCCCGGAAGCAGCCTGCGTGTCGCCGCCTCGGGGAACCTGCTGCCCTGACCTAGTCCTTGTAGCAGGCTACCCCCTCGTTCATAGCTTCGCTTATGGGACATAGAGAGCTACCGGACTACTGTTTGCCCAGATCAACACGAGCTCCCGTGGGAGGTTCCCCTGCCGTGACTCCTTTACCCAGCAGAGCAGGTGATTCACCCCTAGTCAGCAGAGCAGGTGACACTCGGTTGGCACCTGCTGGTGGAGAAGATGGACTCCATGGCCTGTGCTGGGCATTAAGGACATGGGGACACATATGCATGGCCTCCCGCAAGGACCCAAAAGCCTAGGGGGGAGGCAGCATGGTGAGCGCTCTTCACGTTACAGGTGATAGACGTCACGATCACAGGTACAAAGGAGCAAGGGATACTTGCTGTGTGTCGGCAGGTCAGAGAAGGCTTCGCAGGGAGCCGGCATCAGTGCGTGTCGAAGGGGATGGAGGCTCACGCAGGGCAGGAGAAGCCGCACATACTCTGCTTCCTTCCCCACGGACAGTCAGGGAAGACCAGCATGTTTGTCTCGGGACCGTGTCCTCAGGGCCTTCACGCAGAGAGGCTATCAGTGCATTTTTACTGTAGGTGGATTGTAATCTGGAGACTCTCACGGGTTGCCTTTCCTGGTCCGCTCATCCAGTGGTGAAGGCAGGGGCTGTGAAGCCAGACCGGCATGACTCTCGAGCACCTGAGTACTCAGGCTGTGTGACCCGAGTCACGTGCCATAAAATAACGCAAACTTCCGGATTCACTTCCCTTAGCCGTATGTGAGGAAGAGTCAGTGGTGCCTCTGCCGTCTTCAGTGAGATAATGTGTATTCAGTACTTCTTGGTGTGTGGATTTAACTATCACCAGCACCACCACTGTCACCACCGTCACCACTGTCACCATTACCACCATCACGACCACCATGACCACCATGACCACCATGACCACCATGACCACCATCATCACCGCCTTGATTCTCATCCTTATTATCATCATTAGATTCATTTATACATGTTTCTCTTTCATCAGCAAATTTATGAGCATTTCATAAACTCAGGTGCCGTGTTATATTGGCTTGTGTCCACTGGATTGTATAGGTAGTAATCACACATTTATTGTTTTCCAAATTGAGTTGAATTTTACTAAATGTGGTCCATTTATAACTGGAATTTGCAAGGCTGTTGAATTGACTAGGACAACGGATTCAACATTTGGACGTTGTCTCTGAAACTCTATTCAGTTGAGTCTCAATGTTCTGTTGGACTGCGTGGCTTCTAGGGGATTAGTGACGTCTTCAAGACTTGATGGCATAAACCAGCCAGCTGTGAGCTGGGCTACTGTGGGGTTGTCCTGAAGGAGTCAGGGAAGGGGTGAGGTGTGTGGGCAGCTCAGGGGTTCATTGAGACTTGGCAACTGGGTGATGTTTGGGGAGGAGTGAGCAAGGGACATGTTGAAGGGTGGGCTGTCCACACAGTAGATGGAGGGCACTGGCCGTGGAGTCAGACAAGCCAGATGGGAGCCTGGGATACACTTGTGACCTTAGAGCATTCACTGACTTCTCTAAGACTCAGTCTCCTTTTCTGGAAAATGGAGTAGTAGGAGTCCCTGACTTGTAGGTTCGTTGTGAGCTCTGGAGTGGGGAGTGGGCTGTGGAGCACACCCTGGGACGCCGGCAGGGTGCGTATCTGCCAGGATGATCTGGGCTGTGTTGCGGCAACAAGCAATCCCTGCCTCTCAATGGGTTCGTCCTTCAAAACAGTGTTTCTCACTCTGCATGTTCAGCCAGAGGCCCTCTGGCTCTGGGCAGTTACCTCTGTGTCTTGGGCCAGCGTTCCTGTACGCCTTGACCCTAGGCACCCACGCTTCAGTCTGTGCCTCTCGGGTTGCAGGCGTGAGGGAGCAGAGCACCGGAGCTGCTGTCATTGGCACACACGTTCTTGGGCCCTAGGGTGACACCTGTCACCTCCACCCAGGATGCATCGGCCTGGAAGGTCTCATGGCCCCACCTGTCTGTGCGGGGTGGGGAGAGGCACAATCCTCCTTGAGCCCCAAGAAGTGGACTGGGCGTGAGGGCTGAGCGGCTTCCCCACACCCCCCGGAGCAGCTCAGGTAGAAGTGCGCGTGTTCTTGTTGTTTTGTTGCAGTGAACTTAGGAGAAGCTGGAAGATGTAATAACTTGGTTTCTGTTAAGGGACACCTGTCAAAGCAGCCTTCTCCAGGCAGCCGTGCCGCCGTGTCCTGCTTCCGAAGCATGACGGAGCGGGGGTGTGGGGGGTCGTGGTGCCGGAGGTCAGGTCGAGGCCCTGCGAATGGCTCTTGTCTGTGGGGAGTCAGGTCCTCAAAGTCTGAGCCACTGTCTGCATTTAGAATTTTGCTGGGTCCCAGCTGATGTAAGATTTAAAAAAAATCTTGATGAGAAGTGAAAGATGTCATTTAAAATGTACAAGTGCCTTTTAGCCTCGAGGAGCAGAGACGCCAGACCATTCCCAATGCAGATTGTAACGGATTTCCAGAAAGTCCGCGGGACGGCCCTACACAGTAATTCAGACTGAGAAGGACACGGTGGGCTTGGTAGTGTAGACCTGCGTCTTCAGCTGTGTGAGTGATTGTGGTTCAGTTAGCACTAGGAAGGCTTCTTGATTTTTTAATTTTTTTTTCTTTTGGAGGGAGGCGTAGGCGAAAAATTATTTCTTGGTCCAACTGAAATATTGCACGGGGATGTGGCACGTGGGTCGCTCTCCAGGAGCTAGGAGGAGCTTGTAAGAGACAGCGATGACCCAAGGGAGACACGCCCCTGGCGTGGGGAGGGCCTCTGTTCCGCCGGTCCCGAGACTGGGGCCCCTGGGGCTGGGAGGGGGGAGTGCCCGGAGACGGGCCCAGGTGGTGGTGGATGATCCTGAGGACAGGCCGAGTGGGGCCCCAGGAGCCGCAGACCTTTTAGGAGGCTGGGATTTCCCTGGAGCTTGAAGGAGGAAGTTTGGGGGTGTCTCTGTGAGCCAGGAAGGGGCAGTTCACTCACTGCGTCTTCTGTGCCTTGATTTCCCCTCCATCTACCCCCGGGACCTCATCGAGCGTTCAGCAAGAACTGGGCTCTGTTCTCTGGCGCTTGGGGCCGCATCATTCTAAGGCAGAAGCATCTTCCAGTCTCCCAGATGGGAAGCCTGCAGGCTTCTGGAATGCTGTGCTGTTTGGTTAGGGGTCCAGCGCTGCGGACGGGCAGAGAGCGTCTCGCTGGGGACGGGCTGCGCCGCGCCTCTCTCCCCGAGGTGCACTCTCCTCCCCACCCTGCGCGTGTCCGACGTGTGGAAACACGTCACCCGCTAACCTGGTGGCCTCGTCTGAGTGACGGTGACGCTGGGGTCTGCACAGCGGTGGTTTGTCAGACTCCGTGGGTGGAGGAAGCAGTTGGGACGAGGACACAAGGAAATCTATTGTGAATTAACAGCGACAAATCCAGGCAGATGGGGAAAGTGAAAAGCTAATCAAAGTGCAGATCAAAGAAGTGGAAAATGCAGACCAGGACGTGAGGCTCTTGCCGGCATCCTGGTGGTCGCCGTCTGCAGCTCCCCCGTCACCTTTTGCACAATTTCGGCGATGCTTTCTCCATCAGCGAGACCCTGCCAGGGCCTTGCACCTCTTGCGGGAATCTGTTCTCAGCAGGGAAGTGGGCTGATTCACTCCGATGCCCCCGTGTCCCCTGTAACGCCGTGTCTTTGGGGGACAAATGCGTCCCGAGCCCCGCAGACTGGTGGTGGGGCAGGTGCGTCTGCCTTCAGCACAGTGCTGGGTACGCGGTTAAAAGGGTCCCTCCCTTCGTGACTTAGTGTAATAGAAACGGAGACAAGTGGGCGTGAGTTCTCACCGTGTGACTGGCGCCGGAGGGTGACCTGGCCTGGGTTATCACAGGCGTCACCAGGATTTATGGATTCCAGTCACAGTGCCCGTGAGAAAACAATCCCCGTGCATCCCGGGCAGTGGCAGCTCCCTGGCAGGCCACATGGGAACTGGAATCAGTCTCGCCGGTTCTGTGTGCCGTCCGGCAGCCGTGGGAGAGCCCAGAGCGGGGAGCTGCTCGTACAGCTGGGCACAGCGGCAGGGAGCGGAGCCTGTACTGGTTGTCACGGCGGAGGTGGTGCTGACAGCCCAGGAGGCTGTGCACGGATGCATGGGATGGTCCCCAGCAAAGGAGCCACATGGCTCAGATGTCCACAGCTCGGGGCCCACAGACCTTCTCCTAGGATGACCGTGTGTACACACTGACGCCCTGAAGGTATGATACGGGTTCGGATGTGCAAAGGCTGGCCCTTCCTCACCTCACCTCCCCCAGCCCCAACTCTGGCTGAGCCCGTGGGCTCCCTCAGCCCCTGCCCATGCGGCTGGCACCCCGGGGCGCCTCTGCACACCGTTCCTTCTGGAGGTCTGGGGGGGTCTGGCCTGCCTCCCACCATGGCCCCTCCTGCTCAGGGGTTGCAGGGAGGGGGTGTCCACACCAGAGTTTGGAGCCAGTCTGCACAGCCAGCCCCAGCGAGCCCTGCCAGTGGCCCCCAACGTAGCTGGCCAGCTGGCAGGGAGGCCTGAGGGGACCGGGGCAGTTTCTGCCCTGCTCTGGGGCTCAGAACCAGGGCTCTCTTCATGCCCACACGTAAAACAAGGGTGCGATGAGCGAGTTGTTGGATTTCATACCGTGGGGGCTCTTCAGGTTCAGGGGAAGGAGAGCGGGGAGTGTGGGAAGTCCCCTGCCCCAGGCTGTCCTGCGCGGGGGTCTGCCTGGAGGAGGACGGGCAGGGCAGAACGGGAGACATTCAGAGAGGCATGGGGGAGCCTGTGAGAGGGCAGGGACTGGGCAGGCCGCCTGTACATCAGCACATGTACGTGGATTGGTCACGTGCAGGCCCCCAGCAGAGGTCACAGGTCATATGGGACTCCAAACCTCTGTTACGCTGTGTAGGCTTCTAGATGCTTCTCACCAGCTCACTCACTGGACTGTTGTCTGAGAGGACTTCTCAGACAACCTCCCGCTAGGGCTGCGGCTGTCACGGCTTCCCTGTGGAAGAAACCATCCCCTGAGAGAAACCATTTCTCTCCATAGTTTTTTGTTTGTTTGTTTGTTTTTGTTTTTTAAGGGATTTATTTAGTTATTTTTAGAGAGAGTGAGAGAACAAGAGAGCGTAAGAGGCAGAGGCAGAGGATCTCAGACTCTACGCTTTGCGGAGCCTGACACAGGCTCCATCCCATGACCCCAAGAGCACAACCTGAGCTGAAACCAGGAGTCGAGGCTCAGCCAGCAGAGCCACCCAGGCTCCCCTCTACGCTTTTGAAGTCACCTTAATATTTGCACTCACTCTCAACGTTACTGCACATCCTCGATTGATTGCTGCTTTGTTCTTCTTTGAAAATCAGAACTATTTTTTTTTGTTGCTTTTAATGCTATTTGCCCAAGATATGCCTTATAGTTAGTTCTCTTCTCTCTCTAGCCATATTAAATGTACGCAGTCTATGCACATATGTACACACACATTGTCCTCACTGTGCTTTCCTTAGGCTTGTGAACACCACGTAGGTTGAATTGTTCTAACATGATTTGCTTGAGAGCCTCCACCTTTTAAAAAGTATATCTAACTCGCTTATATTTATTGGATTACTCATATAGCTGGACTAACAGCTCCCAACTTATTTGCGCATTGTGTATACCAATGTTTCTCTTTGCTTCTTTTTCCTCCCTCTTTTCTTGATGTTACTCTGACTGACTTGACTTTCTTGAGAGGCGGTCTGGTTTTGTGGTTAAGGACAGACTCGGTTTGCATTCTAGCCCTACTACCCACCAGCCCAGTGTTCTGGGGGAAGCAGCCTCATCTCTGGGTGACTCCAATTCTCTCTCTGTACAGTGGGATAATATAGCACTTGACCCTAGTGTCCAGGTGGAGAGTAAGTGAATTAATGTCTGTGAGTGTCTGCAGAGGACTATACAATAGCCCTTGTATTCAGTTTTTTTCTGTCAATTTGGTGCATTTTATGTGTGTGTGCATATATATATATAAGAATAAAAACCTCTTATACTCTTGGATTTTTAGCATATTTTTTATAATATGGTCTAGAATTACTCCATGTACATATCTTCCTCCCGAATGTGACGAGGATGTCCACCTGCCTACCCTCCTTCCAGTCCCCCCTGCACAGACCCAGGCTGTTGTCTGCAATTATTTGTCCAGTGTTGGGATCTCTGTCATTTACAAATACATCTGGGATGTATTTAACTGCACAGACGGTCCAGGGAGAGTTGTGGATGATTCCTATCCATTATCTCTTAGAATATTGCCCCTCTGTGTCATCTCTGTCCTGCCCGTCTGTGCTTGTGGCCACAAGCTGAACACATGGGGCATTTAGACAGAGTGGTCAGAAGGTGTCCTTTCTGCCAGGGGTCCCTCCACCTGTCCTGGGCTCCAGGCACCAGTAAGGCAGTGGGGTGGCCTGATGTCTGCTCACTCACATCCTGAATAAGAAGGTGGTGGGTGCTGTTGCCAGGCTGGGCGTCCTGGGGGAGCAGCAGTGGCCATGGGAGCGTGGTGTGCGTCTCATCTACTGAGCTCCTGAAACCCCAGACGGGCTCCTCCTGATGCCCCAAGTAAGGACGAGTGGATGCAGGGCAGGAGGGACCCCGCGTAATGGAATGGACGCCTGGCTCTGATCCTAAAGTTACCTCTGGGTTCTTAAGCCATCTTTGCAAAAAGGAAAAAAAATAAGTTTCAGGAATGGGTTTTTAACTTTAATTTTTTTAAGAAAATAATTTTGTCTCAGGTTTATTGTTTTCCTTGACACTTATTTTTCAGCTGGAAACCCAGCTCCCAGCTAAGATAAATTTCAACTAAACACTGGAGTAGAATCCAATTTAGATGTTCCACTAACTCAGTAAACCTAATTAACTCGGTTCTGCCATTTGAGTCCGTTTGCTGGGATGTGATGTTTCTGTTTGGTAAGCAGATAGGAGATAAATGGGTCACTGTATTTATGACTCTTCATTATTCCTGTAATATGCACACTGGAGAGGGCTCGTCCGATCACAATTAAATGCTTTTATACCATTTTCGCAGTAATTGAGCGAACCCGGCAATTTGTACTTTGATTCTCTTAGTTAAGTAATTGGCGATCACAAGCCATCATTGGTTAATAACACATTCAATCACGCGGTCTGCTGTGTATTTAAAAATAGCTCAAGGGTGCGCGGCGATTACGTGCGGACAGGAGAGCACGCGTTCACTCACCATGGCTCCCGGAGGCCGTGGCGCCAAGCCTGGTGAGGATCCCAGTGAGGAGCCCGGTGAGGAGCCCCGCGTCTCCGTGGCAGCCGTGCGTGGTCTCTGGGGACAACGCGGCTCCAGGCGTCTTGGCCGTTTGAACTGCTCCTGATACGAGTCTGACACACAGGATGCAGGCAGGTGGCCTGGTGAGTCCGTGACCAGCCTGAGTCCCAACGGCAATGCCCAGCTCAGAGCTCATGAGGAGCCCAGCCACCCGTGGACTCTGCCCACTCGGGGTCCTGAGCCCTTTCCCTGAGCCGCTGGTCACAAAGCCGGGGTCGTGCCCGGCTGTGGGTCTTGTTCCTGGAAGTGATCCTCACGCTGGAGTGGCCGGAGCGGGGCTCACGGCTGTCAGACGGCCTACAGCACCCGGTAACGGACTCCAGTCCCGCGGGCGTTTGTCCCGGAAGCGGCCGCGTCTGTCGTTGTCCGCTGCCCGCATCTCAAAGATGCTGGTGTGCCGGGATCTGATGGCTGTGCCCTTGCCTCCTCCGATGAGACTTGAGGTTTGGGCAGGACGAGGAAGGGCTCTCGGCTTGGGATCCAGAGGGAGAAGGTGTGGGGCAGAGCTGGCTTGGGGTGGGGCTGTGGAGTGGGGCCTGGTGACCTCGAGGCTCCTGTAGCTCTGGGCTGGGCCTGGGTCTGGATCTTCGGTTCCTCTTGTTTTCAGCCCCTTCTCTGCTCCCCATCAGGGTTCCACTGCAGTGGTGGCGGTGGCGGCGGTGACGGTGGCTGTGCCCTGTGCAGGTGGATAGCTGCCCATTTCCATGCTAATGAGGTCTTAATGAGCTTCTGCAACAGATTCTGCAGGTCTGGGTGATGGGGGTATCGAGAGCCTTGCTCATCTGTCAGGGAGGGATGGGGAAGGGGAGCGAAGCTGAGGGGGCCCGAGAAGCAGCTGCCAGGGCAGCAGGAGGAGAGCTGGGGCTCAGCCCGGAGGGCATTGCGGAGGGCAGGCAAGGCCGGCACCGAGCTCCCCCAGAGAAGGGCATCTCCCTTCTCATGGGGCACCTTGCACACACTGCGGCCCCCAGGACACCAGGCCTGGCCTTGGACATTTAGGAGTGCTTCCCAATAGTCCTAAAGGTCAGGTCCGGCTGATGTAGGCAGGAGCCTCGGATGGCAGGAGAATAAGGCTCCTACCCTTGAGATGGCCACAGGGTCTGCCCGGCCACTGAGTCCAGACAGCCGGGGTCTGCCCGGCCACGGAGTCCAAGTTACCCTGTGTGCATGACAAGCCTTCCCAGCACTTACTGCGATTCCTTGTGATCTGGGTGAGCCTGGCTGGGCTGGGTGGCCGAGTGTGGTCCTTTTCACTGCCCCTGATGTCCTGCAGCCTGGAGACAGGGCTCAGCCCTCCACTGAGGGGGTCCCAGCAGGTGAGCTCGGGCTCTTTTGCATGCTGGCTGCTTGGCTTCCGGAGCATTCTGCATTCGCCCGAGATGCAAGCTCTCTCTGAGTGTCCGCCCGAGCCCAAGGAGCCAAAGAGTGTCCGGACAGGCCAGAGGTGGGTCTGCTTCTTGCTGGGAGCGACTGCAGGTGGCCTGGTGCCTGGAGGCCTGGTGGGGAGGAGGAAGAGCCCAGCCCCACTCTGTGGGGTCTGAGAGCCCCTCACACCACCACCTGGAGGCCCTGGGCGGACGGCAGCATCCCGGCTTCAGCTTCCCTGGCAGTAGACGGATATGAAAGCTTCTCGTGCAGCTCAGACGAGGGAGAACGCGGGACGCTCGTCATCTTGCCTGGAGCTCAGGGAACCCAGGGAACCATGCTTGTCTTCACGGGCATTGGTCTGAAAAGCTCACAATTATGGTGAATTATCAAGAAGGGATTTGGCGAACTGGGTTAAGCATTCAGCGTCATTGATTTTTGCAGAGTCGATGTACATTTTTGGTAATAATTTAACTGCGATAGAAAGCCACAAAGAGGGGCGCCTGGGTGGCTCAGTTGGTTGGGCGAATGCCTTTGGCTCAGGTGGTGATCCTGGAGTCCCGAGATCGAGATCGAGCCCCGCATCGGGCTCCCTGCTCAGCGGGGAGTCTGCTTTTCCCTCTGACCTTCCCCTCTCGTGCTCTCTCTCTCATTCTCTCCCTCTCAAATAAATAAATAAAATCTTAAAAAGAAAGAAAGGAAGAAAGAAAGAGCGAGCCACACAGAACAGGAAGCCGAGCAGCTGGACTCACGGTGAGTGGGGAGGTGTTCTTCCTGGCAGCTCGGTGGGCTGCAGCTGGGCTCGCCGGCAGGCGGTTCAGCTGGACGCGGCATCTGCACTGGTGGGGGAACTCTGTGCAAATGTCTTCAGGGAAACCTCCCTCCTGGGGCTCCTGTGGTCGGGGCCCGCTGCCTGTCCCAGGGGCTCGGGGCGGGCCCTTCAGGAACGTAGCTTCTGGAACATGGGTCTCTTCCCGGCTGGGGTGCCCCCCTCTCACAAGGAAGTCTCTGGAAAGAGACGGGACACCATCGGTCCCCGGGGGAGATGGAGGGTTTTCTTCTGTCCTCAGTCCTACAGGAGGAGAGAGCCCCTGACCTGCTGGACCTGGGCCAGTCCTGGGACCCTCCCCGGCTCCTTCCCTGCAGGGGCCGACGGAGATGCACCAAGGGCTCTCAGCTTTCAGACCCACCAGCTGGAAGCAGAAAGCCGAGTCCCAGCCAAGCATCCTGAGGACGGAGTGTCTCAGGGGCAGGATGGGTTTTTAGGATGTGGGTGAGCAGACCTCCCCTCCTCTGATGCATCTCTGGGTCAGAGTATTCATGTCGGGGTCTGCTTTGGGGGATGTAGCCCGGACCCTCAGCTGGGGCTTCTTCCAGGCCGTCCACCAGGTCAGGGAAGCGCTGGACAAAAGTCGTTAAAAGAAGGAGCAAAGGCTGTGAGTAAGAGAGGGGCAGAGATGCTTACAGGTCGAGTTATAATTTTAAAAGTCCCATAGAATTGATTTAATAAATAACAATATGATCTTTAATAATAGGATCAATTAGACGAACCTGTGTTTATTTAAAAGAACCACACAGAAAATTAATTGGGGCAATACTGGAAACTCTTTCCTAATGTATTTAAAATCATGGATTTCCAGGAAAATAGAAAAAGCCTCCCCCTAAGGTCTCCAGGCCTCTTGCTTTGTACAGGACGGGTTCCAACCTTCATGCCACTGAGGTTTTCCTGTTGCCCAGATTTTACAGACAAGGAAAGGTAAAATAATCTGCTTTTAGTTTTCTAGAAGTGGTGCGGGTGGCACACACTGTGAAACTCAGACCTGGATGACGGCTGTTCCGTCCACCACCAGCCATCGGGGCATCCCTCGAAGGCCTTTATTTCCACCCGGCTCTCCGGAGATTTGCCCAAGATCTGCCTGTGTCAGTGGGCTCAGTGTTGGTGGGAGCTGGCCACTCACGGGCTTGATGGGAGCACGTTGGGGTGGAGAGGGACGCCAGGAGAAGCAAGGGGACAGCGGGGCAGACGGGTACAGCCCACGACACTGTTTTCTTGGAGAACCGCTCCTCTGCCCACACAGGGACATCGGCCTCAGACCATGCCTTGTTGGGCGATCAAACCGCGTGCCCGTCTCTCCCTCGAGGACGTTCCGCAGGCGGTGGGTGATTCCATCCCGGGACTTGGGCCCAGCATCGCCTTCTTCGTAGACCTTCCTTGTCACACCTAAGTAAAGTGCCGTTATTCACTTGTGTAACCGCTTCCTGTGCCTGAGATAAAACAGAAAGCCTCGATCTCATAACCTTACATGTCTCAATCTTGCCTGGGTGTGGGGCTGTCATCTCTCATGAGCGACAAATGCTGTGACTTTGTGTCATTGTTTAATGAAGTTGTAAATGTCGAGACCGATTTCGTGTCTGGAGTGAAGGTTCTTTCTGCTTTATCAGACATCCCATTAAGAATTTATAGGTCATTTAATTTTCCGTGTGTGGACTAGAAATAAAGCATTTCTTTTGCTTGCTTTTACAAACAAAACTATAAAATGTATTTTCTCCATACGTTCTTTGGTGTGTGGGGAGACACTGTGAGACCAAGGTCAGCTCTCACTGGTGGACGGTGCATCAGTCCGCTGTTGCCGTGAGGCTGCTGCATAACAGGCGAGCCCAGTGCCTCTGTGGAGCGCGGTAAGCGTCATGTCAGCTTGTGACCACTGGCCTCTGCTGGGGAGACTCTGTCCTAAGCTCAGCCTGGCCACCAGCCTCGGGGAGGCCAGGGGCCGGGGCATGTGCCGGCCTTGGCGGGGTGACTGGTGTGCCGAGCATCACCTCCTCCAGCTGAGGCCAGCCCAGGCACGTCTGCAAGATGCTGAGGGGTCAGCGATGCTGGCATCTAGGACTCGCGAATGTGCATGGAGCTCAGAAGGACGTACTGACCCCCCGTGAAACGCAGGAGTGCAGCAGGGCTCCCAGAGTTGAGAGAAAAAAAGCCAGATGATAGCTAGAAACTTGACAAAACATCAAAAAGGAATAGGAAAAGAGTAGAGTTGAAAGTGAATAAAATAAGTAACAAGGAAGAAATAAAATTAAGCATATTAATGACATCTTAATGTGAATAGAATAAATTCTCCTCTAAGTGACAGAGAATGACAGATTGATTTAGAAAACAAAATTCAGCTCTGTGATTTATAAGAAACACTTAGAATAAGTGGTGTAGAGGTTGAATATAAATGAGTGACAATTTTAACTTCATACAAAGAAGAATTTAAACTTAAAGGCATTCAAGGGGAAAGTAGGTCATTATATAATGATAAATTGCCTAATTTATGAGATATTGAATTGAATAGGCATAAATTGCTAAGCAACAAACAGTATAACAACTAAATATGTAGAGAAAAATAGAAAAGCCTGAATAACAAGAAAAAAAAAAGCATTATGGGATATTTGAATGCATCTTTTTGGAATTAAACTTCTCTAGTAGAAAATAAAAAAGAATTTAGAGGACATGAATAATAAACAGTATAACGTGATTTATGTTCTTCAAATAGAAAGATCACTTTTGTAATATTGATTGGATATATAAAAAATGGATTGCACTTAATCACCAAGAAAACCTGAAAACGTTTAGCAAGCAGGGATATTACAGGTTATTTAATTCGACATACAAACATGGTTGGGGATCAAGAAATCTACAATCATAATAAAATATGCCAACAACCTCCAAAAGGAAAAAAAATACATTTAAGGAAATCTATATATGATTCTTAATCAAAACTGTGGCAAACAGGATTCAACGAGGACCCAGGTATATGGGGTCTGTGCAATTCCCTCCCCTTGGGCGTGGGTAGAACTTATGAATCCAATGAGACCTCATTCCCAGGATTACGTTCTTGGGCAAATGGGAGACTATCTCGGTGGGCCTGACCTAATGGGGTGAGTCCTTTAAAGCAGATTTTCCTTAGGCTGGAAGCAGAGAAGGAACAGGAGGGACCCGCGGCTGCTGGCCACGGAGAAGCAGCACCCACACTGTGCCTGCCTGGGGGCCTACGTGGAAGGAGTGGGGTTTTCTCTAGTAGCTGAGAGCCACCCTTGCCCAAGAGCCAGCAAGAACATGGGGGCCTTCATCCCACAGCCAGAAAAGAGTGAGTCCTGCCGGCAGTCTGAGGAGTTTGGAAGCACGTCCTTCCCCAGTCGAGCCCCGGATGAGGACGCAGCCAGTGAATGGTTTCAGCCGACAAGACAAGAGCAGGAGGCTCAGTGTATTGGGCAGCTCGGGCTGCGATAACATACACCACAGTCTGGCGGCTTTAACGGCCGACACTTATTTTCTCTAAATTCCTGAGCCTGGAAGTCCACGATCTGGGTGCTGCCCGGGGGTTGTCAGGTGAGGTGTCTCTTTGTGGCTGCCAGACAGCCTTGCTTTCCTCTAAGGGAGAGAGAGTGGGTCGGAGTCTGGTGTCTTTTCTATAAGGACGCCAGTGTGACTGCTCCAGGGCCCACTCTTACAACCCCATTTAACTTTAATGACCTCTGTAAAGGCCCTTCCTCCAAATACACTTACTTTGAGTATAGAGCTTTAACAGGAGTGTGGGTTGGGGGACACAATTCCATCCATAACACAAGCTGAGCCCAGGCCAGCCATCTCTGACCCATAAAACTTTAACCTAACAGAATCCATGTTACAGGAAGCTACCAGATTTATGGTAATTTGTCATACTGCAACAGAAAACTAATGCAAAAACCCTAGGCCAAGATACGTCTAGAACGAAGTGAGAGAAAAAACAAAGACTGTAAGAACACCGAGTCACTTCCTTTAGCACAGGGCCCCGTCACTCTCGGTGTGGTCCGGAGGCTCCAGCTAAGGTAATGAGACAAACACTCCGTAGTTAGCATCAATATTGGTGAGGCAAAGAAATGACATCTTTTTACCTAATGATTGAATCGTACAGCTAAGAAACCCAGAAAGATTCTTTTACAAAATAAAAATAAAAAAAAAAGCCTGACTCGAGTTAATTTAAAATTTTTGTAGAGGTTGCTGGATATAAGATAAATTTTCAGCGTCAGTGGATATTCTTTGCATTAGCAAGAAGCAGTAGGAAATAAAACCAGGACAGCGTCTAGTTAAAATAAGAGCGGGTCTGGTATTAAAAACGTCTTTGGGAACAATGGGAAACTGTCTCTGTCCGTTGGGGCTGCTGTAAGGGGTCGTCCTCGATTGGGAGGCTCAGATAACAGAAATTCATTTTCTCCTGGTTCTGGAGGCTGGAAGTCCCAGACAGAGGCGGGCAGGGTCAGGCTCTGCTGAGGCTCGCAGAGTTCTCTGGTTCAGCTGGTTCAGAGTTCAGAGTTCCTCTGGTTCAACTCGCAAGGACTTCCCTGGGGTGACCAGCAAGAGGGAGACCCTGTGGTTCCTGCTGTTTTTTGCAAGGACCCTCGTCCCCCCCACAAGGACCCCGGCCTGAGTCCTCACCGGCACGGCCACCTTCCGAGCTGCTGCACCTGCAAACACGTCCCGCTGGGCGCTAGCGCCTGAACATATGGGTTTGCAGGGAGGCCCTCGGCCACGGCAGGTGGGACTCCTTGTTCTTGGCCAGAAAATCCTAACGAGAACAGCCAAGTCGATTCTCCCCAAAACTAATACACGAATTCCGGGCAGGATGAAAGCCCCAGCTGACTCCTGGTGAAGGTCAGACAGAATGACCTTGAAGCCCACAGGGTGAGATTAAGGCCTCAGAACAGCCAAGGAAATTAGAGGGAAAACCAGCGGAGAGATGTTACATCTTGGGGCCCTCAGTCATGCAGATGCTGTGGTAAGAACCGGTGGGTAAGCGTCCCGGAGAGGGTCCTGGTTCACGGGGCGGGGTGGGGGGGACACGTGAGGAGGGGCCGTGACTCTGGCACACGCACGTGTGAGGCAGGACTATGTCCCGGGCGCGCACCACCTCGGATCCGTGCCGCGTGAGCACGGGGGCAGGCGCCTGCGTGTCCCTTTGGTAACAAAGGGCTGTGAGAGCCGTCCGAGCCGAGCTGGGGACCGTGATGCGGCCGCTGCACCTCATGCTGCGGACTCTTCTAGAAAAGGCCCGAAGTGCGGCCTCAGACAGCCCGCGGGAGGGCTGCGCGCCTCTCAGTCGCGGGGGACGCGCCACTGAACCGTGTACCGCGGTGCTTTTGTGATTTCCCAGCCCGGCAGAGGGGAGACATTTATGGAAGCGTCTGTGGACTGTACGTGTTTAACGACCTATTAACGGCAAGTGTATTAGCGTTTAAACTCGCTCCTCACCCGTCTCCCCAGATGTGCGGACCGGAGGAGGCGGCGGGTGCAGGCGGGGTGGGGGGCGCGGCTTGCGGGGAGAGGCAGCCCGTGCCCTTGGCCGGGCACAATGCGGCGTGGAGCGGGGGAGGGGAGCTGTGTGTCTCCAGCTGCGTCACCTGCGGGGTCCGCGCTGCTTTCTCAGGGGCTCGCTGGCGTGTTCGTGCATCGATGCCGCGTGCCTGGTCCACACGCCGCCCTGATCCTGGCCGGCCACCGAGCTCTCCCGGTGCCTGCGCACGCCGTGCCTGCCGCGTGCTGGGAGAAGTGACCAGGCTTTGTCCCCTTGCCCTGGCGTCCCTCCCCTGCCTTCCTCAGGCTCCTGGTTTCTCAGGCCCGTCTCAGGAAACGCCGTCTGTCCTCACCATATCTGTCTGTCCTTCCCCAGGAGGCTGAGGACAGCTTGGTGGCTGCCTGGCCCCCAGACCCTTCCTTCACTCCGCATGGCTCCGTCTCCCCTGGCCTCTCTGGGCTCCCCCACCTCCTGTGGGCGTCTCTCCTGACCCCCACCGCGCCACCCCTGCACGGGGCTCCGAGCTCTCTGCAGCGCCCGGCTCCCACCTCCGGGCGTCAGTCCTGGGGAGGCCAGCGAGGCCCACCCGCCACCCTCATCTGCAGACGGTCTCCTGTCTCCTGCTCCGTCCGTCCTTCCTCCGCCTCTTGCTGCAGACCCCGGCTGTGCCCCCAGCAATGCCCAGAGCATCTGTGACCCGGCCGTAATCGCTTCCCCTCCTGGGTGACTCTCCCGTGCTTTGCGAGCAGAGTCCTGGATGGGCTGGGGAGGCTCAAGCGCAGCTGGAGGGTGCGGAGAGCCAGAACCGGACGCGACGCAGCCGGTGCAGCTCCCTGCTGAGAGTGAGCCGCCGTCCTCCACGGGGGCGTGCCAGGGGCTCGGGGCAGCTAGCCTGGATGCATGTCCTGGAAGGGGACTGCCTAGGGCGGGTGGGGGGGGATTGCCCGCACCTGCCGTGACCCTCCCTTCGCGGCGGGCCCGTCAGCACAGGCTGCGTTCACCCTCCGTGCGCGGGAAGGCTGAGGACCCGAGAACAGACGACCGGGCCCACGGGGGCAGCGGGACGTCCGTCCTCACACCTCAGTGTGCTTCGGAGCCACGGGTCACCTCGGGGCGCGGGCCCGGCTCAGGGCCCCGTCTGGGAGCCGTCCAGGGGGCTGCGGACTAAGGAACGTTTGGGAGGTTCTGGGGCTGGGGGCCGTGGGCCAGGAGCGGCAAACGGAGGAAGGAGGGAACTAGAGCGCGATGCGGGTTTGCAGGCACGTGGGACTCGACGCAAGCCGTCCTGCTGGGTGGGGTGTGTGTCGGCCCCAGCAACCCAGGGAGAGGGCTTTTTCTCTGGGCAGAGACAGTCCCAGCTCACACCGCGGTCCCTGGATCTCCCCGGGGCCTGAGTGACATGGACGAGGACCCCCGGCTCGTGTGTGCCCTGCCAGACTCGGCCCGGAGTTCCTGCAGCTCAGCCTCCCTCCCCAGCAGGCGCAGGACCCCCTGGAGAGGACTGCGTCCGGCCCGGCTCCCGTCATCGCTCAGGTCCCCGTCGTCCGTCCCCGGGTCCGGCTCTCTCTGCTTGCCCGGACCCGGCATCTTCCGCGGTATGAGATACGCTTGTCGGGCTCTGTGCTCCCCGGGACGGGCGCCGGCCCACAGGGCGGGGGAGGCCGCACACAGGCAGACGGGGCGGTGACTGTCCATGGACACGGCTCGGCCACACAGGCTCCCCTGGAGCTCCGTGGACCGGGGACACCTGGAACCCCCCCCCCCCGCCCCCTGGGAGGAGTCAGCCCGTGTTCCTGTGGGCGGTGGGCGGGGACCTGGTGCTGGGGTCGGGCTGGCCGGGAGTCACCAGTGGGTCTCGGGCTTCCAGAGCAAGGCCTGGCTGATTAGTAAGATCCGAATCTGGTTTTCCTTCTGATCATCTATTTTTTTCCTGCACAAATCCTGTGAATGACATGTAGATAAATTCTTGAAATTATTAGTGTTCCCCTTGAGACGAGGTTTCTTCGTCTTACCTATTTAACTAATTTATTAGTTACAGTTACAACTCAAAATGGCACCGACTGCGGCATCATCAGAAACTACGCTTCAATTATTCATCGAGACTTTAATTAAGGAGGCCCACTAAATTAATAAAAGCCTCGGAATGAGAGTGATGAAAAGGACACGGAGAGTCCCGACCTGCTTCCCTCCGTGGTAGACGCTAAGCTCCCATCCACAGGCTGCCGTGTGGGCTCCTCCTCGGGCACAGCGTGGACAGCTCAGCGGCGCTGCCGGCCGTGGACTCGCTCGCCTGGGGCATGTGACCCGTGGCGTCCCCCACCTGCCCAAGGAGGACCGGGGCCTGAGCCGCCCACAGCCGGGCGGCAGGAACCTGCGGGATGGAGTGGGACCCAGTGCAGCCTGGCGCCCGGAGGGGGCTTTGCTGACATGCGCTGGACTAGGCCACTCTCGCCGTTGCTCTGCCCTGGGGAAAGGCAGTTTCCAGAAAGCTCCATGCCCGGAAATCACCTGCAGAGCCCGGGTGTCGGGGTGGCAGGGTGCTGCCGACATTGGGGCCCACGGGTCCTCCCCTCTCAGGACCGGGCCCGGGGTTCCCTGCTTGTGCGACTCCCCCCCGGGCCACCTCCTGTCCCTCAAATGCTTGGCCTCCAAGCTGGTGAGAAAATGCAGGTTCGAGCTGGAGGAGAGGCGGGAGCCGGAAGGAGGTTTCTGAGCAGGGGGAGGCCCGTGATGACCCGCCGCAGGGAAGGTGCGGGCCCCTCCGCTGCCGGGGCTAGTCGTCTGACATCCCCGACCGAGCCGGGTCGTTGACCCCGTGGGCCCTGAGCTCCCGTGGGAGGCGCGTGTGGTTTACTGTTCCCGCCGCAGCCTGTGCGGTGTTCGTTGCTCCCTTGTTTCCAGCCCCGTGTGCCCCGCCGAGCGAGCCGGACAGACGGTGGGGTGTGGACATAAAGCCCCGGCCCCGAGCGGCCCTCATGGTGTGGCTGGGGGTGCACGGGGCCCGTGGGGGATGGAGTAGGAGGGCGTCAGCAGAATTGGCACACGAGAGGGGCCGAGGCAGGGACGGAGTGAGCCCACGCGGGGGAGGCCCCCACGGGCCAGGACACGTGGGCGGGGCTGTGAGCGGTCGGCGTTCACCCCGGGGGCGGCACAGGGGAGGTCCTGGGGGCAGATGTGCAGGACGGCCGGCAAGGCCCAGCGTGTCCGGGGGACTCGCCCACGTGGCAGGGGCTGCTTTCCGAGGTGGCACCCCCCCCCGAGGGCACAGTTGTCCACTCGTGTCCACTCGTCACCCCCACACGTCTGCGGCTGTCAGAGCATCGGACTCTTTCCCTCCGGGGTATCTCACGGTAGAGATTCATGGCACGGGTTGTGAGGAGCCCAGCGCAGTCGTGACTGCTGGACACAGGACGTGGAGGTGCTGGACGTCCTCGGACCCACGCAGTGCATGGCGGCCACCCGAAGCGAAGACCGAGGGCAGGTGCGCCAGGCAGCAGCTTGGGAACCTTCCCGCAGAAGTGGGTGCGCACACGTTCCTGCTGCCGACGAGGGCTCTGGCCGGGGGTGCTGGGCCCTAGAGCCGGAGAGAGGGTGGCCCCCACGACGGTCCTGGGCAGCACCGCTGGGCCAGCTCATGGGCTGACTGGGGCTGTGGGTCCGGGTGAAGCAGGTGCAGTGGGGCTGTGGTGTTCGGAGCGAGTCGAAGGGCCCTGGGGAGTGGAGAGTGAGGGCTCTCCCCCCTGGAACCCACTGGGCACCCGTCCCGCGTCTTGGTTCCCCGGAAGCACAGGAGGGGAGACAGGGCCCCCGGGGCTACGAGGCGGGTTGGGGAGCTCCTGGGAGCACAGCTCACACTCCCGGCATGATTTACGGGATGTTCTGGGCGTGCGACAGGTGCAGTGATGAATGGGATGTGTGTGTGCGCGTTCGGTCCTAATGGAGAGGCGTCCCGTCCTTCCCAGAGAAAATGAGCACATTCGCCTGTCCGCCCCCTGACCCGCCCCACCGCTAATGACCCTCCCCCAAGGTCAGGCCGGGCAGAGGGGCGTGGCCCGCTTCCAGCGACCTCTTCCCATCCCCCCACCGGACCCAGGGTAGGCAGGATGCAAGTCATGGTTTCCAGGAGTTTCACGCCACTGGAGGGGACGTGGGACCCCGAGGGTGCCCCGAGGGCAGGAGGCTCCCGGGCATCGTTTCCAGGCTGTGCCGAGAGATCTGGAGACCCTGGAGACCGAAGCACGGATGTGGGATTCATGCGTCGCCTGCCTGGGCTCGTCGGAACGTCACGGGAGCGGCTGCCGGCCAGTAACGCGTCTCACGTGTAGTGGTCACCTCATCGCCCTCACCTGGGGACTCTGGCACCGAAGCCGACGCGCTACGGCTGATCACTTGTTAGGAAAACAGGACGCAAGACAATAGGAGCAGCGTCCACCGTCCAGAAATACTCGGAACGGCTACGAGTGGACGCCCCAACGCGTGCAGAGGAATGAAGCACGTGCAGGTCTTCGGGGGCGATCTCTTCATCAGGAGGCACCAGAGACGAGTGTGGAAGGTTTGATCAGCATCTGCCTGGATTGTCCCCAGAAGCCACACACACGTCAGCTGTCGCCGTGGCCCCCTTGACCACAGGAGGGTGAAGGGGTCGTGCCAGCTGACGGGGCTGAGACAGGTGCACACATGCATGTGCACACATCCCACACCCACTGACCCCGTTATCCAGGGACAATCCAGAACAATTCTGTCCTTGGATCTCCCCTACGAGATTCCGGGTCGGGTTTTCTTCTGCCTCCTGCCGGCCCCGCAGTGAGAACAGCCTTGTTGGAGAACAGCACACATCATCACCACACGGGTGAGGTCATCAGGAACACCCTCTAACAACACAATTTACACCCAAGACACGTCACCCAGACGCGAGCTATAATCTTTCTGCCGCTCCCTGGTGCTCATGGACCTGAGGTCAGTGCCTGGCGGACACTCCCCCACGAGAAAACCGTTTCTTCTTCTTGAGCATTCTTCAAATATTTGAAGAGCTTTTTCAAGTGTCTTCTTAATCAAGTGTCTTCTCCCTGAGCAGGGCAGATGCGGCCCCATCAATACTTTCCTCGGAGCCACAGACCCAGGTGCTCCAACTTGCTCAGAGCTTAGCAAACGCTCCTGCGTGTGCTGGGGAAGCGCCGGCGAGCGAACAGCGACAGCCTTGCCCCGTGGGCGCCCTGCCCTGCGGGGAGTGCAGGCTGCTGGTGCTCCCCGCGCCGCCGTGCACCTGCCGTGGTGCGTGCGTGGACGGCTGTGCTGTGGTCCCAGTAGAATGTGTCACTTCCCCACCCTGACTTTTAAATGTTTGTTGGCAGCTCACACTTAACCAGAGTCTTTCTGCTCCTCACTGGGCATCATATGCTTGTGTTTAAAGCAGACCTGTTAGATTCTGTTTTTCGTATTTTTAAAGGTTCCTTGTTGATATAAATGAACTCATGCACAAGGATATACTCTTCAAGCTCTTGTGCGTTCTTCTCCAGCTTGGGATCAGAGAAGCATGAGTAGAGCTAAGCGAGAGTAGACTCCGTCCAACGCTACTCCCTCATTTCATAAGGAGCGATTGGACGCGCGAGGCACGAAAGCATTTTATTAATCCATCCATTTGCTCATTGCAATGATTTTATTTTTGTTCCGGACAACTTCTATCCTGTTAATTCTTTTATTGAATAGCATACTTTTAATGACCAGTCGTGTTCTCTGACTCCTGATTCTTTGTCTCTGCTCAGCCTCCTCGTAGATCCATTAATTCCTTGTTTTATTCAACAGAATATTTTAACATTTTATTATAAAAGAAAATAAATAAAAGATTTCAAAGACTAGAAAGAATCAAATTATAAACACCAGTGTATACACCACCCTTATTAAAAAAATTGTGCTGATATTTCTTCAAAGATTTATCTCAAATATTTTAAAGCACATTCAGGATATCATGTCATTTCAAAAAAACAGTTCATTAGGCATCTTTACTTAAAAGGATACACGCACATATAAACGATATCTATCCATCGATCGATCCATCCGTCCATCCACCATCCACCATCCATCCGTCCGTCCGTCCATCCGTCCGTCCGTCCACCCCTCCTTCCGTCCGTCCGTCCATTCAGCCTTAATCCGTCACACGCCCATCCACGTGTCACAAACAGCCACGATACTATTATCACACCCAACAAGGTCATAGTAATCCTTTGATGTTCTGTAATTTCTAATCCAAATTTCCCTATAGTCTCCAAGGGGTCTTTTCAGAGTTGCTTTCTTCCCTGAGTTTAGTGGCCAAACACTTACAGGTATTCACTTTCCAAAATGGTCATCTTCCTTATGTATCACTGGTTTGTTGGAGGAACCGGTTTCCTATGGTTTGTCCCTGTCTCTGGGTTTCACGTAAACTGCTGGATGGAGGCTTGACTTGGTTGTGGTTCGATGTTTCAGCATGACGTCCCCACAAACATGCCACTTGTGCCTTGTGCTGGGAGGTGCTTATGTCCTCCAGCCTTAAACCCGGGGGTCAGCCTGATGTGCCCCTCCGATCATTTGATCTATGGGAAAACAGCCGTTCATGCTTTTGGAATAGATCCATTATGCCTTTAAGAGTTGCAAAATGGTGATTTTCTAATTTAACTCTCCTCTGGAGCAGTGGTTGGGATTTTTCTACAAAGAATAACTTCCTCTCACTAGTTTTAAGCTAGCGATGAGGAAGATAAGCATTTGAACCCTTCTCTTCGTTTCCAAGGTGAAGAAATAAACAACAGACGGTTCTGGCAGCACCCGGTTTGACCAACAAGGACACCCTTTGTGAGCATTGTTGTGTCCAAACGAGTTTTATGTTTGATGGACGTCAGTCACTGCAGACGTCACCCCTCACCCGGGGTGGTCACCAGGACAGTCGTCACCCCTCACCCGGGGTGGTCACCGGGACAGTCGTCACCCCTCACCCGGGGTGGTCACCGGGACAGTCGTCACCCCTCACCCGGGGTGGTCACCGGGGCAGACGTCACCCCTCACCCGGGGTGGTCACCGGGGCAGACGTCACCCCTCACCCGGGGTGGTCACCGGGACAGTCGTCACCCCTCACCCGGGGTGGTCACCGGGGCAGACGTCACCCCTCACCCGGGGTGGTCACCGGGACAGTCGTCACCCCCTCCTGATCCTCTCATTGTTGCCGTCAGGCCAGTGAGGACTTTTTCCCAGTGGATATCTTTAGGTAGGGGTTTAAAGGTTCATCAAATTTAGGAAAAAAGCCCAATTTCTTCAAATATTCTTCCATATCTCTCTTTTTGGGGACTCCAGTTCTGAGTGTGTGAGACAGGTGGTACCACGAGGAATGCACATCACCTAACTCTTTCGCCATCTCTTTCTTCCGGATGATTGCCGTATTCCCGAGTTCCACTTCATTTCTTTCCGCGTGATCTGCGCGTAATCCATCCCGGTGTCAGTCACGGTGACACCGTGTTTGTTTTCTTAGCAGTGGCTGCGTTTGTCTCTTCTTTGTAGTTTCTGTTTCTTTATTCGTTATGACCACAGGTTTTATTAAATCCTTAAACACATTTATTATTTTATTTTTTAAATGATTTTTTAAAAATTCATTTATTAGAGAGACAGTGAAAGAGAGAGCGTATGAGCAGGGGGAGGGGCAGAAGGAGAAGCAGGCTCCCCGCAGAGCAGAGAGCCCGATGCGGGGCTCGATCCCAGGACCCTGAGATCATGACCTGAGCCGAAGGTGGAGGCTTCAGCCACTGAGCCCCCCAGGCGCCCCTTAAGCACATTTATAATAACCATGTCAGAGTCCTTGTCTGCAAGTTACAATGGCTCTGACATTTCTGTGTCCTTTTCTGTTGACTACATCTTTTTGAAGTTGTCGGTGACATTTTTCTGCATTTTCAGTAATTTCTGATTAGATGCCTGGTGCTGTGCGGTTTTTGTCGATGACTGAATTTTCCCCACAATGAATTACAGGACATCTACCCTGTGCAAGACACCGTCCCAGTAACGGGGGACATAGCAGTGAACGAGCCCGTAACATCTCAGGTGTTCAGAACGCTTTTACCGGGCAGGCGGGGGACACGCCGAAGCAGACAGACACGGAGACATGCAAGTTCACACGACTTTTCCCTGGTGAAGCAAAAATGCACTTTCTCTGCCAGGGGAAAAATAAACACCAAAAAGACCCCAAATCTCAACCGTACAAGGCAGACATTTGATAGACTAGCTTCCCACCGGGGGAGCCAAGTTTATTATTAACAGAAGACACCCAGGGGACGCAGGCACCGCTCGAAAGTCCCTCACCTCCGTGCTCAGTTTCTTCTTGATTGCACTTAAAAAAGCTCATAATTTCAAGTTATAGTCCATCTTAGAAAACTCCTAGAAGCAGAAAATCACCCAAACCAACTTCTGGACCTTTCACAAGAGGACCGTGTGCGGGTCAGGCAGGGCCGTTGTGGGGGCCCTGGGCTGGGGCTTCAGGACTGGGCTGCTTTGGTCCCCCGGTCAGCTCTGCCCTCTGCTGTGAGGAGCAGCGGCACCACACCCCAGAGTGGACGCCCGCAGGCCGTTGTCCCAGGGCGCAGACCAGAGCCAGTCACACCCCCCGCCACCACCGCCGCAAAGCCAGTGCCCAAAGCCGCTCCGTGTCCACGCTGGGAACTGTGTCCTGAGCCTGTGCCAGGCGGTCCCCGTGCTCATGCATTGTGGGCAAACCTGACTCTGGGGAAAATCCAGAGATCTCAACATTTCAGTTTTTATAGGCAGAAAACAAAATTAAGTGAATTAACCGTTCACTCAAGAAGCTAGGAATTGATTAATACAGTGAAAGTAAAGAGAGTAGCACACACAGGTCAATCAGGTGAGCATAGAAAACTGCAGATTAGAAGAGATGTATTAAGTAGGTTCTGTAAGTAAATTAAGTAACTGTTTCTTTTAAAACACTAATAAAATAGAGAAGGGACGACCAGCTTCGTCGGAAGTGACAGTGAGACCGCACACATTTTGCAGATGTGGAAAGAATTTTCAGCTACACAGACCATGTGTTCAGGGAGGGTCTGTGGGATTAACGGAACACGTTTCGGCGCAGAGCTCTCCATAACCTCGGGAAGCACCACGCTCTGATACGGACCCAAAGAGAAATGTCTACGCCGCTTTGGTGAGACAGCCTGGCAGGAGATAAGCTCACAAAAGTCAATAGGTTTCCTTACACTAGAAATAAATTACCAGGAAATGGAAATGAGGGAAATATTTTGTTCCCAACGGGGCAAAACCAGGAAGACACATAGAGAAGATCTCAGAAACGAACTACGAGGTCCACGGAGGGCAAATCGTCTGGGGACGCCAAGCACCCTAATGCACCCACCCGTCCATTGTAACAGAGACTTGAATGTGCTTCGGTTAGATCGCCAGGAATCTCATTTAACGATCTTCAAGTCCACACGGCAGAACCAGCTCCGGAACGGTCGAGAAGACGGAGTCCTTGCCTGACCCGGGTGCGGGGAGCCTTGCTTCTCCGCGGGAGGCTGTGCGGCGTGGGCTCGGGTTGGGACGGGTGGCCCGGAGGGCACGGGGGCTCGGAACCTTGTCTGTGGGGTTTGGCCAGTGGGACGGGGACAAGACAGTACATCTCCTGAGCGCGGCTGGCGCACGACGTCCCCCCGCATGAAGCTTATGTGGCTGTGATGGCGGTGACGCATCCAGAAGCCAGCCTCGGGGGTTTCGTGTAAAAGCGACAAATGACCCTTAATGAGGAATTTAGAAGCCACGAAAGGAATGCATTTTTGTTCAGATAGCAATGAAAATCTCTTGAGAGTTTAAATAATACGAGAATAACATATAGCTGAAGTGTTTTTATGCAAATGACCGATGTAGCGTGACTGTTTGTGCCCTCCGAGCGGCACACCGTAGTGTCAGAACGCTGCCAGAGGACAGAACCGACAAACCAGCAAATGTCCGAAAAAGATGTTCAAACACACCATTATTCAGAGAAATGCAAATAAAAGAATTTTTTTTTCTACGCCCAGACTGAAGAAAATCAAGGGGACGGCAGCGTGTCTGCGGGCCGGAAAATCTCTCTCTTTTGCATTATTTGCGCAAATGTGTTCCAGTGTCTCGGAAAGCAAATCTGGAAAACTCTCCCTGGGCACTTTGAGGCTGATGCTCTGCTGCCGGTCCGGTCCGTCCCCGTGTGAGGCTGGCGGGTGCCGAGCGCCCTGAGAGATGGCAATCGCGGGCTTGGGAACCGTCAGAGAAAGAAAATGCAATTGAGAATTATTTTTGACGTAGAAGGCGGTTTCTTCAAGCGTTTTGTGTGCGTGTGTGTGCGCGCGTGTGCATGTGTGTGTGCGTGTGTGCGTGTGTGTGCGTGTGTGCGTGTGTGTGCGTGTGGTGGCAAAACAGGCAGCCACGCAGATGTGTCCGTGGACGCCATCCGTGGAGAAGGCGGCGGCCGGCGTCTCGGGGACCTCGGCGGAGCTCCCTGGGGGCTTGACGTCCAGGCTCAGCGGGCGGGTCCGGAAGCTGCCTCTCCCCGCACATGTCCTGCTCGTCCTCCACGAGCGCTGTGACCTCTGGCCCCGGGTCGGGCTTGCTGCCGGGAGCCGCTGCGTCACGACGCTGGTGTGGCCGGTGGCCGTGGTCTTTCCTCCTCCTGTATCAGCGGGCCGCCTTCTCCGGATCTCCGTTTGCCTCCTGGCCCGTGTCCTTGTGAAGACGGCCTTCCCTGGTGGCTTTCCTGCTGGCTCCCGTCCTCTGTGGGCCTCACAGGACGACAGCCCCACGCTGGGGACAGCTCACGAAGGGGCTTCGGTCTGTCAGCACTTTGTTGGCTAAGTTGAACAAGGTTCATGACGGAATCCGGATTTCTGGTTTCTCTTGGGGTGGGGGGCGGACGCGTCAGGTGTGGGGCTGATGTGCAGAGCCGGCTGTTCCGTGGGGTGAGAGACGGTCGTGTCTCAGTCCTCGCCCAGAGCACCCCCCGGAGGGCTGCCCTTGGCACACCCCTTCCTCCCTGCCCCCGACGATGGGGGGCTTGTGTCCGAGAGTGGCCCCACTTTCCCTGCGGTTCCCACAAGTCCCCGTCCCCAGCCTGGATCAGAGCCTCTGTGAGCCCCGAGCTCGTATCACTCTGGGGTCCTGGGCATGTCCCTGTGAACTGCCGCTTGCCTCCCGGTTCTGCCGGCCGCCTCTGCCTGCCTGTGTGTCACCACCGCCCCCCCTGAGGGGTCTTGGTGGACACGGGGTCTGTCTTGTCCAGGACGCTCGGGGCAGCTCTGCTGGTCCAGGTGCCCCGTGGGTTTTGGCACAGCCACCCCGTCCCCGGCCTGCTCTCTGGACCGCGGCTGCCTCATTCTTCCTGCATCTGGCGATGCCTTCACGCCTCCCCCAGTCTCCCTGAGGGTCCTGACGCCCCGGGATGGCGTCCAGCCTTCCTGTCGGGCTTCCAGGGCCCTCTGACCTCACCCGTGTCTCCTTCCCACGCACTCCCCGGCCGGCCACGGGTGGTCTCTTCTGTTCCTCGGAGGCGGGGCGCGCACGGGCTCTCCGTCAGGCCCTGGTCAGTCCCAGGCCCCCACCGCACGTCTGTTTTCTACTGAGACTCTGAATCCCTTGGAGCTCTGCTCACGTGCGGGTCCCGATTCGGCCGACAAGCGCCGCCTGAAGCCTTAGTGAGACGCCGGTCAGCGAAGTCCGTCCTCACGCGGGGACTCTGAGCGCCGAGCTTTGCAGGTGCTGCCAGGAGACGGTCCCCCAGACCCTGCTGCTGGGAGTGACCGGGTAATTCAGAAATTGTTGTCAAAACCCCCAAAATCAATAGGTTTGGATCTGAAACTTCTACTTGCTTGAACACATTTTTTATCAATACGTTAAGTGAAGGTTTTTGAAGAAACATGTGCATTGCATCTTTATTTGTAACAGAAAATGGTGAAAAGCCCATAATCGGGCAGCAGAAGTGGGTCCACATGGCGTGGGGTGTGTGGAAGACGGAGGCACGTGTGCGTGGGCGTGCGGGGTCCAGCGATGGGGCAGCGGCGGGGGAGACCGGCCGGGGGCTGGCGACCCAGGCCCAGCTGCCGGACGCGCCCTCTCTCCGCCGCGAGCCCTTCCCCGCTTTGACGGGCTGGGCCCGGGGCTCTGACCACCACGTTTCTTCCGTGAATGTGTGTGTGGGGGGCGCGGGGGTCTGCGAGGTGGGAGGGAGGGAGAAAGGCTGCCCCCACCGAAGTGGCAGCTCATGCGACCGACCGGCGCCGCGAGGGCCCCTAAACCAGCCTCGCCGCCCCTCGGAGGGCTACACCCCGCGGCGTCTGGACCTGATGGCGGCCCGGCGGGCTTCGTCCTCTTTCTCTGCCCCCAGGACTGGTGTTCCCGCTCCTCTCTCTTCAGGCCATTCCCCAGGGCCCGCCGTGGCGCCCGCCTTGGGGTCCAGAGAGAGCGTTCCTGGCTCTCCCATCAGGCCGTGAAGACTGAGCGGGACCCTCTACCCATTTTCACGTTGTCCCCCAAACAGTGTCAGGTCAAGCTTTGGATTCTATACGCTACGGACTCTGCCTGCCCACGTCTCAGGTGCCGGCCTTCCTGTGGGACCCCAGTTGCAAGAAGTCGCAGGGTGGATAGGTCACAGCTCCTCCTGGGGTGTGTCGAGGGCTGGCCGGGCGGAGGCCTCTCTGCTCCGGGACAGGAGGCTCGGGGATGCCACCCGGGCCCGTGTCTCAGAGACCCCAGGAAGGACGAAACAAGCCGAGGATGGGAGACGGACCACCTGAGTGCAGGACGGCGGGTCCCGCCGGTGTCGAGTGCGGGCTTCTGGCCCCCCGAAGGGGAGCTTCTCTTGGCGTACTTTGGGGGGGCCACTGACGCTTCCCCTCTTGTGACGATGGTACCAAGGGGTCTGTAACGCACAAAGACGTCATCCTGGGTGTCAAATTCCCGAGTAAAAATGGGAGTTTCGTTCTATGCGGCAAGTTTCCATATACGGCAGGGACATCACCTCTCACACGGCTTCCGAGGACCGTGTCCGCGCGCGGGGGGCCGATGCCGCTTACGGGGGGTTCGTCCGCTCCCCAGGGGGCTGGCGCAGGCTCCCGGGACGGCACCTGTGCAAACTGCATGTAAAGCACAAAGAAGGGCAAGACGGGAGCCGTGTGTGCTGCCCTGGGAGTCGGCGTTTCATGCATATTCATGACATTCTGCATTTGAAAAAATATCCACACTCGTCCCCGGGTTTCCGCCTGAGAATATATTGCCTGTGTCAGAACCAATGCTCTGAGTCAGCGCCGTCGGCCTGGCACACGGTCGCTCGTTACCCTGTTGTACAATACGCGAGGAATGATTTTATTCATAGATTCAGCTAAAGATGGAATTGGAAATAATTTATCTGGTATTGATGTGTGAATTGTGTTTATTTAAAAAGTTGCTGCAGAGCGGGCTTGGGCATGTGCAGCAGATGCGACCCAGGAAGCCTCTCCTTCTGCTTCGAGGCCCAGAGTCTTTGTCTTTTTTAATACCCACGTGCTGCTTTTCATTCCAGTATTTCCAGACGCTTCTCTTTGTTTGGAATGTGCGGCCTCCCTGCCCGTGTGTTCAGCCCGCTGTCCCCCTCATCACGCCCATGACCTGCACGTCCCATGAGAAAGCAGGGGCGCGTCGGCTGGGGAGACAGAAGGGACGAAACCCCGGGGGGGCCGGTTCATCGGGATTCTCATCCGGTCTGGGTGCTGCGTCCACGTGCTACGTGCTGCCCCGAAAACTGGCGTTTGAGTCACTGTGTGAGGACTCAGCCCCAGCCTCGGGTCGGATAACTGGACGGGAAGGAGAGAGTCTTTCCTCGGGGAGAAGTTTCTGCGGGGCCAACTGGCCGGTTACAGACGCTCTGGAGGTAACAAGCCACCATGGTTAGAGGTGTTCCAGAAGACGCGCTAAGCCAGCAGCACAATTTTCGGGTGTGGGGGAAGTGTCTGAACAGCTGCTTCTCAAAAGAAGGTACGCCGTGTCAGATGAGCACATGGAAGATAGAAACTCAGGCCACCGGGCATTAGGAGAATGCAGGGTGAGACCCCAAAGGGACGTCACTATGTACCCGTCAGCCCGGTGGGAGCACCGAGCGGCCGACATCAGTTGGGATGTGGAGTGATGGGCATTGTCACCTGCTGCTGGAGGGGTGCTGGGGGACAGCCGGGCAGCGGCTCTGGAGGTCACCATACGGCTTTCGTGTAAACAGTCACCCAGCTCTTGGGCATCGACCCAAACAAATGGGACACGGATGTCTATGCAAAACCCACATGCGGTGCTCCCAGCAGCCATGGCCACTCCTGGAGGCACCCAGACGTCCAACGGAGCTGTGGTCCTTCCATGCAGCAGACACTCGTCCCCAGTACAGGGACGAGCCACAGTCACTTGGCCGCAGGGTGGACCTAAACCCATTTTTCTGAGTGACAGAGCCAGACCCACGAGAGCCCGTATATGTGGTCCCGTTTATACAGCATTCTGGAAAAGGCAGAACCCTAGGACCGGAAAACACGTCGGTGGTTTGGGATGGGGGTGGGATTGGGGGACAGAGAAGCTAACTCTGGGGGCGACGGAGGTGGCCTGTATGAATCTGGGCATGCGAGTCCGCGCGTCCGGCAGGACCCTGGGCTTTGCTTTGAGAAATTTGCAATCATCAGCGAGAAGGGGAGGGGCCCGAGGACGGGCCGGACCTACGGCATCGCACGCATGTGGCGGGGAGAGAAGGAGGTGCTGAAAGTCACTCGGGGAAGGTGTTTTGATTCGACACAAGAAAGGTAAAGGCAAAAGGAACGGCGTCGGCGCCCATCGGGTTGGTGACTTTGTTTCTGCAGACCTGCGGGTTGGTGACTTTGCTTCTGCAGACCTGCGACTTTGTTACTGTGTTGTGGCATACGGGGGTCGAACAAATGAGTAAATAAATGGTGGATGGCGAGACCGGGTTCCTCACTGAGAAGCAGTCACGTCAAGCGAGAGAGAAGACTAGAATACACTCGAGCCGGAGGCTACTCAGACTCCAGCAACACACCCACGGGCTCCCATGCGTGCGAAAGGCGGCTCTGTCCGCAGCAACGACTCATAAGCCGTGATGCGCCGACAGCCGTGTGCACACCTGGGGCCCCGGTGGGGGGAACAGGGCTTCCTGGGAGGAAACACCGGGAGGGCCTGGGGTGTCTCCGAGAGCCTCAAGTCCGGGAGCTTCTCCAAAGAGGCAGAAGAGGAGGAAACCCTCTCCCGTGAGTGCGGGTCGGACCTGAGGACTCATCTCTGCGAATGGGGCGGGAGCGAGAGGACCCGGCCGACGCCCCCACTCCCTGGCCACATGTCACACGCCCCCCCCGGCCACGTGTCAAGGCTGTGGCTACCCATGCGGTGTCTCACACACGCCCCAGCATGGTGAGATCAAAGGTCACTTCCCCTCCGCGCTCTTCACCCCAACACAGGTGTGTTCGTGAATCTCGGGGAAACACGCGGGAAGGAACATTCTCAAAGTGCAGGACTCCCAGTGGGGTCCAGGTCATGACGAAACGAAAGCCTGAGGCAGGCCAAGCTCGGAGGAGGCTGCAGAGTCTCGGCATCGAGGGCGACGGTCCCCGGAGCGGGGCAGGACGTGGAGGGAAGCTGGGGTCTGCGCAGGGCCCTTTGTTTCGCTCCCAGACGCGTGTGCGTGTGGTGGATGGTGTCCAGCCCACAGACCGGCATCCGTGCCACCACCGTGCACAGTTTCTGGACTGGGATCCGCGTTCATGTCTCAGTTTCAGGGTTTGCGCCCTTTTTTTTTTTTTTTTTAAAGAGTTTATTTATTTATTTGACAGAGAGAGACCACAGTAGGGGAGAGGAAGGGAAGCAGGCTCCCCGCGGAGCAGAGAGCCCGATGCGGGACTCGATCCCAGGACCCCGAGATCACGACCCGAGTCGAAGGCAGCAGCCTAACCCACTGAGCCACCCAGGCGCCGGGTTTGCGCCCTTTAATCCTGCTGCGGATTTTAACAAACGCGCCCACGCCCACGTTGGTGTCAGGGGAGCCGGGTGTGAGGCACGTGGGAACCCTCTTTACCGTCTCCGGGTCTCTTCTGTGAGTCTCGAGTTACTGCAGGGGACCACGTGACAGAGCAATAATTCCAAAGCTCTATAGCAAGGATCTGCGTTTGGGGCATTAATGACAGAAATGGAGAGCCACATGGAAAAGTGTAGCCAGTGACCCAGAAGGAGATCCTCTGGGGGACTGTGAGCGAGCTTCTCCCAGGCCCGAGTCACTGCTGAGGCAGGTCACTGCAGGACCAGCTCCCCCTTTCTCTTCTGAGCGTGTTTGATGTCCTGGCAGGACTGACGTCCACTGCGGTGAGACCCATCTGGGCTCACTGGAGCCTCACCGTAATGATAAAGGGACAGTGTTCGAAAGCGTACTGTCCTTGGAACATCAATGTGCAGGCTGCAAAGCCGTCCAAACAACGAGGTCCACATTTTGGGTTCCCTTTCCCCGTGGCAGGTCTGGCCGTGTCTGGGATGCAGCGAAGTCTCTGTCACAGATGGACGCTGGTGGACCTCTTGTGGCCGCTGCCAGATGTTCCCGGACCGCCCCAGCCAAGAGGACCCGTGACCCCCTGAGCACAAGGCTGCCTTGTTCTTTCGAAGAGCCCTCATCCCGTGTCTTCATTTTCGTGCAGAAAATAACCTCTGGGAATGAGTCTGTACCAAGCTGGGGCCTCCCTTGTGGGTCAGGGTGTGTAGCTGTGACGTCTTCGTCCCTGAGGCCCTGTGGGAGGCCCGGAAGATGCGGGCAGGAGCCATGCGGGAGCGCAGGGTGGGCGCCCACACGGCGGTCCACTGGCCTGGGGTTTCCTCTGCTGCAGGTCTTTGAAAACCGCGGGACAGCTGCTTGATGCCACAGGAAGGACCGAGTCAGCCCGAAGCCGGGGGGCTGGCCACGGTGACCCTCGGTGGGGGCGCCGGCTTCGTGAGCCCAGCGCCTTCCCAGAGCCCACGAGCCCCATCCTTTGCTGGCTGCGTCTACTAAACGGTGTGAGATTCTGCACCATAATCCCTGAACCTGTAACGCTGATGTTCTGGTGTAAAAGGAATATTCTCTCCCTCGAGAGAAAACACCATCAAACGCCATCTGTGCGGCCTGTAATCTCAGCCATAAATCCTGGTTGTATTTATCAGGACTTGTTTTTCAAGATGCTAATTTTAGTCTTGAATTCAACCGCACACTAATTTCCTTGCTTCTTTCTCGCCGAGAAACCTGATAAAACAGCTCCTCATAGAAAGGCTCTGGCAACTTCCCAAACCCCCCGAGCCTCATCTACTCAGAGACGTTGCTTCTCCGCTCCCCGCTCGTTCGTGCGGTGCGGCTGGAATTCGGGGGGTCGAGGCGAGCGCCGGACGGTCCTTGTGGAGCTGCACAGGGGCGAGCCAGGTGGGGGGGCACGGGGCAGGGGCCGGTCCCGCTCCCCGCTGGGGTCCCCATCCCGGAGCCGCCAGGGGCAGGAGCAGGTTCCCCACACCCGGCGTGCTGCCAGGGTCCCTGGGCTCCACCTCACACCGTGGGAAACATTTGGAAATTTTCCTTCATTTTTCTGAAACAGCCGAAGAGATGCTTGAGATTGGCTGAGAGTCTGACTGTAGCTCTGCTGGGTAACCCGGAGCCGCCCGTCGACAGGGTGGAAGCGGCGTGATGAGCTTCTTAAAACAAGGCACTAAGCTGTGCAATCTGCATCTACCAGCGCGTTGTACGGAGAGGAACCCAAGGGTGCGTCTTCCCTTCTGTTTGCACAGATGACGAGCCCCGGGGGAGCCCCGCGGTCGGGAGGTGGGTGTCGGGTGCCTGCGGGGGCCTTCCTCCCGGCCTCTCCCGGCACAGCCTGTCCTCGGCGGAAGGGACAGCGCGGCAAGACAGGCCCGCGGGCTCTCGGAGAACCCTCGGAGCTCGGACCCCGGACTGCCGGGCTGGGGACTGTCTCAGATGCCAGACTGTGTTGACGTGTGTTTGTGGGGGGAGCAAACACGCTTCACCGCGGGGCGAGCGCGGGACCCAGCGACGCCACGGGCGGCATGATCGCGGCAAGCCCGCTCGGCAAGATGCTCGCCGGAACCATTTTCCTAACCGGGCTTGGGGGTCGCAGCCGGCCAAGGTGACCCGAGATGCAGAGCCCACCGTGCGCCTCCAGCCCCAGGGTCCCTTGGCGCCCCTGCGAGCCCAGCAGGACCCAGTGCCAGGGCTTATCAAGCAAATCAGTGAATGGTGCTTGTGTGTTTTCTCGTCTTAGAGGAAAGGCATTTTTTACTAAATCAGACGGAAGTCACCAGAAACAGGCTTTCTTGCTCAGTAAATGTGTGTTGTCTGTCTGTCTGTCTGTCTGGAGCAGAACTTGGAGACCCGATGCAGGCAGGCGCTGGCAAGGCTGGGGGACCAGAGAGAGAGAGAATTTGCGGGCTTTTAGCTTAGGTTCGGGGATGCTGAAGGGGATATGGGAAGGACGGACCCTCGGGCAGGTGCTGCACGCGGAACGTCAGGACCGTGCCGGGCGAGGTCTGGGTTCCGGGTGTCGGGGCAGGTGACTTTGGGGATGAGGGAGAGGGGGCAACCGAAACGACCAGGTGTGTTCAGCCCACGGCCCGTGGCCCCAGGTCGCCAGGCCCAGAGGAGGCGAGTTCATCATTTAATAAGAAAGCGCGTCCCCGACGAGATGTCCCTCCAGTCCCGTGGACGAGCCGTGTCACGGCCTTGCCTCCCGGGCAATGTCAGGACGGAGGGGCACGCACGGGCCCTCAGGGGCCGCCTCTCCCTGCAGGCTGCTCCATCGGGGCTCCAGGTCCCGCCCCAGAAGTGCGAATTCCACACCTGCAGGCATCCCCTGCCCCCTCGGCCCCAAATGCCCTGGCCTCTGTCTGAGACGGACGCGTGGGTGCGCTTTTGCTCAGGACAGGAGAACGTTCCAAGCTTTCATTCCGGCAGCCGGCTGGGGGCCCACTTCTGCCGCTGGGTGTTTCGTGTTCGTGGGGGACCATCTACCTGTGGGGAGGGAGGCCCGGCGAAGGAGCCAGAGTCCCTGCAGCCTCGGCACGGAGGTCCCGACCCTGGGGCAGGACGCGTGGACTCCCCGGACACGCACACACCAGGAGCCTTTACCGTGATATGGTGACTGTGTGTGACCTTTGGGGCCTTTTCCTTGGAATCGTGCCGCTGTCTCCTGTGTGCAGCCGTGCACACCTTCCCACCGTGGTCTGCAGATGACGCCTTGAACCCTCCTGCGTCAGGTTCCCCTGTGGTTCCCTTTGCAGGATTTGACCTGCCTGGAGTCGTGATTTTGCACACAAAGTGGTACGCAACTCCGACCTCACACATTCCCAGGGCTGCCCGCTGCCCCCGTGGTCACCAGGCGGCACCCCCACCCCCGTGCTTGTCTTCTGGACCGTAGTCCTGCACGTTCGGGTCGGGGAGGTTCCGCGGTGCCCAACTCCCGCCTGCTGCAGGGGTGGCCGGGACACAGCTGCTTGGGGCTGCACGTGTTCCAGCCCTGTGCGGGGCAGCTCTGCCCGACCCCAGTCCCTGGGTGGCACGTTCCTTTCCCCAGATGAACTGTAGGATGTTTTACAAACAACCTGCTGTTAGTATTTCGGTCGAGTCTGTGGTGAGTGCACGGGAGCGTGTGGACAGGGGCCGTGAGCGCGGGGACTCTGGCCTGTCCGGCTCCCGGTGGCGTCCCTAGCACATAAGCCAGGGGCCCGGCAGGCCTGCATCTTCCTATTCAAGACAGAGGCAAACCCCATTTTTTTTTTTAAGATTTTATTTATTTATTTGACAGACAGAGAACACAAGTAGGCAGAGAGACAGGCAGAGAGAGAGGAGGAAGCAGGCCTCCCACCAAGCAGAGAGCCCGATGCAGGACTTGATCCCAGGACCCTGAGACCATGACCCGAGCTGAAGGCAGCAGCCTAACCCACCGAGCCACCCAGGTGCCACAAACCCCATTTTTAAATGCATCTTTCTTGATGGCCTCCGGCCAAGGCTTCCTATTTTTCAGCCACATGCAACATGTTCCTTTTTGGTGCTACCGCGAGGGTGCCCCTCCCCCTCCTGGCGGCCCAGTGGTCCCGCTGTCCCCGGGCTGGCTCTGCCGGTGTCCGCGCCACTCCGGCCTCCACCCCTCCCTTACTGCAAGGCTCTGGCCCGGGGTGACCTCCCTGACGACGCCAGCCCGGACCGCCCGTGTGAACTCCCAAGCACACGTATATGGACACATGCGTACACGGACACACACACGCATGTGCAGACGCGCACACTCACACCCACGCACCACCCCCCCCCCCCACCTCATCCTTCCCGTAGAGCACTCACACTCGGGCTGAAACGCGACTCGCCGTGCCGGCCGCCTGTCCCGGCCGGGGTGAAAGGGCGACTTCACGTCCGGCCCTTGGATTCGGCGTGAGCTGCCTGGGGCACAGCACACGGCGCGAGCTCGGTGCCCACGGAACAAGCGCGTCCCCTCTTGAGCCCCGCCAGTGCTCTCCCGCTGCGCGTGCCGGGGCCTGCGCTCGCTCGGTTGCTCGTTCCGGAAGCACTTACTGGCTGGACGCCCCACACGGGGGCTCCGTGGTGTGCGTGGCCCTCCTCTCACAGGCCGCGTGTTTGTGGGGGGCACGTGGCTCCGTGTTGTGCAGAGCCGAGTCCCCGCTGACAGCTCTGGAGGCCAGTGGAAGCTCACGGGTTCCACACGCTCCGCTGCCACGGATGGGTCTGGCCCGGGTGGCCCTCGCTCCCACTTGTTCTTATCTACTCCTAAAGTGTGTCCTCGAGGTCACAAGAAGGGGGTAGGTTGGAGTCCCTGTCACCAAAACGTATTCAGCGTTGGGTGGTGACGTGCTTCTCCGCCCCCTCGCCGGCCCGGGCTCAGGCAGCTCCGGCCTCGACCCACTGGGTGGGACAGGGTCATGCCGGGCTTGCTGTGGCCACCGTCCACCCACGAGGCCCATTCGGCACTGGAGCCACAGGGAGGAGGTGGACAGGAGAGCTTCCTCTCTCTGCCGTCCAGGGGGACGTGTCACCCCGGCAGGGGTGCCACCCCACGCCTGGCCTGGCAGAGTCTGTTCCGGGTGGAGGATGTTGGGACCCCTTCCCAGAAGGTGGGGCCCCTGTGCTGTCCGGGTTTAGGCCAGTCAGGGCTGTGGGTAGACGGCCGGGTGCAGAGCAGAAAGACACACTCTCTGCCCCGGACACATGGAAAACCTGATCCCGCGATGACCCCTTAACCCCAGATCCCGAGTTCTTCCCGAGGAGCGCCTCTCCCAAACACAGGTGCTGCTGGCGGCACAGGCAGGGGAGTCTGTGCACACGAGGCACAAACCTACTGTGAGCATCTGTGAGGCACCTGCTGAATACCTGGGTCCTGTGTGCGTATCACTAGAGGCTCCCACACCTGCGTGCGCTCGGAGGCCCTTGTCTGCGGGGCACACGGGCTGCCGTGGGCACCCAGCACTGTTGGAGAGTCTGTGGTACTAGTCCCGCCCCTGTGTTTCTCTTTCCCTTGTCCCCACACGAGAGCACGTGAACCGCTGGTGCACACAAACGCACACACGCTCACACACAGACACACGCTCACACACACGCACACACACGTCCCGCAGGCCTGCTCTATCCTGGACACGGGAGGCTGGAGAGCGCCCACTGGGGAGGAGAGTGCGCCGGAGGCTCCGCGGGCAGGGGCGACGTGTCCTGGGCGTCCGGCTGTTTCGCACAAACATGGTCACCTCTCTGCTGCTTCTCACCAGCGGGAGAGCTTTGCCTTCGGTGAGATGGCTGTCACCGCCCGGGAGGGTCTAGAGGGGTCCTGACCTCTTTGACGCCGTCACGGCACGGACAGCAGCGGCCGCGGAGACTCTGCTGTGGGACAGGGCTGGGCGTTCTCTGTCCTCCGCGGTGGGAGACCGGTGAGGATGGGCCCAGCGAACCACACGCGTGGCGGAGGCGGGGCGGGGGCGAAGCAGGAGAACAAGTAAGGAGACAATAACCGAGAAGAGGCGCCCTGGGGGTCCCCGTGGGCTCACTGTCCTCCACCCCGAGGCCTGACGGTGCCCTCTGGGACCCGCACAGACAGGAACACGTCGTCCGGGGGGACGTGAACAGCGTGCTCTCCACCCAGCCCAGCAAAACCAAACGCGCCACCCGCCCGCCACCATCTGTCTGTCCATCCACCGCGCCCACCATCGGCTCTGCAGACGTGGGTTCTGGGTCAGGCAGCCCGGGGCTCCGGGAAGCACCAGCCGTGTGTGCCCAGTCGCTGTTCTCACGGTGCTGGCGGCGTTTTAGTCCTGGGGTTATGGGAGGCCTGGGAGGCTGTGCCGGGGTGTGGGAGGGAGGCAGTCTGGCAAGGGAGTGGCTGGGGACCAGCCTGAGGGCAGTGAGGGGAGGGCCCGGGGGGTGGACATGAGTGTGCTCCGGGGAAGCGGCAGGGGCTGTGGAGGTGGTCCTGGGCAGGGGGAGGCCCTGCTGCCTCTGCCTCAGTATTCCTACCTCCGGCCTCTGTACTTGGTCTGGCGTCTGCGATTCCGTTGAGGACCTGGGGAGTGATGGTTACTGGGACCAGGTAACACGCACAAGGACCTTGAATGCAGGAGGGCATGAGCCCCGGGACAGCTGAGGACAGCAGAGGGCAGGGACACCAGGGAGGCTCTGACGCCAGCCGCCGGTGAGCCGTCTCCATCACCCACCCCTGGAGCTGAGAAGGGAAGCAAAACTAGGAGACACGCGCTAACCAGCAGCTAACGCGCGCTTCCCTTCCAGAATCTTTCAGAATCCCGAAATACCTGCCTTTGAAATTCAGTAATGATGCAGTTCCTGATCGCAAATCCCTGGCTTTGTCCTGAAGATGCTGCCGTGTTTCTCTCCATCGCGACGTCTTGTCGCAGGCTCACCGTCCTGCTCTGTCCGGCGCGTCTTTCGACGCGTCAGAGACTTCAGGCCACATCTTCCAGCGCCAGGGCTGCCCCGGAGAAGCCTCCTGAGCCCCCTCCACGGGGGGCCTGTCCTTTCTCGGTGGCTGTCCCCAGACTGTGCTGAGTCGGGGTTTGCGTCTCTGCCCGGACGTGCTGACGTGTGGATGTCTGTGGTTCACCCTCTTCGGGCCCCCGGTGCTTCTCGGACGGGACACGGCGTCTCCCCGTCCTCTCCTCACGGCTTCAGGCTGTTGCTTCCACGCTTCCCTCTCGCCGCTCACCCCTGCCCCCCGGGGGCCCCGCGCCTCACCGCCCGCTGCACCTCCCGCGTCCGCCGGCCTGGCCCTCGGCTTCTCCGGGACATTTCTGAGCGACGTCCTTTCAACGTGCGTAGCTGTGCCAGGCAGGCAGTGAATTTCGAATTTCAGAGTTCTGTCTTGAAGGGCGAGACGTTCTAGTTCTTTCTTTTACAGATGCTCCTCGGCCCCGCGAGCCCCCGTTCCCGTCGAACGCTCTGTTCTCTCTTCCTCCGAACTTATTAAACTTATTTAAATTCCGAATTGATGCCTCCAGTATCCCCAGGCTTTGCTGGCCTGATTTTGCATTTCTTTGCCTCCCTTGACTCACACTTCAGGTGGCTTTTTCTTTTATGAGTTTTGTGATTTTTAATTATAATCTCATGCTCCCTGAATAGTGTGCGAAGCCGAACCCTCTAGGTAAGCGTGGCACTCGCCTCTGCTAATTGCTCTGCGGCGCTGCCGGTTCAGCCCTCTTTAAACTAAATATTTGGCTTTTCTTCCTTCCTTTACTTTTTCCTTCTTGGTGGGGGCAACACAAGAAAGTGAATTTTAAATACAAACCAGCCTAAGTGTGTTTGCCGTAAGTGTGACGTGAGGGGTGGGCTGGGCCCCGAGGCGGGGGGCTGTTTCAGAAAATGTTGTTGAGATTTTTTAAAGATAATGTTTTGGAAAAGTGCTGTCAGTTTCCAGCACACCCGGGGGAGGGAGCCGACATTTCCTGCGCAGCCTCCCCCGGCACAGCTCCCGGGCCACCGGATGGGGGCGGGTCACAGAGCCGCGGTTCACACCGGGTCACCCCGTGGTGTGCGTACCAGGAGCGGAATCTCTATTTTTTTTTTATTTTGTCTGTTTCACTCAGAGCCCGGCCGAGAAGGGCTGCCATCTCCGCGGAAGTGAGCCTTTCCTCGCTCACGCACGTCTTCCTGCTTCACTTTGTTGCCGTCTGGGCATCTTGGCACTTGGTGTCTCCGTCCTGAATCTGCACTGTGGGGGCTCAGACCCTGTCCCCTCCCTGCACACAGCCCGGGAGCCACGGGACCCCAGAGCTGAGCACGACTCCCACCCCGTCCCGCCCTCCCTGCTGACTGACGGCTGAGCCCGGGCCGTGTCGGGTCACTGTCCCTCGACCCTGACCGCTCGCTGGCCCTGTTGCTAGTGTAGCTCTGCCTTTATAAGGAGTGTTGACACGGGAGCCAGTGTTTCCGCGGTTCCGAACCAGGAGGGCGTCTCATTCAGTGTCTGAACGTGGCTCTTCATCTGTGTGTGTCGTGCATGTGATGCGTCACACGTGGGATGTCGCACACACGTTTGTTAAACGTAACACACACACCGTGAGGCGGCCCTGTGGTGGTGCGAGGCCTTTCTTCGTTCAATACTTCTGAGACTCATACTTGATTCTGTCCTCTTTCTGCGGAATCCCCCTACGGCACGGGATTTCCACAGAGAAACATCTAACTCACTGGGGGCTCCTGTCCCGTGGCCTCGACCTCGCCGGCGGCTCCTGGCGGGTCTTCGCGTCTCCGTGGGAATTCTGGGCGGGCAGCGGGGTCCGGTCCTCGGAGCGCCGAACTGTCCTCGTCTCCAGCCCGGAGGCATCCGCATGAGGACCAGAACAGGCATCGTGGCCCTGCCCTGTAACAAGGATCCTTTCTTCTCGACTATTTTTAGATGTAAGACGCTCCCACACTCCACTTGTTTGCTAAATGAACTCATTTCTAATCAAAAATTGCTATCATTAATTACCAGCCGTGCAATCAATATTCATTTCAATTCGGCAGATAAAACTCCCTCCGCCACCTGACGCACACACACGCCCCAAAAGGAAATTCATTTTCCTCAGGTTCTATGCATCATTAGGAGGTAGTTGTCTTATTACAGCCTGTTATTAATGTTCAGAATCCATTTAATTTCACTTTTAACTGACTGTAGCAATGAGATAATTGATTTCATCGGGGAGGTGGAGGCGCCGTGACGGGGACGGGAAGGTGCCGGCGCCCGTCCTCAGCCCCGGGACAGCCGCTCCTGCGGGGTGCTCCAACGTCCCCTCCCCGCCCACTCTCTCCAGCCACACCCCCTCCTAGATGCGGGGCGTCCTCCGGCTGCTCCCCGAGTCTGCAGCCGGATGGGTATGGGAAGAAAAGAAGAACCCACGTGGCCACTCAGTCCTGCGCCAGGCAGGCGGCCACGCAAGGGAAGACGGACAGAGCTGGTGGCCACCGCTCTCGGCACGCGGCCCTTCATGGCGGGAGCGGCTCCGCAGCAAGGTGCCAGCCGCACGGGACAGCGTCACTGTCTCACCTGCCGGGGAAGCGTGGCGAGGGGTGTTGCCCTCGGTCTGAACTGCTTGGGGGGACGGGAGTGTGCGTATCACTGCAAACAAGGACAAAGACCAGGCCCAGGTCAGGGGTGACCTCACAGGGCCCAGACAGACCTGACCCTACAAGAGACAGTGGCTCGGGGGCCCGGCTGTGAGTCACTGTGGGATGCAGACCGTCTACCCCGCCTACTGATGAGAAGGCGGTCGGGTTTCCGGCCAGGCCCTACGGAGAGTTGGCTCACAGAACAACTAAAATGGAATTTTCTGCAGTTAACAGGTGAAAACAGTATTTCCGGAATTCTCCTGAGGAAAGCAAGTGGGAAACTACACCCTTACAAGGTGATGTTTAAACGCCGTTCGCGACGGCCGCGGCGGGACGGGCTGGAGGGCGGGCGTCAGGGCACGTCCACGCGGACGACTTCCGCGGCGCGGCACGCAGTCAGAGGTCAGGCAGACACGTAAGATCCACGTGGCAGAGAACAAATAGAGTCCACCCGGGAAGTCCCGCTGTTGAAGGACGGTTGAGGGACGGGCCCTGGAAATGCGGCCGTGTGGGAAGCGACACGCAAGCAGGCGGCGGCCGCGGAGAAACTGTCCGCCCGCCCCCAGCGGTGCCGCGGTGCTCGGCCGAGGTGGCCTCACCGTGCCAGACGGGGCCTCTGGCTGCCGCGGAGGAGAACGTGAGGGCCCCGGGCCGTCGCCCCTGCAGGGCCCCGAGCAGCAGAGCTCGGACGGCCTCAGGTGCAGGAAGCACGTTGCTGTTCGCGGAGCCGATCTGGGGCCCGGGACAGAGGAACGGTGGGGGCCGGGGAGGGAGGTGGGCTTCAGGGTAGGGGCCTTTCGGGGAGCTGGCGGGGGCTGATGCGTGCCGCTCGCGGGCTCTCACCAAGCGAACCACCGTCAGCCAGATCGCTCCGGGGCTGTGTCCAGCGGCTCCCTGATGCAGCGGTGGCGTGCGACCGTCATCACCCGTGCCCACCTTGGAACCGATCCTGGCATCTTGCGCTGCTGCGCGCTTCGCGTCCGGTCTGGGAACGCTGCTGCCTTAGCGTCGCTTGGCGCTACCGCGGAAGGACAGTTGTGACGATGCCACGTGTGCTGACCTCTCCTGCCCTTGGGGGGCGGCTCCATGGGATGGTTTTGCTTGCAGTTGTCGGGAACGAACCCAGTGGTGCCCTCGCCGTGGGGCGTTTCTATCTCACGGGGAGGCTGGAAGCACTTTTCCAGAGGCTTGACTCACCTGGACGTCTCAGAGAATCCGGTCGCTCCCGCGGGGCCCAGCGTCGGCTGGCTCTGCTGCTCTCACGTCGGCCCGTTGACAGGCGGGCGCTCGTGCCGTGGGACCGGCTCCTCGTCCTGCAGGCCGTGAGGCCGAGGATCTTCCCGCCGCCTTCAGGGGCGTGAGGCCCCTCTTTGTGCCGCGCCTGTGCCTCTCCATGGGCTGACCCGTCTTTGGTTGCTGGTTTGCGGCTGCTTTACGGGTTCCGGCTCCGGTCGTGGTTGATAAAGCATCTCCTCTTTGGTTTGCCTGTTGCCTCCCTTAGGGCTGTGTTCTAAAGGACAGAATGTTAGCCAGTACACACATTTTGTCTGCCGTGTGAGGGCTTCTTAGACATCTTTGTCCAGGGAAGGTCGTGAAGCCGTTCTCCCGTTTTCCTCGGCGCTCTTTCTGCTCCGTGCGGTCTTTCACAAAACTCAGATTGGTGATCCATCTGGAATTTAGTTTTCAGGACGATGTAAGGCAGGAGCAAAGATTCACTTTCTCTCCCCCAAATTGGTGAGAAGAGTTTAGCAAAGAGGTCACACGGAGCCACAAGGTCCCCTTTGTGCTTGGAGGCGCGCGGGCGGGTCCTGGGGCTCTGAGTGTAACGTGCCGCGTTCAGTGTTCTGCGCTAACACGGGGACCAGCAGTTTTCGTCACCGTGGCTGTGTAAGAGGCCACCTTCCACCGGTAGTTTACTAAGAGCTTTTAACACGAGCGGTTGTCGAATGTCATGGAATATGTTTCGCGTCTTCCGCCACGACTGTGTGAATTTTCTGCTCTGCCGTCAGTGCGGTGAATCCCACTAACGGACTCCTTTAATGTTAATGTGCTATTGCATTTCCGGAATTAAATCTGCTCCATCGTGATGCATTCCACATTTTATAAATTGTGGAATTCAATTTACTAGTATCTCGTGTGGGATTTCAGTTCCCACGCCCGCGAGACACTCCTATGTGTTCTTCCTGTGTCCGCGGTGTCCACGCTGTGCTGGCCCCGACCCCGGGATGCGTTGCCTCCTTTCCTATTTCTGGAAGAGGTTGTGTTTCCACCAGCCATAGTTACGTGATTGGATGAATCTGCTAATAGAGCTGTCTGGGCCCGAAGATTTGTTTTTTTGAGATTTTTTTCCTTCATTGAAGATTATACTTATTTGCTAGATACTAAAGTTTTCAAATCTGTTTCTTCCTGGGTCAGTTTTGGTAAGTTGTGCTTTTCTGGGGGGTCAAGAGAGGGGACCGGTGTCATCCGTTTTGTCAGACTGACTGGCATACGCTCCTTTTATTGCCTGACGATCTGCAGAGATCTCCATTTTGGTAGCTTGTGCCTTTTACTCGTGTATTTTTATCAATCCTGGTAAGGGCGAATCATTTTCACAGGACTTTCCAAGAAGCTCATGTTTGGCTCGGTTGGTTCTCCTGCGGGACGTCGGATCTCTCTTTACTTCTTCCTTTCTCGTTGCCTTCTCTGGGTCTAATTCGCGGGACATTTTCTAATTTTTGAGACACAGACCCAGATTATTGACTTCTAGTTTCATCTTTGGTGGTATAAGCGCTTAAGGATATTCATTTCTTTCTAGTTACTATTGTAGCTGCAAACAAGTGGCATTTGTTAAAAACAGAACAAGCCCGAGTGGGTTGGCTTGTGCTAAGCCCCGTGTCACCACACCAGAGGGAATTACCGTTCTGGGTCCCCCCGGAAACGGAATCTTCAGCCAGTCAGCCGGGACCTGCCTGGTCAGGACAGGGAGGTGTTCGGCCCAGCAGACCCCTGCCTGCCCCTGAAGGAAAGGAGCTTGTGATAACCCACCCCCTGTTTGACCCGGGATAATTTCCCTGCGCCCACTCCCTTCTAGCCGTAAAGGCCCTTCATTCTGCACAACTCCTCGGGACCCCTTTCCACCTGCTGGCTGGGTGCTGCCTGGCTGGAATCACTGAATGAAGCCGGTAACACTGACCGTGTACTCAGCTGAATTTTTTCAACACATTTTGTGATCCTTATTTATTTCTTATATTTATTTTTACTTCTCCTTTGAGGGGGAAGGAGAGAGCAGGCGGGAGAACAGACGGAGACGGAGAATCTCAAGAAGGTTCCAGGCTCCCGCGTCGGGTGCTCTGCTCAGCGCGGAGCCTGCTTCCCCCGCTCTCTGCCTCGCTCTCTGCCTCCTTGTGATCTCTGTCAAATAAGTAAATAAAATCTTAAAAAAAAAAAAAAAAAAAAAAAGAAGGTTCCAGGCTCAGTGCAGAGCCAGATATGGAACTTGAGCTCAGGACCCCGAGATCACAACCTGAGCTGAGATCCAGGGTCGGATGCTCTCCTGACGGAGCCGCCAGGCGCCCCCGGCTCGTGCGTCTAAAATAGTTTCTCATTCCCTTACGACGTCATGGAGCTGTGGGTTATTTATTAGTGTATCGTGTAACTTCCAAACATGTAAACATTTTCTTCAAGTCATTGATTTCCAGAAAACACACTTAGAACACTCAAGCCTTTGATATATACTGAGGTGGCCCCACACGCAGCCGATTCTGTAAAGGGCCTTAAAGTCCTGTAAAGCAGGATTTTAGCTGTTCAGGGCTGTGTGGGCTCGTGGCCGTTGGGTAACTCTGCTACTATTTTGTACAAAAGTAACCACAGAAAATATGTAAAGCAATGAATGGTGCTTTGTTTCAATAAAACTTTATTTATAAAAATCTAGAGCGAGTAGGGTTTGACCCACAGGCCTTCGTTTGTCAAGCCCTCGGTGTCGTCCCCGATTTCTGGTTCAGCAGCCGAAGGAGGCTTGTGAAAGATTCTCACCGCGATTACAGATTCTCACGTTAGTTTTGTCATTTTTTACTTATGAATTTTTATGAGTTTTTGTTAGATGCATGCCATTGAGCTTTGTTATATATTTCAGGTAGATTAACACTTTCTTTGTCATGGTCTCTTTCGTTTACTGTGTTTCTTGCCCTGAATCCTGCCTTCTTCAATACTAATTGAACTGCGCCAGCTGTCTCTGGCTGTGTTTGCGGTCGCCCATCCTCACACTTTCTAGTTCCCTGTGCTCTCACATTTAAAATGCATCAGCTTAATGCAGCATTCTCTCCGCCTGACAATTTTCAGTTAATTTTTACATTTTAATTCTAAAATATTTGAGTTCTAGCTGTCACGTATGGTTTGTTTTCTATTTTCCCGCATGATTTAGGTTACCTTTCCTCTCCTTTTCTTGCTTTTCTTGTGATCTTTTTGGATGAAGAAGTATTTTTCAACATCCCACTCCCTTCTCCCCCGTTTTAACTGTTCATTAATGGCACGGGGAGGCGGAGGGGTGTTGCTTGGAGCCCATGCCCCGGGCAGATGGGGGGTTGGAGCGGGTGCAGACGGGGAGGTCAGTGTCCGAGAGCCAGCACCACGTTGCAGAGGGCGTGGAGAGACAGTTCTCACGGGGGCACAGAAGGGTAAAGCACCGCGGGACGGACGGCAGCTTTCTGTGTTAAAAAAACACAGACTGTGGCTCAGCAACAGCTTTTCTAGGGGCATGAAGAGCAGAAGTGTGTCCCCAGAGGACATGCTCATGGCGGTGGGAAGGAGGCAGCCTTGGTGTCCGTCTCCAGGAGAGAGTGTGGGTGACGTGGGAGGGCGTGAGTATTCACAGAGCGGGATCTCGTGCAGCAATGAACATGGGTGGTCTGTGCTTGCTCCCAGCAGTGTGGACGGTCCTCCCGGACAAGCTGTTGCACAGAAGGAGCTAAAGAGTCTGGAGCCCTTTCTGATTCCATGGACGCCATGTTCAAAAACGAATCCATGCGCGTAAGCTAAGGTGTGAGTTTTCTTTGGCAAGTTTGTGAAGAAGAGGGCTTCGGGCTGCTGGTGATGTTCTCTTTATTAATCTGGTTACGTATGTGCCCCAGTTTGTGGGAACCGATGGAGCCACACTTTCTTGTGTATAAGTAATATGACATTAATAATTAATTAGGAAAAACAGTCGAAGAAACCCACAACTGTCATGAGGAAAATACAGACCAAAAGAAAGTAGGAACTGACTGTTACTTTTTGACAGAGTAGAGTTTAATGTGGTTGCACAGAATGGAAAGGTTAAATTTCCATTAATAGCAGGCGAAATGGTGAATCCAGCAAAAACCTAAATGTATGCTAAACGCATGAAGCAAAAACTGTTACAAATGCTAGAATGACAGGAAAAAAAACCCCAGTGTGCTATTTCAATCAATCTCAGAATTTTAAAATCGTAAAAGTTTTAGAATCTTGGAATTTTAAAAGTCCACAGACAAGTAAATAGACGCACTCAAAATTGAAAAACAATACCCACAAATGTGCGGCAGAAGGCGCAGGGGTTTTGGGGCGAAGGTGTCACGGACAAGCAGCTCAGGAGGGAGCAGGTGCAGAACGGAAGAGAAGCAAACCTCCTGGTGCTGATCCCCGGAGACACGGTGCTACTCGTTACCACGGCACCACCTGGTTGGTTCTGACTGTTACGGGGACTGACGGTTTTACACACACAGTGACCCCGAAAGAAGCGAGCAGGCCGGACACCTGGTCCAGGAGGCACCGCCAGAGCCAGGACGAACGCATGCAGGAAACACGTCATAAATGATGTTGTTTGCAATGGAGAAGAGTCCAGGTCAACGTTAAGCAGAACCTTCAAATGTTTTAAGAGTGACAGGGACAAATTGTGCCCAAACACTTCAGTATAAGAAGCCACATCTAATGGAGTAGAACACAAGACAGGGTCACGGGAGGACACATGATGCTGGGTCTTGGGAAGAACCGAAGTCGTAGGCAGCCCCGTGACAGGCCTCAGGGACAGCGGAGAGTGGTCTTCAGGGAGCAGGAGGAGGCGGAGTGACCTGAGGGAATGAGGGGGAGACCCAGGCCTCTGGACACGAAGGACTTGTACCGGGGAGCTGGGGGGACAGGTGCTTCCCCGGGGAGGGTCAGGCTGCTGGAACTTTCTCAGCCTGGCAGATGGCCTGGGGGGCTGGCTGCACAGGGCGGGCTGGAGAGGGTGCGGCCTGCTCTACCGTGCGACTTCCCCAGCCTTTAAGGTGAGCTCAGGGCAGTGCTGGTCAAAATATCCTCAGCTCCAGAAAAGGATGAAGTTCCCCAATTCATCTTACAGAGCAGAGTGGTTTTGTTATCAAAATCTGAGGGGACGCCAGAAGCTCAGAATGCAGCACAGCAGCATGGCTCCTTGCCCAGTGTCGCAGGGGAGGCCGTTAGCAGATGCAGCGAGGGAGCCAGACACCGGCACGTCAGCCAGACACCGGCGCGTCAGCGGCAAGGCCCGGCTGTCCCGAGCCAGGACGTCCAACCGCGTGATCCACGTGAGCCCACGGAGCCGAAGGGAGAACTTACCATGGGCGGATTCCGAGAGTAGTTTCATGACATCCACAACTTTTCCGAACAGGAGCTTGAGACAAGCCAGAGGGGAACCACGCACTGACCCCGCCTGCATCATCCCGCGATCATTTCGCGGCAGAAAGGACCGAGGCGGCTTCTCCCTCCCGGTGCGGCCCCACCCCTGGGAGCTCCGCACCCGCCGTGACAGAAACACGGAGAACATGAGCTCGACCTACAGAAGCACGGAGCTCTCCCCTTCGGCTCAGGGGACGGCTGCACCCGCAGAAGCGTGTGGCTGCACAGAGAGACATGGCCGAGGCGAGAACGTGGGACCGCGAAGACGTGGTCTCCCCCCATGTGGCCCACAGAGAAAGTGCCCCAGGAGAAGGACAGTCACGTGTGCGCACACGCTCACACAAGGCTCACACGCTCACACACGTAGACACAGGCACACGCGCACACACTCACCCGCACACCGCTCAAGGCAAGTCCCACAACAACAGGCACAGGACAAAACCAGGAAGACAGGGTTGACCGCGAGAGCATCTCTGAAACGGACGGATGGCTTGTCCGCGGGAGGACGGGCCCCGGGGCAGCACAGCCCGTCTCGGCCAGCGCTTGAATGTGCCGCCACCTCCCTCGGAGCCTCGTGTGGCCTCGCGCTGGGCCCGGCTCTGACTCGGGAAGTGACAGTGGCTGTAGCCAGAGGATGGTTCTAGGATGTCGAGGTGGACAAACACTGGTGGCCTGGTCCCCTCTGCGGCGCGGGTTGGGGGTGCCGTGGGTGCTTCTATGACCCCTGCCCGACGACGCAAGCGCGTTTTGCAGACAAGCAGGGGAAGCGCCGAGGGGGTGGGCAGTCGTCTCCCGCCTCCTCACCCGCCAAGGCTCTTCTGTGTGGCCAGCGTTTGCCGCGGGCGGGTCTGCGAAACTCCGAGGCGGCCTGGACTCGCCTGTGTCTCCGAGCGCACCTTATCCCTGACACCCAGCCTCAACCGGCCCTCCTGGCCCAGGCGCTCAGGGCGGTCACCTGAGAGGTACGCCCAGGGCCAGAGCAGCCCTGCAGGCGGCCAGCAGGAGCTCCGTCCACCTCCCCCCGAGGTCCCTGCCCAGAGCAAAGGAAGGGGGAAGGGTGTCACCAGGAGGGAAGTCAGCTTTTCCAAGGTGACCACCGAATCCCAGGCTTATCTGTGATACGGGGACGAGGGGTGTGTGGGCAGTGAGGACAGGCCCTGGAAGCCCCCTGCTCGGGGGGACGGTGCTGCCCTGCCTCTGCGTGGGGAGCACCCACGGGCTGCTGCTTCCTGGGACTTGCGGCCCCCGCGGCCGGGCTGGGGAGCGCTTGTCAGCACACTGCTGGGGCGGGGCGGGGAGGGCTGGGCCACGTCCCACTTCCTCGTGGGCCAGTGCAGCGGCCTCGCCACCGGCCGGACGCGGGGCCCGTTTCCCGCCGTGTTGTCAACATCCCCCCGCCCCCAATATTCATGTTTTTGTGCCGCGTGGTCCCAGACCTGGGCCCGTGGCCGGCACCACCGCTCCTTCTCACCGGCTCACGTCTCCTGATGAAGGCACCAGGACGGTTGGCCTCTGGGGGGCCGCGTCCGCCCCCTGCATCCGGCTCCCTGTGTCCACCCCCTGCGTCCACCTTCGTCACCCTGGGCCGGCACGGGAGACCTGTCCCCTCGAGGGCGGTGGCCTCCTCCCTGGGCTGGGCTGCCTCCTCCGCGCTCACCGCATCCCTGCCCCGCTGGGTCTCTGCTGCGCTGGGCCCCCCGGGCTGGCTCTGCCCACGAAGCCTGCTCTGGAGCGAGTGGCCGAGGGGGACCGGGCCTCTCGCGGGTGGAACCACAGCCCCAAGGTACGCCCACCTCCGAACCCAGGGACCATGAATGTGACCCCAGTCTGGACACAGCCCACACGGGCTCACGGGACGCAGGTCACCGTGGACCCCTTGCCGTCCCTACAGGACTGGTGGCCTCGCATAGCTGCGTCAGTCTGCTTGCGTCTGTGTCCCGGAAGAACTTGTAATTGCTGCAGCCCCAGGGCCGGGACCCAGGCGCCCAGAGGTGGACATGAGGGGAGCCCGTGGGTGGGCGGGAAACCATGCAGGGGCCCAGGGGCCCCTCACGTGGGCAGCATCCCCGGGAGCCGTGATGGGGGCTGCTCCCGCAGACGTGGGTGCTTCCCTGGGGCCTGCCATGACTCGAGGCAGGTTTTCAAGCGGGCAGGTGTGCGTGGCAGGGGCAAGTTCCCGGCGGGGACCCTGGGAACACGCAGTGAGGATCGCATGTCCCCAGCGTCAGTCGCTGGTCTCCTGTTCGGGTCCCACCCCTTGGGCAATTGTCTGGTTTTGCTCGTCTCTGGCACGAGAATGTTCACACCTACCCGGGCATCGCTGCTGCCTGGGATTTAATTGCGATCTCTGACTATTTTGTCTTTCTGAGCCGTGTGTCCAGCCTTCTTTAATTACTGTCCACGGACGCCAGCCTTTCCGTCAACAAGAAATCAGCCTCCGCGGTGCCGCCCGGCCTTCCCGCGGGCGATCGATGTCTTAAAGTCACCCGCCAGCCCTTCCACGGAGGTCACATCCCTAATTCACTGAATAATTAGATTTCCATGAAAATCAAAGAGGCCGTCTGGGACACGCCGGTGACTGGGTGCTTTTACGATCCCCACACACCTTGACCACTTTTATGGATGTCTCTTTATATTTTAATGAAAGAAAGGCAATTAGCTATAAACTGATTACTAAGAACATAATCAGGGTCATTTCTTTGCAACAAATCAATCAACAAAATGCTAATTACGGATGGTCTTGTAGGCTTGGATTAATCTATTAGTAATTAAAGCCAAGTGCAAATCCAACCTTGGTCTAATTGTAGCCCAAAGGCACAAACGTCTTCGTGTTGACCGGCGAGCGGCTGTTCCTTCAGCTAACGTGTCCGTGGCCGTCTGGGACAGTCACAGATGTCATAACACGCTCAGGGAGGTCTTTGGAGGAAAAGGCAGCCGGGGTGTTGCTTTTGAAAGATGGGATCTCTTTTCCTGATTCATTTATGATTTAATTTGCATTTTTATTGTGTGCATAAAAGCTTTTCTCTGAAGCAGAGTCATGGGCTCCTGGACCCCACGGAGAAGGGCAGGGGTGCAGTGAGAGTGCGTGGACCCCACGGTGGGGAGTGCCCGGTCAGGCCCCCGGAGAGGCTGCCGCGAATGTCGGCCGGTGGGCCAGGGTCTCGGGGCGGGAGCTCCGCGGCTGCGTGGACACTGGCGCCTCCCACGCCCACCCCCGGGCCTCCCTGAAGGCCTTCGTGCCGTCTGGTTTACGTCAGAGCTAACGTACGCAGAGTTTATTTTCCAAGTCAGGGGCTTCTCGGGAGAGCGGACGGGGGCAGTGGGGGACCTGAGGTCCCGGGGTCCCTGGACGTGGGCACGACGCTAAGAAGGAAATCATCGGGGGCCTGACAGCCGGACTTGCTTGGCGGGAGCCCACTGTGGAGAAACGGCTTCTATCCGCCGGCGGCAGGAGCCGCTCACTGGACGGGCATGTCCTGACCTGCACTGTCCGTCTGGGCATCTGGGCCTCGGCTGACGGGGATCCAGGGGGCAGGTCTGCAGACATGCCCTAAGGGGCCTGGCCTTCACCCCAGGTGTGTCTGTGTTGGGTTTTATCTACAGGGTTTGGTGGTGCTTGGTGGTCTGCTGGCTGCTGTCCGTGGGACCCCCAAGATCACGTCTTTGGGGACGGAGCGGCTCGGGGAAGCTGTGAAGAGGAGGCAGATACCTGTGTCCTCAGCAGCTTCTCCCAGGACACGGGCCGGTGCTGACGTGCGGGGCAGGTCGTGGTGTCTGGGGCACGCGGGTGACACAGCTTGGACTCGCCGGCAGGACGGCCGTCTGTCAGAAATGTCCACGAGGAACTGATGGCTTGTCGGTCTGGAGGCTGGGGTCCTCCCTGGGTTTGAGCTGATGACGGGGACAAACCCGGGAGTTAGGGTGAGAGACGTCTGTGGGTTTTGTTCTCTGGTCTCCTCGAGGACACGGGGTGGCAGGAGCAGGAGTGCCAGCCTCCGAGTCCCAGAGCCACGGGTTACTTCCGGTCCTTCCTGTGTCCTCACCTGCCCAGGAGGACAGTGACAGAGGTCAGGGCGCCTTGCAGGGCTTTCATGGGACCAGAAGACACATGTTGGGTTCAGGGCTGCAGGGCTGGGCCCTGTCCCGCCACCTGCGCTGGGGCCACGTGTGCCACGTGCCAGAAGTGCTACGGCGAACAGGCCGCGTGGGCCACGCCTGCAGGAGGGTCAGCAGAGACCAGCTCTCCCGGGAGGCCTCGTGCAGTGGGAACCCCACCTCCGCCTGCTTCCTCCCCACAGGACATGGAACCCCAGTGCCCCTGAGGGACCGACACCTCGAGAACGTGGGCAGTGGGCACCGGTCAGGCTGTGGAGGTGTCCCCGTGTGGACCCGGGTCCCCAGGAGTCTAGGGCCACTTGGACAGGTGCATTTCCGTCTCGTGTCGGGCCGTGTGCCCTCGCACGTCCCGGGTTTGGTGGCCCTGCCAGGCGCTGGATCGTCCTGCTCCCGGGGGCCGCATGTTGCTGAAGGAGGTTGGAGAGGGAGGCGGGAAGGCGGACAGCTGGTTTGGGTCAATCTCAGGGAGCATCTGCGCCTGGCGGGCCGGCCGTGTGTGCAGGGCCACGTCCGGAGGACACCCAGAGCGTCTGCAGGCTGAGGCCTGAGAACGTACTGGAGAACACAAGCCCGGGCTGGCTCTGAGGCCCCTGCAGGCCCCGGGATGTCCTGCGGCCCAGGGCAGAGCGGGAGCACCGTGGGCTTCCGTGGGCCCCTCCCAGACTGTCCTTCCGACGTGGCGGCGCTCCGGGCTGCGTTTGGGCCGCATGCTGTACGCACGCAGCATCAGATCCAACGTGCCCCCGCGGCCGCCTCGCTCCTAAGCCTGGGTCTGCAGGGACCCGCAGCACACGGCAGGCGTGGCCTCTCTCAGTGGCCTGGACCCTGGGGGGAGGGAACCGGTGACCCCAGCCTGTCTGTCCCATGGAGTTTGGGGTGAAGGCAGCCCTGTGGGATCTGGATCACGTCAGGGCCCTGGGGTGGCTGCTAACAGATGTTCCCGCACATGCCTGGGCCTGTGGTGGTGCAGGAGGCAGGGAGGCCACCGCAGGTCACGGGACGAGGCTTCTGGGCTATAGGTGGGGGACGTGGCACCTCACCTCCAGGTGGACGTGGATTAGAAAGGAAATGAAGCTTCACTTTCCTGCTCACAGACCTGCCTGCGTGTGCTGCGCTCTGACCCCAGAGAGAACGGGGCGGGGCACCTGCACATCACGCGGCCCTTGTCAGGGCCTTTCCCCACAACCTCGGAGACCCAGCCAGACCTCAGTGGACCTGAGGGGACCGGGTGCAGAGTCCAACGACCAGGCCTGCGTCCTGCTGGGGCTTCGACAGGAACACACTCCATGGCGACCCCCACAACCACACATAATAACACACCCCCAACTACACACTCACAGTTACACACCACAAACACAGTACACATCACACACCCCACAACTACACACATCACATCACACGCACCACACATGTTGCTCACAGACCCCCAAAGGCACACATTCCCAGTAGCGGGAAAGCTCCCTGATCTGTGGTTGGGGACACGTGCTTTACCCGCGTGGGGGTGTCCACGGGCATCTGTGCAGTCGCGGGCGGGCGTGATGGGAAGAGGAGACACTCGGGCTTTTGGGGAGCGAGCCCACTGCTGCCAGTCCAGCGAGAGACTGGGGTCTGGAGCTGTAGGAGGGCCCCATGAGTGGATTCGAGGGTTGGCCTTGGCCAGGCCGCATGTCCATACCCAGCGTGCCCGCGGGTCCCACACATGGTCACTCAGAAACCCACGTCAGGGGAGCGCGGCGGTTCTTGCCAGCGTAATGAACACCCTTCTTAGGCGGGGCGTTGGAGACCCTCCCCGTAAGCCTGTGGGACAGGAGCTGGGGGTCCCAGGACCAGAAAGTGGCGACTGAGAGGTAGCACCCCGTTTCCTTGACTCGAAGGGAGAAACTGAGGCTGGGAAGGGCTGGGGCTGTTTGAGGCCCCCAGTCCGTGAGCACCAAGGCCAGGTCTGGTCTCTGTGCGCCACCCCCGCCCCCGCCTGCCTGGCTCAGTGCGCAGGGGCGCCCTGTGTGGCACCTCCCGGGGTGGGCCCCGCGGGCTGTGGTCTTGTGCATGGACGCCTGCCGTGGTGGGCAGTGCGTCTCCCGGGGGGGTGGTTTGGGTCTGGGCTGGGGGTGGGCTGTGGCCCTCATTATCTCAGAGCAGAAGGGCCTTGAAGTTTGCAGTAAAAAAAAAGCTGAGGAGGTAGAACGTGTAATTAAGCAGAGAATTAGCATTTCAAAGGGAAGCCGCTCCAGGAGCAGCCTGAACGGGGAGGGGCGGGAAGCCGCTGCACCCGACTCCGGCCCCCACACTCAGGAAGGCGGCCACAGTGTGGGACACGGGTGCGGGCGCGGGCGGGAAGCTGCTGCGCCCCGACTCTGGCCCCCACACTCAGGAAGGCGGCCACAGTGCAGGACACGGGTGCGGGCGCATCTCCCGTCGGTGCTCAGAGCCCCGCTGCTGTGGCTGTGGCGTCCCCAGCGCCTACCACGTGGGAGGCCAGCGGGCCTGGTGGACGTGCGGGTGCAGCCTGTCATTGTGTTGTCGCGTCGCCGTCTGAGATCTTGGGGGCCAGGAGTCGCGCCGCACCAGCGGGTGACCTGGGCCTGGCAGCATGGCGGTCCTCATGCCCACACTGCGCTCACTGAAGTGTTCACGGGCTCACGGGTCGTGGGCCCGGCTTCCTTGTCCCCACGTCGGGCAGCTGCTCCGAAGCAGCCAGGGAGGGCGCCGAGCGTCTCTGTGTTCAGGATCTCGGGTTGTGAAATGAGCCGAAGCTGTCAGCTGGTCACTTCACGTGCGGAATGACGCACAGACGTCCGGCTGTCGTCTGTGGTAGACCGGAGGGAAGTTTCTGCGCATCAGCTGCTCGGAGAGAGCCCGCGGCTAGGAAGTGGGGAAGGGAACACCTTTCATGGCACAGAATCAGCTTCTTTTCCACCTTTGATAAACGCCCTCGTTTCGAGCGTGTTCCGCGGAGCCTCTCCTTCTGAAGCGGGCGGGGAGGAGGGCATCTGGCGGCCGAGCCCCGAGGGTGCCCAGCCCAGCCCTGGGGTTCAGCTGCCCCCACGCACCCACATGGTCCCCGCAGACACCAGGCCTGGAGAGTCGGCCCGCAGATGCGGGAGACCAAGGCCTCGGACCTGGGCGTTCTCCCAGTCACCTTGCCCTCTGGGCGAAGCATGTTGTGCTCTCCCCGGGTCCACTGGGTGAGCAGCAGGGAGGGCAGGACGGAGACTGTGGCATCAGCCCCTCCGGAGCCCTGCCCGTGGGGAGGCCCCATCACACCCGGACACTAGAAGAGAGGACAGAGCCTATGGCCAGGCCTGTCCCGGGGCAGCACGGCGCGTCCTGACTCCTCCCTCAGGGCTGTCATTGGGACACGGCTGCAGCTGGAGGCCCGGCAGGCCCAAGGGGCTCGGACCCCGGGGCCTGCACCAGCCGTGGGAGCAGACGGCCCTCCACGGACGGGAGCTCCAGGCCCCACAGCATCTCCCGGGCAGGAGGCGGCCCCGGGATGTGCTCTGAAATGGGAAAGCGCCGCCACAGCCAGAAAACAGGTCAGTAGGAACCGAACCCTGACATGGTGCCGGTGTCAGATTCCTCCGACGAAACGTCGATGTGGTGGTCACAAATATGCCGAAGAGAGTAACGGCGGCGTGTTGGGACCAGGAGAGGCATGTCCCGGAGAGGCTCGCGCAGAGCCGCGGCAGCACCAGGCAAGCAGTGAAGGGCCCCGTGTGGCTGCCGTGGCCCCGAGCACACAGGGACCCAGCAAATAACCCGTGTCGTGGACGCGCCCAGCGCTGAGGACGGACGCCTGTGCAGACCATCTGCGGACACAGTCTTGCCCCAAGAACGGACCGGAGTCCCGACAAGAGACGTGCAGGGCCCGGGGGAGCCGAGAGCTTGGCCACCGGCTGGACACGACTGTAGGTGAGACACAGATGACCCGGGGATTCGAGGAGATCCGGGGGCTTTGGCCGCTTGGCCTGGAACACGGCGACAGGATGAGGAACGTGGGTTTCCACCGGAGCAGTTAGAGGGCAGAGCGGGCGCCCGACAGCCCGGAGACACAGGACCAAGTCCGGGAACGTGTCAGTCCAATCGGAGAATGCCCCACGGGGAAGAACGTGGCCCGGGAGGAAGCGTGGGCTCCAGAGACTCTGCCTCTATTAGAGAAACAAACCAAAGAACCTTCCCCAAATAAACAACAGGGCCACGGGGGTTTTCCGAGGAATTTTGACAAGAAAAGTTTCAGGCAGAAATCGCATCGCTTCTGCCCTACGCTCCCGGCGAAAGCGGGAGGAAGTAGCGTCTCTCCTCCGTTCCAGCGAGACCGGACACGGCCGCCGGAGGAGGGTGCCGGCAGGCGGGCACGGCAGAGCCACCGTGCTCCCAGGACGGACGGACGGGGGCAGAGACGCGCGCGTGGCTGTCAGCCCACGCAGAAGCTGCCACAATGGGTGGACGGACCCTGTGTCACGACACAGCCTGGGCTCAGAGTGGCACGCACGCAGGCACCCCGCATGGGACCGCGGACACGTCAGACCCCCCCAGACGTGGCAGTGCGCGGGCACGTGGCTTGGAGGGACGGCGGACGCTGCCCAGAACCTCCTGGCCCAGAACCTCCCGTCCACGTCAGCCTGCGGCTTCGGCCACCATCCTTGTTACACCAACGCTGCCACGTCGTGGGTTTCGGGAAGGCTGTCCAGACGCAGACCGGTCATGCAGACTTGTCCGAGGCCACGTGTCACCCACGTCTCATCGTGGACACTGGGGACTCGGTCTGGGCTCACGAGACCACGGCCGCCATGGTGGACGCTGTGGCCCAGCACCCAGACGCAGAATCGTATGTGTTGTGTCCTGCTTAGGTCTGGAAGCCCCTCCACACCCACGATCGTCCGTGCTGGTGTCCGCGGGCCACTCCGGCGCCCGCTCTGGTCACACAGCGTCGAGGGGTCGCTGGGAAGGATTCTGCGGTGCGGCTGGCGCCTGTGACCTGCAGACGTTGTGCGGACGCCCTGGACGGTGGGAGTGCGCTTCTTCTGGCCAGGGGACAGGCCTCCCTCGTCAGGAGGACAAGGAGGGGTTCCCAGGACAGCGGGAGGATCGCAGCTAACAACGTGGCATCGCACGTGGACGTGGTGGAGAGCAGCTTCAGAAGGTTCTCGGGCCGGACAGGACGCGGCCGTGACCTGAGGGGAGGGGTGTCAGCGGCTCTGAGCTGGGGGCTGTCGCCCAGTCTGTCAGAGCTCCGGGTCCCCACGCCGCACAGCCTAGGGGGCGGCCGTCCTCCGGAACGCTGGGAACCCCGGACACTGATTTTTCCTGTCTTTTCACAGAGAAAATTAAAGTAAAAGCTTCGGCGGATTTTATCTTTTCCAAGAGGAAGGACAGAGAGAAGGGATCCGTTCCCTCTCGGTGGGGAGGTTTGTCCTCAGGACAGAGAGAAGGTGGTGTCTCAGGGGCTTTCCTCGCTAAGAAGCTAGAAATCCGACTTCCAACCCCTCCCGGGGCTCCTTTGGTGTTTCTGACGGTGCCGTCTCTGTCCCGCGACTGTGGGGAAAATGGTCAGAATGTGCCTGGCGGCCAACACGAGAGAGGAAATAAACATTTCTAATATATATCCTATATGATCAATAATTCTGTATACTCTACAGAAATATAAAATTCTAATATAATTCTATATAATCTATGTAATTACTAACGAAAAACCAAATTCTACATTCTTTTTTGCTCATATGTTTAAGCAAAGATGAAAATAAAACCTTCCCCGATGTCAGCGGGTCTGCGGGGAGAAGCTATTTTTACGCACAATGGAAGGCCCGTCAACCGGAACAGAATTTTAAAGATGCATTTAACACAATGAATCAGAATCTAAAAATACCGGTCTTCCCGAACGCGCCGCTAGACTTGGCTCTTTCGTCTCAGTGGGTCTGAAACCCCCAACGGTCGGGTCTTCCGTATCAGGGGAGGCCAGCGCGTGGGGGGCCGGTGCCGTCCTGACCGGCGGGAGGCCACAGAGCGCACCGGGAAAGATGGGGTGACCGTCCCCCACGAGTGCGGGCTCCGCCACCGGGTCCGCACCAGGTTTCCGCACCAGCCGTGGGCCCTGGTGTTTAACATTTCGCTCGACGTCCACGTGCACAGAAGGATCCCCAAACGGGGTGACGTCATTCGTGGAGCCAGGTCGCACGGGTGTTTCCCTCCCTCTGCACCCTTTTCTCTGTCCCGCCAAGGACCGCCGGGCGCGGGCAGGAAGGACCGAGGGGGGCGGGCGCAGGCTGAGGGCCGGGGCAGCGGGCGCTAGAAACAGAGGCGTGGACGGGGCCACTGAGGCAGAGGCAGGGCTGGGCAAGGAGGCGCCGGGCCGTGACGGGTGTGCTCACGCAGAGTGGCCGCGTGGATGCTTCCAGAAGGCGTGAGAAAAGCAGTGTGACAAGGGGCAGCTTGTCCAAATTTTATGCTCCCAGCTTGGACTTTCTGCGTGACGCGGAAGCCACGGGAGGCCGCGAGGAGCTGAAGTAGCGGAGACGCGGTTGAAGAATCTGGTTCTTGAGGGGCGCCTGGCGGCTCAGGTCACCATCTCAGGGTCCTAGGATCGAGTTCCACGTCGGGCTCTCGGAGCTCCGAGGCTGGAGCCGGCGTGGGCGGGGCGCGGCTCACACTGAACGGAACGGGAGGAGAATCAGATTCGGGGTCTCGCTGAAAGTCTGTGGTCACGCTGAAAAATGACCTTAATTTAGTTTTTCCTGATAAGGTACGAGGCCGTGTTCTGTTCTAGGATTCTGGTCGACGCGTGGCCCCAGCGAGCTCCAGCCAGCATCCCTGCCCTTTCCGAGTCCACAACCCAGCCAGGCAGGGTTGTGGCAGGCACGGACGAGGTGGCCCGCCCCGCTGAGTCTCCTCACGTCCCACACGAGCCGCCCTGAGCGCCACGCTTCCTGTGCCCGGGCTCGTCCGTGCTGCCCATCACGTGGACTCCGCGAGGTGGCGGGTTTTAATGCTCAGAATGTGGAGGAACAGAGCTGGTGATTTCACAGCAGACCTCTCTGAGCGCGATGGTTTGCCGGCGGCTGGGGAGACAGGGCGTGGCCTCCGGGCTCTGGGGAGGGTCTCCCCGGGGACCTCAGTTGCACTGAGATGCACACGTGGCTTTCAGCCCATGCAGAAGCTGCCACAATGGATGAACTGACCCTGTATGACGGCACAGCCTGGGCCCAGGGTGGCATGCGCGCAGGCACCCCACACCTGACCGGCGGACGCATGCCCTGCCACGTTCTGGGGGACCCCGTGTGATGACCGCTGCGTGCCCGTGCCTCCTCGGTGCCCGGTAACAAGGGAGCACTTTCTCTTCCCAGAAGTGTGCAGATGCGTGAGCCATCTGGTCAGGCCTGGAGACAGAAACCCGGGTCATGGGACTGATTCGAGGGGCATGGGGGACCCTGAGCCCAGGGTCAGAGAGTCGCATTGGGACGCCGCCCCAGGCTCCAGAGGGCGGAAAGCCTGTGGCCCACCGGACTTGGCAGCTGGGGCTTCATCAGCGGGGCTGCTCTCGGCCCACGGGAGCACGGGACACGCCGGTCTGCGGGCCCAGCTCTGTGCTCAGCTGACCATTTGCGAGGGGAGGGGTGGGGGAGGCCAGCATCCGTCCTGTCTCGGGTCAGTGGAGAGTCACCCCTGGGGTGTCTGGGTGGGAGTCTGATCCAGCCGCAGGGGCGGAGGCGGCCAAGGTGAACCCCAAGGTGAGGCTTCCCTGGCCTCCAGTGATTCTGGGAGCCTCGTCCACAGACCCCATGACCTGCATTTGGAAAACCGCGACTCTGTCCTCACTCTGGTGGCACTTCGTGTCCAACAGTCTGCGCTGCTTGCAGGACCCGTGGTGGACACGTTGCCCCTTGAGCCGGCGGAGACGACAGTCAGTGCGCAGACCAGATGCCTTTTCCGGGTTGCAGCTCGAGGCCGGAAGGACTCACGGACACGTCTCTGCTTTTTTCTGACCTCTACAACCCCGTGGGCTGCCAGGCTTCTCCAGCCCCCGATGCTCCTCCGCGTCTCTGCTGACCTTGACCTCCCGCCCTCGGGGCCCGTCCGGCTCCCTCCTGCTTTCCCGCACACACGGGGGTCCTGGCTGAGCAGGGAGCTCCTTCCACACTCTGCCGGACGTGTGCCTGGGGGCGAGCGTGGCTGCCCACGGCGGCCCCACGGAGAATCCATCCCCAGGATGGATTCCTCTCGCTTGCTCGCGGTGAGGGGACACGCGGGGAGCTGAGCGCGTCGGGACACCACCCGTGACCAGAAAGGAAGCCGCGCTCGGAACGCAGACCGGGCAGAGGCTCCGTGGAGAAATCGGAAGAAGTGGATGTTTGGTGGCCTTGCGGAGGCTCTGAGGACCCCACCCGTGAGGCCCGTGTTAACGCTGGGATTTTAGTTCCTGTGAATCAACAAGCTTCCTCCACATTTGATACACATGAGATAACGCATGTGGCGAAAACCTGAGCCACAAGACGCCATGACTCGAAACCGCGGTCGTGGTCGACGGTTTCCTTCGGTTCGGTGACGCGTCTTTCCCGCGGACAGAGGGTGTGTCCTCCGCTCGTTTGCTCCGTGTCCCTAACAACCCTCCATTGTCACTCTTTTCTGTTTATGGTGTCTTTTGATGACCAGATGTTCATATTTTAATGTAATTAAATTAATCAACGTCTGGTTTTATGGTGAGTTTTCCGTATTCGTTTATTTGCTTGAAGTGATGTTTCCCGGCCACGAGGGGACTTTCCGTCGCTGTCTCAAGAACCAGCTTTCGAGGCTGCCCGTCTGCGCGGCCCGGTCCCCGTGCGAGTTCCGCTTGCTGCGTTTCCTGGCCGGCGGCCGCTGTTGGCTTAAGGAAGATCCATTCTACCGCTGTTTTTCCACAGCTTTTCTAAAATCAGGATTTAAAAAATCATGAATGAATATTGGGTTTTACAAGATACCTTTTTGTGCACACCAGGGTAATTATAAGTCTATTATTTCCCTTAATTAGTAAATTTTTGGGGCGGTAATTGTGTATTTTTCATACGTAAACCCGCTCTTGTGTATCTCGGATGAAACAAACACATTCTTGTCGGTCACGGGATAATTCCGCCCGTGTTTTGCCTGGAGTCGCGGCTTCTGGATTTTGTATTGTAACCGGGCTTCTCTCAGCGCCCTTGAGGGCTGGGGCCTCCTTGTGATGAGGGAGCAGGAGGCTGGCTGAGGACAAAGCAAAGGCTGGCACCTTGCACCCCCTCTCCACCGGCTCCCCCTCAGTCATGTGTGTGGCATTCCTCAGGCACCCCTGACCCCAGAAGAAAATAGTTAACTTGCAGAGCTCACAATCCTGCAAGACCGCGTCTCCCTTGGTTTACAAATGTCCTAGAGATCTACAAACAAAGAAGTTCCCTTATCAATAGCCCAGTTTCCAGAGGCAGATAACTCAGTTCCTCAAGCCCTAAGGTCACCCTCCCCTCCATAAACAAAACCGAGGGAGGCTGAGGTAGAAGGAAATGTAAATAAAGTTAAATCTCTTCTAAACCTAAATCTCACTAACAAAGACGCTTGAGAGCAGGAATGTGACTGGCCAGCCAAAAGACAACACCTATCAAGGCCTCGGGTATCCTGGCAGCTTTAGGCCCTCCTTAACACATGAAAGCTCCTTTGAAACCCCCGTCCCCTCACATTCCCCAACCACAGGGTACATAACCTGCCATCCCTCAAACCCGGGGCAGCAGCTCTTCCTGCCCACGGGTCCTGTCCCGGTGCTTTAATAAACCACCATTTTGCACCAAAGACGTCTCAAGAATTCTTTCTTGGTCATCGGCTCCGGACCTCACCCCACCGAACCTCACCTAGGTTCTAGAGCTTCTTCGCAGGGACGGGCCATTCTGTGCTCATAAAAACGAGGAGGAACAAGTGATTTGGAACGAGGAGGAACAAGTGGTTTATTAAAGCCCGGGGACAGGACCCGTGGGCAGGAAGAGCTGCTGCCCAGGGCTGTGAGGGCGGCAGGTTATGTACCTTGTGGTTGGGGAAGGTGAGGGGAAGGGGGGTTTCAACGGAGCTTGCCTAAAGGTGCCGGAGACCCAGTGTTGTCTTCTAGCAAGCCTTTAACATCAAGCTAGTTGGGAGATTACTGTCCGGCCGGATTGGGATCTCTGCAAGTCAACTATTTGTTTCTCCTTCATGGCAGTCAGGGGGCCTGAGGGATGTCACACGTATTACCGAGGGGAGCCGGTGGAGAGGAGGTGCAAGGTGCCAGCGTTGGCTCCGTCCTCAGTCAGCCTCCTGCTCCCTCATCCCCCGGAGGGCTGATGGCATTTACTCCAGAACCCGTCCAGATCCGGTGTTCCTACGTACGCACTCCACTCATTCATGTTTACGGGACCACGACAGTTTTTATTTTTTTTAAGTAAGTTTCGATGTCTCTGAGAACCGTGTGCTCTACTGAGGTGCTCGAAGGCCGGTGACGTTGCTCCTGGCCCCCTCCAGCGTCGCTGTGGCGAGCGTGACTCCCCGGCCCTGAGTCGTGTCCGGTCGGCTCCGACCGCCTCTCCTGCTCTCGACCTCACTGGAGATGTCACTGGTGTCTGCGCAGGACCCGCCGCGTCGCCTGAAGCCCTGCCAGGTTCATTCATGTCCAGGGGGCCTTTCTGCTTTCTGCATTTTGGGTTTCCGTGTCCCCGGCCTGTGCTCTGTACCGTGGCTCCCGGCGCCCTTCTGGAATCTGGCGCCTGCGGACAGCGGCTCTGTTCACGGCCTCACCGCTAGTGTCTTTCTCGTTCGTTAGGGCTGTGTTTCAGGTAAGAAACCCCCTCTGTGGAGGACTGGCTTCTCATGGGGTGTCCGCCCTGCCCTTTGGCCTTTCTTCATGCCTGTGTCAGGCCCGCGTGGACCCTGCGGCGCCGTGGTGCGATGGGCCGGCTCTCGCTCGGGGAGCGTCTCCACGGGCCATGGGGGTTTTGAATGGCGACACCTTTCCTTGGAAAGCACGAAGGTCATGCAGAGAATGGCCCTCCAAATGGAACTGCCAGTTTGGGTAAAGACCAGCGTGACCTGGGGTTTCTTCCGTCCACTTGTGGGGACACGGCTGTGTCAGGAGGCTTCTGCTTCCGCCACCCTCTGCGGCTGGGCCACAGCTGCGTCCCCAACGTCCCTCCGGTGGCCGCCCGTCACCCACCATTACTGTGACCTCTCCACTATCCCTCCCTCCCGACCCATTTCTGTGAGCTCCTGCCTCCTCGGGAGGAGGGCGCGTGGTTCTCCGTGGACTCGACCCATGAGTGTCCCGGGATGGAAGTGTCGATCTTGCAACCAAGGATGCGGACTGGTCCCGTCCGGTAAGGCCTCACGTCCACCTGCAGCTCGTCAGCAGGCCCAGGGCCACGCCCGGGGCGTCTGCAAGCCTGTCAGCCGTGTCCCACCCCGAAGCCCACATGCCCTTGTGGGCGACGTGTCCGTGAGACCCGCTGAGTGCGCGTGGGCGGGTGAATGAGCGCCGCGTCTCGAGGGGCTGCACCACAGGGTCTTCAAGGTGACCGTGGGGGCAGTGAGCCCCTGGGATGCACGTTGTATCTCCACCACCAAAACGTTCACACTGAACCTGACCGGCGGAGCGCTCGTGGGCGTACCTGTGTGAGCGGTGTCTGGACTCCAGCGGGATGACGAGTTGATCTGGAATGAATCGCCCTTGACCTTTCTGTGGCCAAGTCGTCACAATGCAGCCAGGAGGCTTTTCATGAAAACAGGGTGACGCGACGTGTTGACAGGCTTATCCCCTCTTAAGATGTGACGACACGCTTCGGCTGACCTGATGGCCCGTGTCCCACATCCGCGTGGGTTCAGTGACGTGTGGGCTGAACTGTGTTTTCCGAAGGATAGGTTGGCATCCAGACCCCGGGAACTGGGAGCATGATCTGACTTAGAAATAGGGTCTTTGGGGCGCCTGGGTGGCTCAGTGGGTTAGAGCCTCTGCCTTCAGCTCAGGTCATGATCCCAGAGTCCTGGGATCGAGTCCCGCATCCGGGGTCTCTGCTCAGCGGGGTGCCTGCTTCCCTCTCTCTCTGCCTGCCTCTCTGCCTACTTGTGATCTCTGTCTGTTAAATAAATAAATAAAATATTAAAAAAAAAAAGAAATAGGGTCTTTGCAGCTGTGAGTTGGGCTGAGGTCCCGCTGACTGAGGGACGGCCGTGCAATGACTGGTGTCCTTCTAGGAAGAGTGGAGACGAGCCAGACAGAGGGACACACAGGACAGAACCTGGGGCGGAGGCAGAGGTCGGGGCCTGGGTCTGCTCCCCCAGGCCTTCCGAGGAAGCTCGATGGTCCTGCCCACACCTCGGTGCTGGCTCTGGAGGTTGTGGGGCATGTGTGCGGTCTGGATGTACAGGGCGATGCTCTGACCTAATTTCCGCCGGCCCTGCCCCATGAGGCGGCGGAAGGAGATCCGTCGGTTCAGCACGTCCCTGAAAGCTCCTGGGAGGCCTTGGCCGAGGCAGTGGGCCCAGGGCGGGTGCTGGGGTCTTTGGGCACCTAAAGGCCAGGGGGCAGCCATGGAGGGGGCCTCTCATGGGGGTGGACACGCGTGGGCTGCCTCGTCCACACGGACGCCCAGCTGCTGGGGAACTACCCTCGGAGCGGCTCCAGGACCGGTTTATTGGGGGTCAGGCAGGCGGACTTGAGGAACGTGAGGACAGTCCGGGCGGGCCGTGGGGCTGTGATTCTTGGGATGCTGAGGGGCCCACGCACCCGCGTCTCGGGGTGGGGTCGCCCCGGGTGCAGGTCGTGGCCCAGTGCTGGGCTCCGGGTCCTCCCTCGAGCCCCCCAGCAGGAGCCGAGCATGGAGCGTGGTTAACTGTGCGTCCGTGGGGTCGGGCTGGTCTTCCGGTCCCGGATCCCCTCACCCGCCTCCACACACGCGCCCCCGACAGAAACAGCAACAACGGAAAGTCGACGTCTCAAATGAGGGTTTCCAGGGTTTGGGGCCCCGTCTAAACACAACCCCATGAAATACCAACTGAGTATTACTCCCACCTTAAAAGACCACCAGAGACGTGAGTCAAAGCCAAGCAGCAAGGGTCGTTTATTGCAGGTTCGAACCTGGACCTTTGCGCCGCTCGTTGCCGATAACGCCGAGAGGTCCGCAGCTGGGTTGGTGCAGGATTTTTATAGACAGATACAAACAAGTTTCGGGTAGGGCTGAGCTGATTGGTTGGCAGTTTGAACAGGTATACTTGGTGTCAGTGGACTGGGTCAGGGGACCTGCGCGCGAAAGCAGGGGTCCGCGTGTAAGCAGACAAAGGATCCGTGCGAAAGCAGACAAAGCAATCTTACAGAAGCAGAACTGGCCGGTTAGCCCGCGTGCGCGCGAAAAAGCAAGAGTTCGTACAGAAGCGACACTAGCTGGTTAAAAATGCACTTCTAGCTGGGGGGGGGGGGTTCTTTTGGTCTTTCACCCACACGTATTTACCCTCCCGGACCCCCGGCCACCCTGCCTGGAGTGGATTTCAAATTCAGGGTGGGCCGTCCCCGCAGTGGCTCGGGCGGTGGCCAGGCAGCAGCACGGGGAGCGTCACTGCCCGAGAGGCTGATCTGGTCCCTGCACGGTGCTCCCAGTGTCCTTGTGGCCAAGCCCTGCTCAGCACCTGGGTCTCAGAGCCGCAGCCAGAGGCTTCCTGACCTTCCCATCCCGCGGAATCTGCTGGCTCGCGCCCTGACGCGTGCTCACTGGCTCTGAACGCCAGCCTGACTGAGCGGCCCGGTCCTTCCCTGCGGAACCCGCCGGCCCGCTGGTCGTCTCTGACACGTCATTCTTGCCTCCATCAGTGCAGGGATGTTCTCCCCACAAATCCCGGCAGCCCGTGAGCACCCCAGGCTCCGTCGACCCCAAGCCCCATATCCGGCTGCACCAGGGCCACGTGGAGACCGTGTCCCTGCAGAGTGGCCCCTCCTTGGAAGAGGAGCTTGGCAGGGGTGAGAGTCGACCCTGCCGTGGAAGGACGTGCCGGCGCCGGCTCGAGGGAGCACCGGTGCCAGATTCCGCTTCGGTGAACGCACCACCCCCAGCTTCTGTCCGGGGCGTGCTGGGCGCCGGCCACGCACGTCCCACGCACGCTTTGCTGCCCTGGGTGGCCCCATCCTCCCGCCGTGGCAGGGTTAAGAACCTCAGCTTGAAGAACCTAGGTGAGCGGCGACGGCTGCCGGAGAGCTCCGAGCGCCACACTCGAGGCCCCTACTGCACTTTTATGGACCATTAACGATTTGCTAATATTGTTTTAGCTTGCAAATTAGCGCGGCTCCACGGTACCGGAAGGTTCCGGGGCTGTCATCAATCAGATGCAAACTCCTCATGCGTGAGATGAAAAACGATTTCCAGTCTTTGAGGCTCAGGCAGCAATTACCGAAACCAAAAGTTGGGGGGAGGGCATGTCCCAACGCACCGTTAGCAGTTCTAGTAACTTGGTTTCTTGACGCGGGAGAGACTGGGGGCGAGGGGGGGACGGAAGGCGAGTGCGGACTCGGGGCCACGGGCGGTCCTTGTGCTTGATGCCAGCTGGTGCCCTGGGGTTCCTCTGAGGCCGTGGACAGACGTGGAAACAACCCTGCACCCCCAGCCTCCCCGCAATGGAGACCCACGGTTTTTCCTGTTAAAGATTTAGCTGTTTCTTATTGGTTCTGTGGCCTTTCTGTCCAGAATGTGGTCCAGAGAGGGCACGGGGACGCCGCAGTCTGCGTTTGGATGCTGGCCATCTGCCATTCCCATTATTATCGAACTCCCCATGATGACGGTCACTTTGTCCCACAGGGAAGATCTGGGGTCCTCAGGATGACAAGCCGAGTCGTGACCACCGTCCATCCTGGGCTCCGTGGGCATCCAGAGCCTTGTCCCGGGTCCCGGGTCCCTGTCCCGGCTGGGGGGGAGGCGGCCTGCCTGGGGTTCTCCAGCCGCACAGAGCTTCCGGCACTCGAGGCACCCACTCACCGCGTGAGGCAGGCCCTCCCCGTTACTCCTCCCTGAGGCTGAACCGTGTCCTCCCCAAATTCTTGCCTTGAAGTCCTGACGCCCAAGATCTCAGGATGTGACTGAATTTGGAGACACAGTCTTTAGAGGCGATTAAGGTAAAACAAGGTCGTGTAGTGCAGCCCTCACCCATGGGACGGCGTCCTGGTAAGGAGAGATCAGGACACAGACAGGCACGGACACAGCAGCATGAGGACACGGCGGGGGGGGGGACGGCGACCACATGGTTAACAGAGAGGTCCCGGAGAAACAGCTGCGCCCGGACGTGGATCTCGGACTCCTGGCCTCTGGACGGTGCAGCAGTAAAAACCCGCTGTCTGAGGCCCCGTCTCTGGCATTTGTTACAGCCGCCTCCAGAGCAACCGAGGCAGCCGTGTTTCCGAAACGGGGATTCACAGAAACACAGGGGACAAGCAGGCACCAAGCTCCCGCGAGTCCTGAGCAGCAGAGCTGGGGTCCGAGCTGGGGTGGTGGGACCAGCATCTGCACAGTCGCCTCCCCAGGGACGAGCGCGTTCGCCACAGCCACCACGGAGACTCCGGCGCGCCTTGGGCCTATGCTCGGTTGTCCCTTGGCGGGACAGCCCTGCCTCCCATGGACACACAGCCCCAGACCTTCCCCGCGTCCCTGCGTCCCTGCGCCCGCACTGATGCCTGGGCACGGTGTGTGCGGTTCCCGGATCCCGCCCGGCTGCGGTGCGCATTCCCGCCAGCCGTCCCGTGAACGCGAGACGTCGCCGCTGAGAGCCGGGTGCTGAGCGCGGGGCAGGGGCAGGGTCCCCAGGGGCTCTGCGCTCGCGTCCTGCCACCCCCCGCGGCCCCCGTGCCGACAACCCCCCTTTCACCTGGTGTTCGCGTCATGCGCCCGCGGCTGACGTCTTCCCGGGCAGCCTCTCGCCTCCTCCAGCGCTTCCGCCCCGTCTCTCCTGGTCTCGCTGGGTTCGTGTGGACTTCGGGGGGACGTCGTCTCTCGCGGACGTCAGCGCGTCTGCTGGAGGGGCAGTGGGTTTCACACCTTCTCTGCGCGGCCTCTCCGCGCGTCTCCACGCCGCCAGACACTCCTTTTTAGGGTCTGCTTAGCGCCTCTCAAGTCCACAAGACCCTCCTGCCCGCTGGCGAGACACACCCTCCGCGCACTCTGGGTCTTTCCTACAGACGCGTCCTTAAGCTCCAGGACAGACCAGCCGCCCCAAGAGGAGAGATGGACGGACTGACCGCCCCGAGAGGACAGATGGACGGGCCAAGAGGACAGATGGACAGACCGGCTGCCCCGAGAGGCAAGTCAGGTTCCTGCAGCTTTGTGCCTTCAGATCGGACTGTAGGGACACAGCTGGCCTCGACAGTCCCTCAAAGCAGAAACTATAATTAGGAGCATTGACGTGGTTGAAAAGCTAATTGCTCGTTGAGAAAGTAAATATGTAAAGTACAGGGTCCCGTGAAAATGTTTCAGCTCCAGCGAAGGGAGGACTGTGTCGCCACGAGTCATCTCCGCAGGTGCCGAGTTTCGATGCGAGAATTAACGTGGCTCAACAGAGCGAACTCCAGGTCCGGCCGGCTGCAGGCTCGTGCAAACGGCACGATTCCGATGGAAATATTTGTATGGAGACTTCATGGCGGAGAGACGGCTGAGCCCAGGAGGCCCTGGCAGCCCCTAAGTCTGTGTTGGAGGACGGGAGGGCGCTCGGGCTACGAGGGTCTCTCCCAAGGACGCCCGTGGACGTCAAACAGGTGTGACAAGAATGTGTGCGAACCCGGGACGCAGCAGTGTCGGCGAGGGCACCGTGGTGGGGCACCTGGCGACGGTGGGAGACGCGTCCTTGGGTGGGGGCTGGGACAGGGGGTTTGGATTCAGAGTTTTTACTTTACTGTCTTAGACTTTGTATTTTGAAACAGTTTCAGACTTTAAAAAACGCAAGAAGTGAAAAATAAGAGTCTATACATTTTTTAAAAAAGAAGCTGAAGAAATCGTGGAATCGTAAAAACGGTCTTCAATGAGAAAAAAGACAGAAAGTAAAGAAATGAATCACAGAGGCGCCGGGAAGAGGGCGGAGGGTGGGAATGTGCCCGAAACCCCGTGTCCGAAGTATCTCCACGGCTTGTCGACGGTGAACATTTTACGTTAATTAAGAGATACAATAATTAAGAGAATTCAGAGAAAAAAATCAGGCTGCACTAGGACAAGTGTGGACTCTCCACAGGAGACACATTTCTCGTCCGGACACGGGGAGTCTGAGAGCGGATAACAGAAGGAAGGAAAACTGTCCCACGGGAGCCCTCCAGCCGGCGGCGGACGGCTCGGAAAACAGCGGAGGAGGGAGACCCTGGGCTGAGACCCGGGACCGGAGGTAAGAGGAGCCATGACAGGGCGGGCCGTCCGACAGGAAGTAAGACAACCCCGCGCCCCTGGGGATTTACAAACTTGCAAATTTCCAAAGATTCAGAAACCCAGTCTGTCATTTGGAGAGATGCTCCCGGGCCGTCAGGGAGACGGCGGGGAGGCGGAGTCAGAGCACGGCAGATCCGCGTCACCCGGAGTGCTGGTAGTGACACCTGAGCCCACCGAGCCCACCGAGCCCACCTGGACACACCTGAGTTGTGGGGGAGCGCCTTCTCCCGCATTCTCCTGGGCTGCTCACATCTGCCTGGGAAGCAGGTCCGCTCAACGGGCCAAGGACACAAAGGACAGGCAGGGGAATGATCCTCTGACCTCGGGAATCGAGGGGCATCAGTAGCCGGAGACGTGGAAACGCCCAGCACTGGAGGACTCGGTAGTACCCCCCAGAGTAAAGAGGTCGCACAGGACAGGACGGCCCGTGTTGACTCCTCCCCGTGGCGGGGACATCCCTGCTCTGCGGTGACAATGTTTACAGGCTTGGGAGGGATCGGAAGGTTTGTGAGACTGTGTCCCCAGCTCTATCCTGTCCCCCGGCCACGCGCGACCCTCTCCCCAGGTCGAGGAGAGCAGTGTGGTGCGTCCCGAATCCAGAGCTGGGACTGGTTGCCGGCAGCCTGGGGACTTAGCCGCTCTGGGGACTTAGGACACGTCACACTCCGGATTTGCAGTCCAGATAGGTCAACACCCAGCAAGCAAAGCCCAGAGATTTTTCTTAAATTATCTTTCCGTAACATACACTTTTTGCTCTCATCGTAGAACATTTGGAAAATCCAAACTAATAGAAAATGCAAATTGCCGTTACACAGTTCTGTCCCCTGGGGGTAAATCATGCAAAATGTTGGGTTAATTACTTCAATCATTTTTCATTCACAAATTTTACATCAGTGAGGGCATAAAATAGATGAAAGTTTTAATCTGCTCTTATTCTCAAAATTAATAAAGAAAACATTTGATGCTGTTCTGTAACCAGACGCGTTTCTAACCACATCGGATGACAGGTGGACACCCACGTCCAGCTCCTGGCTCCGACGCCCACACCGGCAGGTCATCCCCAGGCTTTGGCACCGGCTCCGGGGCTGACCCGACTGTGCCGGTGGCCAAAGGCCTCCGTGAGCCACACCCATGCCTCTGTCTCGGTGCTTCCTCTCCGTGGTCTGGAGGTTTTGTGTGTCCCGTGAGTGGTGGGACGTAGGGTGGTCGGAGTCGGCGAGCCTGGGCCTGGGTCCGGGGGTCCTGGTGCGGTCCGCACACGTGGGGAGCTCACACGTGCTCCTCACACTGCCAGGAGCACACAAGCCCGAGGGCCCTGTGAGGAGGGACAGCCGGAGCAGCGCTGAGGGGTCACAGCCAGCCCGGGTTGGCAGAACGGCCCCATGGCCCCACAGACCTGGCGGATGGAATAATGTGTACTTTGTGCTGCCGATTGGGGGATGGTTTGTTTTGTAGGAACGCGACTGACAGAGCCACGTCCCGGGCAGGCGGCCCCAGCACCTGATTTCTCGTCTGTAGGATGGGGACAGTCATGGCTCCTGGTCACTCCCCACCCCTTCCGAACCCCACGTCCTGGGACGTCCCTTCCGACTCCTAAGGGTTTTGTTTGTCATTATTTTTCTGTGGTTTTTACTATCAGGTCACCGGCCGCCGGGCTAGGTTAACTGCACGTTGGGGTCTATATCTTCCCAGCTTGGGTTCAGACAAGGCTTCCTGGCCGGCAGAGAGCCCGGTCCTCACGCCGGAAGCTTGGCCACCTGCACGGTCGTCGTCAAGGACCCCGGTGGCAGACAGGGCAGGGGTGCGGAGGACCGTGCCCCGAGCCCTTCATGCCAGCCCTGGAAACACACCACTTCCATCGCTGGGACGTGGCCACCCTTAGCAGCCAGGGACACAGGACCCCTCAGGGGACAAGAAACATGTGGGGCCGGCGCCCCGGCTGTGCTGGCAGGTGTCTGACTCAGGGTCCTACTGGAAGGTCGCTCCGGCTTACCTTCTGGTGACCGCGTCTTGCTCAGAGCCGAGCCAGCCAACGTGCTTTTCCTCCATGTCCCCGGACCGGTGCCTTATCTTATCTGCATGGTATCTATTTGTTGGTGTGTATTTTTGACATTGTCCCTGATTTGACCCCAAACCCTGGGTCAGGGGCTGCTCCAGTTTCCTGCTTGTTGGCCGGCTTCGCAGGACCCCTCCAAGCCGGCCCCTGCTGGGTCCCCTCGGGGACTCCCTCCTTACTGCTTCCGGAGATGGCGTAACCCACTCCTGCACCCCAACGTCCACGATGAAGCCCCTGACCCCAGATCCCTACCCCAGAGTCTCGTGGTCCCCCCCGGCTGCCTGACTGTGACCTGGGGTGTCCTACAGGCACCTCAACCCTGACAGGAGCCAAAAAGAGCTCCTGAGCCCCCCCCCCCCCGCCCCCGCAGTGGTTGCCGTCTCTGCGTGCCCTGCGCGTCCCGGACGGTCGCCTGCCTCACTCGGCCGCATCTGCCCCCGTGCGGGGACCGTCCCTTCTCCCCTCCGTCCTCTGCACCAGCACCCGGGGCCGGGGGCCGCCGTCACGCCGCCCACGCTCCTCCCCGCAGCCTGCCCGGCTCGCTGCCCTCTCGCTGCCCTCTCGCTGCCCTGGCCCAGCCTGGCGCGACACGGCTCGGCTCCTCCCTGAGCACGGCTCTCATCTGCTCTTCAGCCGTCCTCGGGGACCGAGCGTCGGCCGGTGCTCCCACCCCGGATGGCACGGTTACGGCATGGGACCCCTGCCCAGCCTCCGGCGGTCCCCTGCTCTGCACACCCAGGAGTCCCCTCTGAAGCCCAGCAGGCACCAAGGTCAAGGTAACGAGCCCCCACTGTAAAACACACACAATTAACCAGAAAAAGTGCATTGCGGTGTCTGCTGAAAAAACTTAAATAAGCCTCGGTTGAGAAGTTGGTCCTCTAGGTTGTGTGTTTAGTGTATTTCTAGAGCCGCAGAGGACTCTGCGTGGTGACAGGGTGGTGGCAGAGAAAGACCCCCTCCCCCTGCACCCCCCCACTGGTGGCGGTGAGATGTCACTGCGGCTGTGACAGCCTGGGTTGCGACTCAGAGCCCTCTGCCAGGGTGGCTCCCATGCACCCCGTGTCCCTGGGGAGAGTCCGTCCCCACCAACCCGCCGGGCACGGTGGCCTCAACAGAAGCAGGGATGCTGTCACTTAGAACGCGGGGGCTTGGTTATACTGTGAACCCCTGAAGAGCTCTGCTCCTCATGGTCAATGTCAACACATGATCAAGCCGCGTTTTGCTCACGCCTCGTGTGTGCTGAGAACGGGACACGGCCTGTGGCCGTGCCTTCAGCGGGACGATGGAAGTGCCCGAGGAGGCTGCTTATTCCAACCTCCGTGAGCAAATGCGTGCCGGGAGCAGATATCTTCGTGCCTTGGACCCAGGAAGCCCGACTGCTTTCTGGAGCTCCTTGGAGCTCATCTCCGGTCCCAAGAGAATGGTGACCCCAGACCTGGGAAGAAGGAACGGAACAAGAAGGCCAGTGTGTCTGACACTCGGGGACACCGGATGTGCCTGTCCCTGGAGCTCCGTAGGCAATGAGGACCATTCTCTGAGTTCAAAGGCCAAATTTCCTCCAAAGAAATCCAAAGATAAGGCAGCTTTCACGATAATTTTGACAAATCCACTTTCATTTCTAATAATCTCCTTGAGAATGACACACTGAGATGAAGTGGGTAGAATGTTCTAGAGCCTAAGAAGACCTGGGTTTGGATCCCGTGTTTGTGGCTGCAGGGCTGAGCCTTGCCGGGCCTCAGTTTCCCCACAGGGGTAACCCCGTGGGAGTCCCATGGTGGCCACCCTCAAGGGGCCCAGGACCAACGCCCCAGGGACAATGACGGGCGCAGTGTGGCCGCGAGCCCGGCCAGCCCAACTGGGGCCACCGCCGCAGGACTGTCCTGCAGTGCGGACACCACCCAGCCCTGGATTTATTCATCCCTTTTGTATTCGAGCAACATAACACAACGATCAATCCAGAAGTCATCATCCGTTTCTGTATCTTCCCATTAAAAGGGGCATTTCTCATCTGCCTGACAAAATGAGTTACGAGCCGTTTCAAACAGCACTTGCTGCCCCCAGTTCATCTGGGAGCTTCTGCGTCGCAGGACGGAGCAGGAGCAAGAGCCCCGCTCCGCAGGGACACGCGTCTTTATTCTGACGATCGTACAATTAATCCGCGTGGCTCCCCGGGAGCTCGGGTGTTTGGAGGACAATTTAATTGACTCTGGGGGGGGGGCGGTTCCCTGTGTTGGTCTCATGGTCTCCGTGTGGCATCCGTGACAAATGGGGTCTCTTGCATTTATAGGACCAAACAGGAAAAAAATGGTAAAAATATGAATCATATTATAGATTTGCAGGTTGTGAATATTTTACGGTTGAATTCATCAAAAATTTAGCTCTGAGGCTGCTGACTCGGCTTTACAAAGTGCTAACCTGTGGCACAGACTCCTGATCCATGGGGAGGAGGAACACGATGGTTTCCTGAGCTGGGCAGTAGGAATCAGCGTAAACCATCATTTCCTTCCCTGTCTGCATTATTTACAGGAGGCGCAGGGCCCGCTTGGAGCTCCAAGAAACTCCATTTTGAGCAAAGTTTGAGAAATACATCACCGCGGCCAACTTTGCTTTGAAAAACCTTGCTAACTCGGGAATAAAAGTAAAGTCTTTTAGGACACAAAGCATGGTGGGCGTGACGGTCCCGAGGGGACCTGCCCTTTCCTCCAGGTGCCCCTCCAGCTCTGGACTCACGCTGTCCCCTCGCAGAAGCACCCATGACCCTGTGTTCCCCAGAGCCCAGCTCCATAGGCCAGCAGGTGCGCACGCCTCACCACCGGCCTCCCGCATCTCTGCTCCCCGCTACCGCCCGGTTCAGACCCAGCTCAGCAAATCCTGGGTTCCTGACTGAACATCCCCTTCCCCTGTTTGCTTGGACCCCATGCGCCGCGTGCGTCTCTGAATCAAGTCCTCTCGCAGGGAAGGGAGTGTTTGGGGTGTGTGTGTGTGTGTGTGTCTGCTTCTGTGTCCATGCATCTGTGTGTCTGTCTCTCTCTGTGTATCTGTGTGTGTATCTGTCTGTATGTCTGTGTGTCCGTGTGTGTCAGTGTGTAAGTGTGTGTGTCTATGGGTGTCTCTGTCTGCGTGTCTGCTTCTGTGCGTCTGTCTCTCTGTGTCCGTGTATCTGTGTGTGTATCTGTATGTCTGTGTGTCTGTGTGTCCGTGTGTCTGTACCAGGGGTTCTCATGTCAGCTTTAGGGACTCACAGGGTCCCTGGGGCTTTACCTGGGGACCATGAGGTCGGACCTAATTTCAAGGTGACACAAGGACACTGTGGCCGCGTCCCCCGCCCCCCGCGAGCACACGGGGCATTTTCCGGAGGCGGTGAGACACGCACGGTCCCTGCAGACTGAACGCAGAAGCAGGAGTGTGCGTGCGGGGCCTCCGGGAAGCTGGGCATCGGGGAGACCCGCAGGCTCCTCTCAGCCCCCGAATGTTTGTTGCTCTAGAGAGTCACCCTCGTCCGTGAAAGTACGGACGTGCGCTCGCGGGGGCTCATCACCCTGACGAGAGTTCAGGAAGGCCCGCATCGGCCCCTCATTTCTAAGGCAACAGCACGGACCCAGCCCGCGTGGGCGCGGAGGGGCCGGACGGGTCGCCGGCTCCGAGCCCCCGCCCTGGACCCCGCACACCGCCTCGCGTGGACTTCGCGTGGGTGGAAAAGTGCCCGTGCGCGCCTGGCCCCTGCCTTGTTCTCGAACGCGCGCAGCGTAAACGCGCGCACTCTTGCCGGGCACAGACTTGGCACGCGCACTGCTGCAGCGTCGAGTGTGCGCTCACGCGCACGTGCCCTCCCGGTGCGTGTCAGGTGCACTCGGATCCGGAGCAGGCGGTGCGCGCGGACGGCCTGACCACATCAGCACACGTCGGCTCCGGAGCCCGGCGTCGGGCAGCTTCCCGTCCGCGTGGCTGCGGACGTTTGTGGACCCCACTTGGTGCCAGCGCGGGGCTTCCCGGGCCGGACACTGGGGCGCTCCGGCCCCTGCCCTGTGCGCTCCCAATCGACTCGCTCCGGGGATGTCGCCCCCGTCCCGTCCTGACGCGCGCAGGGGCTCCACGGAGGCTGCCCCACGGCGAGGGGCTTAGGCGTCGTGTGCTGCGCGCCGGAGGCGGGGGAGGCGGAGCTGCATTTCCACGCTCAGGCTTTCGGGGCAGCCCTGGACCGGACCGTAGGAGGAGGCGCCTGCCTGTGAGCCTCGGTGGGTGCAGTCCGCGGAAGGACCCTCCCTGCGACGCCCCCGCACCCTTCACTCCTGTGCGCTGGGGTGTGGCCCTGTTTCGACCCGTGTTGTAGGTTTTCCACGATTTCCGTGGATCTGGAGCAGGACGGAGGGTCCGTCCTCACGCGGCCGCGCGCCCCAGAAACGCCCGTGCCCCTCGCGCCTCGGCATTGCGGGTCGCTCCGCTGGGGATGGGCCCTCGCTGGCCCGGGGATGACCAGGCTACTGCCTTTCCTCCTCTCGTGCGGTCCTGCTCCCGCCAGATTGCAGGTTGTTGCGAACGCGGGGACGCACGACCCTCGAGGAGGGGCCACTGGAACTGCGGAGGGTTTCCTTTTGCTGTTGCGTATTCTGGGCAAGCTTGTCATCTGTTTCCTCGGCCGTAAGCGCGCCCGTAAATCAGTCCAATGTTCCACTTCCCTGCTCCGCTGGAGAAATGACAAAAATGTACTCTTGGGTTTGAAGGGTAGCTGAGCTGGTCGATGCCAGAGGATGTTCCCGAAACCCAAACCCGAGCCCCTGAGAGCCGCGGGCCCAGCTACAGGGACCTGCGCAGAGCGGAGGGGCCCACGGCGTGCACATACCTGCGGACGCGACAGTGTCGACCCAGCGGCCACGCAGGTCTCACGGGCCCCTCCCACGCCCGTAGGACACCTGCTCGCCATCTGGTCGCCCCGCCCTCGCACCACAGAGCAGCCCGGGGGCTGGCCCCGTGGGCGGCCTTGGTCACGGGACGAGGATGACGGGTTGGAGCGCCTGGCTGAGGGACAGACAACCCAGCAGACAGGCGGATGGCCGGCCTCACGTAGGCACAGACTCGACAACAGCTTTACCTGCTATGGCTGGAAACACAGACTGAGCGCGCGGTGGGGTCCCTGCGCCCCCATGGGCGCTGAGGCTTAAACTTGAGGTGCAGGCGGCAGGCGGGTGGTCACCTGGGCCTCGTGTCCCCGTGCTGTCTGCTGCCCACTCGCCACCCCCACCCGGGCCTCGGGGATCCCAGGTGCACACGCACCTCCCCCAGTTGTGGCCCGGAGTCTGGCCATCTGAGGGTCAGCCCCGCTGAGAGTACACGGAGAGAACGCTGCATGTCCCGTTGCAACAAGGTCTGTAGGAGCCCGGTCGCCTGCGGTCCCTGTGACTGGACCTCTGGACTGCTTCCTCTTTCCCACACTGGCAGGCTGCAGCTGCCACCCGCGTCCCCAAGTGGCTGCTTGGATAGGCTCCTCGGGCATCCCAGGGCAAGCTCACAGAATCGAGAGTCTCCGTGTGTGTCCGAAGTTTCTGTTCCTGCCCCCACGTGGCCCTGGCAGCAAGCAGACAGTGTGGCCAGGGTTCCCTGATGAGCCTGCGGGGATGGCGGTCCCCCGCCACCAGCCCGCTGGTCCCGCTCGCAGCCCCAGTGACCCTCCCTCTGCCGCCACCAAAACAGTAGAAACAGCAAGTTCAGCCTCTGGTTATTTCGGGCCGAGTCTGTGGGACGGGCAGCTCGGAGAGACGGTCTGGCTTCTGTGTTTGGGCATCTGGTTCATGTTTGCTTCTAGATTTTACATTTCATAAACTCACGTCTCTTCTAATGTGACAGGAACAGAGTTCTGCTTTGACCAACTCACTCACTTTTATTTTCATTTGCTGGAAAGAGTAAGACCAGTGGCCCCAGGGCTCCCTGCAGACCCCCGGCCGCTCTGCGGCCTCACTTGTAGGGCCCGTCCTTACTTTTCCCGTAAACACACCCACACCCGCGTTTCTGTGGTGCTGTGGGCCCCAGCGCCACCGTCCCCGCCTGCATGCGCGACCGACCCCTCCCCTCACAGGGATTGCAGAGAAAATCTAGCATTTCACACACGATTCTTTTAAGTCTGTGTTACTGGCATTTGGCTTTTGTTTTCAGAATGATGTACGACAACTGCGTTGCTCTCGAGTCTGTTACTGCAATGGTGTGGGATCCGTTCTGTGTTCCCAGAGAGAAGAGCAGGCGCCTGCGGCCTTCCTGCCGGAGTTTGCTGCGGGCCCGGGGGTCCCAGGCTGGCCCCGGGGCTGGGGAATGGTCTCAGCGGACCCAGGGCGGGTCTCAGGCTGGCTTGGGGGTGACGGTCTAAGGCTGGCCTGGGGGGTTCTCGGGAGGGCCTGGGGGGGATTCTCAGGCCGCAGCTGTGCTCCCAGGGTCCGGCCCAAGCTCCTCCCCCGGGCCCTCCTGCGACTGTTCCCTTGAGCCTTGGACAAATTCATGTATTTCTTTTGTTTTTCTTTTTTACAAACATCCACCGATCACTTTAGATGTGTGAGGACTTACTTTGTTTTGCCTTATTTCCCTCCTTTTGAGAAGCAATCCCTTCAGTGAACAGAGGAGGACCGCGGACCCGAGTTGGCTGTGGGGTGTGCCTGGACCCCTCCCCGTCACCCCTTTTCCCAGCTTTCCCACCTTTTCCTTGGGACGGGTCGGCAGCACCCCTGCAAACCCCTGCCCTTCCCCGGCCCCCCGCACAACTCTGGGTGACGGACCCCGCCATACGGGGCTGACGCTGTGACCTCATGACGCGGCGTGGGGTGTGGTGAGCCTGAAGCTTCCTGCCGGTGGCTCAGGGAGCTGCAGACCACGCTGGCCGGTGGGAAGGATGCTGGGGCCGCCCCCCTCCAGCCTGGGGACCACAGCTTCATATGGCCTCACCCCTGCTTTTGGGGGGTTGCTATCAGGAAGCTGGGGGTGTCTGTCTCATTTGTCGTGCCTGGGTCTCCTTTCCAAACTCTAAACCCCGACACTCAGCTTTCCTCTCCGGGCCATGCTCACTCTTTTAAGGGTCCCTCCCTCATAGGGAGCCCCCACCCCACCGAGTCCTCTGGGAAGAAGCTGGCGCTCCTTACCTCCCAAGCCCCCGTGACTTCTTGGGGGACAGTTTCTGGCTGGTGCCCAGCGACTTCCTCTAATTCAAGTCCAGCAGCAGCGTGTCTGGCAGATTTCCTTTAAACCAAGGTCTCGAGGAGAGATGACGTGTGTACCCGTTCCCAGGCATCCGTGACAAACTGCCCTGGTCTACGTGGTTCAGAAGGGCAGAGATTTATTCGCACGCGGTCTGGAGGCCAGAGACCGGAGATCCGGGGCCGTGCTTCCAGCAGAGGCCCTGCAGCAGGACCCTCCCGGTCTCTTCCAGCCTCCATGCGCTCCCGGGCTGCGGCCATGGCCCTGTGATCTCGGCCTCTCGCTGCACGTCTGTGCGTCTTCTCCTCTCTTAGAAGGACTCGTCACTGGACGATCTTTCTTGAGTCCCTTCAGTTGGCAGCGCTCGGACACATCCTTCTGGGGACCCCGGTGCACCCAGCACACGTCCTGCCCCACACATCAGTCCACCAGGGGCCTCACCCTGGAGTCCTGATCAGAGGGCGAGCCGGCTGTCAGCAGGAATCAGCAAGGGCGGCAGCAGCCGTTCTGCCCGTGGGAACAGTCCTCCTGGATCCTGGCTCACTGGGGTAAGAACCTGCGTCTCCTGAGTCCCACGCTGGTGCGGGAACCGCCTCCTGTCCCGACCTCCAGGGTGAGTCTGGGACCCACACTCCATGAGCAGGTAGGGTTCCTCCCGCCTTCTGGCGGGTGAGCACATCCTCGGCCTCGGGGCTGCTCCTTGCGGGTGACTGGCAAGCCTTGTGTCTCCACTGCTGGCAGTGGGTAGGCTGGTGCCGATGGCCCCCATGGCCCCTGTGACAGGTGCGTCGACCGTCCCTGGAATCTCCCCCTCCGAGAACCAGCAAAGATGAAGCAGTCGGAGCACCAGGCACTTGGCTGAGAAGCACGGAGTCGTGCCCACACAGCTGTGGTGACCTGGTTAATTGGAATTCAGGGACATTCACTTTAGGAGAAGAGCAATTAGGGGCTCTGCCTGCCTGTGTGGTGGAGCCAGCCGGTGACGAAGGAGGGAGGGCTGGACGGCCTGGACCCTCCAGATGGGAATCCGCGTGCTCCCCGAGAATGAACGGTTGCCAGCCCTGCTTTCCGCCCACCCGGAGGGGACATGCTGGAGGACAGGCTGGAGGACATGCTGTAGGACATGCTGGAGCACACACAGAATAACTCCAGGTTTCGGGTTGGCCTCAGCTGTCTTGCTTTACAGAGCTTGATCCTGAAATCACAGTTTTGTGACTCAAGTATTCACAGCTCCCTCTGCACCCTGCTGGCCACGGATGGCTGGCACCGCCGTGTCGGGGGGAAGGTTCTTGTATGGGTCTTTCTCAAATAACACAGACGAGTAGGGTCCCCACCACTCGATGCTGCGGGGCCGTGTTTGTAGCTTGCAACAGGCCCCCTCATTCATTGGATGATCTCATTGATCACCACGTCCTCAGAGGATGGCGGGTTTGACTCCGAGCAAGAAGCCATACGTTCGATCAGCGAGTGTGCATTTTGTTGATTAGGGTTTTGTGGAGGGAGGTCCAGGCGGTGCGCCGGGTGCAAACGGTGGGAGGCTCCTGTCGGCAGGCGTTACAAAGGACGCAGCCACTGCGGTGTGGAGGCCGCAGAAAGGAGAGGCAGCGACCCGGGGCACAGGCCGGTGCAGGGGTGTAGAGACACGTAAGGAACTTGAAGGGGTCCTGTAAGGCTGTGTGGTCCTGCAGGGAAGTGACATGACTTGGGTAGCGGTGGCGGAGCTTCCCTCCAGCAGCTGCTGTGCGCGATGGTGTCTGAAGCAGGCAGAGGGAGACGGTTATTGGGATAGCTTTGGGGTGTTGGGAGATTGGGCCAAAGGAATACAGATGAAGCCGAGATAAGTGACCCACTAGGAACATCCAGGAATCAAGGAATGGTGAGTGGATATGGGCCCAGGAGCATGGAGAGTACAGACCCTGAAGCTATGCCCTCGTTAAGTTTTCCTGGAGCTGTTGGCCAGCCCAGCATTGGACTGAGGATTTCATTGTATACGAATTATGTCTAAGTAAAGATGCCAAGAAAACACTTTTAAAAAAAGGTTTTATTTGTCAGAGAAAGAGAGAGAGAGAGAAAGAGAGCATGAGCAGGGAACACGGAAGAGGCAGAAGCAGGCTCCTCGCTGAGCAGGGAGCGTGATGTGGACTCTGTCGTAGGGATCATGACCTGAGCCAAAGGCAGAAGCTTAACTGGCTGAGCCATCAGGGCGTCCCCTCAAAAAAACACTTTATCAATAAGACAGAAAAAATAGACGAAATAGACAAATCCACAGGGAAAAAAGCCTTATTAAATTGGCACAAATAATAGCAAATCTGAATTGTCTAAAGTCAAACAAAGGAGATGGTCCACCTCAAGATCCCTGACGCACAAATGCAAACACACAGACTTCTGCTTAGTCTCCTCATGGCTGAAGTATCCCAATATCTAGGAGTTCTGATCTGTTTTAACCAAATTTTTCCAGAGATTGTACAGGGAAAGAACATTTCTCAAGTCATTTAGGAGACCAGCATGACCTTGGCATCTAAGTCCAGAGAATTAAACGAAGGGAAGTTTATCCGGTGGGCTCTCTTATAAACATAGACAAAGAAATTCTAAGCAAAATACTAGCCAACCAAGTGTGTACACCTGTAACGCTACAAGTGATCATAGCCAAGCCTGGCTTATTCTAAGGATGCAATCTGGTTTAACCCTAAAGTATTAGCCAATATCCTGTTTCTGGTTCAGACTCCCGGAGTCCCAAGTGAGCATTGCTTGTGCTCTAAGCACGCCTTCCGGACGCTTGAAGAGACACACGCGTCAGAGGGAAGAACAGATGGTGTCCGGACGGTGAGGAGCCAGCGCTGCTCCTGCCGCCGAGGGCACCGCGGGAGCCGAAGTGGAGGAGTCCTGCGCACCCAGGCGAGAGAAGCCCCCCCCCCGCCCCCCGTTCTTACAGACTTTCAGTGGCCCTTCTGGGACCAAATTGCCCCTGGGTACTAGGTGGCAGCAGCAGCTTCTCTCCGGTACAAGTCAGATGTTTTCAAACGCAGATGCAGTGCAGGAGAGCTGGGAGAACCCGGTTCTGAGGGTGGTTGGGGTGAAGTGAGGCCGCTGAGACAAGCCCTGATGTGCTCCGTGCTTCCGAGTCTGCTCAGCAGAGACAGGGGGGCAGCTGAAAAGGATCCCGTTAAGGAATTACAGCCCTTCCCGAGTGCCGGCGGCACCGCGTGCAGTGCCCACAGAGCAGGCGGCAGGACAGCAGAGGAGTGCTCTAAGCTCAAAGCAGCTGCGTTAGGACTGGAGGAGAGCTCTAATGGGCGCTGGGGTCCCCAACAACCCAAACACAGGCCACCAAACCCATGTTAGGGGAACGCCATTCAAGGACGCCCAATTCTCTTTGAGGCTCAGAGTTTAGGCTCTGATAAGGGACATTTTGGATACATACTTTCAACATATTTGAAACCAGTTATAAACTGATGCAAAGCTCACCTGTGGGTCAGACTTACCTCCTATTCTAGCAACCTGGCATTAGAGACAGTGCCCTGTTCTGGATGTGAATATTATTGACTGTAGTCTGGACTGTTCTTATATGCAGTAAGTCCAAAACGGTTTTGAGAAATCATATGCACACACATACATGGAAATGTGACCCATTTCAAAGAAAAGATACAGTGAATAAAAGAAGAGCCAGAGAAGATTGCTATGTTGAATCATGAGAAGGGACTTTGAAATAATTAAATTAAAAAATGCAAAGACTTGGGACTCCTAGGTGGCTTGGTCGGTTAAGCCTCTGCCTTCAGCTCAGGTCATGATCCCAGGGTCCTGGGATTGAGTCCCACATCAGGCTCCTTGCTGAGCTTCTCTGTCTGCCCGCTTTTCCTTCTGCCAGCCTCTCCCCCGGCTTGTGCTCTCTCTCCTTCTCTGACAAATAAATAAAATCTTTAAAAAATGACAAAGACCTGTTGGATATGTATAAGAATGGCAAAAATGGGGCGCCTGGGTGGCTCAGTTGGTTAAGCGACTGCCTTCAGCTCAGTTCATGATCCCAGAGTCCTGGGCTCGAGTCCCACATCAGGCTCCCGGCTCCACGGGGAGTCTGCTTCTCCCTCTGACCTTCTCCTCACTCATGCTCTCTCTCACTGTCTCTCTCTCAAATAAATAAATAAATAAAAATCCTAAAAAAAAAGAATGGCAAAAATGAAAAATGTGTAATGCAGAGAACAAAATCATTGAATTAGAAGGCAGATCAATGTAATATATTTAAAGTAAGAGAGAAATGAAAAAAAAAAAAGCTTAAAAAGAGAAAAAAACCCCATACATTTGAGACAATATTAAATGGTATAAAAATATAATTGGAGAGGTAGAGAAAATGAGACAAAAGACATATTTGAAAAGATAATTTTCAAGAATTTTCTAAAAATCAGTGAAAGAAATGGATCAGCCTACGGACTCAAGAAGCTCAAACCAAAGGAGGATAAAGACAAGGAAACCGGGAGTAGGTACATCCCAGCTCAGATGCTGACAATCAGAGACAACAGTAGACTTACAAACGACCAAGAGAAAGGTTTTTTACCGAAAGAAAAAGAAAGGGATGCCTGGGTGGCTCAGTCAGTTAAGCGTCTGCCTTCCGCTCAGGTCATGATCCCAGGGTCCTGGGAACGAGCCCCACATTGGGCTCCTTGCTTTGCTGGGAGCCTGCTTCTCCCCCTGCCTCTGCCTGCCACTCTGTCTGCCTGTGCTCTCTCTGTCTGTCTGTCTCTCTCTCTGACAAATAAATAAAATCTTTGGAAAAAAAGAAAAAGAAAGTCAGAAGTCAATTAAACGGCATCTTTAAGGTCCTAAAATAATAAAAATTGTTGATTGTAATTTTATAGCAAATGAAAGTGCCCTGTAAAGATCAACGAGAAATAAAACGTGCTGAGTCACATGTGGCAAGACTGTCTCCTTCTGTCCTAACAGAAGGCACTGAATGAAAGGAAACATCATCAGACAGAAGTGCAGATCCGTGAATGAGGATGAAAGTCTGGAGAGGGTGAGGATCTGTGAAATAAGAAAGATCCATCTTCTCCCTTTCACACACAAATTGATAAATATTCATTGTGAATATAGAATATATACATCTTAAGATAATGATTATTTAAGGCAAAAATAATCCCTATGTGCTTTGAGGTATGTTGGGTTCCACCACATGGTGACAACCTACAGGCCAGGAGGTGGGTGAGAGGAACACAGCCTTGTCAGTCTCTTGCCCAGTTCGTGAGTCAGCATGGCCTCCCTGGGAGCACAGTGACCGAGCGCTGGGGCTAGTCTCTGGGCAAATATCTAGGCACCGTGCAGGAAGAGCTAAGGAAAGAACAGAATACAAAAGTAAGTGTTTACGCAGAGCGAAGTGGAACAAAGGTGGCAGTGAGTCAGTGTTGGACAAACCTCCGAATGAGAGCCTTGACCTCTCTCCTAGCAGGAACTCCCCTTGGGTCTGCACTGGCTGAGCACTCAGAATGAAAGGTCAGTGCTGTGAGGTGGGCTCAGAACAAAACAAACAAAAGACAAGGACCCACCAGTGCCTCCTGCTAGAGACAGAAGTAACTGAAGACACAGGCCGGATGATGGATGGGAGGTGGGGGAAGAGGCCCCACGCCGACCTCAGCTGTCCTGCTCTCCAGCGGCAGACTTTAAGAGAAGGCGTTTTCACGGACATGAAGGCAGATAATTGTATAACGATAGAGTGATGAGTTCACTGAAGGGACATAGTACTATTAGACAAGTACTGGCCTAACAACAGAGATTCAAAACACAGGAAGCGAAACTGTCAGAAATGAAGACAGAAATATGTAGACACACAACCATGACTAGCAGTTTTTATCACCATCTTTCAATTGCTTGATAGATTAGGGAAAATATCTCTGTAGAAAAGAAATATAATTATCAACCAACAAGTATTACTTGACATTTATAGAACGCTCTAGCCAACCTCTGCACGGTATGTGTTCTTTGCAAACACATGTGAAACTTTCTCCAAGACAGACCTTATCTGGGCTGTAGAAATGGGTATTGACATATAAAAGGAATTAAACACAAAAAATCATACAGAACATATGCTCAAATAATGGTTTTAGATTGGAAATCAATAACAATGAGATACTTAAATCATTCACAAATATTTGGAAATTAAACCTCAGACTGCTAAAGACTGCATGGTTTGAAGAAGAAACCACAAAGGGAATGAGATCATATTTCAAATTGTGACATAATGAAAATGTGACATATCAAAATCAGTGGTCAGCTAGCAGAATTTAGAGGAAATTTATGGCTTATGTGTTTTAAAGTGGTATAAATAAATAAAACTATGATCCCATCTTGAAAAAAAAAACAATAAAAGAGAAACAGACTTAAGGTGAGCAGAGGAACTAAGATCAGAAATCAATACACGTCCCTAAAGGCAAGAGAAACAAAAGTGAAAATGAACTATTGGGACTTGATCAAGTTAAAATCTTCTGCATGTGGCAAAGGAAACAGTTGACAAAACTGAAAGGCAACCACAGGGATGGGAGAAGATATTGGCAAATGACATAACAGATAAAGGGCTGATATCCAAGATCTGTAAAGAACTTATCAAGCTCAGCACCCAAAACCCAAATAACCCAGTCAAGAAAAGGGGAGAAGACATGAACAGACACTTCTCCAAAGAAGACATACAAATGGCCAACAGACGCATGAGAAAATGTTCAACATTGTTAGCCATTAAGGAAATACAAACCAAAACCATGATGAGCTACCACCTCACACGAGTCAGAATGTCTAAAATTAACAAGACAGAGAACAGCAGTGTTGGCGAGGATGCGGAGAAAGGGGAACCCTCCTACATGTTGGTGGGAATGCAAGCTGGTGAAGCCGCTCTGGAAAGCAGCGTGAAGCCATGTCCAGTCACCAGACTGTGGAAGGAGCTGCAATGCCCTTCAACAGCTGAGCCGGTAAAGAAGACGCGGTCCCGACACACAGCAGAAGATGACGCAGCCGTCAGAAAGGCTGGAGACCCGTCATTTGCATCCACATGGATGGAGCTAGAAGGTATCACGTTAAGTGAAATAAGTCAAGCAGAGGAAGACAGTTTGATATGGTTCCACTTCTCTGTGGAGCATAAGGAATGGCACGGAGGACATCAGAGAAAGGAAGGGAAAACCGGAGGGCGGAATCGGGGCGGAGACGAACCACGAGAGACTATGGACTCCGAGAAGCAGTCTGAGGGTTACAGAGGAGATGGGGGTGGGGGACGGGGTAACCGGGTGACCGGCATGGAGGAGGCGTCGTTGGGACAAGCACAGGGCGTTGCATACAACTAGCGAATCACCCAACACTACGTCAAAAAGTAATGACGTACCATATGTTGGCTAATAGAACTTAAGAAAAAAAGGGAAAAAAATCAATATAATAGAAAGCAAACAGAAAGAAATCAACAAAAAGGGCATTTCCTTAAAAAAATAATAATAAATAATAAATAATAAAAATAATAAATAATAAAATAATAATAAACTTCTAGCAACATGGATCCTTTCAACAAAAGGAAGAAAACAGAGATGGCCAGCATCAGGAGGCACCGACATCACGTGCACAGGAGTTTTGTAGGGGAAATTACGAACAGAATCCCAATGACGTTGGTGAAGCAAAAAACTCCTCGAAACACACAAAATACCGAACTGGACGCCAGAAGACATAGGAAGTCTAAGCAAACCTGTGTCCGTGATGTAAACTGAATCCATAATCAGAAATATTCCCACGAGGGAGACTGCGTATTCGGATGGCTTCAGCAGAGGATTCTACCAAACATTTATTAGTATTACCAATATTATACAAACTCTTCCATAAACAGCCAGTGGGGGACGCAAGTGCCGGCAGAGGAGCCTTCAAGAGGCGGAACTGCAGACCAGCCGTGGCTCTTGCACAAAGACGCGGAACTCCTCAGCGCAGCGTGGCTGTCCGGATCCCGCAGCGAAGGTCGACGCCGTGACTGCGTGAGTTTTACCCCGGGAACGCGAGAGCCGCTTCATCTCACCAGCCGACCTGCTGCGCCGCATCGCGGGACTGAGACGGAACGGGAAGGTGATTCTCTCGGCCGGAGCGAGGAACGCGTGGTCGCGTCCGTACCCTACACGGGGATCCCCTCTGCGAAGTACGAGTGGACGTGGCTCTGCTAAAAGGGTGTTTACGAGAAGCCGGAAGCGAACATCTTAATTCGTGGTAAAAAGCTGAGCGGGATCCAGCCAGCCACGTGCGCGGGTGCGCTCCGAAGTGGAAAGCAGAGTCTGGAAGGGACGTCTGTGCGCGCGAGCCTGCCTGCATCACTGACGAAGCTCGGCCCGGAGGCCGCCACCGTGTCCGTCAGTGAGGGGATGGATAAAGCGTGGCCCCTCCGGATGACGGAATACTGTTCCATTCACAAGGGAGGAAGCTCTGACACCGCTGGCACACGCATGACCCCCGAGGATGCTGTGTTACGGGAGACAAGCCAGCGAGACACATACACAACAAACCCCACGATCCCACCTATGTGAGGCGCCCGGGGGGGTCGGATTCGGGGAGACAGAGCGCGGATGCTGGTGCGGGGGCTGGAGGGGGGCGTCTGGGAAGATGGAAAAGTCCCGGAGGTGGATGGCGTTGAGGTTTGTACATGGAATGTTTATAAAGCCACTTACAGTTAAGATCGGTTAATTTTAAGCTATGTGTGTGTTCCTACATTAAAAAAATTTGGGGGAAAAAACCACAGGAATAAATCTAGGATAATTACCAGTTCTATTTCTACCCAAAAATTATACAGGAGGCTCTTATGAGTAAGTTGAGATGAAAAAGAAAATAGAAACAATGACAACTGGGAAAAAACCAAGCCCACATCTGTAGGTGCCGGTGACAGCGCGTGCACAGGGCTGCACCGCAGAGCAAGCAGGCCGCGGGGTCCTGCCACGTGGGGGGCGGCCCACCCCCAGGTATTTACCTGCTAAGACGTGTGTAAGGGTGTTTATGCAGCATTACTTGTAATTGCCCCAAACTGAAACTCTCCAAGAAGTCTACCGGCCGGGGAGCAGATAAACGGGGGGAGCATAGCGTACGGTGGAAACCCTGATCAGCGGCAGAGAAAGATGCACGTCTGTCTGAGACTGACAACGGGACGCATCTCAGGACCACATCTGGCGGAGGAGCGCGGGCAATTGTGCGCCTGCTACGTGTTCCATTTGTACGGGGTTCGAACAGGCAAAACGGACCTGCGGCGACAGAAACCGGGTTTCGGTGGTGGGGGCGCACATGGACCCGGACGGGGAAGCTTCCTGCGGGGGCGTCTCGTCTTGTGTGCTGGTTACACAGACGTACACAGTTGCCAAAACTCCCATCAACGGACGAATGGATAAGGACGACGTGGTCCATATACACTAAGGAGTATTATGCCTCCATCAGAAAGGACGAACACCCAACTTTTGCATCAACATGGACGGGACTGGAGGAGATGATGCTGAGTGAGATAAGTCAAGCAGAGAGAGTCAATTATCATATGGTTTCACTTACTTGTGGAGCATAACAAATAGCATGGAGGACATGGGGAGATGGAGAGGAGAAAGGAGTTGGGGAAATCAGAGGGAGACGAACCATGAGAGACTGTGGACTCTGAGGAACTGAGGGTTTCAGAGGGGAGGGGGGTGGGGTCAGGTTGTTTGGTGGTGAGTATTCAGGAGGGCCCGGATTGCGTGGAGCACTGGGTGTTCTACGCAAACAGTGATTCGTGGACACCATACCAGAAACTAATGATGTGCTGTACGGTGACTAATGTAACACAAGAAAAAGAAAATTGCTAAAACTCACCCAACATGGAAGAATTTTGCACTTTTGTATGTCCATTATATCGTTGCTTAAAAAGAACCAAAAAGGTTTAATGTAATTTACCACATTAGTAGAATAAGCTAAAAAACGATCACTTTAATAGGTGCAACAGGAAACCGGGGAAGGACATCGGTGTTCGTTTGAGATAAAAACCCTTGGCAAAGCGCAGGTGAGCTCCCTTAGTCTAACAGAGCGACGCACCAAGGACGGGTCGCACCGTCTTTCCACCAGAATCGGGAATGTCGCCACCACTTCTCAACGTCGGACCCGAGATTTTTGCACAGTACAGTGAGGCAGGGGGAAAGCATGAGAACGTGGGGCTTGGAGTAGGAGGACCAAAAACCATTTGAATACAACATAATTGATTATGTAAAACTTCACAAAGGTCATAGGATAATTATCAGAATTAATAAGTTACATTTATCACGGTTACTGGAACAAGGTAAATACCAAGTTTGTTTTTACACAAAAGCCAACAATTAGAAATGGGATTTTAAAAATGTTACATAAATAGTATCAAAAATATTAAACACACAGGAGTAACTCTAATGAGACGTGTGCGTGACCTCCGAGGGGGAAATGTTACGGGAGGAATTAGCCAAAGATAAGCGGAGGGTGTGCGGTGACGGCGTGGGTCCGGCCTGGATCCTACCGGAGGGGGCGGGGGCCGAGGTCGGGAGGCTGGGGGTGAGCAGCGGCCACGAGGCTCTCGGGTTCCGGCATGGAGAAGCAGGAGGTCTACCCATGCTTTGGCCACGCTGGATCGGGTGCACCTGGGACAGGCGGCAGGGGGAGGTCTTAGGTCAAGGACATGACCAGATGCAAGGGCATGGAGCCCATTTAATCCGCCACGACCGGAAGAACCCTGATCTGAGGTCTCCCGTGGGGGTGGCAGGCCTGTCGCCCCTTCTGCTCGGCAAGGCAGGAACGCCGTGACTTTGGGTTTGGACGTGTGAGCAGAGATGGCCTGAGGGCGGAGGGTCCTCGATCTGGTCCACCCGGCTTCGTCTTCGACTGGGCGGCGTTCTGGTGTTTTCTCGACAAAGTGGACCTCTGACCGCACGGGCTCTGGCCTCCGGGGAATCCTGGTGACGGCTGCCGCCTTCCTCCGGGGCCATGTGGCTTTCCTGCCGCCCTCCGTTCTCCGACACGGCCCGCGTGCCCCGCTGCAGAGCTGCTCGCACTCAGAGCAGGGACTCTGGTGGGGTCCGGTGCCGACGAGGAGCCTCTCTGCTCCCCGAGCTCCGGAGAAGACGCGGGGGTCGGCTGCTGTCACGCCCGCGCCGGTACTCAGGGCACTGTTCAGCTGAAATGGTTCGAAGGATTCGCAACCTGTTGTGCGGCAGTCGCCCGCGATGACATTCTCCCCGTGCTCCGAGCCGTCCCCCGAGCCGTCCCCTGAGCCGTCCCCTGAGCGCTTCAGCAGCCGACAGGGTGAGGGCGTGACTTAACTTTCTGTTCCCTGTTGATGATGTTGGGGGAAGGCAGAATCGAGGCTCTAAATATTTCAGGGCTTCCGCGCAGAGATGGGCAAACAAAGCAGGAACAAAGGGCAGGACTGACGTGTCCGTGGCAGGTGGACGAGTGCTCAGGTGTGCAGACCTTTAAACAAGGGTCTGGGTATCCCCCGCTTGGGACCCGCTCCTCAGTGGCTCGGGCCGAGTCAACGGCCATCTGGGCCCCAGCCGCCTTCCCGCCGCACAGCTCAGCGGCCTGGGGAGCTCGGTAACCCGGGGGCAGGGGACGCCTCTGCAGGACGCGGAAGTCACCCCCAGGGCTGTCCAATATGGCCAATGCATGTACCTCGTCTCAGGAGCCGCGGGAGGCCACCCCACACTCTGCACCTTGTGCCGAGCCGAGGAGGGACACGGGGTGCGCGACCGTTCTCAAACACAGCGTTTCCTGACGTTTGTCTGTACTCGGCGGCTGCGAAGCTCGTCCGACGCGGAACCCCAGCCAAGGACGCCGGAAGCCCCGTGTCTCTCCCTCATCCCCATCACTCCCGTCCTCGGTGTCCTGTGCCCTGGGTCACTCTGCCAGCAACAACCGCCGACTCCTGTGCGGTCGATCGAGGACGCGGGGAGCCTCGTCTCGCTCTGACGCAGCCGACCGCTCCCTCGGGGTCAGCCCGCGTCTTCGTTGATCCTATAAACGAGGCCCTGCTGGATCTGCCCGTGCCTCTCAGGCCCTTGTCGTGGTCCCTCCGAATCCCTGCTGTGCTTCTTAGTCTGTCCGTCTCCTGCGAGCCGCCGGGCCGTGGGTTGCCGTCGGCTCCGCGTTCTGTCCCTGCTCGGCTGGGGAGGAAGCCTGCGGGGGTGGGGAGGCCCTGCCCGTCGACGTCCACGGCTCGGCTCCGCCTTACCTGCGGTGAGGCGGGGGACGGCGGCCGTCAGGTGTTGGGAGACGCCGCGGGGTCTCGGTCAGGGGCTCCCACACTGAGTCAGAGCGCGGCGTCTTCAGACCGGAGCCCGCCAGTCAGAGGGCAGCTCCCACCTGCGTCTGGGACACGCGCCCACCGTGTCCAGGCTCCGCCACCCGCTTTTCAGGCCTCCTGTAAGTCGGCTAGAGGGAGTGCCAGAGGCCCTCAGAGCCCCGGGTGCTGCTGGGAGGTCTCTAATAACCAGCTCCCGGACCTCAGCCTCTGGCTTCTGAGGTCTCTCCATTAACCAAAAACATCCGTTTCACGTGCACGTGGCCTCGAGTGGGTCCGTCTCACTCTGCCGGCCCGGCTCAGGCACATTCCCCACGGACAATGCTCCTGCCGGGCCCAGAACGACACCCCGCTTGGCCACGCCTTGGCTTCCGATATCACTGAGTCCCCTGCTACTGCTGTGGGAGAAAGCCACAAAGTCACACCGTCTGAAGTCACACCGGTGGGTCACCAAGGTCCCTATTCCCCCCAGGAAGGCTGAGCCTCCCCACCACGGCGTCCCTCCCCCGACACCTGTGGCTGCACCGGAATGTCCCTCGATCTTGGCAGTGCCCACCCCCTGTGCCCACACCCCTCCCGTTGAGGACATCACCCCTAACGTCCGGGCTGTGCACCTGTCCCTGCCGCTGCCCCCCGACCTTGTTGGGAACTTCCGGTGCTGCTTGTCCCTCTGGCCCGTGTCACAGCCCTTCACCCAGCAATTCAGACGTGCCCAAGCTGCTCTCATCTTAGTGAAAAACAGACCGGTGGATACTAGCAGAAGAAACCGCATCATTGCCCCATCGGAGCCCTGTGTGTCCCCCTGGCCGGACGGGTCAGGTCGTGCTCACCTCTCTCATGGCCCAGAGTCCCAGGTCTGCCCGTCCCCGCTCCCACCTTCCGCCGGAAACTCCTCCTGCCCAGGTGGTCTCCTTGCTAGCCTGCTGGCTGCTGGTAACCCCCGGCAGCCGCTGGAGCTGCTCACCACTGTCTTCTTCCATTGTTAGCACACAGGTAGCACACAGGTAGCACGCAGCGTGTTCCTGGTCTCGGGGCAGCGTTCAGTGAGTCGTCATGGGACACCCAGCAGCCGTCCCATCCCGTGTCCTCCAGGGTCCATCACCCGGTTACCCCACCCCGCCCCGCCCCCTCCAGCAGCCCTCGCTTTGTTTCCTGTCACTGAGTCTCTTACAGGTCGTCTCCCTTCTGGCTTCACTTGCTTTATTTTCCCTGCCTTCCCCCATACTCTCCGGTTTGCTTCTTAACCCCACATATCAGGGAGATCATATGGTCATTGTCTTTCTCTGATTGACTTCTTTCACTCAGCACGACACCCTTCAGGTCCACCTGCGTCATTGCGAATGGTAAGCTGTCATTCTTTTTGATGGCTGCGTAGTACTCCATCGCGTGTATGAACCACACGTTCCTTACCCGTCCAAACCACTTTCTTATTTCTTTGAAAGGAGAAGGGACGAGGGTAGGGGCTCCACTTTCTGCACTTTGACTCATGCGAAGTAGATCTGAAGTAATTCGTGGTGCGCACGTGTCATCAAAACGATTCCCAGGCACTAACTGCGGAATATAAGACTGCTTTAGAGGGCGAGTCTTGAGCGGATCCCACGTGGAGTAAAAGTCCCGAACAATCCCGTCCGTCAGGGGAGGACAGTCGCCGGGTAGCATTTCATTGCATCTGTGGATGAGGTTCTCACTTATTACGCACATTTTCACTATAAATGGCTAAGAAAGACTTCTAGCTTAGTAGTCTGTGAGAGTAATAGAGGGGATTCCAGGACAAACATTGACTCACAGTAATACAAAATCCAACTTTTAGATCAGCCAGGTTGGGGAACTAGGATGGAATATGTTTAAGGCATTAACATACGGCGAATCGTTTTTCTTATACAGGGATGGGGTTACTCACTGGTTAAATTAGTTATTGGACTTACAGGACTTTGAACAAGACCTCGTACAGTCTCAGTGCTGCAGAGCCGTTAGCCGCCACCGCTCTAAGGAGGCTGATAATGTTTATTCTTTACATTGTTACTCGCTAAATGGATCAAAATGAATCCAATGAATTAAATGAGCTACAATTAAGAAAACGAAATCTACAGAAGCAAAAGAGCAAATGAAATGTCAAACAGAAAGCAGACAAGTTCCGGGGGCCGTCGGCCACCTAAGACCCCGGGAACCCCCTCGCCTGTCGGGCTCGCTCGCCGCTGAGGCGCTGTGAGAAGAGCCAGGGTCAGGGAGCCTGAGGTGGAGGGGGCGGTGGGGTCGCCCACTGTCTCTGTGCGCCAGAGCGGACCGTCTCCCTGAAGGGCGGGCTGGGGAACCAGGTCACGTCTCACCTGGGAGGCATCACGACAGTGGGGGACGTCCGGCGGAGGCTGCCCCAGCCCTGCCCCGACCCGGTCCTGGTTAACGGCCATGGTGGGTCCCCTGCCTGTGGCCTCACAGGGGAAGGAGCGTCCCCTGCGAGGAAGGACACGCTCTGTGGCCGCTGACACGTAGCACTCAGTGTGCTCTTTTTTCTCAGGATGAGAAGGAAAAGGCCGCTGTGATCGACGCCGAGAGTGAGAGAAGCCCCCAGAAGCGGCCGGGCTCGGTCAGGTGCTGAGCACAGCAGCCGGGCCGGGACGGCAGTAGCTGTAAATATGCTGAAGAAAAGAAAGGGAACGTTTGATAAAGTGGACGAGAACATGCATAATCTCCACAGAATTGGGCTTTAGTGCAAGTCCTCGATGCACCGCTCGGCCCAAGAAGCACAACTGCTTAAGCAGACTGGACCCGGGGGGCAGAGCAGCGAGCAGGGAGGCGCCCGTCGGGGCGCAGCAAGCCGGTCCCTGAGACACAGTCAGAGGAACCCGGAGGAGCCCAGAGTGGGATTCTGTGGGGACAGCGGGAGCCCCGTGTCCCAGAGCCTCGTCTCCACGCGCTGAGCAGGACCGAAGCGCTGCCCGCCCAAATTCCACGCACAAAACTCTCTCGAGAAATGAGCGGGACGTAAAGACGCCATCAGACGTCCACGTTCATGGTGGAGAAAACCATCCCAGACGGGAGCGTGCGGGTTTGGGAAAGAATGAGGGGCGGACCCCCGGCGCCGAGATGGACGGGGACCGTCACGCTGAGTCAGTAAAACAGACGGTGACGCAGGGTCGTCGGGCGGTGGGACGTGGTCTCCCCAAGCGGCCAAGCGCAGATTGAAGATACGTTGTAGTGCGTTAAGGATACGTATTCCGAGCTTCAGGGCATCTGGCAAAGAGAAACAGTTAAAAGTTGCAACAGCAGGTTCCAGAAGGTGCTCGGGAGAAGGAACACGGGTGCTTCATTTGTGGAAATCAAGGTCGTGAAAGGTCAAGCAACTGGTCTGACCAAGAAGCAGGAGTCGCTGGTGAGGGGCCCGTGGCCAGCTCCATCAGCAATTCCATTAAACGAGACTGGACCAAACCTTCCGGGCACGGAAATGGGCAGAACCACCGTCGGTCTCCGATTACACAGCTACTGAGTGAATTACCCCATCTCGGACGTAAGCGCACGGAGCTTCTAGTATCAGCGGGGATGGCTGGACATTGAGATTATAGAGCAATGTGTTTTACACCAGCACCGAGAGACCGGAGATACGTCGGTATAAATCTAACAAAATGCGAATGGGGTCCGTGTGCTCCAACCTCGAAGACCGCGATGAAAGAAATCCGAGATACCCGAGAAGGACTAAACAGAGGGTCTGTGCATTTGTGCCCGGCTCCAAGCCCGCCCGCGGCGGCACCGTCCAGCCCGCAGCCCCCGCAGCCCCCGCAGCCCCCGCAGCCCCCGCAGCCCCCGCAGCCGTGGGACACCCACAGGTGGTTGTGCCGTGTCCCTTCTCCAGGTCCCCCCGCTGTCCTCTCCGCGGCCCTGGACTCGCCCGCACGGCCCCCTCTGGGCCCTCCTCCCCCTCTGCCTCCTTCCCCCGACCCCAAAGCCTCCCCTGATGTGTGAGGCGGGCCTCCCTTGCCCCGTCCAGCCTCACTCCTCCCTCCCTGACTGTTCGGAGGCGTCTGGTCTCTCCGTCTGTCCCTCATCTGCATCCTTAGGAGCCCTCCTCCTGGAGGGCCACCGAGTGTCTGGCTGTCCTGGGACAGTGAGCAGGGAGCTGGGTTCCTGCCATGGCCCCTGCTGTCCATCAGCCTGGCCTGGGGGTGGTGGCTGGTCCTCCAGACAGGCCGAGCAGGATGCCCGGGATGGGCTCGTCTGTCTGCTCCTCAACCCCTGGCATGTCCTGATGTGCCCCTGCACCGGGCCCCGAGCTCCAGGTGACTTTGGGGAGGCCAAGACAGCAGGACCCAGACCAGAAGCTGTGCAGGAGTGGTGTCCCCAAAGCAGATGGTGGACACTGGGGGTAAGGGGGTCCAGCTTGTTTGAGACAAGAACCCAGTGACCCGAGGCTCAGAAAACCCCAGCTTGACTGTGATGTGGGTCATGAGAACGTGTTTCCTGGGGGCTAAGTGGGGGTCATTTAAAAAGAAGATAGTTTCCTCCCAATCCCCAGGGGGCCAGTGAGGGGGAGGAGGCTCTTGTGCTTGGTGGTGAGAGCCACGTCCGCAGGAGGTATCAAGCAAAGCTGCCAGGAGAGACCAGATGAACACCTGTGCCCTCTGCGCTGCCTCCCCCGGCTCCTCTGTCCATGCTTGAGGCACCTTGAGGCTCCGGGGTCTGAACTTCCCCACTGGGCATTCCTACCAGCTGAGACCCCAAAACACCCCTGTCTGGACACCGTGGAACCGCCCTCTCCTGACCCATGTCCTCCGGGGGGCACCGGGGCGGTCTGCCCGCCAAACAAGATGGAAAGCTGTGTGCTGTGAGGGGACAGGCTGTGGCTTCCCTCGTGGGCTTTCTGGGGCCTGATGGGTGGGAGGGAGTGGTCCCTTTTGGGTGTTTTTAGAGAAGTTTAGCTGAGCTAGAAGGAGACGGGGTGTCCTGGCTGCTCCCAAGGTCATCACAGGCGTCCAGATGAGTTTTTGGGGCCGGGTGTGCCGTCTGCCATCCCGGGAGGCTACCCCAGCGCCCCTGTCTGTCCTCGGGAGTGTCTGGAACAGGAAGAGCCAGTGGCCGTCCTTTCGGGCTGGATCTGTTCCCTTTCGGGCTGGATCTGTTCCCGCCCGCGCCCCTCACCGTTGGAGGTCCTATGCCTTAGAGTTTTCCAAGGTCCTTGTAGAGTTTCAGATGGGCTTGAAACACCCACCCAAGATACCATCTTGCTCTGAGATCCCCAGCGGTCTGGCTGCAAGCAGGAGCCTCCCAGGAGGCGGGGGACCGACGCCAGGGATGTGCGGGACCTTGGAACGGGCGCCTCTGGCCGAAGCTCGGGAGGAACTTGGGCTTCAGTGACGTGGAACTGGGCGCAGTCTCGACCCCACACAGGGCAAGCTGGGGTCTCCTCTTGCTCCCCCGTGACGTGTGTGGGGGGCGTGGGCTGGGAGGGCTCTTAAGAAACGAGAGTTGGCGCCGGCGATTCCTCCGCCCGTGCGGGAAGAACACACCCTTCACGCCTGTGTGCGGGGCTCAGGAGTGTGTTGTGCTCCTGGGAACAGAGCTTGTGCGCAGACAAATCTGCTTTTCCCTGAAAACTGCCCGAACGGTCAGCATTTATCCCAGGGACCTTGTCAAATGCAAATGAATAAGTAAGTTAGACAGAGGAGCACAAGGCTGGGCTGAGCCTCATTTATTAACCAAGAAACGCCTGCGTCTCCCTGAGCAGACGATCCCGGGCTGAGATCAGAGGAGGGAGCTCAGGTCACCTGCTGCTTTCTGGAAACAATATGCTTTGAAACAAGGCATCTGCTTTTCCAGCGACAACGTGAAGGCTTGCATTATTAAACAACGTGCTTAATAATTTAGGCTGAAATAAACTTGCCACACAGAAGAAAGCGCCCTGGGCGCCAGCACAGTAATGAGATGCTGCTGAACTTGCGTTTGGGGACGTGGATGTCCGGGGAACCTGGTGGCCCGCTGGTCACTGGTGACTAGTGCCAAAGACAGTGGCCTGTGGAGCACAGACTGCACAAGCGGGGTCGCCCAGGCTGTCCGCAGGGAGTTCCCCACCCAGCGTCCACCACGGAGCTCAACGGAAGGCCCAGGGCATCGGCTCAGGGCTCTGCCTTGGCAGGGTCTGCCCCGGGGCCCCGTGTCCCCTGTCTGCCACTTGTCCGAGAGCCGAGGGGTCCTCTGTATCCCTTACCCACAGAGCAGCCCAGAGCTGGTGAGGAGGGCGATCCTCTCTGGGAGAGGACCTGGCTGAGATCCGAGAAGAGAGCCCTGGTTACTCGCCGTTTTCTAGAAACATCCCTGCCAGGGTGCCGTGTGGCTAGGATCGCCACCACCCCCACCGTCCCCAGCGCCTTGTCTGTCCTCACACACACCGTCAGTTGCTCCTGCCATCTTGCTGGGGACACAGGGCATTCCCCGAGGCCACTTTTTTTGAGCAGTGGTGCCTATTCACTCCACTGGGGCTTCCCTGATGCGGTCCTGGACCCTCCGCCCTGGGCATCCTGCGGCCACCGTGCTCGGGCTCTGTTCCACCTCCACGACAGACTCCTAGATCTGGTAGCCTGTGGCTCCTGGTGAGGCGCCAGGTGTGGATCTAGGTGTGGATGCAAGAGTCGGTCCTGGCGTGGGTCCAGGTGTGGGTCCAGGTGTGGGTCCTGGTGTGGATCTAGGAGTGGGTCACGAGGGTCTCTCCCGAGCAGGCGAGGGCCCAGCCACTGTGGCGTGGATTGGAGTCACTGGTTAACGAGGATGATTCGATGTCTGTAAAAGCGGATGTGGGGACAGTGGCAAATGTGCTGACAATGGTTCCAGGGTGACAAAGAGGCTAAGTGGCAGTCTGGGCAGAGACCAGCACAGTCCCCCAGGAGCATACAGTCACCTTGTCTCACATGTATGGGCTGCCATGTGTGTCCCCAGGAGGGGCCTCTGGGGTCACAGGGCCCATCTGCATGGTGCACACGGCAGGGGACAGGCGCTCTTCCCGGCAGACCCAGGGAGGAAGTGGCCCATCCTCCTGGTGACACTTCAGTGGGCTCCTGGAGGCAGGGCTGAGTGGTGGGGAGCTCTTAGAGGGAGGGAACTGCAGGATATGATGTAATTCCTACAAAGCCAGTGGCTCTCAGCACAGAGTAGGGTTGTGGGGACAGCTCGGTTCTTGGTGACAATACGCAGGCGCCGCTGGAAGCTCTTTGGTGCATTGGGGGCGGGTCCTCCACCAGGTCTCTGCGGTGGGGCGACCGGGAGGAGACGGCTGCTCCCCAACTAGGGGCTGGTGCAGGGGGAAGCAGGACCCTCGGGTTCTGGGGGCTGTGCAGGAGGGATGCTGTCCCCCAGACAATGGGAGACACGCAGCAGGGGTGGCGCTCTCGTGGGCGTAGGTGTGTAAGCGGCAGGAGGGCTGCCCGTGCTTCGGGAGTGACCGCCAGCCTCCGAGGCTCTCCGCTTGGCTCGGGATGGGGACACGTAAACGGGTATTCTGTGGGTTGGCGGCAGGGCTTCCTGGCGTCCGAGGAATCAGAGAAGCCGGGCTCGGGTGACGGTTTCCGCAAGGACGGGGGGTTCTCGGGGGCGCATGTCGTCTGGCGGCCTGTCCCTGGCGGAGGGAGACTGGACGGGAAGATGGAAGCCAGTGGGTATGCTCGGTGCCCGAACTCACTGGGGGTTTGGGGAGACACAGAGGCCAGACCCCAAAGGACCTCACGTGCATGCTGAGGACTGGGGATTCTCGACGAATGGCCGAGGGGAGCCAAGGAGGGATTTCAACTGGGGAGAATCACGGCTGGACTGTTGGGCTGGTGTCCCAGGTCGGACGGAGTCTCTTGTGGGCAGCAGGTCAGGGCAAAGCCAGAGAGCGGGACTGCAGGGGGAGACAGTGGTGTCTGTAAACGTGTGTGGGGAGTGGGGTGCCCAGCAGGGAGTCTGTGAGCTGGACGTGCGGATGGAGGGAAGAGACGGTGTGGGCTTCACGATGGCTGCACGGACACAGCCCAGCGCCGACATGCCCCTCTCTGAGCTCCCAGGCGGGCGTTCCTCAGTAGGTCCGCTGCTGGGCAGTGCCCACCCTCCGCCCCCCCGGGCACGAGCCCAACAGTGGATGCCCTGAGCACCGCGGCTGGGGACTCTGGGTGCGCCCTGGAGCATCAGGGCCCAGTCCGGCTGACCTCCACCACCCGAATTCGGATCCAAGCTCACCAGTCCTGCCCCGCGAGTGGACAGCTTGCAGTGTCTCCTTGCTCTCTGTCTGACTGAGCCCCAGCGCACTGTTGGCACTTGCTAGATGCCGGGAAAGGGAGGCCATCCGCAGGAGGGGGACCCAAACTGCTCAGACTCCGGGGGCCTGGAGAGCCCGGGAGAGGCCAGGCCGCGGCCTCTTCATGCATCACTCACTCACCCCAACCTCCTCACGTGCCACAACTTGGTACAAATGCGCCATCAGCTGGGCGGGGGCCTCAGGCCCGAGACCCAGGACAGAGACGGCCGGGCGGGCAGCGCGGCCTGTGGGTGCATCTTGGGAGCCGGACGCGGCGGAGGTAGAGCCTCTCACGGGCTCCCTCGGACCCGGGCGCTGCTGCCTCGCGCAGAGTTAAACTCTGTACAGACTTCGCCGCCTTAGTGGACACGTCAGTTGTTTGCTCCACGTGCTGGGAAGGCACAAGCATCTGACCTCCCGTGTGGACGGGTCACAGAGGCGAGTGGGCTGTGAGTCGCGTGAGCGATTTTCCTGGTCTCCCATTTGCACTGTCAGATAATTAAAGAGTAATTAAATCAGCCGGCTCTGATGGGGGCCTCTTACCTGCAGCTCCCCTCCCGGAACGTGAGATCACGGAGCAGGGCCACCTCCGTCCATGCGGTCCAGCCGACTGAGCAGTTAACTGGGCAGTTAATATGACGGAAACAGGGTCCAAAGGGCCACCCGTGGGCTCACGTGGTCTCTGCGCTCCAGGGGCCCCCCCCTTGCCCCGGGCGAGAAAACAGGGTCCTGACGACTTCTCTATTAGTGTCGTGACTTTACCATCCAGAGCGGGGCCCACGGCTGTGCTCGCGTGAGGCGTGGGCACAGATGGCCCTGCCAGCGAGCTGTCTGCTCGTCCTGCTGACTCCCCCGAGCCCCGGTTCTGACGCCGTCCGGGCTCTCCATCGCCACGCGCAGTGTCGAGCCCACGCCCGCGTTTTCCGCTCGGTGAAGCTGTCTGGGAATCTCTGTCTTCCATACGAGTCTTTGCGTAATTCTGTACTTTGAGCAGCTCCAGCTGGAGCAGTCGTTCAGACCGCATCAAGCGTTTGGAACAATTCGGGGAGAACTGACGGTTTATAATAACTAGCTCCTGCTCGTCATCTGGGTCGCCCTCCTTACCCATCACGGGCTTCCAAACCTCCACAGAGGGGCTCACGCGTGTTTGGTTAAGTTTGGTCCTGGCTCAGTCGGGGGTGCCACGCTCGAGGAGATGCCCGGGTCAGCCGTCACGGACACGGGGAATGCCGTCGGGGGTGTGCGGACCTGCTGGCAATCGTCTGATGAACTCTGCTGACTCTGTTGACTCTTCTTCGCGGACGTTACTCGTATTACGTAAGGGACGCCGCTCGAGACGTCCTTGTAAGGCAGCGTGACCGAGCACACACTTTGTTTGAACCAGAAGCCTGACTCAGGCCCGCCGAGAACATGCTCGCACCTGCTTTGGGAGTGAGTGGGCGGCAGGAAGAGCAGCTTGTCCCGGGGGCGTCTGTGAGCGCTCCTGCCTTCGGCCTGCCTTGACGTGAAGAAGGTGCGCCTCGCCCAGCGGCTCCTCTGTATCTCTCGAGCGTTTACGAGGTGTCGATCAAAGGTACGTAGCGGTGTGAGAACGTTCTTCCCCGCGAAGTCCGTGCTTCCAGCCGCCGGTGTGGGTTCGAAAGAAACGCCCCCCCTCGCTGCCCGAGATCCGCAGACGCCAACAGGGTCTGCAAGTGAGGGAGGGGATGATTGTCCTCTTGGCGTCGTCCTTACGGTGGCGGCAGCTCCGGGCAGCGAGAGGCCGGGGCACGGACACGAGCGCGGTTCCCTGCTCCTGGGCTTGCAGGGAAGGCATCTGGGGTCTCGACCGAGCGTCGGCGTCCGTGTGGTTTCAGGAGGCTGTGCGTGTCCTCACCTCCGCCGCCCACGTGCCCCACCGCGAGCGGCACCGGCGTCTGCTGCACAGCCGTGGGGTCGCGGCCCTTCCGCGTCACTGACCCCGTCCTTCCTGTCCTTGTCCCCTCGGGCTGCGCGCGGCTCCCCAGCCTCCCCGCTGGACCGTCCTGCTCCGCCGCGGCTCCCCTTCTGCCCGCTGGTTCGCGTCACGCCGGGCCTTCTCCGCCAGCGGGCTGGCGCAGGTCGTGCTCAGCTCATGCGTCTTTCCCATCGGTTTCAGGCTGGCCGTTCTGCGTTCGTGGTTCGAGTGTGCTGTCGGCCGGTGATGTCCGGGGTCTGTCTACTTTCCTGTCACCTTAGAGGTTTTCTAAAAATATATTTATTTGGGAGAGACACAGAGAGACAGAGTGAGGGCATGTAAGCAGGGGAGGGTCAGAGGCAGAGGGAGAAGCAGGCTCCCCGCTGAGCAGAGAGCCCGATGCGGGGCTCGATCCCAGGACCCTGAGACCATGACCTGACCCGAAGGCAGACGCTTCACCGACTGAGCCCCCAGATGCCCCCTGAGAGGTTCTGTCTTCTATGTGATAAGTGTAAATCCTTTCACTTTATTTTCAAGTGTCGTTACGTATCAGGAAATCTATCATTTCATGTCCTATTCCCATTTACCATATTTATGTCACTTGGCCACGTTTCCACTTATTTTCTTTACTTCTGTGCCTTTCTTGGGCTTTCTTCCCTTATGCTGTGTGTCCACCTGGCCCTGCCAGTGACCCCCGTGTTTCCCCATCGCCGCTGATGGTTTACTTAGCGATTTTTACACCGTTCTGCGAAAGACCGCTGCTTTAGCAGTCGTGTTCCCTCCTGAGTTGTCATGAACAGACTTTCTCTTTTTCTTTTCTTCGGCTTAGTTCATCTTTAAGATTTTAGGAACCCCCTCTTCCCCCCAGGTATCGGGTCACCCTTATTCGCCATGTGGCTTGTGACATCTCTGGATTTGTTGATTTTATTTGGGGAATTTGAGAGTTCAAAATTTTTAAATTTCTCTTCTTCACTCACACACAGTAAGTTTCTGAGTTTGAACCCCTCCTGCCGTACTGGGACTGGCCTCCGAGACCCGGCATCCATCTGTCTGTGTGTCTGTGTGGAGAGTGTGTCCTCCGTGCCCGGGCGCCCAGGGAAATCCCACGCCGGGGTCTTCAAGCACGTGATTCCTGGGCACCCCCGTCACACGCGCTCTGTCCATGCTGCAGGGATCACGTTTTCATGTAATTACTGAGACTCCCACCTGCCTATGTCCTCTGTGTCTCCTGCTGTGACGTCCGTCTGTCCATCCTGCGAGTTACCATGTCGGCTTCCTGCTGTTTCACTGATGGCCCGTGTGCCTTCCTCATGGATCCCAGCTGATGCTAGTGTTTTGGGGAAAGGTCAGAGGGCACACCTTCGGCTTCAGTCCCTGGAGTTTAGAAAGAAGCAGGACACGTCCCCCAGGCAGTGGCCTCTCCCGAGTTTCTGGGCAGCTGCCTGGTCATCCATGCCTGCCTCAGTCTCCCTCTCCAAACGCTGCCCCAGGCAGGAGGACAGGCCCAGAGCCTGAACCCTGCTGTCCCTGCCGGGCCCACGGCTGCCCGGGCTGCCTGGACTGGTACTCCGTGAGCCCCTAAGGCTAGACAGACACCCACGGCTTCCTTGGACGGAGATCGCACACGCACCCTTCAGCTCAGCAACGGCGGCGCGGCTTACGACGGGTGACGGGCAGTGTGGACGAGTGGACGGCGCGGGCACAGCCGTGTGGGTGACGGGTCCAAACAGGGTCAGCCTCTTCGTGACAACAGTCCTAACAAAAGCCGCAAGACCTCGGCGGACCCAGTGATACTGAAGGGTTCCAGGGCCCCGGCTGCTGAGGGTCCGGGGAGGAAGGGCCTGCTCGGAGCTGCTCAAAGCCTCTGGGTGTGATGCCACGAGGCCAAATCCAGCTCCAGAAGTCCCACCTCTGCCCCCTCTCTCCCTCCCCCCGCCCCGCAGAGGCTGAGGGGGGCTGCCGTGGCCCCGTGGACGCAGAGTGCCCTAGGCCTTGCTCACGGGATGGCAGAGGGACCCGTGTGCCCCCTGCTCGGGAGGACACTGCTCCTCGCTGCCCCTCCACCCGCCTCCCGGGAAGGCTCCGCATGTTGTCCTGGGCACGCATCAAGGACGTCCTGACGTGAGTGCCTACTCACCAGCTTCTGTTCGTCTCACTGACAATTTTGGCAATTAACATTTCCTCCCAAAATGGCCCACTTCTACCAGATGGTCTGGAATTTAGTGCATAAATGTAGACAGCCGCTGCCTCGTGCCCGTGGATTCATCCCGTCTTCCACTCGTGGCTGGAGCTGACCATCTCTCCGTCTGACCCTCTTCTCAGAGAAGGTTCTGGAAGACATCGTTCTGCTGCGTCCTGCTCCCGAATCCCGCTTTCCAGTGACTCACGACCTTCTGCTTTCCCACGCGTGTTCACGCCCCTGCCCCCATCGCTGCAAGTCCCTCGTGTACTGTTTATTCTTGTTATTTTTAAACAGGACAAAGTTACGGAGGCAGTGACGTCTGTCTGGTCTGAGCGGAGTTTCTGCCCCGTGAAAGCTCTCCTGCGAATTATTTTAACAAATTGTGGCTGTCCACTTGGAGGAAAAGCTACGCTTTCTTTCTTCTTGCCTGGATTTTTGTCATTTTTAGTTTAAATTTTGTTTGTGAGTCTTCTGTAGTGATTTTGACATCATCAGGAATGTCCCCCATGTCGCTGCTGGTTTTGCAAGTTACCGAGCTGTGTTTTGTTGTGTATGTGACATAATATATTGTCTTTTTATAAAAATCTTTCCAGTGCAATTAAAACAAATTAATTGCTTTTTAATGGCATTATTTGGGACATTTACAATCTCCCGTCTGCTTGTTGTATCAACAGCGGAAAACCACGGGTCAGTGTCTCCTCTGACATCATGTTTATGTTCCTCCTTTAGCTTCTTGTCTTTATCTGGCAATTAATGCTGGTAATTAATACTGGTAATTAATACTGGTAATTAAAAATGTTTATGTTTTGTTTCAGGGACATTCCTTAGAAGCTGCAAATAGGTACACTTTCTTTTACTACAGTTTGAGCAAATTATCTTTCTAATGACAAGTATCATTCATTTAAATTTAAAAAAGATTGTTGTAAGTTGTGAGACACAGCATGTGCTTGGGTGTGTACACGCAGCAGTAAGATTGTATCTAGAGTTTGAAACATTAACCCTAAAGTTGATACCTATACAGTGTTAACACACCATACAGTGGACACCCCGGGTCGTCGTGGAGACCATGTGAGCTCGGGCTGCAACACCGGCTCTGCCGTGGGAGGGAGCTTCTCTCAGTCTCGCTCTGTTTCCTTCATTCGTTGTGACGATTCCCCCGGACGGTGACGGCTGTCAAACTGGCTTTTGATGGTTTTTTCCTAAAAGCTGAATTTTGTATTATTTTCTGCTTTGTAAATATTTTAGTAAGAACAGAAGGTCCGGTGGGGACTCGGCGATGATGGAGATTTGCCTCCCCAAACCGCTGGCCGGAGCTCAGGGCTGCTGGTGGGCGCGGCTGCTTTTGGGACCACCTGGTCCTGGGGCGCCCCGGGCCGCTGTTCAGCCGGAAAGCGTCGGGGGCCGGGGATTCGCACCCTCTTCCCATCCGCCGCACCACATGGTGTCTGATTTGGGCGAGGACCGGGCTCATGCGTCAGGGGCCCGGCCAGGTGTCCACGTGTGAGAGCAAACCTGGGATGCCCCGACAGCTGCGAACACAACGGGCTGTTTCCGGAACAAGTCCACGGTGAGGAGGGACGGACAGAGGACAGCGTCAGAACCTCGAGCGCGTGCGACACACACGTGCGCACGTGTGCGAAGAAGAACCTGGAAGAACTTGCGAGCTCGCAGGGAACCTTTACCTCCTCCTTCTGGTTGTTCGGACCTAAATTTCTCAGCCCCCGCCCCCCGGAACCACATGTAACACCCGCCTGTCCTTTTTTTGATTTCGGAGGGGAGGTGGGCATACTCGCAGCGGGGACGTGACCGGCCCGGCGTTACTGGGGCGCTTTTGGGCCTCCCTATCGAGGGGGTCATTACCGCTCCGCAGAGGAAGAGCTGGGCCCTGCCCTGTGGATTGCCAAGAAGCATGGCAGCCGTTCCCCCTTCTCCGTGGGAAGCATGTCGGGGGAAGGGCCCAGAGCCGGCCTTCAGCAGGTGGGCTGGACGCTGAGGCAGGCGAAGGCGGGTGCTGGGCCGAGGCTCCAGCGGATCCAGGCCCCGCGAGGGAGGGTCTGAGCCCCGCGGTGGGAGGAAGCCACGACTTGACCCCTGCAGAAGCACGGAGGACGTCCGTCCTCAGATCCCGCGGCCCGCGGGTTGTGTGCGGGGCCTCCTGGGGGAGCAGACCCTGACCTCCCCGCACCCGTGGACAGAGCCCCGTTCTCATTGCCGGGGCTCCTCAGGAGAGGAGTGGGCTTACAGGGGCTTCCGCTTTCTGGGCCGCCTGTCTGTCTGCCCGAGTTCCTTATCATGAGCACGTGTGTCGAAGTCGGAGAAAGTGTGACTCACCAAGCGGCTTTGTCCGCTCGTCCGTGGGCGGGCACGTGGGTGCTGCCGTCATTGTCGTCAACCATGGTGCTGGGGGCACGGGGGCGTCTTCCCTTGGAGTCAGTGTTTTGTTTTCTTCGGGTACTTACCCTAGTAGCGGAGTCACTGACGCACATGGTAATTCTATTTTTAGCTTTGTGATGCGGTGGTACGTGTGGCATTCAGAGATACACACAGAACGGGATAGCCCTTGGCCATCAAGAGAATGGGATCTGGCCGTTTGCAACGCATGGACAGAGCCAGAGGGGGCTCAGTGAAGTGATCAGTCAGAGGGGACAGATGCCGTGTGACTTCACTTACCTGCGGAATTTAAGAAACAAAACAGAGGAGGAAACAAAACCAGACTTAACGGGGTCCCTGGGTGGCTCGGTGGGTTAAAGCGTCTGCCTTCAGCTCAGGTCATGATCTCAGGGTCCTGGGATCGAGCCCCGCATCGCGCTCTCTGCTCAGCAGGGAGCCTGCTTCCTCCTCTCGCTGCCTGCCTCTCTGCCTACTTGTGATCTCTGTCAAATAAATAAGTAAAATCTTAAAAAAAAAAAAAACGCAAACCAGACTTAACGACAGAGAGCAGACAGAGAGCAGACAGGCGGTTGCCGAGGGGCGGTCGGTGGGGGTGGGGACTAAGAGCGCATTCGTCCCCAGCACGGGGACAAACGGGACAGTCAGGCTTCAGATTCTATACCCGAAACCAATGTAACTCTGTATGTTGACTATACTCCAAAAGAAGTGAAAAAAAACAATGAAAAATATGGTATCTTAAAATCTGCATAATTTCTACAGTTTTTAAGTCACTGTTGCACAAATCAATTTTAAAAAATAATGTATTTCTGTAGTTCCATTTTATAATGACAAGCATTTGGGGACAAGCCATAGGATGTATGTGCGTGTGTGCGTGTGTGCGCGTGCGTGGGTGTGTGTGCGTGTGTGTGCCACGTCGTCTTTATCCACTCATCTGTTGATGACATCTGGGCTCTTCCCACACTCTGGCTGTCGTGGACGTTGCTGCTACGCACACCGGGGTGCCGGCACCCCTTTGGGTCCTTACGTCTGTGTCTTTGGGGTACATGCCCTGTCGTGTGATTGCGGGGTCGTAGGGCAGCTGTTTTCAGCATCTGGAGGACCGTCCATGCTGTTTTCATACCAGCTTGAGTTCCCACCAGCAGTGCAGGAGGTTCCCTTCTCTCCGCGTCCTCGCCAGCACCTGTTCTTTCCTGACTTGGAACCAGAGTTTCTCCTTACAAACAAAATCTGGGAGTCCGGCTGTTGATAAAGTTACCTAGGACTAGAGCTCTGAGCTGCAGGGGTGGAGGCCAGAGGTCAGGGAGGCCCATGGGCCTGAGTGAGGGAGCAGTGACTGCCTGTCTCTCTGTGCTACTGGCCCTGCCCTCCGGCCCCTGCCCCGCCCCACCCCTGCCGGCTTGGCTGGGGTTCTCGACTACCGTCACAGCAAGAGCAAGAGCAGGGAATCCGCAAGCACTTACGGAACGTGTGACAAATGCCCCGTCGGGCTTGCGTGTTTGCGTCTCCGTAAATCAGCTCCGACCTCACGCACTTGGTCTCCAGCGCAGACTAGACTTGAAGCAATGGTCCGGCCGCTCGCTTCTGTGACCCACGTATGACGCCGTCGTGTGGAAACATGGCCAGGCCGGGCTGCGCTGGGGGCTGCACGGGCTTCCCTCTCTCTGGGCGCTGCCTCCGCCGCTCTGCCTGCTCCCTGGGCGGCATCCCCAGCCCTGGGCTGTGCCCTCCTCGCTGGACGGGCCCCAGAGCCCTGGCTTCTGGGCTGTGCCCTCCTCGCCGGACGGGCCCCAGAGCCCAGGCTTCCGTGCCATTTCCCTGCCTTCTCTTCTCCCCGAGACTTCGTCTGGAGTTTCCGTGCGGCGGGTACCGTGACAGCAGAAGTGACTTCCCGTCCCGTGCAAACCTTCACCGTTAGCGAGCACGTCTGGGCACAGCGACAAGCTTGGGAAAACGCGCCCCTGGCCACCAGTTCCGAAACGAGGGTCAGCGGTCACCCTGAACGACTCTGTCACCGTCCGGTGACATGACCCCCCATTTCCATCACGCCGGTGAGCAAGGGAACGAGCCCCAGCAGCTCCTGGCTCCTGCCGGCTTGTGGATCTGCGGACAGCGGGCCATGCACCTGCCCTCAGCCTGGCCTGCCCCTGCCCTGCGCCCCCGTGACGGGGCATTGCCCAGCTTCCCGGCGGCTCCTCTTGTAGACGTGTGGCCCGCACCGTTCCGAACAGGCCACAAACCCAGCCTCGTGCTCGGAGGACCCTCCCTTGACCAACGGCCCCCAAGCCCTGGACCGCTTACCCTCAGTGGGGAAACAGAGCCCGGTGTGCTAGCGGCAGCTCTGCAGGGCACGAGGGACTAGGCCCAGTAGCACGGCCGGCCCGGCTGTGAGCGCAAACCCGCGCGGGGCTTCAGCCCCAGGCTTCCAGGTCTCAGGGTTCCGGGAGCGAGGAAGCCCCGGCGTCTCTCTCTCCCTCTGTACAGGACGCTGAACCCATCGCGGGCCCCAGCCTCCTGCCCCCACTGGACCTGGGCACCTCCAAACCCCGCCACACGGGGAGGGGCTCGAAGCGTCAACGCAGGCATTTGGGGCACACACTCAGTCTGTTAGAGGCGCCGCGGCATTTCTGCTCTGGATTCTCTGTGCCGTCTGCCCGTTTCCCATAGAATAATTACGGGACACATTTATAAAAATGATTTTTTAGTTTCTCTTAGGAAGACAATGGGGAGTTTTCAACGGGTTCTGGGAGCTGTAACTATTGTTGCTCAGTTCTGTGCATCACTATTATCTGACGTGGAAAACCTTACAGGAAACTCCCCGGTAATAGCAGAATCATTGATCTCGAGCAGGTGCTGCTTACTGGTCCCGCGGGCTCCAGACTTTCCCGCCCGCTGCGTCCCAACACCGAAGTTTTGGATGGCCCTGGTGAGCCCTAGATGGGACGGCTCCACTAGAGAGGAGACCCTCGGCTCCAGCAGCAGGCGCCGCCCACGGCCAGCAGGTCCCCTGGCAGCCCACACAGGGCGGTCCTCCTGCCTGGGCGCCCCTCCACCCTCCCGGGGAGAGGACAGACCCGGCAGTGGGGCTGGGCATGGCCCAGATGATGTCCGCCCTTACAGAGAGCGATGGAGCACACGTGGCCAGGACAGGCTAAGATCCCCGCGAGGTGACACAGCAGTCCCGGGAGGCAGAGCCCCAGGCCCGAGGCCCACGGCTGTGCCCCAGACTGCCTTTCCGAAGACTGACCTACAGTGTCGTTGCGGCGTGTGAACACGTGGGAAAATTGATTGTCGATGAGTATTGGACTGAACTTCAAGCTTTCTTAGATTATACCCAACTGTCTCCTGCAAATCAACAAGAAAAAGTGCAGTTAACACCATTAGAGAATGGGCAAAAGATGCAGACAGGCAATTTAAATAAAAATGCACAAATGGTAAGTAAACACAGGATGTGGTCAACCAAACTAGGAATAAAAATCCCCATAAAAACCGTAGGAGACTTCTATGAACCGGCCAGATGGAGAGATTCATGAACCTCAGAGCTGACGAGGTTGGGGAGATACGGACCGCTGGGCTCGGTGACTGTGTGCGGTGGGGCCGGGTATGGGTACCGGGTACTGGGGTCGGGTACTGGGACTGCCCTGGTTCTGGGTACAGGGACCCAGTACGGGGACGGGGTACTGGGATCAGGTATGGGGACTGGGCACTGGGCCTGGGTTACGGGACCCCATCTGGCACAGCTCCCGTGAATGTCTGCAAACAGCCATCCGGGCTGGCGGCTTCACAGCCTCCGTTAAGTGGAAGAGCCAGAGCTCGTGTGGGGAGAAGCCGGGCAGGAAGGCGAAGGGAGCCAGGCTCAGCCGGGTCCTCGCGTGCCGGAGCCCAGCGAGCTGAGTGGCTGCGGTGAGAAGCGCCGCACACTTGCCTCTGGGAGAGGAATGGCGCAGAGCAGCCCTTCGGAGCCAGACTCCAGGACAGATGAAGGGGTCCGTGGACCAAGCTCTTGGCTCCAGGCCGGGCCAGCAGATCTGCACAACCTCGGCCTCAGCTCGGGCGTCCCCAGGGGACGTCCCAGGGGCCCGCCTGGCTGTCCCTTACTCCACCGTCACTCCGCCCCGCGGTCAGGCCGCCTCTGTGACTGGGGAGTGCTCCCACGCCCGACTCCTGACTCTGGCCCCGGGTCTTACCCAACCCCCGGCTTCCTGATGTCCTAATTTAGGGGAAGGGGCAAACCAAAAACTTCATAAAACGCATAACTTGGGTGAATGTTTAGGCTTCTGATGTTTACAGTTCAGACTGAAGACAGACCCCGGAGCTCACAGACCCCTGCGGACCCTCCTCACCCTGGTGCCCCCTGCGATCTCCCAGCTCTGGTTTCCCATCAGTGGCCAGGTTCCCACGGACCCGCGAGTGCGGGTCCCGTGGCCGCGTCAGGCTAGCCCTTGAATTTCTACCTGGGTGGGACCCTCGCGGAGGGTCCTGTTGGGGGTCCCTGCTCCCGGGTCTGAGCCCTGGGGACCATTCAGAGCTCCCTGCTTGTCCACTTCTGACCGGCCTTGCACAGACCAGCTTCTTATGGTGGTGGTTTGGGAAATAACCACGCAGCTCGGGTGTACGTGGCGTTCTGTCTGCTCCGCAGCGAACCTCGTGCGAGAGCCACGTGCCCGCAGGAGCGGAGCCGGAGCAACACTGGGAAGGGACAGAGACCCCGTCTTGGCTCCCTGCTCTGGACCAGCTGTGGCACCAACCGGGACACAGCCCTCCGCAGACCCGGCATCCCTCGGCCCCAGGCACAGACCCCCACCTGGGCGCTACCCGCTTGATAGAGATCCAGATGCCACAGACCCCGACCATCTGGAGGCTGCATCCACGGGGCTGGCGGGGGGCAGGTGCTGCTGGGGTGGCCGGCCAGCAGGGTCCTGGCCCAGAGAGCAGGGACGGTGGTGTGTCGGGCTGGAGAGCACGGGGAGCCGCAGACAAGGGGCCGCCGCACCCGAGCAGCTTGGGGCAGGGAGGACTGGCCTGGGCAGCTCGGGGGCCCAAATGATGCCCCGATCCACACCCTGGAGCTGTGGGGGCAGGAAAAACAAAGAGGAATCAAAGTCCCTCTTAGCGTCCTGTGGGGGAGGGGGCCACAACGCATCCTGGAAAATAAGCGACAGGATTGTCCGTTAAACTTTGACTGTGGAACACACGTGGCACGGAATCTACCGCCTCACCTTGTTGCAGGGGTGTCGTGCACCCAGCCAGGCAGCCTGGTGTGCAACCGTCACCACCGTCCACCCCCGGGACACGTCACTGAGTAGTCTGACACCCGTCCCCCACGGAGCTGCGTTCTGCCTCCTGCGCCCCTGGCGCCCCTGTTCTAGCGTCTGTGTCTGTGGAGATGCCGCGGGGACTCGGTGAAATGGGCCCACTCAGGGTCCGTCCGGTGCCAGCCCGAGGACTGCGTCCTCAGGGCCCTGGATGTGTGGCGGGGTCCAAGCTTCCCTCCTGGAGCGCTGGCTAGCGTCCCGCTGTCTGGATGGACCACACTTCCTTGGCCTCACCTACCCGCGGACGCCTGGGTGCCCCCACGTGGCTGTGGGCAGTTGTTCCACTGGGAACGTGGCGGGCAAGTGTCAAAGCCGGGCTTGGGACTGTGGCCGTTGCAGGAGTGTGACGTGTGAACACCAGCACACGCACCCTTCTCTCTCGTATGTGAGGAGAAGCGCCATGGTCCGGGGGCTCCTCGGGGTCTCGGAGCCGCGCCGGTGAGAGCAGGCGGTGCAGGTCCCCGTGGGGGAGGAGCCGGCGACCACAATGGGAGGAGGGCGGCCGCACAGCCCTCCTGCGCTGTCTCAGGCGCCGTGTCCCAGGCAGGGACCTCACCTCCACTCCGGGTCAACGGCACCTATTATATTCCTGCGTCTGAGGCCGACAGCAGCGCTGACCCTGGAGGGGCGCCTGCCCACGGCTGTCAATGCCCAGAGACGGCAAACGACTCCCGGGTGCCCACCAGCCGACCCGGGGCCCTGGCCGCTCACCCCTCTGTGGGGCTCCCAGCCTCGGGGCCTCCCTCACCCGCCCCCACCCCCTAGGGCAGGTGCCCCACAACCAGGGGAGCCCGGAGCCTGCGGACGGTATTCACGCGAGCCAGTCCTCGGCCTGTTTCCCTGCCTGCCTTCTCCGGTCCTTCCCATGGACACCCTCGTCCACTCCGGCTCTGCCTCCTGGTGCTTCCCCCAGCGGCCCCCAGCCTGGGCACGGCCTGCACCCCCCTTCCTGGGGCTGTGAGGGATGAGCTAGCTTCCCGGCGGCGGCTGTCTCCTGGTCGCAGGCCTCCACAGCACTGAAATCGCGGCTAATCCGCTGTGTCAGAAAGCCCCGGCCTCCGCTCCGTTCCCTGCTCGTGGGCGATGAGGCAGAGCGCCCAGGTCCCACCGGAGGCACACCAGGGCTGGCCTGTGCTCAGGGGTTGGCCTGGGGACCCGGGGAGATGGTGTCCTCACCCGCACCCCTCCTCCTGCCTCACTGGTCTGCAGACGAAGCCAGGGTGTGTGTCACTCCACCCCGCCCCCCCGCTGCCCTCCCCAGGCCTTCCCACAAGGGACGTGTTTGTCACCAAGGGTTCTCGGCTTTGCTGCTTCTCACTGGCTGCCGCCCGGTGGCCACTGTCTGACCACATTCTCGCTGAGCGGGTTGACACGTGGCACAGGTGTGCACGTGAGAGTCTGGAATCTGAGTAGCTCTGGAGGCGAGCCCAGACGCCCACGGCCCCGTGGTGCGGTCTCTGTGGCGTCTCGCGGTGCCTCTTGGGGCCTAGAGGCCGGGATGCCTGGCGCGGGGCTGGTCCGACCCTTGCTGGCCGGGTCGGGGAGGCAGTCCTGGTCCTCTACGTGCTCTCTGGACAGGGCCTGGCGGGGAGCGGGGGGAGGTCTCTGGAGAGACAATCTTGGCGAATGTTTTCCTGCCTGAGTCATGCTTGCTGAGGGACATGGATGACCTTTCTTGGTGGGGGCGCTGTGAGGTCAGCATGACGCCCCTGGGGAAGGTGTAACTGGGATCAGGAGCAGGAAACGTCCCCAGGGCGGGGACGCTTGGGTGTCCCTGAAGGAGGAGGCACACAGAGGTCCCGTGACGGCCTGGTCAGTCCCCGGAGGGCTGAGACCCCCGCAAACAGGAGGGGTCTTGTGAGCCCCTCGCAAACGGACCACCTCTCCGGGAAAGGGGGGCTGGGGAGGTAATGAGCTGGTAACGTGTGTGCGGACGGGGACCCAGCCGTGTGGCCTGGGGTCTCACGGAAACACTGCTTTGGTGCCGCTGAAGTCTCTGGTTTTCCTTTCCTCCCCCATCGGGCTGCAGGGGGGTCTGGGGGAGCAGGGCCTGCGGGTGGGAGCCGGACAGGGCAGCAAGCAGACAGCCCCTGGGCAAGTGTTTGCTGGAAGTGTCCTTCGCTCTCAGGGACAAACGCTGGGAGAGGACGTGGGCCGGTGGTGGGCGGCAACTTCCACGGAGGACGGGCAGCCCCTTCCCGTACATGGTGAGCGGTTTTGTGAGCTCCGGGCTGTAAAGGGAAGGGCGGTCAGAGGCCACGTGTGCCACCTGCTGGGGTCACGGCTCTCCTGGGACCTTTGCCCCTCGGGCCCCACGCTCGCGGGCAGGAGCGGCCCCCAAGTGCTGGAGTGAGACCCGCGGCAGCGCAGTCCTGCGTGGGTGCCCCAGGGCTGGAGCCGCGGCCGGCAGGTTTGGGTCCCTCCGCGTCCACACTCGCCCAGACACCGCCGGTCTGGTCGACCCGTGGGGCTGGCACGCGCCCCGGGTGAGGTTCCCGCCTCCGCTGCCTTCAAGGACCGCGTGTCTGCTGTGCTCCCCGCTGTTCTAGTTCCTTCCTCATTCCCGGGCAGAACCTCCCCCAAATCACCCTCTGTCCGGCTCCTCCCTCAGCCGCCCGGCCACGGCTCCTCGAGGCGGCCCTCCGTGCTTCGGGTGGGACGGCCAGAGCTCACCCGCGATGCTCCCCTCCCCCGGTTTCCCTTGCTTCTTCCTTGCCTCCCACCCGAGGTCGCCGCCTTCCTGGTGGACGGGATCCCGCGCGTGTCCTTCTCGAGCCCCAGGACTCCCTCCTGCGCCGGGAGGACCACCGCACGCCCCCTTCCCTGCAGCTGCCCCTGCTCCCAGACCCCACGGGCCCGCGGCGGGCGCCCTGCCTTGCCCCGTGCCCTCTCCGGCCTCCGTTTCGGAGGATGTCACGAGCGCGTCGGGAAGCTCCATCTCAGGTGCTCAGGGCGGCTTGAGCTCCTGCAGGACGCGGTTCTCAGAGCGGCCGCCGTCCGCCTTCAGGAGCTGGAGCCTCGACTACCCCAGGCCCGGGGGAGCGCCCCCGCACCCCTGCCCGCCTGCCTTCCCCGCCCTGGCCCCGCCGTCCGCCCTCCTCCTGCACCAGCCCCCGGACCTCCGGCAGGTCTGCAGGGCCCGAGGCCCGTGTCTGGTGCTGCTGCCCCTCCCTGCCTGTACGGGGGTACTTGTGGTCGAGCACAGGAGACACCTCAAGGACACACCGCTTGTTAACGAGAATGTTCTTCACCCTCACAGGAATCCCAGCTCCAACAACAAGTCACACCAGCAATTCTGTATTGCAGGCACGGATACGTGTGTTCACACGCAGAAATGCTACGTACGTGGGTCAGAGACACGCACACGACGAGGCACATTACGAGGCACATTCCATCGCGCCCGTGAGCTGCCCCGGCCACCCGTGTCACAGGAGCGCGCGAGCTCCTCGGTGGGATGGTTCGTCGCTGCTGTGCTCGCTTCCGCACTTCCTCGGGCTGGACGGCCATTGGGCGCAAGTGGGCGCTCACCTCCATCGGGGTTGCTGCCTGACAAACCGCCAGAGCTCAGCGGCTCGGGGTGGGAGGGGTCGTCTGGGTGGGGGTCCCGTGGGATGACCCAGTGGGGCTCACGCGCGCGACCGCTAATGCCTGCTCGGGCTGCTCGCTCTGCCGGCTGTCTGCGGGTGGAGGGGACAGCTTGGTCCCGGGCCCCTCGTCATCCGTGGGCCAGGCTGGTCTTGTCCGTGTGGTGGCGGCAGCTGAGCAGGCCGTGATGCGCGTGGATTTGAGAAAACCCCGCGGCCCGCCCGGGTTCCAGGGTAGGAGAAGGCGGCTCGGCTTGTGGGGGGGTGAGGACCATGGTGCCCCTGTGGCCACTAGCACGGGAGTGTTTCTGGAACGAATGACTAGGTTCCGTGAAGAACATCTCACAGAGTCATTGTATGGGATCCCAAGACCCCAGGACCTCGGTCGTATAAAGTGGGGCCCCCGATAACTGTTGTTTTCCCCGATACACTGGGACCCCACACTCCAGAGTGGAAGGCGCCTTACCCTTCGGACGGGGGTCAGCTGGGGAGGGCAGGCGGGCGGCCCAGGGCGTTCCGGTGTGTTTTCCTTTAAGATCCAAAACACGGATGTCAAGCGCCAGCAGATCACAGCCCTGCACTGGGGGTGAGCAAAGTGCGGGTGGAACACACGCGCGCCGAGTAGCCAAACGCCTTCTTTCCTAACATGCTTCTGCGTCCCCGGGGGTAGAGGACAGGGCGACGGGCCCTCCGTGGTCCACCCAGACCGCCCGCCCGGCCCTCCGCCTCCTCACGCCGCCGCCGTGACCTGCCTGCGTCCCCGTCCAGACACGCGGCTTTCTGAGCATCCCCGTGTCGCTGCTCGCGTGGCTCTCTCTTCCTGGAGTCCCAGGCGGCCACCCTGGGCGGCCCCTCCATCCTCCCAGACGGGCACCCCTCATTGGGGCCGCACACTGAGCATCTGCGTCCCCCACGGCCCGGGCTTCACACGGGGTCACCTGCCCTTGGGAGGTGAGTGGGCAGAGGCTGGAGCCTCGTGATGGGACCGGTGTCCTTAGAGAGGCCCAGAGCGCTCCGCATCCAGTGTCCGGCTCCAGGTGGGAGTCTCGCCTTCTGTTGGCGACGAGCCTTCCGCCATCCCACACCCGCGCCCGGCTCCGCCCAGGGGTTGTCTTGCGAGCAGAGCTGGAAACGGCTCATCGCAACGGACCCCCTTCTGTCCCGGGTAGGGCGCTGTGTGACTCGGAGCCCCGTGTCCACGGGCCCAGTGCCACGTGCGTGTCCCGCAGGCTGCAACGCGTGGATCCACCAGAGCCGGAGCGGGCCGGGCCCAGACCCAGGGAGCCTCGTTCCAAATACCATGGAACGCAAGGCCGATCGTTCCGCCTAAGAAGGCCGTGGAGACATGGAAAAGGAGATCTTAAGGCCGGACGTGCATCTGACGGTGGCCCCGCCGGCGGGCGGCAGGGACGGGGTGGGCCGGGCGGCTGGAGGAGCGCGGCCGTGGGTGCCGCTTGCTCGGTTCCCCATAGAGCGCGGATCGTCAGCGACCGTCTCGGAATAAATCTGCCGACTGTGCACCTGGGGAAAAGCCCACAATTGGTAATAGTCAGAATCGCCGGGTTCACGGGGATTTCCTGAGACCAGACGCTAATCCGGCAAGGGCTGGAGCTACTCGGAGGTTTTGTTTCGTTCCTTCCAGTCCCGCTGGAAATCTCCTGTTGACCCTGAATAACTGCATGTGATTCCCGATGTGACGTCTCATTTCCCAAACGGAAGCCGGAGGCCGGAGGCCGCTTCCCTTAACCCTTGCCGTGCAGCCTCCCTGGCCCGGGGGAAGGGAAATCGCACCCCAACGGCTCCGCTCCTTCTTCTGGCCGCTTCCTTGGGGTCTGTCCGGACCCGCTGCCTGCTCAGGGCCACGGGGTGATGCCGTCCCGGGCTGCTCTGCGGACGCCCGCACACGCCGCACGTCCTCCACCCGAGTCCAGGTTCTTAATAACATTTTCCAAAGAACCGAAGGCTTTTTTATGAACGTATGGAGAAAATACGGTGTGGGTTTAGTACTGCATTATGAGCCTCTGATTAAGGATTTTTAGAACGTGCTTTATGCACGGATGTGTGAAATGAGCATATGCTGTCGTAAGGTTTCACTGTTGTGCATAAAGGAGATTATAACACAAGTTGTAAAGTTAGCCCTTCGCCGAGGAAGGAAAAGGGGAAAGTGAAATGCTTACGGCCAAGTGGACGGATCCCGTCACCACCTTCTTCCTTCTGTTCCGCGAGGCCGCTTGCTCTCACTGGGATCCTTACGTGCGAGCCGCGAGGGGCTGGGGGTCATGGTGGCCGGTCATGTGGAGACGAAGGCGCTCCGAGTCTGGTGCCCCCCAGAGCAGCGCCCACGCCGGCAGCAGCTGCAAATTTGTCCCAGAAATACAGCTGGATCAGAGCACTTTGCTCCTGGAGAGCTCCCGAGGGGAGAGGAATGGGGGAAACACGGGCGCGGGTGCTTCTCCTGGGCAGATGAGCTTCCGGTTGGGGTCACCCCCGTGACACAGCTGACCGCTGTGTGTCCCAGTTAGGAGAGCCTTGAGGCAGGGACCCGTCCTGGGCGTTATTCCTGCCCCAACCACAGAAACACGCTCACACACCATGTGCTTATATGCGGCGCGGTAGGTGGTAATGGACGATTGGTTCAATGAGTTACAGGATTTATCTTTAAAAAGGCTCGACGAGGGGCGCCTGGGTGGCTCAGTGGGTGGAGCCTCTGCCTTCGGCTCGGGTCATGATCTCAGGGTCCTGGGATCGAGTCCCACATCGGGCTCTCTGCTCAGCGGGGAGTCTACTTCCTCCTCTCTCTCTGCTGCCTCTCTGCCTACTTGTGATCACTGTCTGTCAAATAAATAAATAAAATCTTTAAAAAAAAGAAAAAGGCTTGATGAGCTTAATAGAAGAGGATTTGTGGCCCTCGGTCCTCCGGCTGGGCAGACGGGGAAGGTGATTGCTGAGGGTCATGGACACGGGAACAGCGTCGCGGCCAAGACAGATGTGTCCTTCCCCCAGGCTGCACGCGGCCGAGGTGTGCCAGGGAGAGTCTGCGGGAGCCACGGACAGCAGGGAAGGCTGGAAGGAGGCAGGACCACAGTGTGACACAGAGTCCGGAAGAGGTGGGGCTGATGGCGCCCCAGGGAAGGGCTCCCTAGTCAGGAGATCAGGGCCGTGATTATGGTCTTCGCGCTGGAAGGAACGGAAGGAGAGAGACGAAGAGAAAACACGAGGGAGGAGGAGACGGCGATTCTCGGAGGTGGTGGGAAGCCCCTGATGTGTTTGGGTGGGGACTTGGCTTCACAAAAGATGGGGCCAAAGAGACCAAACACAATCCCGGCATACAACAGCGTCCACCGTGGACGTGGACAAAGCGTGAGCCGACGCGTTGGCAGCTCTGTTCAAGGGAGAAACACGGTGGCACTGGGCGGTGGGACAGGCCAGCTGCGTCCGCTGACTGGCGGCTTCTGCCTTGAGGAGCTCCGGGAAGAGCCCAGCCGATGCCCTGGGTTGTGGAGATGGACCTGAGCACTGGGAGACACCAGGGCGGATAGAATCCCGGGACAGAGTGCAGTGGGGGACACTCCAGAGAGAAAGCATGACCCCGACCTGCAGAGCGGCCTCTCAGGGAGCCATCTGAGTACGTGGTCAGCCAAGTGACTGAGGCCAGGAAAGGACCATCTGTCGGGAACACTGGCCGGAGCTTACCAGTGGCCATGAACTGTCTGCCCCACCTGCTGGACCAGAAACCAACCAACCACGCCCAGACCCACGTGCACTGGGCAGTGTCGGAGGACCTGTCCCAGCGGAGGAAATAGCCCCCATACTGAGTCCTGCCTCGACCCTGCTCAGTTCCTAAAGGAAGACCCAGAAGGATGTGTAAGGTCCTGGTTGGCCAGAGGGAGCCATTTCGTTGTGGCTTGGGTTGACCCTTCTCCTCCCGGAGGAGCTTGCTTGCAGGCCCCGGATCTGGGGTCGGGCCAGGCCGGATGGAGACATCCAGTCAGTGGGGCATGTATTTGCTGTGGTGAGTTGGAATTCAGTCGGCCACCGTATTGCTGCCGAGCGTGACTGTGCAGTTCTCCCGTGGGTTGCAGTGACACTGGCCCCCGTGTGTGGGCCGGGCTCAACCACCTCTAGAAAGGGTAGGCCGTGAGGCGGCGGAGGAGTCGTGATGGCGTCGGGAGCGTCGGGAAGCGGCCTCGTCGGGGAGTACCCGGGAGCGTCGTTGTAGGGTACGGGAGTCGTCGGGTAGGGGAGTCGTCGGGTAGGGGAGTCGTCGGGGTGGGTGACCTGGTTGTCGTCGCCTCTTTGTAAGAGACGCCCCGACTGATCGGTTTGATTTTCGATGCTTGGCACGAAGTAAAGCTTTGCTTGACTTTCGCTTTGTGTCGGTCTCCTTCCTTTGACCGCGGACCCTAACAGAGGGAGCCATTTCTGAGGAACTTAACTGCTCTCCAGGACTGAGCTCAGCATAGTTCCGTGTCCCCCAAATATTCGTTACCAAGAAGGAAAGAAAATCTATAACGTCTGGTTTCCAGTAGAAAATAACTAGGGTTGCGGGGGAATAGGGTTCATAATGACAAAAACTAACTGAAAACTATCCCCGAAGGACACGGATGTTAGACTCAGGAGAAAGGACATTCAGGTCATTCTGTGACGAAAGAGGGGACAATGCACCAAGGCAGCGCAGCGCTTTTCAACATGCAGACGCCTGACAGTGAAACAGAGCTTCAGAGTTCATACAGCGAGAATGGTTAGATCTGCAGAAGGTCTGTAAATACAGAAAAACCAACAATTACGACCTGAGATGTAAATATGCCTCTCTCAACAAATTGTGGGACAAGTGGACAGAAAGTCAGTGAAGACACAGAAAATTTAAACGTTATCAGTTAATGTCCTAATTGACATTTATAGACCATTCTGCCAATCAATGACGGCATCACGCGGGTTCTTCTCCAGTCCATGAAAATATTTGCGGAGGCAGAGGATTATTCTGAGATAAAACAAATCTCAGTAACTTTAAAATGATTCAAGTCAAAAATGTATGCGTCCTTCACAGTGTGGAGTTAAATTAGAAATGAATAACAGATACAACTTTGGAAAAATGTCCAAATATTAGAACCTTCCTAACATTTCTAAGTCACTCATGGATCAGAGAGTAAATCAAAAGGGAATTTAAGGAATACTTTAGAATGAGTGAAAATGAAAAAAAAAAAAAAAAAAAAAAAAACAACCACCAAAAACGTAGGATGTCACTAAAGAGACTTGGAAAACGTATGTCCCTAAATGCCTATATTTGAAAAAACTCTCAAATCAATGACCTCCCATTCTACCTAAATAAATTAGAAAAAATTAAAGAGAAGAAGGAAAATAATAGAGTAGAAACAAATGAAATAAAAGAAAACAGGTAAATAATGGGAAAAATAACTGAAACAAAAAGCTGTTTTTTTTTTTTTAAGCTTTTATTTATTTACCTGACAGACAGAGATCACAAGCAGGCAGAGAGGCAGGCAGAGAGAGAGGGGGAAGCAGGCTCCCCGCCGAGCAGAGAGCCCGATGCGGGGCTCGATCCCAGGACCCTGAGATCATGACTTGAGCCGCAGGCAGAGGCTTAACCCACTGAGCCACCCAGGCACCCCCCAAAAGCTGTTTTTTTTAAAGAAGGTCAATAAAATTGTTCCGCCTCCTGCCGTACTGAGCAGAACAAGAAGAAAGAAGGCATAAACTGTTCAGAATAAAAGGGAACCACAGATGGGAAGAAGACCCTGAGGCTGTTTTATCAACAATTTATACCAAGAAATCACACGACTTCGATGAACTGACAAATCTGCTGCAGAACAAAGGTTGCTCAGGAGCTCGGCATATGAAAACCCACACTGAATCTAAATTAAAAACCTTCACGAAAAGGAAACCCTAAGCCCAGATGACCCCCATAGTGAGTTCTCCCAAATACGTAAGGAAGAAATAAATATCCATTCCACGTAAATTCTTGCAAAAGGATTAAGAGGAAGAGACCATTTCCCGATCTTCCAGGAGCCGGGACGGCCTCGATGCAAAACAAGGCCTTGCGGTCAAGGCCGCACACAAATATCCCTCGTGAGCGAAGACACAAAAATTCCGAACACAGATTTGGCCGACTGATTCCCACGATATAAACAAGATGCTCTGTCTCGACGGGGGGATGTAGGCCAGGAACGCCAGGAACTTTTTTCAACATCTGGAAATCAAGCCGCTCGTTCACCGCGTTACTGATTTAAGAACAGGAAAACTCCACGATCACCTCAACAAAAACGGAAAAATCCCTTCACAAAATTCAACACCCGCTTCCCGATAAAATGCCGTAGGAGCGCCGCCGCGGGATCGAGCCGCCTCGGCCCGGTGAACCGTGACCGTGAGGACCCACAGCCGGCGTCCCACGAGGCGGCGGCAGGTCGCCTGCTCTCACCCCCTGTTCGCTGTCGGACGAGAGGTTTCGGACGGTGTAACCCGGCGAGAGCAGCACGACGGAAGTGAAGGGTGTCCTGTTCGTGAAGAAAGGAGCCAACCGTCCCTCCTGGTGACGGGGTCTCCGTGCAGCCGATCCGACCTAATCTCCCCAAAAGCAGCAACGGGCGAGCTAAGAAGCGGATCTGGAAAGGTTCCCGGACGCACGATCCAAGGACGCTCCCGGTGTGGGGCGTGGGGCCGCTCTGGTGGGAGCAGCCACGGGGAGCCGCGACGACGGCTGCGCGCAGGCTCACGACCCCGTACCCCGGCCATCGCCCTAGCAGGGAGGACGTCGTGTTTCCACACAAGGGCTTGGACGTGAACCTCGACCACAGCCTTTACTGCAGCGAGTCAGAACCGGAGACAACCCAGCTGTCCGCAGGGATGTGCAGGGACCGAGAAACCGTGACGTGTGCGGCCCGTGCAGGACGTGCGGCCCCGCGTGACTCGGGCGAGGGGACGGCGGCGGTGCAGACAGCAGGGTCCGTGCGCGTTCCGGGGTCCGACGTTCTGATCGGTGCCACGGACCGTCAGGACGGCGCAGCCGGGAGGGAGGTGCCCACAGAGGGGCGGGCGGACCGGCAGGAAGAAACAGAAACCACGCGGGACGTGGTGGGGCGCACACTCGTTCTCTCGGTCGTGACGCTGCTTCCGCACGTGTCCCCACCGGCCAGTGGGCACCCCGCGCACGGCTAAGTGCACGGCGGTTTCCCCTCCCTCGAGCTGGTTTGAGAAGACGCCAGAAACGGGGCAGCGTGTGTGATTGTGAAATTCTGCTGTTGCTCTGTGGCTCTGGGCACCGTCGAGGCTGAAGTCATTAAATGGTTAAGGATTCTGCGATTGTCTACAGATTTTTAAATGTTGTGAGAACGAGTGGGGCAGGTAATTAGACGCCAGGATTAATTCCTTCCCAGGTACGGCAACCACAGACCTTCTCAGCAAACCAGACCACCGCTGGGAGCCAGACCCCAGGTGTCCCCCGAGGTGGTCCCACCACGTCTGGGCAGATGGTCGCTCCCGCCACGGCCCACATCCCTGGTCCCATCGGTCCCCACAGGACACCCAGCTTGTCCCTCACGCCCTCATTCTGACTCCCACACACCTCACGGCGCCCGCCTTCCCTTAGTACCCTCCAGACCCGGGAGCAGGGTCAGCACCGGCACCTGCCCTCCCCTTGTCCCCCACGGCCCTAGAAGGCAGCCGGTGTCTCCCCGAGCTCTGTGGGGCTCCTGGCACATTACAGCCCTCGATAATGAATAAATGGTGACCTCACTGGGTGTGGAGTTGCGGGTCTGCAAGCACTGTCTTACCTTTCTTTCTTTTTTTTTCTTTTTTTTTAAGATTTTTTATTTTTTCATTTGAGAGAGAGCCAGCAAAAGCACAAGCAGCCGGAGAAGGAGAAGCAGACTCCCCGCCGAGCAGGGAGCCCGACGTGGGGCTCGATCCCAGGACGCCGGGATCATGACCGGAGCCGAAGGCAGACGCTCCCCGATGGAGCCCCGGGCGCCCAGCGTTGTCTTACCTCAGAGCTGTGTTCACAGTGTGGGCCTCCCTGACACAGAAGCTGCGTCTCCTCTGCCGTGTCCCCGGGGCTGGTTCACAGTCACGGGCGGAGCGCGGGACACCAAGCCCAGAATCCCAAGCAGGTGCCGGAGTCTGGGCGCGGCGCCGGATGTAGACACAGCGGCTTCTCCCAAGCGCCGTGATCCGGCGTCCTCCTCCCGCGGGTCTGGCTCTTTGAATTAACTTGTCGACGTTCACCGTGTCGGGCTTTTCCCCACGGTGCGCACAGTCTTTCAAAGAACGTTTCACTCAGTTGCAAACGGCAGAAAAGCTCTCTTTAAACAGAAGGTTATTTTACTTGGGTATTTACTGGTGATTCCCAGCTTAAAATTAAACAGCTAGGGATTCTCCGCGGAGCCTGTAGGGTTTCCACGGCGACGCTGGCCTTAGCAAGGCAGGTGAGGGGCGCCCGCTCTGGATCCCACGGCGTTCCAGGGCTCGCTGGCTGGCGGCAGGGCCCGGGAGTCGAGGCCCCGGGTGTGTGGGGGTGGTGGCTACTCGGGCTGGAGGTAACCCCCCCGGGTGGTGTCTCCGGCGGTCGGTGGGGACCTTCCCTCCCTCGGGCGCTGCTGAGCTCTGTTTCCGGCAACACCCGGGGCTGGATGTTCTGGGTCCCCGTGCGGAGCCCCGAGCCAGGGCCGCAGTGGGCGCGCACCACGGGGCTGGACTGCGTCTCCTCCATCCCCATCTGGCCCCGCAGCCCCCGCTCCGCTCCACCGTAAACAGAGGACAAAATAAATCGGGCCTCTCGAAAGGATTCAAACCCAGCTGTTACTTCAGATGGAGCCTCCCATACCTGGGCATGTGTGTTGCGACCTCAAGGCCTCGGCCCAGACGTGACGGCCTCAGGGCCAGGTAGGGCACCGGGGAGATGTTTGCTGGGTTTGCTCCTGATGGTGTGGCCGACCTGGGGTCCCAGCTGAGCGCCGCCCTTCCTACACGTGGCTCTTCCCCGTCCAGTCTGACAGCTTTTTTAAGGTACAATTATAACCCACATTTCATTAAACCAAAGATGAAATGTGCTCATTTTCACCACCGTTAGAGCTGTTCTTGAAGCTACGATCGTATCCAGGGGCCCACAGGCAACATCCCTGGCCCAGGCCTGGCCGGATCCTGTTTTAGGAAATAAGCGTTTTACCGGGACAAGCCACCCTCCTTCTGCAGCTGCCACCGGCTTCTGGGTCTGCCCTGTGGGCCCCACCCCGGGTGCTGGTGACCTTGGATGATCTTCTGTCACCCCCCGCCCCAGGGTGGGTGGGGCGTGTGCCGTGCTGCTCACAGACAGAACACGGAAAGGGGGGTGCCACTCCTGGGACGAAGTCGTGTCTCCCCGGTGCCGTCTTGCTCGCTTTTCTCCCTGGCTGGCTGGGAAGAACCCGTCGTGCGGGGAGAGGGCCCGTGGACAGGGCCACACAGCTGGACCTATGGGTGGTCGGCAGGACTGAGGCTCTGCCTGGACTCCACCGGTCAAACCCGTGAGCTCACCGGCACACGTCGTCCTAAGCCACTGACTTCGTGCCGTGACAGAAAGTGGCCTGTCCCAGCAGCAGAGCTCAGTCCGGCCCACAGACACGGCACCACATGGACACGACGGCATGTGGACACGGGGCCACGTGGCACTCTCCACACCTTGAGTCTGTGAGAGGACTAGATGCGGCACATCTCTGGACGACCTGCTCACTTGGTGCCCAGGCTCCGAGGACGGGAGGCCCTGGTGCGGGCCATGAGTCAGACCTGGGGGGGGCTGCAGCTCCCCTGTCAGCGTCCGAGGGGCACAGTCTGGACGTCCTGCCCGGGAGCGCCCACGACGCCGCCTTCGGGGCGTATCTGCAGGAAATCAGTACACGGGTTTGTCCCCGGGGCCTCACTTCCTCTGGGCCGGCGGACAGGCCCGCCGACTAGAGCGGCTTCAGTGTATCCCAGTCGGGGCCGCAGGCTCCCCGGACGAGCGCCGGCCCCCACCGCACTGGCCGCCAGCTCATGCGTGAAGCCGAGTGGAGTAATTAGGACCGGGGCCGGCGGGGCCCACGCCAGGCGGCTGTCAGCTGACCGGGCAGACGTGAAGGGCGAGTCTGATCAGAGCCGAGAACGCTCATCCCTGCAATGAGTGGAAATAGCTCTGTTCTACGTCTCCGGCTGCCCGGCAGTGGCCGTGCTTCTCGGGACGCGTATTTCATTCCGTGGAGCCGCCCAAGTGTGACCCTGCAGGTTCCGCGCCTGCCAGGCCTCGCTGAGCCCGCGGCCCCTTGGGGCCACCGTCACCGCAGCGCCCGCGCGGGCGGCTCTCTGGGGACACCTCCCCACACATGGACTTTATAAATGAGGCTGCACAGCCCAATTCTTTTTCTCTGATGTGTCTTACTTTCTCCCCAATGATCATCGGTCTCAGTTTAAGTCAAGAATGTGACTCCGCGAAGGCCCAGGCCGGGCCGGGCCGCTGTCCCCCGTGTTGCTCCTCCAGAAGCCCCTGACGCGACCCTGGCCGGGGTCTTGCAGCAGGATACGTGCCTGACCCACGGCCGAGGCGTCGCTGCTGCTCTCCGCCGTGGCCTGACCCAACGCCAGCGAGGCTCCCCCGTCCCCTGACCCAGGAAGGACTTTGCTGGCCCCTGGGTCTGAGCAGGACTGGAATGCAGGACCGTCCGTGACCAGGCCCAGGTGGGCGGCCTGCGAACCCCCTCCCACCAGGCTGCCGAGCTGCGTCCCCGTGAATGTCCCTGTGTGCCCCTCCCTGTGGCAGAAAGCGCATTTCTGTTCAGTCCTGAGGTGCTAGCAGATTCTGCCGGACCATCCCCCATGGCCACAGCGTCTTTGCCGAGTCTCTCCTCGTCTACCTGATCTGGCAGGAGCAGGCGGGAGGGGGCGCTGCGGTTTGGGTCAGGTGTGGGCGGCGCAGGGTGTCCCAGAGACAGGTGGGGGTGGCCAGCTGGCCCCGGACCCCGCAGGGCCTCAGGTACACCCCAAGGAGCTGACCATCTCCCCAGGCTTCCCTGGGGCTCCAGCAGCAGCCAGAGCTGCATCTGGTGGCACCAGTGAGCCCGTGGCCATTGATGGGGATCAGCTCTCTGTTGTCTGAGTCCCCTGCCCAGTCCTCCGGGACTCTGAGTGGAAATGAGTGGGGCCGATGGGCCGATTTGGGAAGAACCGTATCCCAGTGGCCGTGACCGACAGCAGCGAGTTCTGCCCCAACTGACTCTCGGACTCCAGTTCCCGGCAGGGGAACCACACACACGCGCGGCTGTGAAACACGCTCTGAGAAAGGCTCATGACGAAACAACGGTTTGGACTCCGGGCTGCTCTCAGAGGCAACAGCAGGGACCTCGGCGCCCGCGCCTGCGGGGCCCTGCTGTGGTAGCGACGGCCCCAGCTGGGTCCTGTGTTCCCGGACACGCCGGAGGTCTGCTCTTCTTCTCCTGGGGACCGTGCAGGGGACAGAGCTCTCCCCTGAGCCGAGCCCTGTGTCTGCCGGGGTTCCTCGCCCTCCAACAAGTGTTGGGAAGGTGCTCTTCAGCCACAGGGACAGCAGTCCTGGTGGTCACCAGCCTGCCCTCCGCGGTCTCAGGAGAGACAACAAAGCCCAGAAGGGCCAGGATGCCACACCGTGACCGGTGACCTCTGGGCACCTTGAGGAGACCACTGGGCTCCCAGCCACTCCCTGGTGACCACTGGGTAGGCTGCCGGGACCGCTGCCCTCCGTCCCCTCCCCCGAGGCCCCCTCAGTCCTGGGATGTCCGGGACCTGGGACACCCTCAGCCAGGCGGCCAAGGTCGGCACCTGCCGTGAGTCGTGCTGGCAGCACGCGGCCTCCCCGGGCTGTGGGGGCGGGCACTTGACCTGCGTGGCCTTCCTCCTCAGGACCAGCAACCTCCTCCGATCGTGGGGAAAACACCGGCCACGTCCCCGTAGAGGCCCCCGTGTGAAGTTCCTCGGCAACCAGCAGAGCCGTGGGGTCATCGAACCCGAGAAGACCCTGCGGAACACAGACAAGGGGAGCCTGAGGGGACGCGGCAGCCTGCGCCCCATGTCCCGGAGGGGCTTCCGCACAGGGCGGGGTGACGTTAGGAAAAGCCAGGGAGGGCCAGACAGAGTGGACCTCGAGACGGTTCCCGAGGACGCAGGTGTTAGGGTGCGGGCTGGGCTGAGGGCTCATTGCTCTGTCTTGTCACCATCTCTGCAAACCTAAACTTGTCCTATTTTTAAAATGTTACTAAAAGTAAAATGAGCAAATGACAAGAGGGTGCCGCCTCTGGGGAGAGCAGCTGCTGGGTCCCGGCTCGCGCTCCGAGCCTCGGAGGGGCGCGGGCACCGGCACGGGTGGGGCTGAACCCCAGAGCCCGTTTCCTCGATCGGGACCAGAAGTCCTGGGTCACGTGTGGCAGCTGTGCGCCGCCGGGCTCCAGGGGACGGGCCTTCCCGTCCTTTCCGGCTCTGGTGGGCCCGCAGGCCCCGGTGCTCCAGAGCCGTGGCCGCGTCCTCCAGGCCCTGCTCCGTCCTCCAGGCTCCTCCCCGGTGTCCGCCCACACGGCCTCTTCCTTCAGGGACCCAGTGTTCACCCTCCTCCTGACCCGAGGACATCTGCACTGACCGCGTGTCCGGACAGGGTCACACTGACAGGCGTCCCAGTTCAACCCGCAGCACCTCCCACGTGTCAGGTGCCGGGAAGCCTGGCCCAGGTCCCTGCCGGGAGGCCGGGAGGGAGCGGACGTCGGGAAGCTCACACGGGTCATGGGTTTCCCGAATTGCATAGCCGAGCGCGGATCTGAAACTGTCCCGCGAGAGCGGAGCCACTGTCCGAGCGAATGCCCCTGCTTCTCCCCCCCCCTGCCCTCCCTGTAGCCCCCCTGCTGAAGAATCCCAGGGCACTTGGCCAGGACGTGAATTTTCTAATTAAAAATGAATTTAAATCTCAAACCTTTCCCGCCGCTGTCGTGTTACCATGATAATGCTCTCAAGGAAGGGCTCCGTGTCCAGCCTGTTGGGTGCCCGCTCATGAGCCCGGCGCGTCTCAGGTCAGAGGGGACGCGGTGGCCCCTTCCAGGCTGCTTGTTGCCTCTGTTTCCCGGCTGGGCCCCAGCCTCCGTCTCCCGTGGCGCATGGGGAACACCTGAGGGCCTCTTGTCGCTTGGAAGCTTCCCACAGAACAGAGGTCCAGTGTCTCCTCTCTCTGTAGGGACAGCGCTGCACTCTGCCACCCCATGTCCCCTGAACCGCCTTCTACAGCCCCATTTCCAAATGCAGTTGTTTTGCAGAGTGGGACTCGGACACAGGCTTCTTAGAGGGAACAAGTTCGGTCCATAAAGACCATCTCTGCTGGCCGTCTTTGAGGTCTGCACACGGGACCCTCACTTCCTGGCCTCTCCAAGGAAAGCCTCTTGATGAAAACCAAAGGACCTTGTCCCCAGGGGGAGGGCTGAACTCCGGGCTCTAGGACCGTGCTACAAGGCTGTCTTGCTTAGGGATACGTGCTATTAATTCAGCAATTAATTTTCTCTTTGCACTAAATTCCTGTCCCTATAGCCTGAATAGGACTGATGATTCATCAATATTAAAGTGGCAAATTCATTATATTCTAATGATCTGACATCAAATATTAAATCTCATTACGCGATTGGCTGGGGATTTATGGCCACTATTAGCTAACTCAGGTGAGCGACTTGTGTCCCGCGGTGGCCGCGGGACGGCCTGCGGTTGGCATTCCTGCCTCCACGGATGCTGGCTGCGGGGGCATCCGGGGGCACCTCCGTGGTCTTCCGGGCAGAGGGAAGGAGGCCTGGGGAGAAACGCTCTTCCTGGCGGCTTTCCCCAGCACGGCGGCCATCCTGCTCTCTTGGAGAGTGTGCGTGGCGTCAGGAGGAACACTGTCTCTGACCTAGGAGGGCTTCCGGAAGTTTCCAGAGCTCACTGTTTTCTCCCTGAATCAGGTGTCTTTCTGCCAGGGAGGACCTCCCAGCTCCCACCTGCCTTCAAGCTTGTTCCTCCTTGGTTCTACACTCGCCTCCCCGGCCCACAAGGTGACCAGCACCACGGTGTGATGTTCGTGTCTTCCACGGCCTGGGGCAGAGGGTCCCTGGGGCGCAAGGATGGCCCCCACGACACCCCGCCCTCAGGGGCTGTTTCCTTGGCAGGAGGTGGGTGCTCTGACAGTCTTCCTGTGGCCTCTTCTGTACTCGCGGCTGAGCAGCGGGGCACGGGACCCTGGACCTCTGTGCAAGGGCGAGGCCCCTGTCCCAGTGCAGAGCTGTCCCACCGAGCACAGGGCCACAAGGGCAGGCGAGAGTCCACGGAAACCTGGAAAACGTTCTCCGAATGGGCACCCTGCAGTCCTTGGGAAGGTGACCCCAGCCCCCCAGGACAGAAGGGACAGGCACGGCATGGGCGAGCTCAAGGCTCCGGGTCCCTTGTGGAAGCAGCGCCATGTGTCCCCCTCTAATGGCGTCCCCTGACCGAGGAGGCGATGGCTGGTCCACGTGAGGTGTGTGCGTGGGGGATGGGCAAAGTGCCAGCCGAGGTGGCCTTCCCGTCCCCTCCTCCTGTCGGGGCCCCAGCAGGTGCATCTGCTGAGGCGGTGGAGCCTGGGGGTGCCCACACAGCCCTCACAACCCTCCCCTGCAAAAGCTGCCACCGTGGGGGGAGAGGAGGGTGCTCGGCGGGGAGGGGGAGGACCGCACACCTGCACACCTGTGCCGGGCTGCCTGCTGCCGCTCGGGGACAGTCCCCACACCCACGCACCTCACACCTGCTCGAACGTCCTCACCTGGACCCTCCGTGGGTGTCATCGCCCCTCACCGGACCCCTCCTCACTCAGACTGTGTCCTCACCTGGTGTTTGGGGACCGTCCACGGCCTGGGGTGCCCCTCAGCTTCATGTCCTGCGTCTCTGCCTGTTCTCTGACCACAGCGGGGACCCTGAGCTTCCTCCTGAGAATCTTTGGGGGCCCAGACAGCCCCCACCCCGTTCTCTACCTGGAAGTCTGCTCCGCTTTCTTGTACCCTCCCCAGAGCCGCTGTCAAAGCAGACAGCCAGTGTCGGGAGGATGTGGGGAAAGTCGGTGAAGCCTCGGTGCGCCGGACAGAGGGCGTTCCCGCTCCAGGGTCGGCGGCAGGTGAGGAAGCCCCGCCGGCAGGTGCCACGGGGAGCTGGCAGCACAGCGCGGGGTGGAGAGAAGGGCTCGGCCCCCTCCTGCTGCAGAGGGAGCAGCGTGAGCACAGAGCGGGTGGGCTTGGATGTGCATTCTGGGGACCCGGTGACCTGGCTGGAGCTGGTTCATTGGGGGGACAGACCAATTTGGGGGAGCACAGGTTCCAACCTCACCTCCCAACCCTCTGCTCCCTTCCACCTCCCGCAGTGGCTACCCACCGGGTCATGGGGCAGACAGACGTCACATATCAGTGACACCAGCGCATATCAGTGATTCCAGGTGCGGCATGACCCCGACTAGCCCCATAGCTGCCCAGGCTTCGGTCTGCTCAGCCCTGGGGGACAGAAGCCCCAGACCCCAATGCTGCGCCTGCGTTTTTCCAGCGGCCTCAGCTGGAGGCGCTGGTCCGTCCCTGCGCCTGTTCCTCCATCAGGGCTCTTGGTGGCCTCGAGCTCGAGCTCGCGATGCGCTCGTTCCCTGGGAGGAGGACCCCAACCCCTATGATGCGCCAGTCGCCGCGCTGAGCTCCACGTCATCACGGGAACACGACCCGGGCCCTCTTGTCACTGGGGGCCCTTGTCACCCAACGGCCTTGGAGACGCTCTGTCATCCCTGTGGCATAGTTGGGAACACAGTTGTTAGCACAAAGTCCTGTCTCCTGTATGCAAATGAGGGATGTGATGCTCTCCAGTCTCCGAGGCACATTTCCTGTCTCAAGCAGGACCCGAGAACAGCTGCTTCGAACGAGAGCCCTCGGAGAGCCCGGGTGGGCGGCTCTCCCCGCGAATCAGCAGGACACGCACGTGCACAGAGACACGGGCTCTTCTGGCTCCTGAATTCTGCCCTCATCTCCGTGCGTGTCCTCGATGAGCTCCGGGCGGAAACTGCAGGCCAGGTGGCCACCCCTGAACGAGCCCACCCCGGAGCTCGGGAGCATCCCAGACCACACACTCCTGGTCCAGAGGAGCCAAGACACCTTGCGTGGAGGCCTGCAGTTCCCCAGGGCAGAGGGACAGCGGACGATAGCTCGGTCCGCGGTGGGGAGGACGGCTGGTGTGTCAGGGCCACCCCGGCGAGGCTGCAAATCTGGTCGGTCACGGAATGAGCGGCATCAAGTGGCAGTGGGGCTGTGTGCTGTCTGCTACCGGGAGCCGCTTGGGGTGTGGACGTCAGGCAGAGGCGTGGGGGTCCCCGTAGCCCTGGGGGTGGGCTGGGCACACAGCCCACAAAAGGCCTCTGTAATTAGCCCTGCCTGCAGTCCACTTTGGGAGAGTTGGGAAAGGCAGGGTTCAGTTACGGGGAGAAGACGAACATCCAGGGAACACGCGGAAATGGAAGAAATGTAGAGTCTTCTGCAGAAACTGAGTTGTGTCCGGAACTTAAAGGGGAGCTGGAAGCAACTGGTTTTGTTCGCAGAGCAGCCTGGGTGTGGGGCTGCTGCGGTCCTGGTGGGGGAGGGGCACCCATGGCCGGGCCCACCCAGCCCCTGCCTCAGGGACGCCGAGGCTTGGACGAAGGTAGGTGCACACTGGCCCTGTCCTGCAGAGCGGCAGCCCACGGCCACTCGGGGCTCAGAAGAGCGAGGGATGGGGGAAAGTCCAGGAAAAGATCCTCTTGTTCCGGCCCCTCGGGGGACTGGGGTTGGCGCGGTAGGAAAAGGAAGCCACCGAGGCAGTGTTTGGGGACCTTCGGTGAGACGTGAGGCGGCAGTCGGTTTCTACTCTTTAATCTCCTGTGATCATGAAGCATCCAGTAGAAAATGTTCATCTCGTAATTAAGAGTTGTTTATATTACCCTGGGGTACAATCAGAGAATTATTGACTTGCGCATTGTGACGTGTGTCTTATATTCAGAAGACGTAATTTTTGTATTTCAGTTATTACATTTCAACTCCAGAATTTCTGATTCTTTTCATTACTTGCTCTCTTATTATTGATATTCTCTATTTGATGAGATATAATTCTCATGCTTTTATTCAATTTTCTTAGACAAGTTTTCCATTAGTGCTCTGAACACATTTATAATAACTGCTTTAAAATCTTCATCTAGTAAAACCCAACGTCTGGGGCTCCTTGGGGGCAGTTTCTATTAACTGTTTCTTCCCCTCTGCCTATGGGCCATAATTTCCCATTTCTTGGAGTGTTTCATAATTTCTTGTTGAAGCCTGGGTATTTTGAATAACGCAGTAACACAATGTAGCAAGTCTGGCCGTCAGATACCAACCGGTCCCAGCCCAGCGCAGTTGGTTTGCCGACCTCGTGGGTTAATTCTATCTTCTCCATGGCTTGTGGACACTGACATCTTCGCGTGGTTCAGTTAGAGGTCAGCTAGTGATTTCAGAGATTTCCTAATGACCTTGAACCACTCTCTCCTAGCCTTTGCTGAGGTGTCCTGTGTGTCTGTTAGGACACACCTTCAGTGCTTAGGCAAACCATTGATAACTCTGCTTAGTCTTGTCTCCCTGCTGCGTACAGCCTCAAGGTCAGCCTAAGGTGAGAAATTAGGGTCTTCTCACATCCTCCTGGGCGTTAACACAGTGCTGCGTGTGCATGGGATCTAGATTTCCAGGCGTATGTTAGCAGTTTCCACCCCTACAGACACATCGTTCTCCAGACTTCTCCTGGCCCTTCCTAGTCCCACCTTCTCTCACCACCCAGGCAGCCGCGATATTAAATCATTGCTGCTGGTTGTTTTCAACAAATGTGCTAGACCGAGGACTGTTTGTGTATCTTTGTCTCGGAGTTAGTCAAATGTAGAGAAAGCTTCAGAGTGCAACTTTTCAGGGAATTGGCAGACAGATCAAATAATGATGATTCTCCGGGGAGGAGTTTTTGGGGTTTTTAGCACATTTTGCCCTAAAGGCTGCTAGATTGCTGGTTTCTACAGTTACCACTGTTGTGAGGATGCTGTTTTTTAAAAATATTTATTTATTTACTTTGGGGGGGCGGCAGGGGTCGAAGGAGAGACAGTCTTAAGCAGACTCTGTGCTGAGTGGGGAACCTGATGCAGGGCTTGATCTCATGACCCTGAGATCATGACCCGAGCTGAAACTAAGAGTCGAACATTTACAGGACTGTACCACCCACGTGCCCTGCGATGCCTGTTTTTAATACCACCAAGAGGTTGGGAAGAGGAGGATGGAAAGAAATCGCAATGTCACGACGCCCAGCGTTTACTCAAGAGTCAACCGATTCCTTGGATAATCACTCCTCAGTAGTGATGGGGATGTTAGTCCCAAGGTCAGTAGCAAAACCAGAACGGCAGTCAGGGTCATTGCTGGGAACCACTAATCAATGTGGTCTTCCCAGGAGGGAGAGGTAGGCTGTGTACTCATGTGTTGCTCAACTGAATAACAAATGAAAATTGAAGCGTCACAAGCGGGAGAGTAGTGCTGGCCCCTTCAGTGGAAAATCGTGGTTCTCCACCAAGAGCATCTACACCAGTTCTCAGGCCCAGGGCCAACGCCTGGAAGAAGAGGCTTTCCCTTTGTGGAAGGAGTCAGAAAGCCTATTGCACGCACGTGTGGCGAGCACTCCTCTGAGACATCTCCAGAAGGTCCTGGAGACCCTTGCCAGGGTTTTTCTGCAGCAAGGAGAAAATACCCGTTGTCTCCCAGGGTCACGGCCAGTGATGGAGTCTGAGTTTATACAGTATGAGCGGACTTGAAAGGCCACTGTGCTCTGCCAGGTGCAGTGGGGGCCACGGAAGTCACACGTGGGCCGAGTTTGGTGCAACTCCATGTCCGTGCGGCCCCGTGGCTCCATGGCCACATTTATTGATTTGTCCCATGTGAACGACTGGGAAACAGTGTTGGCTCCATGATGTATGATCGGAGGGACCGAGCAGAAGGTGTGTCACTGCTCCCTCCTCTGACCGGGGTACCGCACAGTTGGCCCAGGACTACCACCCACAGCCACACACCTGGTCCTGGGAGGACCAAAAGGCTTACAGCCACTGTCATGTTTCCCTGCCAGCCACCCGGTCCTTTGTGAACGCCAGTGGCTCACGGTCGGCTCCTAGATGTAACCAAACGGTAGTCCCCACCGCAGGGCTTTCCCACTTGCTGTGCTCACCGGAGCAGATCACACCCTCTTTGGTGCCGCCGTAAATGCTCACAACGACTCTCGACGCCTTCCCCAGGGGCCTCACTGCTTGCCTACGTGGGCCACATACTTGGTAGATGGTGTCCATTTGCCATATGCTTTCTTCTCCGATCTTCATCAGTAGGAAGATCAGAATAGCTTGTCTTGAGGTGGCAAGCCCTTGTCTTACGCTGTTAACTCCCTTCCTTTCTAGAAACACGGATTCTGCAGGTGCAATGACAATCTCGTTTCCTGCAGAGCAAAACCCTGGTCCACTCTGTGGCTTATAAGGTGCCAAGTGGACCCGAGAGTGGGAAGTGCCAAGTCCCCTTGGACCCTACTGGTCACAACGCATTTTTCTTCTTCTTACTGATACACTGACTGATGTGAATTTTAAGTAGAATTTTCCATTGATATTCATAAATGATACTGAGAGTTTTTTAAATTTTGTTATGTCTTTATTCAATTTTGTTTTTAGAGTCATTCTAATTACATAAAATTTAAAGGAGAGTTATTCTCACAAAATACTTTCCATGTTCTGGAATATTTTAAATAACACGATTAATCTATTTTCACTTTAGTAGATTAGATGAAAATCAGTCTGAATTTCAGTTTAAATGCATCTAAATCCTTGTGATTTTCTCCCATGGTAGAGCTTTAATGAGTTTGCTAATTTTTTTTAAATGGTAATTGCCCTATTCAAGTTTTACACTTCTTTTTTGGATACGTTTAGTTACTGCTTTATATTTCTAAGAAGTTATCTCTTTTTCTACATTTATAAATGTTTCTGTGGAGTTAGATACATTATTACCTTACAGTCACCTCAGCTTTCCTGTCTTGTCTGAAGGTTCTCGTTTGTTCCTCGTGCCCCTTCTTCTCTGTCTCTCCCGTAAGCAGCGCATGAAGGTTTAGCGTCAAAGAATCGGATTTGAATTAAGCCACGTTTTCTACTTATTTGGTTTATTTTGGCCGTATTTTCACTTTCATGTTTGTTCATTCATTTTCCTAATTCTTGGGTTTGTTTTGTTACTTTACTAATTTTTTAGCAGAATACCAAATTCCTCTCCTTTGTTTTTCTTTAAAAGTAGTGAAACTGTGTTAAGACCCGTATTTTCCTTTAATAGAGCTTCCCCGGGTCCAGACGGCTTTGGCAGGAAATGTTCTCCTCAAAGCTCAATTCTGTTTTGATTAACTCTCCAATCCAAGGATTATCTATAAGTAAACTTCTTATTTTCAAGCTCTTAAGGTATTTTTGCTCTTCTTTTCATTATTATGACTAATTTTACTTTTTAATGATCAGATTACGGGATGAGCAAAGTTTCGGCTTTCATTTTAATTGTTTCAAGAGGTTTCATTTGAGGCTGGGTGTGTCCCCAGTTTTGGTAAAGAGTTTCCACGAGGGGAACCAGTGGCTCTCTCCGAAGGGTACGGAGGGCTCTCTGCGGGGTGCTGGTGTGCTAGCGGCCAGGACGCGTACACGTACTTGGCCAGGGTTACTGCTTATTCACGGAGAGGTCTCTGTGTCTCCATTTCCTGGTGCTTCATCATGTCCTACGTCTGCTCGGTGATGATACTTTTATCAAGTTCTCTCAGTTTCTAGTAGCTCTCGCTCTAAGAGTCACTCGCGTTTATCACATGCCGAGTGAGTTCCGAGCCCCTGTCCCGGTGTCGGGAGCCCCAAGAAAGGCATGAAGGCAGAGGACGTCACGCACACCCCGTCGGCCGCGCAGGCTTCTCTCGGGGGTTCCTGGCGGACCCCTCACGGCTCACCCCTCGCCACCCTCTTGAAGCGCAGAGTGAAGATCGTCACTTCTTCATAAATGTTGCCTTTTGTTACTCGGCTGGTCTCTCCCTGTTTATGTCACTTAGTATCTTTCTGCAGAAGCAATTTTAACAGCTTTAGGGAGGTCTAATTGACCTAGAAACATTGTACCTGTAATTTGAGGAGTTTGGACACACGCAAACCCTGTGACCCGCCACAGCTGGGGGAGCGGACGCAGGCCGTGCCCCCTCCTCCAAGATTCCTTGCAGCCTCCCTTTCCCGCAGCGAGAACATTAAACACGAGCCTCACCCTGTCAACCCGATCCTCGGCGCCGGACTCTCTCGATCGGGCCATCCCTGTGCCACTGATGGCGGGCGCGGCTCGTCTGGGTACCCGAACCCTCGTGGCCCCGCACAGCGCCCTGCACAGCGCCCTGCTCCCCGCTCCCTCGACCCCGCCGTCCAACTCCGCTCCCTGCTCCTGTGCGTTGGCTACTCAGAGCCCCTTCTCTAAGGAGGCTGTGTCCTATTTCCACCCGGTGACCGACTTTGTTTGGTGTCATGGCCTCTAGGTTCGTTGTGCTGGACTCTAGGACTGGCCGCCGCAGCTCTGTGCTCGTACCCACATTTCCTACAACTGCTCACCCGCCGAGGGGCAGGTCGGCCGGCTGCGCGCAGCGTGTGGGAGACTGTCGGAGACGTGCGGGACACGTGCGGGAGCCGAGGCGTCCGGGAGACCCTGCTGCGATTATTTCCATCCAGATGCAGAAGAGGGACTGCTGGCTCTGTGCTTCTTTTACGGCCCATTTTTTGGTTTCAACCTTGGGTTCTGTTTTGGCTTCGCTAACGAACTTCCGTAGAGCGCGCTCCCCTCCTGGGCCTAACTGACCAGCGCCTTCGTGCGTGAACGTTCCCGGTGCTGCCGCTGCCGCCGGCCCTTCCTCTCATCATCTGTGGAGCCTCCGTGTTTCTTCCTTTGTTTCTGACGCTTCTTAGGGTTTCGGTCGGCTTCTCCTCCTCTTGGGTTCTGTACAGACCGGCTTCGTTTTTCATTAAAATTGAAAGCAGGATCTCTGGAGGGCGACGGCTGTCCCCCCCCCGCAGTGGACTGAAGGCTGCACACGGCCACACTTCATAACGCATTCGACGTGCTTGTGTTTGCAGGTTTGATCCAATGAAGGTTGATTCCATTTTCTCCACTGGTGGTTTTCTCTGTGCGGAAGCTCACTGCTGTGACTCCCTCGGACTCCGCGTTCCCGAGCAGGGAATTCTTCTGTAAGTGGAAAACATGACACGGCGACCTCGCGCCGGTCTTCTGTCGCCTCGGCCAGGGAGGTGATGGGCTCCGCGCCCGTGTTTCCCTCCACGACGCTCTCCCACTAATGAGGCCTTTCAGACTGTTTTGCTTTTTCCTCCCCTCCTCCTCAACCTTCTAGATTGTGCTGAGATTGTGTAAAATCTTATTTCTGGACCATTATTAGAATTTCCATTTTAGTTACCAACTGCATTTCTCCTTACTTGGCCCGCAGATAGACTCCCGCGTAAGAGATGGTGCAGGAACAAGGGTGCTCATCGCAGTGACTTACTGAGGGGTAATTACTAGAAACGGCCCAAATGTCCACCAATAGGAGGCTGATTATAGAAATTATGGCGCATTCACGCCGGTGAACTCTGTGCAGCTGTTAAACATAACTAGAAAGCTTTTCATACCCTCTACAGAAGCGTCTCTAGGTGGAATTTTCAGTAAAAACAGCGAGTACAGCCTAAAGTATATGAAATGTTGCTATTTTGTTTGGCGGTCTATAGAATGTTTCGGGTGAGGGTGGGGAGCGTGGGGCGATCCGATGATCCCTTTTGCTTCTGGAAAGACACAAGCTTGAGCTGGTTTCCTGTATCCGTGCAGAGGAACTGGTGGGTGGGGCGGCCCTCCCAGGCCCCCAGACCAGCTGCTCCGGCGTTTGCTGGGACTCCTGGGAGCGTCTCCCCAGGAAATGAGCAGGTGGTGTCCTCGTGTGCCCTGCAGATCCCCCCGGGGTCCTCTGTGCTGACGTGCTCTTGTCTGGGGGCCTGGGGCCCAGATGGGGTCCCTCTTTCCCGGACTCCAGGGGTTGGGAGATGAGCTGTGTTGCCTCTGACCTCTGGTTCGATGGACGCTTGCCCCGTGGCCTTGCCGTGCTCTGTTCTTTCCACCCCAAGCATGTCCTTTCTAGCCCTGCTGCTGCAGAATCGAGAGGGAAAGCCTGGGGTGGGACCATAGGGTCAGGGGGGCTCCTGCAGCTCGCTCCCCGGACTGTTCTCTGTCCTCTCCTGGGGCAGTCATAGGCCAGCCACTGCCCCCTCCCGGCTCCCCAGAGATTCCCATGCCCGCCTTGCACGAGCTCTGTTCTGCTGTCTGCTTGGTAGAAACCTGGGGTTTTGCCCCACGGGGCACCAGCCCTGGGTCCTCATCTTTAAACATGAGTTTTATCCTGTGGTTGTTTCCCTTAGAAAGTCTTATCCAGGTTTTCTCTGGCTGTCCTCCAGGGTCCCCTTTCCTGCCTCCCGACTTCTATTCCTGGTGTCCTGAGATGGCCCATCACGGGACACAGGGGCAGCAGTGGCCTCGGGCCAGGCATGACAGCAGAGCCCCGTTGGGCTCTGGGGCGGGGCCTCCTACCCACTCAGTCCCCATGGCTTGTCAGGACTTGTCAGGACCCACTCCCAGGTCTGATGGGGCGGGACCTGTCCCGGGAGTTCTCCGTGAGCTCTGGGCGATGTTTCTGGAGGATTCGATGCCTCAGGGGCCCCAACAGAGGTTTCCACGCTCAGCCCACCTCCCTGGACCCCAGACCCGAGTTTCGCCTGCATCCCGAGAGCTCATGGCACTGAGCAGCATCCTGGCCATCGGAAGAAAATGAACACGAACTGGGCAGGAGACCAGTGTGTCCCGGGCCTCCCAGCGCCCAGCCTCCATCAGGGCCATTTGCAGAACACGGGGGACGGATGCACCACTGAGCCCTTCCTGACTGTTGTCACAGCTGCCCACAAAGCACGTGTTCTTGTCAACCCTACTTGGGGGACGGGGACACTGGCCCTTGGGGCAACAGTGCTGTCCTGGCAGAGTCGGGGAGCGGTCCGTCCACATGGGCCCGGGCGGTCAGAGCTTGTCTAGGAGGAACTAATGGGCCATTGCCGCTTGCTTGTCATGCTTCTTCCCCGGCCACTTCCCTGAATGAGACCAGGGGGGCCTCCAATGGCCCCCCAATTCCCCTGCATCTCTGTAGCTCTGCCAAGATGCATTTTATTACTGACCTGGAGCACAGCCCAGGTCCCTGAGCAAAAATCTCCAGTCGTGCCAAGCGGATCTTTTATTGTTGCTATTAAACATTTATTAAATACTCCGCACCCTGCCAAAGCCAGGGATGGTAACGGGGCATGAGTGAGGGCTGGCGCTTTGGCAGGAGACAGCACGGAGCACCGTGTCATGGCGGCCCTGGGGTCGGGCAGGAGAGGGGCTTGGGGGACTGTGGGAAGGAGCAGAGAAGTGTAGAGACAGGCGGAGGGGACGGGGTGGGGGACGGAGCGTGGGGACAGGGCATGGGGACAGGGTGGGGGGATGGGACGGGGGACGAGGAGTGGGGACGAGGCATGGGGATGGGGCAAAGGGCAGCCCACAGCAGGTGGGAGATGCACCCTTGAGGGTCACCAGGACCTTGTGGCTATAGCTGGCGCACAGGGCCAGGGTAGGTGTCCAGCCAGGGAGGCCACGGAGAGAGCAAGCCTGTCCTGCAGGAGGCTCCATGCTGCTCCTGTCTCTGCCACGCCGGTCACGGTGGCTGGTGTCTGTCCCGCTGCCAGCCCCAGGGGAACACACCTATACCGGAGTCCCCAGGAGGACACAGTGGCAGCCTGAAGTCACAGGAAGTGGACAGGAAGGGCCAGCCCTTCTAGGAAAAGAACCGTATGGACAGCTCAGACCCTCATGGCCAACGTTGTTGGAGAAGACCCTCTCGGGTGGCACGAACACCCCGGGCATGTTCGGTGCGGCTGCCTTCGTGGGGCGGGGGGGAGGGGGTTTGCTGCGATGCAACAGTGGGGCCAGGACACCTGGGCATGGACCCCAGCTCGCGTGACTTATGCAGATGCCTCCACCTCCCTGGTGACAGGAGCAGGGTTGGGTCCCGTCCTGGGGGGCAGATGCAACTGCTTCTCGATGGGGTGGGGTCCCTTCCTCCGGAACCCTGAACTCTCAGCCGGCCCTCCGGGGCTCGCCCCAGGCTCTCCTGATCCCCAGAGCTGGGCCTCCCCCGCCTGGAGACACTCTGTCCCCAGATGTGCCCCCGACACATTACCCAGGTCACTTCTGGCCAAAGTGTGCCGAGCTTGCCGTGTGGCCCAGGAGAGACCCGGGGGCGGCCAGGGCAGAGCCCTCCCCGGCCACGTTCACCATCGGTGTGCATCTTGATGGCCAGAGTGAGTTCTGTGGGATCCGGGCTCACGGAGCCACTCACCACGCATCCCGTGGCTTCTGGGAGAGATGTCCGTGGCCCCTCAGTGTGGCTCTATGAACCACTGTGCCCTCCCGTTATGGCTCATCATCCGGGGGACTGGCACGTCCTCGTCCACAGCGGGGACACCACCATGGCTGAGGGGAGCAGCTGCCACCTGGTCCCCCAGGCCCCTGCCGTCACGGAGTCATCAGCCTTGTGGAGAAATTACAGTGAGTGGAGAGCCCACGCTCCACACCCTGGTCTCCCCGAGCCCAGCAGAACATTCCCTTAGAACCTGTCCTGAACATTGACTTTCTAGTTGAGAGACAGCAGCTTTGTGGGCCCACCGAGGCCCGGTCACGCAGACACTGTTCCCCTGCGCCATGGCCGAGCACTGCCCAGAGCCCGCATGCTGGATGTGTCACCCTGGGTGCCCCATGGCAGCTCCTGGGGTAGGGCCCGTGGCATCTGCTTCTCATTCTGGGCCCGACCAGCCTGGAGCAGGCGCCCCGCACCCCATCCTGTCCCGGGCTCCGCACCCAGGAGCCTGAAACCCGCCCATTGGAGTCTGGCAGGACTGGAATCTTCAGCAAGTCCTTGGGGGTGCGGGGTTCTCTGCAGGGACAGATGTCAGGTTAATATTTTTAAAATAAGTTCTGCATTTTTTAATAACTTTAGATTTAGAAAGCACTTGCAAAGCCCTGTCGCGGGGACGGGTCCCGGCTCCTGCGGCTCCACAGCGCGTCTGTGAAGACAGGGACAGGCCAGGGCTCGCCCCTGCTGGCCGCTCACCCGTTCTCCCGTCAGCGCTCTGCGGAGACTCCTTCAGCCTTCTGGAGGCCGCCCGTGAGCCCGGGGTTTGCGGGGTGCGGGGCGTGGGTTCGGCATGCTCACGTGTGGCCAGGTGACGGGCTCCGTGGCTCGGCGGACCCCGCGCCCCACAGCCCACCCTGCCCGTGCCCTTCCGCTCCACAGACGAGCTCCCCCACGCTCTGCTCTTTCTCCTTCTGAGCCTTTGCCCCTGAGGCCTCTATGTTTGGGGGTCCCCGTCCCCCAGCTTGCATCTCTCCTCGGACAGTGCCCTTGTCAGCCTGCAGGCTCGGCAGGGTGGGTGCCACCTCCTCCAGGAAGCCCACCGGGACCCACCTGTCTGGGCGAGGCTTGATGCCCCTTGCGGGTGCTCCCAGAGCAGCAGGGCCCGGTCCTCCTTAGCGGAGACACAGAGGTCACCCCAACGCTGCTGTCCGCAGGACACTGGGACAGATGATGGACACATGGACGCGTGAACATTCGCCTCTCTGGCACCTGCGGGTCTCCTGGGTTGGCGGGCGTCCATGGCCCAGCGTCCAGCCCAAGGTGGGACCCACTCTTGGCGGCAGAGATGGTGGAGGCAGAGATGGCGGCGGCCACCAGGGGGCACTGTTGGCCAGTCCTCGACCAGCACTTGGTGGCGCCGGCCAGATCCCCGATTCTGCCAGATTCCTCTGCTGAGAGCTGCTGGAGGCCACTGAAGGAGGGGTCCGTGGGGGATGGAGGAACTGCGGGGGCTCCCCGAAATGCAGCAGACGCCTCTGAGGATTGCCTGTGCGTGGGCCAGGCTGCTGGGAGGCCGTGAGTGGCTGCATGTCCCTCCCTTGCCGCAACTTGAGCCCCAGCCCCTGCCCCTCTGTCCCCGCTGTCCCTCCAAGCCCCTGGCTGGCGGCGCTTCCTGGGCCCTCTGCAGCCATGCAACCCTGCGTGCTGGGGACCCGACTCTCGGAGGGGCTGGTGGACGGGTGGACTTGAGGGGTCTGGGGCTGGGCTGGGTGCACGCACTTCCAGCAAAGCTTGGAGGGTGACCTGGGACCCAACACGTCCTTGGAGTCACTGCCTGCAGTGGGTGACCTGCAAGACATCCCAACCACCCTCCAACCTGGGCCACTGCACCCTGGTCTGCTGTCTGTGCTGGGCCCCCTCCCAGGATGGCCACCCCCAGTGGACACGGGGCGGGTGCTCTAGGTCTTGGGGTCCGCAGGCTCTCCCCTGTGCTGCTTCCCTGCATGTGTGTGTGGTGCGCCTGTGTGTACGCACGCTTGTGTGTATCTTGTGGATGCTTGTTTACACACGTGTTCGTGTTCATGTGTATAAGTGTACATGCGAGCTTGTGTGAATGCACACACGCACACACATGAGTTAAGCATGCATGGACACACGTGTTTACACGTGTGCATGTCACTGCGTTAATGTGTGCATGCCTGTGTATTTGTACACAGACACGTGTGCACGTATGCGTTCTCCCTCTCCCCACGGATGACAAGCCTCCTGGAACCATCAGGTTCCCCGTCTCTCCCTCTCCGCTCTCTGCCTGCGTCCCAAGCGCAGAGCTCAAACCACAGGCAGCAGGTCCACGACGTGGAGTGACCACCGGCCCTCCGCAGTGCCTTCGTGGGCTGCAGAGCTGGGGTCAGAAGCCCTCCCTCGCTCACACCCCTGACCTGCCTCGGTGGCCCCCCGTGGGCACTGAACTCCTGACCAGGATGCCCACGTGCACAGCCCGTCTCCCCCGCTGCGTCCCCATTCAGTGGCTGCTTCCTTCTTCCCGGTGGAACCGCTGCGCTCCCGCACGGGAACCCAGACTTCCGGCTCTCCCCGACCTGCTGGTAATTGACTACTTGCTCTGACCAGGCTGATCCTTTCCCGAGCATCTGCAGGATGATGAACTTCCTTCCTAGACGACTCTGAGCCTCTCTGAGGCCCCCCGGCCCGGGGTCGGAGCCGTGGCTGTGGCTGCTCCATGTCCAGCATCCCTCTGTGGACAGCTCCGTGAGGCAGCCGCCCTGTGGCCTTGTGGCCCAGCTCGACCACTGTCCAGGAAAGAGAAGATAACAGGCAACCTGCAGGGTGTCACTCTTACTTCGCCCCATTTCCTTCCTGAATAGACCTTTCAGGTAGGGAGGAACCTCCCGACTCCAGCCCATCCCATGTTCCATGCCAGGCTGGTGAGCACCCACGCCCCGGGGCTCACGGGGGCAGGTCAGCAGCTGCTTTTATCTCTGTCTTTTGGGGCAAAGTGCTCTGTGCTTTATGATTCTTAAACTCGCGTGGCCTTCTGTGTGCTGCACGGCTCATCCGTGCAACCCTGCTTTAATCTCAAACACCAACCATGGGGGAGAGACCGGTCCGCCCTTTGTGGGTGACAGAGCAGGAGCCCAAAGCAGGCGGCTGTCTGCCGGGACGGAGGAAGAGTGTGTGTTCTCTGCGTTTGCGGCCACAGGGCACCACCCGCGCACAGCTGGCCTGACCCTGATGGGGATTGGACCTCCCCAACCGCCCCCACCGAGCGGCCCTGCTCAATGCTGGCGGCGCTGGGAGCCTGGGCCCTGAATTTCCCCCTCTCTGCCCCGCCCCTGCATCCCTGGGGCCCGCGCCGCCTGAGATCATGGGGGGCACTCCTGAGCGCCCTGGAGCTCCACCAGCCTCCTGTCTATGAGCTCTTCCCCAGACCGGAGCAAAGGCTGCCCTCTGCGTGCCTGGGCCAGGCATGCTCCCCAGAACCTTCCCTTCCCCAGAGCCCATGACCTCACCTGTCTTCTCCCCGTGGACCGTGGGACGCTGAGGGGTGACATCCAGGTGCTGAGTGAACCTGGGTGTCCGGCAGGAACGGAGGCGGCCACCCCAAGAAAGCCTGTCATGACTTCTCCACGGAAAGGTGTCGCATGTCCTCTAGTAACTGGGTTTCCTGCAACGGGGACGTCTGGGAGGCACAGGAGAAGAGGGATCGGCCTGGCTGCCCCTCACTGGCCGAGCCCCCCCACCCCTCCCGGGGTCGTGCTGGCCCCGCACACCTGGGGGCCTGAGTATCTTCTCTGATCGCTGTTTGCTTCAGTTCTTTGTTTGACCAGAAGGAGACCCCCGCCCGATGATGTAAGTTAGGAAAACGTCTGTCCCTTCCTCACGCCTTCTCCCTGAGCGTGCAGGGCCCCACGGGGACCCGGTTCTGAAGGGAGCCCAGGGCAGCTAGAGAACAGCGCGGCCCGGGGCAGCATCTGGAGCCTGAGTGGGCCTTGGGGCAGGGCTGGGAGCTGGGAGCCTCCCGTCCCTGGGAGGGACCCTGGGGGTCCTCCGAGGAGCCCGGTGGGGCCTATGCAGTAGGCCGGTCCCGGGCCCCTCCCCCAACCAGAGCTGCCCTGTTGACCTTTCTTGTCTTCAGGACGGCAGCGGGGGCTTCCATGGGGCAGGAGAATCAGGGACCAGGAAAGGCACAGCTGGGCCCGACACCACAGCCAGCGAGCCAGGGCCGCTGTGGGGCCGAAAGGGGCCTGCGGAAGAGAGGTGCTGGCACACGGACACTGGCCGTCCCCACGAAGTCGCCATTGCCACGTGCAGTGCTCGTGATGGTCGTGTCCAGCAGGCGCACGGGTGTGCACGTCCTGCGGAGGAGCGGGCTTTCACGCGGAGCTGGCCCGAGCGTGGCCGGAGGGCAGCTCAGAGGCCCAGGCCGAGTGTGCAGACTCAGCGGCCGGACGTCAGCCTCTCTCTGGGCCCTCCCCAGCTCACACACGGTGCTTGTCGGGCGTCCATCAGACACGGTGTGTGGGACTCAAGGACATGGCAGGTGTGACCACGGCGGTGACTGGCCCCCGTGAGAGCCCACGACCTGCCTTGTGACCTCCTGCCCTCCCTCCTGACCTGGGGGACCTGGGGGAGCTGCCCACCCCTGCCCTGGGTGGCGGCCACCACGAGGGGACGGGTGGCCATGGGGAGGGGCCTGGACCGGGACGTACCCCGCCCCCCCAAGCCTTGCTCCTCCCGGGAGAGTTTGTGCATCGGAGACGCCGCTGGCCTCGTTCCCGAAGCCCGGCGTCTGCACGGGGAGCACTAAGCCTCATTCGGTTTGTCTGGTCAGTCCGGGAGGCCGCCGTGCGCCGTCTGGGACTCCTGTTGTCACACTGGCTGGTCACACTGCAGCCGGCACGGGGGCCCCACCGGTAGTGGGCTGCCTTTGGCCCACCCCGGGGACCCTCACGCGGCTGACACGCCCCACGTCTCTGGCCCCCGTCCCCGGTCTGCCCCACGTCGGCGAAGACGAGGCCGACTGCGGTCTCTCCGCTCACCTGACTGGTCCTGAAAGAAGCCTGGTGTCCGAACCTTCCAGAAGCATCCACGGTGGGAAGGGGCAGTGGGGGCGGGGCTGGAGGGACCAGCTCTTGTTCTGGGGTCGGGAGATCAGAGTGCACTTACCACCCCAAGGGCGATCTCAGGACCCTGAGATCATGACCTGAGCTGAAGGCAGAGGCTCAACCCACTGAGCCACCCAGGACCCTGAGGTCATTTTCATTTAAATGCTTGACATTCATAGTTACCATTTACATTTTGCCTTTTGATTTTCATATATAATTGTTAATATCTTGGCATAAACATTTTTGGGGGAAAATATAAAAAATATTTTTATTTTTATCTCTCAAGCTTTAATTTGTGTTTTTATGAAAATGTATCTACAATGTGTGTAATTTTAATGCAATTCTATTTTATTATTTAAGCCTCTAATTCATTATTTTGGGCAGAACACAAAGTAGCTGAGTCTTGATTAAAGTCTAGTGAGTTTGCTAAAATTCGATCAGAAAGAGAAGTTGATACATGATCCATGTTTTACCTGATTACTGAACTGAGTAGCAGGACGTGTCCACCTGGGTCGGGGCCTGGGTCGGGAGGGGTCATCGTGGGTGTCAGATGCAAACCCAAGTGACGGGACCAGCGGGGTCAGGCTGAGCTGGACGGGGCTCGAAGTGATGCCTGATTAGATGACACGAAGGTGGGTTTTGGAACGATGTTCACGTAGCAAGCTCTGCTCCTGAAGTGTGCAGACGGACCCCCACCCAGCTTTGGTCTCCCTGTGACAGTCACTGAGTGTCAGCACCCTGCGGGGCACCCAGGTGTCCGCTCCTTACCTCAGCGGTGTCTGTGCGGAAGCTTCCAGAAGAGATGAGCATCTGTGGGGCGGGCCACCTCCAGAGCCTGGGTCCTCACCCGCTCTGCCCGGCCTGAGTGACAGCGTCCCGCCCAGGGGACTGGCTCTCCCCCTCCCTGGCGGCCGGGACGCTGGGGCTCCCTGCCCGGGCCTCCTCCCTTGGGCTCTCCCCACAGCACCTGCTTCCCGGCCTGGCCGGTGGACGGCACCCTGGGCGAGTCAGCTGCCTGGAGCTGGGGTCTTCGTGGGTGTGTGCACACGCGCGTGTACCTACACACACAGCCCCCACACCCACGCCACACACACCCACACCACACACGCACACCGTGGACACACACGGACCTCACAGGCACACACACATGCATTTAGCACACACACACACCCACACACACAGAGCACTGCACACACAGGCACACACAGACACACCCAGGCACACCCTATGGGCCTGTTTCTGCCCATGCCCTCCTCCCGCCCACGTGTGACCTGAGCATCAGACTCACCTGCAGAAACTCCCGTCTCCAGCCCCGTGGCGGCCCCAGCCTTGCGGTCCCGGGACCCACCGCACACGTAGGTCACGAAGGCCGTGATGCGGCGAAGGAATTCGGGAAATCGTGCCGACCTCTCATTTAGGGTCTGTGGCTGGTGCCTGCGGTTCCCTGGGCAGGGAGGCCTGGGAGGCTCCGGGCAGCCCCGGCTCACATGGTGGTTCTGTTCCAGGTTCGAGGCCCCCTGGGCCCAGAGGAGCTCAGCTGAGAGAGCTTGTCCTCGCCGCCCGGCGGGAGCCCCGGCCTGGCCTCTGCAGTCAGTCTCCCCAGCCAGAGGCCAAAGGGGAGCTGCTCCTCGTGCTCCCACGATCTGACGCTCCGTGCAGGGAGCAAGGACTTTCCGCCAGCGCCAGCACGGGGGAGGACGCTGCCTGGTCCCCTCGGTACTGGATCTGAGTCTGTCTTTCGCCCCCGCAGGGGACCTGCTGCAGGAGCGTCTCGGCGAAGTCCTGCCGGCTCGTTCCCTCCTCTCCCAGCGCAGAGCCATGCGTTTCGAAAGTTCATCTAGTTTGACCGAATCCTGTCCACGCTCCGTTGATTACTGTACAATTAACAGCAGGAAATTACACACTGCCGCAAGGCCGAGACCCCGAACCACGGTCGCGTGGGCACCTGCAGGTTTGATAAGCTGAGGGCATTAAAAATAGAACAGATGCAGCTCTAGGTAGACCAGCAGGCCTGAAATTTTAATAGGCTGCCGCTCGAGGCAAAAGCCAGCGTCTGGAGGAGGCTGAGGGCCGCGTGTCCTGGAAAGCAGGCCGGCCGTGTCCTCGAGCTCCTCCACGCCGCCGCCGTGCTCGGCCACCTGCACGCCCTCCCGGCCTCACCCCTGCTCCCGCAGCCAAGCCTCTACCTGTGCCCCTCTCGGTGCTTCAGACGCCCTGGGACAAGCCAGGCAGAGGTTAAATGTATGTTGCATAATTAATCGATTAGTCAGATACCTGCCGGGCTCTAGAAACGCTCGTCAGGGACGGTGGGTGGAGCTCCAGAGTCCTTTGCAAGCCCCCCAAGAGCATACGCCCACCACGGAGGCTGGCCTGTGTGTCTGATGGGGAGCAGCGCCCGCACCCCCCAATGTGGGCTCCTCCGTGGGACCCGCAGTGCTAGGCTGTGGGGCCGCAGCTGCTGTGACCTCTAGGACGGTGTGGGCACCACGGCGGCCATCCCAGGAGAGCCCGACCTGATGGCGCGGCCACCCCTGAACCCCGCATGTGCTGGCAGGTGAGTCTGCGGGACGGCCCTCTGCTCCTTGGATACTTGGGCCCAGGAGGCCAGACACCTGCCCACATCCGGAGCACTCAGAGAGCATGGCTGGGGCTGGTCACACACTGATGTGGGCTGCCAGCGGTGGAGGGCGCTCCGAGGGTGACCCCCGAGAAATGCCCTCCCGTGAGCTGACCCACAGCCCAGGCGGGTTCTCAGCGGCTCACCCCTCCTTGGAGGAGCCCTCTGTCCCCACAGGAGCCCGCAGGCACATGTTTGGGACCAGATACCGGGATTTCGTAGGAACTCTAGGGAGACGGACCACCGAGTAGGCAAGGCAGGAAGCCCCCCACCCAGGAGCCCAACCGGACCCCCTTCAGCCCTCCGCCTGCCATAGGCCCTCGCACAGCGCCCTGAGGACCCTCCTCCACCTCCTGGCGCAGGATGTCGAAAACAAGGTGAGGAAAGCAGCTCGTGATCCGGAGGTCGTGGACGACACCAACAGGAGCTGAGTGTGTTCTGATCAGACTCACGTGACTGAGGAAAGGAAGGGGTCCTGAGCTCCCCCCCCCGGGAAGCGCTCACAGGGCCGCAGGCCAGGGCCTCCCCGGCCACACTTGGCCCCTCGCCCACGGGGCCTAGGCTGTGTTCCCACATGTGGGCAGGGGAAGGCTCTCAGCAGCAGGTCAACGGCGCCCTGGCCCATGGAGGGGACCCGAGGGCCTTGGACAGAGGGCACGCTTGTGGGCCCAGGCCTGAAAGCCAGACCACGGGGGAGGTGGGTGTGTGGCCCAGCGAGAGGCCAGGGGGCTCGGCAGGCCCAGGAGGAGGACGTCCAGGCCTGTGAAAGGTAGGAGCTCCTTGGGCAGGCCTTTGACCCTTTAAATCAGAGCTGGGACGCGCAGCTATGCCGCCTGGCATCCCCTGCCCCAGGGCCGGCCCAGAAGCTATGGGCCCAGGTATATGCCAGTCCAGGGACTGGCAAAGCAGCATCAGCACGCCCTGTGAGGGCCGGGGCTCCCCGGAGTGACCCGAGGCAGGCCCGCTGTTCTGGTAGTGTTTATGCCCCTTCTGCTCTGCTCAAGAAACGGGAGCTGGTTTGAGGAGGCCGTGAGGATGCTCACGAGGGTCGGAGCCTGGTCACCGAGCACGGCCCTGTGGCAGGGCTGGGTGCTGTGGACACCCTGCGGCTCCCACGCCCTCCACAACCCACCCTCATCACCAGGCCTGGGACCTCCTGTCCCTGCTTCCTTCCTGGCGGAAGGGCTCAGAGGGCAGGGCAGCGGCTTGGGCCGTCCTGAAAGGCTCAGAGGTGTCGTTGGCCGTCCAGTGATCTGTCTGTCCATCAGGCACGGACCAGCAAGCCTGGATGGGCAAGCCTGGACTGAAGGCTGGATACACAGAGCATGTCCCTGAGGGGCCAACACAACAGGCAGTGACCACTGTTCCTGGGTGAGAACGTGGAGCAGGGCCCAGGGCAGGGGCATCTGTGAGGGGTCCTTGGCCAGCGCTGGGCCCACGGGAGGTGCAGTGAGCTGAACGGAGGTCCCCCAGTACGTCCACGCCTCCACCCCGGCAACCAGCGGACGGGACCTTATTTGGGAAGGGTCTTTGCAGACGTGGTCAAGTTGTGTACTTCCTGATGAGGTCCTCCTAGACTACCTGGGTGTCCCAAACCCACAGACGGGCGTCCTTATAAGGGGCACAGGGAGAAGCCACGTGAGGCCGGACTTGGAGCCAGGAGGCTGTGGCCAAGGAGTGCCCGGGGCCACCAGAGCCTGGAGGAGGCAGGAAGGACCGGGTCCTGCAGGTTTCCGAGAGAGGGTGACCCCACGCCGTGATCTTGGACTTCTGGTTGTTCTGAGCCCCCCAGTTTGTGTAAGAAGTTTTGGCAGCTCTGGGAGCTGGTGCAGGAGGAGAGCCGTGTTGAAAAGAAGAGTTTCTAAGTGAAACAGTGTCCTGCTCCCTGCCGCACCCCGGGGCGAGCTGGAGTCCACGGGGCCCCTGGAAAGCTTCTGGGCCTTGCTGCCTCTGCGATTTTTAAAGTCATCTTTCAACTCTACAATTAAAATTATTTTTTTTGGACGGGAGGTTGGGGGAGCCTGGCGGTGGGTACTGAGGAGGGTGTGTACTGTGTGGAGTGCTGGGTGTGGTGCGTAAGCAGTGAGTCTGGGAACACTGAAAAAATAAAATTAAATTAAAAAATTACTTTTGTCATTTTACAATTACAAAGGTACAATATCTGTGGATTTTAGATTCACAGAGAAGTTACAGAGATAGTCGGGGGCACCGGACCCCTGGAACTGTTCCTGGTTTCTGTCTTCGTGTGGGACTTTTGTTAACAATTAATACTGATCTGGATACATTGTCATTCCCTGAAGCCCCCAGTTTCTTCCTGTTTCCTTAGCCTTTACCCGCTGTCTCTTTCTGCCCAGGACCGCACTCGGGACCCCACACGATTTAGGTGACAGGTGGCCTTGAGCTGCTCTGGCAGGGACAGTTTCTCGGACATTTCCTGGTTTGTGATGACCTTGATGTGTGGAGGAGGGTTGCCCTGCAGAGGGCCCCTCCGTCGGGCTCCGCGCTGGGTGCTGGGTGGCTGGGGCAGAGCCCACGGAGGGGGGTTCTCTCCATCACATGCCGTCAGCACACACTCGGGTGACGATCCCCGCGGAGGCTGAGCTCGACACCAGGCCGAGGCGTGCCGTCCGGTGTCGGCGCGGTGAAGGTGCTCTGCCTTCCGCCCGAAGCCTGCTCTCGGGAGTGAGTCACTTGGGGTAGCCCACGCTCGAGGAGTGGGAGTCCCGTCGCCCCTGCTCGCCTGTGCGACACCGACAGCATCACTTGGAATTCTGCGTGGGAGCCGATCTTCCACTGCGTTCGTGGGCTCCGCGGCCATTTATGCGCATTTTACGGACTTAGGGATTGTTGTCAGCCTTTAGGGTTACGAGCTATTCCTCGTCACGCACCTCCTTGCTGCGAACGTTCCAGCTCTGGCCAGCAGAGCTCTGAGTTGGCACCTGAGTCCTTCCAACGTGCCTTTCCGCATTGTCGTGTGTGCACGTTTTATGTCTGTGATAAGGAGGCGACTGCCGGAGAACGCTGATGCGGGGTGCGGAGAGTCTCACGGAGCACCAGGGGGGAACGGGGCCCCGCGGCCATCCCAAGTCCGACAGCGGCCTCAGTTCTGGGCAGGGACGCAGCCTGTGTTAATCCCTCGAGAGCGGTCGTCTTATAAGGACATAAAAACTCAGTGGGGACTGGTCCCAAATATCTGGGAATTCTGTCCAAAAGATTTGGGAGCTTTATAAGCTAAATGAAAACAAAGCGTGACCGAATTGTGCAGACCCGGATTCTGCCTCTGTTTTGTGCACAGAGTCTTGCACACCCTGGAGCGGTCTGGTTGGAGGTCCTGTGGGCCAAGGTCACTCTGTGGGTCGTCCCGGGAGTAATTTTCAGTTTGCAAGGTTGGCATCGTGCTCTGACCGCCTTCAACGTCTGTCTGGCTTCATTTTCTGACAACGCTGACTTTTCAAAAGAGGGTTTGGTTGGGGTAACCAGCTGGCCGGGGGCCGGTTGGCTTCTAAGCCAATCAGATTTCCGCACAAAACAGGTGAAGCCCCTCCCCCTACACCTGCTCCCTGAGATTCAGGAGAAGCCCCGGGATGATCAAAGCTTCCTTTCCGCCAGCCTGGGGGGGGTCTCCCGGAGGCTGCAGTCAGGGGAGCGTGTGTGCACCCACCTGCGTGGGGGCCTGGACCCTCCCACTCCCGTGTCTCTGCTCGGCCAGAGGACACCCCTCTCTGTCACACGCACATCCCTGGGTGTCTGTGAGGACCATGGTCCTCTTCCTGTCCCCCGACCCAGCCGATCAGTAACTCTGCAGAATCCCAGAGTTCTGCTGTACTGCCTGACCCTGCGAGACCCTGGGAGACCCTGGCTGCAGCCAGGCTGGACAGCCCGTGGGGAAGCCCAGGCCGGGAGCCCACAGACTGGCTGGAGGCCCCCATCCCCCGGCAGGCCCGTCTGCTCCCAGGAAGGCTCTGGCTCTGGCCTGGCAGCTCTCTGACGAGGATCCTTGAGCCTTCAGGATGCCCTGTCCACCCCGTGGTCCCTGGGCTGTCTGCGGCCCCCCCTCGCCCGCCTGCACGTCTGTCCCCCGTGGAAGCTCTCGTCCTGGGCACACTTACCTTCCTCCACCACAGTTATTCCAAAACCTGTTTCCTTTTATTTCCCAAAGGCCCCCTTGAAATCAGCTTCCTCCGCTCTCCAGATCAGCGGAGACAGCGAGAAACCCGCGTTTCGTCCCCGACTGAGACTGAATTGCCACTTCTGCAGACCCACAGCTCCTGGGCAGCTGGTCCCCCGTGTGACCGCTGCTTTCCTTTCCGCTGGGGGCTGCAGACGGCAGGGTCACACCAACCTGGCTTGGTGGGGTCAGGCTCCCGCGTCCGGGAGGGGCCTCAGTCAGAGTCTGTCCCTGACTTGACCTGCATCTGCCGTCTACCCGCATCAGATTCCCGGACAAGACCGCACCGAGGCTCGGTTTCCTGGTGGCATCTCCCGAATTACATGCAGCGACAAAGCATCCCAGGGCAAGAATTCAGCCTGTCCCCGCGCTGGGAGAGGCAGCTCTGGTGCCGGACGAAATGACGGGCGTGGGGACAGTGGGCTCACGCACCTGGATCCTCTCCGTGTCGTCGGTGATCACAGCACCAACCGCCACCGTCCCCGTGTCCGTCCGCAGGAGGGGCCGTCGGTTCTGCGCGGGAGACGAGGAGCCACGCCAGAGCACAAGTTAGGGAGTCCCCCAAGAGACGTGGTTAAGTTAAAAAGAAGAAGTATTAGTCTTCAGAGGAGGGGATGGGTGGCCGCAGAGCATGAAGCCACGTTCGTGACCAGAGTTTTCCTCCATCTTAGAGACTTAACAGAGACGCTCCGCCATCTGCAGGGGGAGCTCGCGGGGCTCGCCGCTGAGACGCGCCGGAGCCGGTTCCCTCCCCCTGCTCTGTGGGTGGCGTGCCCTCATCCCACCAGAACTCCCGGGCTCCCGGCCCTTTCTCCGCCTTCTGCCGCCCTCTTCGCTCTTTTATAAAACCAACCGGGTATTTTCAGAGCAGTTTTCGGTTCCGAAGGAAATTGAGTGTATTTCCACATGCCCGCTGGCCCCGCAGCCTCCCCCACATTCAACACTCCCTGCCCGAGGGGGCGTCTGCTCCAGCCGGTGAATCAACATCGACCCATCTTCACCAGAGTCCGCCGTTGACACTGGGGTTAGCTCTTGGTGTTGTACACTCTGTGGCTTTGCACAGATGTGTAATGGCCTGTGTGTGTGACGAGGTATCAGGCAGAGCAGTTTCATTGCCTTAAAAGTCCTCTGTGCACCTGGGGCGTCGGGGGAGTGGGGGGCTCCGTCAGCTTTAGCATCAGACTCTAGGTTTCAGCTCAGGTCATGCTCTCACGGCCGTGGGCTGGAGCCACACGCGGGGTCCACGCTGGGCACGGAGCCTGCTGGAGAGTCTCTCTCCTTCTCGCTCTGCCACCCGCCCCCATCGCTGTGAACTTGCTCTCTCTCCATTCTTCCCTCCCCATGGGCCCTTGGCAACTACTGGTCCTGGTTTTACCTCCATGGTAAAACCTTGTGCTCCATGGTTTTACCTTTTCCAGAGTGTCACAGTGCTGGAATCGTGCTGTGTGTAAACTTTTAGTGATGTGCATTTAGGAGGCTTTTCCCAGCCGCCACGTCTTTGCATGGTTTGAAAGCTCACTTCTTTTCAGCACTGAATAATATTCCATTGTCTGGACGGACCACAGTTTATCTCTCAACTCACCTACCGAAGGGCGTCTCGGTTGCTTTCAAATGTTGGCAATTATGAATAAAGCAGCTGCAAACACCCGCGGCCAGGTCTTTGTGTGGACACAGGTTTTCAACTTCTTTGCATAAATGCCAGGGAGTGCAACTGCTGAATCCTAGAGTCCGAGTAGGTTTGGCTTTGTAAGAAACTGTCCTCCAAGGTGGTTGTGCCATTTTGCCTTCCCACTGACCGGGAGGGAGCCCTCCTGTTGCTCCGTGTCTGTGCCAGCATTTGTGTCGTCAGTGCTCTGGATTTTGGTCACTCTGACGGGAGCATAGTAGTGTCTCATTGTTGCTTTGATCTGCATTTCCACAATGCTGCAAGTTTGGTATTTCTGACTCTGGGCTGTTTACCTGCACATACAGAGTTTTCTAGAAGCAGGGATTTTCAGTTGCAATTATGGTTCCTACTGCATTTTTTTTTTTTCTGTGAACACACATGCTTCTTTATGGTGGGGAGAGCCAGAAAGCAGTCAAACCCTAAATGAGGAAAATCACTCCTCCCTTCCGGCTCATTCCTTGTGATTTGCAAAGACTTCACCTCCATTACTCGAGTGAGTCCAGTGGTGGTCTGAGAGATACATCTACGACAGAGTTCATCACATCCAACGTCTCAGGGCTCTCCAGGGGAGCAGAACTCATAGGATATTTATATATAAAAGAGATTTGTTTCCAAGAATTGGCTCAGTGATTGTGAAGAATGGCAAATCCAAAATCTATAGGGCAGGTTGCATTTAATCTACCCCCTGTTACTCAGTTTGGGCTTCTGTAACAACATACCACAGTCTGGATGGTTGTTTATAAAATGGGGACGTATTCCTCACAGTTCTGGAGGGTGGGCGTGCGAGATTAGGGTGCTCGCGTGCCCGAGTTCTGCTTCAGCCTCTTTAGAAGATTGTTCTCTAGGCTGTGTCACAGGGATTCACTTCTTACTCGTGTCATTTACTGCAATGCAAGGGGAGGAGAGGGAAGACCCCCCGGGAGATCCTGGGAGATACAGCTAGCGGGGGGGACCCTTGAGATAGGCCATTTCGGTTGTGCGGAGAAGGGGATGATCCCCGAGGCTCACTCAAGCTTGAGACTCAGGTTGCTCACGCATACTTGGTTTGATCTCTCTTTGAGATGGACCCTCACCCTTGACAAGGCAGGGATAATAAAACTCAGGCTGAGTGAGGTCAGTGAAAATGGTAGAGTATGGGCCTCCAAAATTCTCTCTTCCTTAAAGCAATGAGAATACTGTGAAGATGATCAGAATCAAGTTTTTCACAACCTGGAAAGGAACCAAATATTTGCAGCAATTTTGAAAACTTGATTCACTAAAAATAGCTGAATCCCTGCCAGAGCAGTAAGCTTTGAAGCATTTTCCCTGCCTATTCTCATACTCCTTTCTGCAACTCCGCAGTAACCTGCACAGTAACAACAGCCTCCTACTGCAGGGAAACCCAGAAAAGCAGCACTCACCAGAAGGGGCAGAACAGGGCTGGGCAGAACTGAACTCTCATGATTTGACCCGTCTGGAGGACTCCAGATGCACAGTTTTCTTTATTTAACCTGACTCAGCACTTGCATAATGCAAAAAGCCTTTTCCCCTGGAAGTGTTTGTCAAAAACAATTGTAGGAAGCTGTTTAACTTTGCAGCTATGTGAGTTTGGTGGATAACAGTTGAGGCAAGCATTAGGGTAATTAAAAAACTTAAAAGGAAAATCTAGGGCATGGGATGTCCGCCAGGGTTTTAGAAACCTCTGACATATCTCTGGGAAGCTAGAAAGTACCTGCATCCATGGGGCTGTGTACATGCCCAGGAAAGACCTGAGAAGGCTCTAAGCTTCCACTTCTGACTGGTCTTGAGACTTTGCATGTGCAGGAAGTGAAGGCAAAGGCAGAGTTGTCTACTGTCCGGCTGAGCGCTGCAGGCAGGCCCCAACATGCATATGGCGCCCTTTGGAAAGGACTGGGAGGCTTACAGATTCAAATCATCTACGAAATATCTGTCCAGTCATTAGCTGATCACTAAGCTAACCAAGCATAGACTTTAGTGGCCAAGCATCACAGAGAGTACAGACTCTAGAGAATTCATTAAGAAAAGTCACAGAGTAAACAGTGACAACAGCAACAATGGAAATGGACAACAATGACAGCCGGCCCTGGGGAGGGAAAGAATCCAACTTCCAGAGTTGCCACATTATAGACTTCAAAACGTTCAGTCTTCAGCAAGAATTATGAGACGTGCAAATCAATAAGAAGAACGGCCCATGCACAGGGGAAAAGCAATCACTAGAAATAGTCCCTGGGGAAGTCCAGACGTTGGCTCTAGCAGACGGAAACTTTAAGTCAGCTCCCTTAAGTATGTGCAAAGAACAAAAGTGATCATATCTGTAAACTAAACGAAAGTACAGAACCGTCTCACCAAATGGACAATACCAATATAGGTGCTGAAGTTATAAAAAAAGAACCGGAAGCAATTTCTAGAGTTGAAAATACAACACCTGGAGCGAAACATTCACCGAGGGCTGAGGGCATTGTTGAGCAAGCAGAGGAAATGGTCAACTGAGAAAATCCAGTAGGAGGGAAAAAAAGTAAAATGAATAAAGAGAAATAAACGAAGACTCGGAGGTGTACGGCGCACCACGAAGCAGATCAGCGTATGCGTAATGGGAGTCCCCACAGAGAGAGGGTGGCATGAAGGATTGGAGAGCATATTGGAAGAAATAATGACTGAAGACATCTCAAATTTGATGAAAAACATCACTCTACAGAACAAAGAAACTCAGAAAACTCCGGTGCAGATAAACTCAAAGAGATCCACACTAAGAAACATCATCATCAAACTTTCAGAAGTCGCAAAGAGAGAATGTTGGAAACAGTAGGTGAAGGGGACCCCTAATGTGTCAGAGACCCTCAGTGGAAGCTTTGCTGACCCTGCATCAGAAGCCATGAAGGCCAGAAGGCCGTCACATGACATCTTCAAAGGGCTGAAAGAACAAAACTCAACCACAAATTCCATTGCAAAATTATCCCACAAGAATAAGGGGGAAATTAAGTCATTATGGATTAATAAAAAGCAGAACAGAACTGAGGGAGGTCATTGCTACCAGACAATCCCCACAAAAATGTTCCTAAAATAAACACTGAAGGGAGGTCTTCACACTGAAATGAAAGGTCACTAGACGGTGACTCATTCCACACGAAGCAATAAAGAGCTACAACAAAGGCAATACGTAGATAAATACAAAGGACAGTATAAATGTAATTTTTCGGTGTGTAACTCTTTAGGCTGCTCACAAGACAGCCACATGCAGCAATGCTGTAGATGTTCTCTGATGGGTCGTCAGTGATAGAGATGTAATGTAATATGCACGACGAGAGAAACGCCGAGGCGCGGGAGGGAAGGCGGCTTACAGAAGCAAAGACTTCTTAATACCACTGAAATTAAACTGGTGTCATTCTGAACTAGATTCACACAAGTCAGCATAGGTACGGTAATCCTCAGGGCGACAACTAGGAAAATAACTTAGAACAACAGAGTGAGAGATGACGAGGAAATTAAAATGGTATGCTAGAAATACTTAACACAAAAGATGACACCGCCAAAGGAACAAATCCTGCCTTATACACGCAGACAGCAAATAACAACGCGGAAACTCTGTCTACAGGAGACACGCTTTGTAGGCAGAGGAAAGAAATCGACTGAAGGCAGGAAGAGAGAATCAGCACCACCGGTGCCGTCAGGAGCCAGGACAGCTGGACTGACTATCTTTGGATCAAAGCAGACGTGAAAGAGAAGTTTGTTTCAAGACATAGAGAAGAGCATCTTGTCAGCCTGAAGGAGTGAGCGCACGGAGGGGTAACAGTTGCTGACACGCACGCACCTGAAAAAGGCCCCAAAGCCCATGAAGCGAAGATGTGCAGAAGACACGGACCGTGCACCGGGAGCAGCCGCAGACGTCAACGCCCCGCTGACCGAAGAGGAGAGAGTCACTGGAAACAGAAGGCTTGGGCACCTGCATACACCGAGCAGGTCTAGTAGACACCACAGAGCACCGCGCAGGTGTGGAGTCTTGACCAACTCTTGCAAGAGTTCAGGGAACATTCTTCGAGGCTCACCGCGTTCAGGGCCACGAAACAAGCCTCAGCACAGGGGGGAAGCTGGCATCCCGTGACGTGAGTTTTCCATCCACTGCGGAACAAAACTAGACATCAACAAGACCGGGAAATTCGGCAAATTCACAAATGTGTGGAAATTAACACATTCCCAAATAACCGATGGCTTCAGGAAGAAATCCCATGGAAATCAGAACACATTCAGGCTGAATGAGGTGTGGGATGCAGCTCGTCCCTTTGTTTGAGGCAGCTGAGACCCGAACGCTGCGGCGGCGTCCAGACGGAGACTCACGTCTGCAAGCACCTGCAGGAGAACAGAGACGGGCCTCCAGTCAAACCCAACCTTCCGCTCGCAATTAGGTTGTAGCCAGAATGAGCAGAGAGAGGGAAACCATATTAAAAAGGAAATACATGGAACAGAGAATAAAACACGTCGAAGGGAATCAATGAGACTAAATCCCCCTAATCAAGGTACAGATTCCAGGCAATTCCTGAAGCCATGGCTGCCCACCCTGAAGAAAAAGACCCCCTGATTCCAGAAGTCCTGTGACAATTCAAGAGATCAGAGGAGTCCATCTGTCCTCACAAAGAACAAAGTTGGAAAACTCAAACTTCCCCATTTTTTAACTTATTACAGAACAGTAGTCATGGAAACTAAAAACCACTGAACTACACACTTTTTTTATTTAAATATTTTATTTATTTATTTGACAGAGATCACAAGGAGGCAGAGAGGCAGGCAGAGAGAGAGAGGAGGAAGCAGGCTCCCTGCTGAGCAGAGAGCCCGATGCGGGACTCGATCCCAGGACCCCGAGATCATGACCTGAGCCGAAGGCAGAGGCTTAACCCACTGAGCCACCCAGGCGCCCCATTTTTTAAGAGGGTAAATTTTATGCCATGTGAATTGTATTTTGGGAAAAAAAAACCCAACTTCTATTAGTTGACCTTTTTGGCACCTGGACGTTTGTGCGTCACGCCTGCCCATGTGACCGTCCCGCGACATCTATGTAGATGCTCCTACACGTGGTCATTCCAGCGTCTCTGGAGAACGAGCGTCTCGCTGCGGGCACCGACCGGCCACACCGGGGCACCGCTCGCCGACTGCGCCTGTGGCTCGTCCTACCTCCAAACTCAGCCGGGCTTGTGCACCTGTTTGAGTCTGAAACGAAAGTCAGGGTCAATGGTTACAAACCATGTGCCGCTGGGTTGTTGGTGGAAGACGCAGGTGCCGCAGGAAGGCTCTGTGCTCCTCCTGTTCACCCCGATGCTGTCTCACAGTGACACACTAGGTATGGGGGGTCCCCGCCAGGCAATTCTGGGACCCCGCGGCGTGTCCTCAGCTGAACGCACTTCTCACCCCACCTGCCCGGAGCGTCCCAGCCCACAGGGAGGGGCTCCATCCCACAGACTGACCCCCACTCCAGAGGCAGCCCCCCAGTGGGGCCCGTCCCCGGCTTACCCACAGCCTCTGTCCGACGTGGGTCCAGGTGGGATCCCCAGGAGCCCCTTCTGGAACCTTGTCGCCTGCGAGAACAGCTCGCAGAACTCGGGGGAGCGCTGACTCCCGATCTTCTGCTTATCGCTTAGCGGAGGGTGTGATGAAGGCCACGGATGCAGCTGGGCCCACAGCTTCTCTCCTGTCTCTGTCCACGGCCGGGTGGGTGCAGGGTGGGTGCTGGGGGGGCCCCGAGCACAAGAGCTTCTGTCCCCCGGAGCCGTGGTGCGTCACCTCCCGGCCCCTGGACGTGCTCCCCAACCTACAGGTTCTCGGAACCCCACGCGTTTGGGGTTTTTATGGAGGCTTAATCGCGTGGGCGTGACCAGGTGTCCACTGACTCCCCAGCCCTCCCCCCCTGGAGAATGGGGAGCAGGGTGAGAACCCCAGCTTGGGATCACAGCTCCGTCTCTCTGGTGACCCGTCCCCACCCAGGAGCCCACCCAGAGTCGCCTCATCAGAACAGTAGACACTCCAGGCTCCCAGGAGGTTAGTGGGGTTTCAGGAGCCCGTGCCAGGACCGGGGGCGGCGGGGACAGAGACCCATCACAAGCGTTTTCTATGATTTCACCTCAGACAGTTTTTCTTTTCCGAACTGATGAAGGCTGCCGACGCACGGCAACGGATCCCACGTTCAGGGCTGGGTACAGCAAGGAAGCGCCGGCCGCTGCGTTTACAGGTGCTCCCTGGAGGGGACACGTGGGTCCCCGGGGACCTCATGTGGTAGTAGGTGCCCCCAAACGGCACGCAGCCCCTCGGCTGCCTCATAAATGCGGGCGGATTACTGCAGCCGGACATGCGTCCTGAAGGGCGTCAGGCCGCCGTGCAGCCCCTGCCTCGGGCTCCCCTCGAGGTCGGCAGCCCAGGGTCCGCTCATTAACAAACAATTATGCTTCCTGCGACCTCTTTTCTCCGGGCGTGTCGGGAGAGCGGAGAGAGCTCCTTTCCCCTCCGGACCATCAGGAGGCCCACAGACGATGGGCTGTTTTTCTGCAGAGTTTCTAGGAACAGAAAAAGCCGTCCCACTAAAATGAATTATCCTATTTTCTGTTCTCATGACAAATATTTAATAAATGAAGCAATTTAGAAGCGATTTAAACATCATGGATGAGGCAGGCCACGGAGCTCAGCCCCGGGATGCGGCGTGGGCCACTGGCCTGCCCCAGGGAGGTGTTCAGACCAGAAACAATTTCTGAGCCATAAATAAATAAATGTGGGTAGCTAGCACAGGGCACTCCTTGGAACTTAAGAAAGAATTTAAGGGTTTACACAAACATTTCCATGATGAGAAATTCCCCTCCCCAGGTACCTGTGACTTCTTGTCATCATCCTGACCCCATGTGCCCTGCAGAGCCGGGGATGCCGGCAGAGAACACGGTTCTCATTTTTAATACGGTTTTGTCTTCCCGGAGCACGTGGTCACCCCAGGATAATTTTGTTAAGTGAGTGGACTGATCTGCGCTTGGTCCGTGAGCCGCCCCACTGCTCTCCTCTGACTGGCGCACATGCTGTCCATTTGATGCCCCACGCAGGCCACCGCAAATTCTGTTTTACACCAGATGGTGGCCACGTCCACGCTGAGATATTGCCTTCATGTCCACGCAGGGTATGGCATTGGCAGGTCCACACCGACCCCTCCAGCGTGAAGATGACGTTGGCGTCTTTGTGAATAGCTCAGGGGAACGACCATTTCTGTGCCCTGCTTGGAACCGCTTGGAATGCATTGTCCTTTGCATGACCTTGGGTTCTTCCAGGCCATCGGCCCGGGTGTGCCGGCCAGAGTTGGGCGTTAGGGGCAAGAATCTCTGGAAAGCTCGCCCCGTGAGACAACGCTCCTCTGTAAACTGTTCGCAGCGTTTGCAGAGCTTGTAGGGGACCCAGGCCATGGGGAAGGGCTCAGTCTACCCTTGGATCGTGGCGTGTTTCGATTGATGCACTCTTCCAGAATGGCTGGAGATCAATTCTCCCAACTTTGGCCGTGGGAAAAATTCAGAGTCCGTGGATTGAAGTTTGATCTTGGTGGGAGGGCTGCACATCCCCGGTGTTGCCGAAATATGGACGATGTCTTCCACAGAAAACTGTGAGCTGTAGCTACAGTGTTTACCAACGGTGTTAGACATTCCTCCATGACGATACGGGGACTGCCACACTGGGTTCCAGGACCCAAAGGCTGACCCTACGTGGGCCGACTCAGCAGGTGCATGCCGCGGCTCTGTCCACACCCCGGCCCCGCAGGCGGCCCGAGCACAGCCCGACGGGGGTCTCAGGGTGGGACCCACACAAGTCAAGTGGGAAGGGGACGCTGCCCACTCGACGGCAAGAGGAGCAAGAGGGGGTGTGGCTCTGGCATGCATACGAGTTCCACCAGGTCATGGGGGCCATGGCGGGGGGCGGTGATGGCCGCGAGTGTGTGCGCTTCAAACTTCGAGAAAGTGAGGCAGGTTCCCCTGCAGTTATGGGGGAAGGGACCCCACACTGGATACTGGGGGGAGTCCAGACCCGCCGTGTGTAGGAACAGGAAGCAGGTCCCCACATGATCCCACGTCTGGGAGCAGTTTTGGGCGAATTCAGACCCGAATAGAAAGGGGTAGGGCCGTGAGAAGTTGGAGCAGGACGGGGCGAGCTGCCTGGGGACGGGGAAGGACCCGGGGCACGAGCGAAGAGACCCGGGCTGCAGTGCCTCCCACGGTTCGTCTGCCGTGGGCGACGCTGTGCTCCTGCCCCAGGACGGTGCTGGGGACACTCGGGCGGGCATGCGGGCGGGAGTGGGGACGCCTGCGGAGCCTCTCCTGGGACTTGTCCTCCCGTGGGGGCTCGCGGACGGCTCGTGGTGCGGGCTGCTGGGCCAGCGGTGCTGGGCTTTGTGCTTTAACCGCCCGGACGGAGGCCGAAGTCTTCGGTGCTGCCGCGCCGGGCCCGGCTGGGCCAGCGGCTCCCACAGCCCGAGCGTGGTGTGTCCGGGCCTGCGATGCCCCCCAGGCCGAGCGCGGGGCAGGACCCGCCGTCCGCAGAAGGAGCCGACCCTCCTGGAGCTCGTCGGGGTCCTGGGCTCTTAGACGGCGCCGAGTGAAGCCGACTCTGGGGGCCGTTCGCCGTCCGCCGTCCGCCCCTGTTCACTGACGTCCCCACGCACGTCCTTTCTGGATAGCGGCTTGTCGGGAGCCCTCCTCATCCTCTCCAACCCGCTGCAAGTTCGTTGTCCCCAGAAGCTCCTTCCCATCTGTGCCTGCCGTCTGGAGGGGACAAGGGAGATGTACCCCGGCTGCTCCTTCCCTGGGCGGGACCCTGCGCTGTCCCCTGGGCGGAGCTTGGCGGGCAGGGACAGGGGGGTATGTAAGGGACCCAACCACATGGTCGTAAAGGAAAAGATGGGTGAGGGTTGTGGAGGTCGAATCCCAAACCCCGAGGATTAAAGGACCCTGAGCCCCTCCCCACAACCAAAGAATCAGAGGCTGGGGACTCTCTCCTTTTATGTGACAGGTAAATTGCAAAGTGACATGGTATGAACAGAAAATGGGCAGTCACACGGGAGAGAATAAATCAGGTGACGAGGGGCCGAGGCGACACTGAGACAGTCCGTGTGGAGGCACAGTCTTCCTCCTGATCTCTGTCGCGTCTCGTCACGCACGCTCTCATTCGTCTGCCCGCTTCCCTGCGCCGTCCCTGCGGCTGACCGTTTTCTGGAGATCCCGTCGTCCGAGAGCCAGGGCGCCGAGTCACAGGCGGGCCGTCTGCGCACGGGGGGCGCAGAAGCTGGGACTATGTTCCCGAACGGGAAACCAGAGACAGAAGCAAAACCAGCAGCAACACGTCTGGAGGGCAAAGCTGTTGTCTTGTCACCTCTGTCTGCTGGAGATGTCCCGCCTGTCCACGGAGCGCGGCAGGTGCCACGGGAGGGGCTCACCCCGTCGGCCTGGCTGGGGGGATGGCGCGGAGACCTCCCTCTCCTGCCCACGGCCCCGCTGGGTCAGAGCCCATGATGGGGTCCCCACACCGTGCAGAAAGCAATTCTCTGAGAGACCAACCCTTGCTAGCCTGTGCGAGGCCCCCAACTTCATCCAAGGATGAGGAAGCCCATGCAGCCAACATGGGGTCGGGGTTCAGGGTGTGGCTTCTGCTCCTCGGCGGGGTGGGGGTGGGGGTCTTGGAGAACTGGAGGCGGGAGGCCCTTGGAAGCCTGCGGGATGGTTTTGGTGGTGCAGGGACAATTATTAGAAACAATCGAATAACTGAATTTTTAGAAGTAGAATAAAGGATATAACTAGGTCATCAAACCGTACCTTCACAGCGATACAAGCTACCTTCGAAAAGCATCCGAGGAAAAACAATGAGTCACTGAAAGAGAAAGTGTAGGTAAAGTGTAGGAAGGGGCCGCGGCTCTGGGAGGGCCCGTGTAGGGCGAGTGGCTCGGGGAGCTGGCGGGCACAGGTGTCCCTGGGAGCTAATGGAGTCGGCCTTCCCCACGGGGTTGCCAGATACGGTCCAATTAAACACTGAAGGATTCACACCAAAATTGTCTGTTTTCGGTTTAGAATAATTGAGCTCAGACCTTCATTTCCCGACTGCAATTAAAGAGCAGAGCAGCTGATTTCTGAGACGGCCCTCGTTAGGGACGATAAAGGCGGCGGTCGGTGTGCGGGGGGAAGCGCACCCGGTCCGATGACAGCATCGGGCACTTTTGAACGACAGACGTGCTTCCCAGCCGCACGGGAACGGGTGCTGGGAGCCTGGGGCGCTGCTCTGGCTCTTGCTGCTCCTCGCGGAGGGACCGACACCCTATTTATTTCTGCCGGAATATTTCCACGTCCGGTTGTTGATTTTGAGCTATTTTCTCCCAACGACGCTAACTGTAACTCGGCTTGGAGTCCAACGATCTGAGAACAACGTGATTTATAGATGGAAACAGTCGTAGTGACGCCGCGGATAGCGCGTAGGTGGTTTTTAACCTCTCGACATTGTTGTGCACGTTGGAAAACAGATCTATTTGGTCAGCACTGCCCATGATAAAGGTTTCCATGGGGGTGTTTAAAAAGATTATATTTTTCAGTAATCTCTTCTCCCGGCGTGGGGCTCGAACGCACCCCCCAAGGTCTGGAGCCAGCCAGGCGCCCATCGCGATTCTGTTGGAGGAGCATGGCCTTCTGGCTTTGGAGGTGCAGACACGAGTGGGCCGGTGTGTTCTGCAGGTCACAGCAGGTCACGAGCCTCAGCGTCGGCGCCTGCCGGAGACAGCCGCGCACGCAGACCGTGTCTGACGCGGAGTCGGACCCCGCGGCTCCTCCAGCCTCAGCCTCCCTGCACAGCTGCTCTGGACCCGGGTCTCTGACCTGCCATTGTGCTGCTGAGGCCGGCACGTGTTCCCCCGTCTCAGGGACCCGGGCCCAGTCCTGTGACCGCCGGTGCCCACCGAGTGTCGGCAGGGGTGCCAGTGCGCTTGGGCAGCCTGAGATCCCCGGTCGGGCCCTCGGCGGTCCTGCCCCTGCCGCCAGGGCCTCGGCATCGGCCCTCAAGGAACACACCTGAGTCCAGCCCTGGGTCGGGAGGGAGCGTCCTCGACAGGCAGAGCCCGGAGCTGCCCACACCCAGTCGTCCTGCAGCCTCGTGGGCGCGAGACTAAGTGCTTCCTAGAGAACGGGCTCTGCACTTGGGGGTCACTTGTTACCCACCGTTACCATGGCAACGCCCGACGGATGCGTTTCCCCGGCCTCATCAGACCCCTGAGCAGAATGTGCAGGGCACGGGTGATGAGAGGGGTTGTGAGAGCCGATGGTCACCGAGTTTAGAGTCAGTGTTCCAGGGATGGACGTCATCGTGTTGCCCGTAAACGACACACATATTAAAATGCGTTCATCTGGGGCTGCAGAAACCCCGGGAGAAAGTGGGACGCGTCCGTGTGGACAGTGCGGACAGGGGTGCTCTCTCGGCAAGGACAGGGCTTTCGGAGCAGAGAGAGGAGCTCTGAGTCCATGCGAGATCTCCAACGTGATGATCGCTCGCCGGACCCCATGGCGGGACTCGGAGGCCGTGTGGAGACCCGCGTGTCCCCGCTGTCTGCACGGGCTCCTAAAGGGTGAGCTGGACGCTGTGGTCTGTTTTCGACACCGAGTCTTAAGTCAACGCTCATCCGTACGTAAGCCCAGGAAGAGCCCGACTCCCAGGTCACACGGCCGGCCACGTGACAAAGCTCTGCCCACGACGTGGCCCCGGGCTTGTTTCCTTGGGTCCCGTGTGGCTGCTGAAGGTGCCACGGAAGCGCGTCTCCGTGGGAGGGGCGGGGATGATGCGCAGGACAGCGCAGACCCTCCCTGAGGACACCGGGTCCCACTCGCAGGCCGCAGCTTGCCCTCCCAGCCCTCACGGGGCGGTTCTCAGCTGTGCGGCTGCCACAAACCCCCGCCCGCGTCCACTCCACGCTACGGGACACGCCGGCCCCAGAGGAGCACCGCGGGGTCCCCCCATCCGTTCAAGGAGGGGCCCTTGTGCGGAAACACTGCCCCGTGGTGGAGAGAGGCCCGGCCCCACGGCGCAGGGCCCCACAGCCGCGCCGGAGCAGCCGGGTGGGTTCCCCGGGGACGGGTGGACGCGAATCCCCCTCCCACCAGAGCGGGGGCGGGAGCGGCCGAGACACGGAGGCTGTGGTGTTCCGTGTAGAAATCGGCTCGTGCAGACGGAAGACGCCCAGGGTTCTGCATGCACAAGCAGGGGCCCGAGTCCTCTGGGTCTGGCGGTTCCTGGGGTGGCTGCTCCCAGAGATGGGACGGGCTTCGACCTTGCATGAGACTTGGGGCCCCTGACCTGGGCAAGTGCATGGTGGGACCCCGGAGGCATCCCCCGCCTCCCAGCCTGTCCCAGGAGCTCCGGGCACCTCGCTGTCCCAGGGCCTTGGTTGTGAGTCTTGCTTGGTTCCTCCTAACGCGGCGCTTTTCATGACAAGCTGTGACTAAGTCAGCGTCGCCGTCGCTGATCGGGCTCACGCCGGAATGACCGCTTAACCCACGGCAGGGGTTGGATGACGCATGCGTTTTGTGACAATTTCTGACTTAGTCTGTCCTAATAATCTCACTTAGGATACACAGAACCAGGCAAATGTGAGGAAACCGTCCAGCAGTTTGTGAAAGGACAGACGGACCGTGTTCCCGGCTTTGCCCGTTCAGACGGCGGGTGTTGTCCTCGAGTCCTGTTCTGTTGGAAAAGGTCACGTCCGAGGGGTGAAGGCCGACCTTCTGCTTCCTGTGGGGGCCTGCCTTGCCCGAAGCTTCATTAGGGTGGACGGAGCTGTCTCCTCATGCCCCCGGCCGTCCCCGTGCCCCCGGCCATCCCCGTGCCCCCGGCCGTCCCCGGGTGCTGCCCCATGTGCCACTGTGAAGCCCCCTCAGTCTCAGCTCACACACGGAGGCCGACTCCCTGGTCACAGTGAGCCTGAGCAAGCCTCACCCAGTGGTCATGGTTTCCTTCCACGAGGCCCTTCTGAGATGGGGTGGCTCTGCGCCCACGTGGCCATTCGGCATGGGCTCCCAACCCCTTCTTCCTGCTGAGCTCTCGGGCTACAAGTTCTCCGTCTGTCACTTGTCCCCGGATTGGTCGCTGGCTGTGCGGAGTCAGGCTGCTCCTCCTCGGGCTGCAGGCCGCCGAGTTGCCAACGCTGGGCTGGGGTCGCTTAGGGCCTCACAGGCAGAGGTCCGGCTCGGGGTGTAGGCAGTGGCTCCGGCCGGCCTCCCAGAGGTGCCCACCAGTTTGTCTTCGGGTTCTGGGTCCTGCGAGCCTGGCTCCGGGTGCGGAGACCATGGTCCCTGGCAGCCAAGGCCAGGCCGGGGCAGGACACACAGGTGTGCGGGCATCACCAACACACCTCTGCCCGCTTCTCCCCGGGACCTGCCTGCGACCCACATTCCCGCCCTGTCCCTCTAGGGCACCAAGGACCATCTTCACCTCTGCGGCCTCCCTGGGCCCCGACGTCATCAGCGTCGTTCCTCTGAGAGGAGCCTCAGAATCGGGGCCGCGGTTTCGCACGTGCCGGGGTGGCTGGGCTTCTTGGAGTCCAGGTGCCTGCAAACGGAACTCTGATCTAGAAATGACTTCACTAAAAATGTCCTCGGCCGAAGACGACACGGGATTCTGGGAACCGGCCCCTGACGAACTGGCCCAGTGTCCCTCCTGCATCATCCCAGTCCGCTCCCGACGGGGGCTCCCGCTCCCCTCGGCCTCCGCCCGGCCTCCCGCACTGCCTTGTCCGGACCCCACCGCAGGCCCAGGGACCCTCCTCCTAAGCCGCCCGAAGCCAGCTCCCTCCAGGGCCCCATCCCCTCTGTGGGGCAGGGGTGTGGATGGCTGTGCAGCTCCAACCTTGGACCTGAGCTGAGGGGAGAGCCGTGTGGTCAGTGTGAGGGTCAGCCTGGCTGGACACGGGCGCTGACGAGGGTCTCTCCGCGGGGATGAGCGTTTGGATCAGGTACTGTCCCCAGGGCACGTGGGCTCACCCCCCGGAAGGGCTGGGATGGTAGAACGGAGGGCGACAGGAGGTGGGATTTCCCCTTTGCTCCCACTCGCGGGTCCCAGCCTGGGGCTTCTACCGGACTGGACTCCCTGTTCACAGCCCCCGGACTCGGCTGCGGGGGCTCCACCGGCTGCCCCGAGCCTCCTGCTTGCGGACGGCAGACTCGGGGAGCGCTCAGCCTCCGAGACGGACGGAGTCAGTCCTTCCTTCATAACTAGCAAAGGCCTCTATGTATCTGTCTGTCTGTCTGTCTGTCTATCCATCTGTCTGTTCATCCTTCTATCATCTGTCTGTCCATCTATCTATCTGTCCGTCTGTGTTGTCTGTCCATCTTCCATCTATCTATCCATCTGTACCTCTGTCTGGTTGTCTGTCCATCTGTCCATCTATCTTTCTGTCTGTCTCTGTGTCCATCTGTCTGTCCACCTGTCTAATCCTCTACTGGTCTGCGGCTGTGTTCTCAGAAGAACCCTGACCCGTACGGCAGCTGTCATAAAGAGTTTCGCTAAGTCCCGGACAGACAGCAGCGGGACAGACAGCGGCGGGACCGTCCTGGGGTCCGTGGCACAGGACGTCCTGCCCTACACCAGCGGGTGCCCGTGTCGGCGGAGCCTCGGAGGTTAAGTCCCATGTGGGAGGAGCCGGCTGGGCTGACCCAGAAAAGGATGAACGGGATCTTCTTTCCATAATAAATCTGACGCCCGAACCCGAGACAATGTCCCCTGAAAGCCGACCCCAAACGCTTCGAGCGGGCAGGAGATGGACGGTCGCTCGAACCTTCCCACGCTGGCCTGGGCTCTGGGAAGGGGCCGACGCAGCCGTGCCTCCCGCCCCGTATCGTCAATGAAATGACAGGTTCGTTGAGAACAAGGCTTAGGAGGGAAGGGCAGTCATCAGCCGGCGGCGGCGCTTGCCACGCGCGGTGAGCGGCTCTCAGGGACAGGGCGACGGCGTCCGGCTGATGGACGGGCGGGGCCCACGCCTCGGTTCACCTCCTATCGACAAGGACATTTGCGATACTCTCAGCAGAGGGACCGGAAGAAAAAGAAGAAACAAGACAAGGAGGAATATCTCCTGAGATCAATGAGCTAATTAGCTGTGAATGTCGAGAGCAGCCCTCGTCCGTCCCTGGGAGTCACGGGAGCCGTGGTGTCACCTTCCACCCGGCGCGGCCTCCGCCCTGGACGAAACGTCCCACGCGCGGGCATTTGACCTCGCGGTGGGTGTCTCCTGACCCCAGACCTCACAGCACAGTCCCGGGCGGTCAGGGGCTGCAGGGCCGCTAAAGTCCCTCCTGGTCCCCGCCCCCACATCCGCTGTGATGCGGAGAACGGGGTCGTGGCCCCAGGGGTTCAGGGAGGACGGCGGTGGGTGTGGGCATGAAAGGGCAGCAGGCGGGGCCGTGGGGCAGGAGGCTCTATGCCCCGTCGTGGTCTCGCACTGTGGCTCTGCAGGGTGTCGCTCCTGGGGGAGCTGGGTAAGGGGCACACGGGGTTTCTCCGTGCTATTTTCTGTGACTGGAGGGGACTCCATGGTTGTCTCCTAGTAAAACCGTTTAAAAGGACAAGGAGCGGCCCTCGGCTCTGGCCTTGGCTGCTCTGCGGGCCACGGGGCTGGGGGGTGCTGGTAGAACACGGGCTTCAGGGACTCGGAAGATCTCCGCAGCGGGAGAGGCTGTGGCCGTGGTCTGGAATGTTCCAGAATGTTCCAAAACGGTTGAGTTTTAGTCCTGTTCTTGCCCCACATTGTTTTCTTCCTTTAAGTCAGTGACAACGCAGGCCGGGACCGCAGTTTTCTCGTCACGTAGAGGGGACTCTGTGGGATGACTGACAAAGGCGAGGGGAGGGCAGGCGTGTCCACTGGGCAGGGCGCATCTTGGACAGACTCTGGTCCCTCTCACTGGAGGTGAGGGAGGAGACAGGGAGAGGCGTCCCCCGAGATGGCCCACGTTGCAGAGGATTAATTCCACGTGGTGCTCACAGGAGACAAGCGTAGGAGGGGGCGTCACCCTGTGGTCTGTTCCTACCCGGGCCCACGGCTGCCCGTGGCTCCAGAGGCAGGACCAGGCGAAGGGACGTGATTCTCTGGGCTGGAGGCCACATGGCTGCCAGGTCCCTTTACCTTTTCCTGTATCTGCAAGGTTGAGGTGCCTCTAGGGGACGGGACAGGGAAAGAGCACCGAATGCCCACTTTGGTTAAAGGCACGTACTGCGTCCTCCAGCCTGAGCGCCGGACACAAGGAACACCGCAGAGCGTTAGCACCAGAAGAAGTCAGCCTTTACATTGAAACAATAAAAATAACTTCATTTCCTGCTATTTAACCCACACGTGTTCACAACTGCACTATGAGCTCATTCCCCAAACAAGCCGAGGCTGAAGCAAGTGTCACCTGGTCAAGAGGCAGAAGCCCACAGGGCGTCCCGTATTCCAGGGACAGCCACAAAGTGGTTCTTGAGCAGAACCCCGAGGGCCCCAGAGTGATCGCGGGGCCTCCGACGGCTGTGACGCCCACATGGCCGGCCAGCGCTCCGACCGCTCCCTCGTGGTGCCAGGAGAGCCAGGGACTCTGCAGGGGACTTGTCATCCCCGATTCCCGGCGGGGGGGGTGGGAGCTCGGTGGGGGAGCTCACTGTCCAGCCCCGCCGCTGTCCCCGCCTGCAGACCCCCCAGCCCCGCCGCTGTCCCCGCCTGCAGACCCCCCAGCCCCGCCGCTGTCCCCGCCTGCAGACCCCCCAGCCCCGCCGCTGTCCCCGCCTGCAGACCCCCCAGCCCCGCCGCTGTCCCCGCCTGCAGACCCCCCAGCCCCACCGCTGTCCCCGCCTGCAGACCCCCCAGCCCCTGCGAGCCCGCTGTCCCCGCCTGCAGACCCCCCAGCCCCTGGTGCCCGCGGGCACAGCGGGGTCTCAGGTCCACTCCTGACTCTTCACTCTTCTGGTCAAAGCCGTCCCCCCCCCCTTCCTTTTCCTCATAGATGACGTCTCTATCTCCTCCGCGTCTCAAGGGCCTCAGCCTGAACTTCATCAACACTCCAGAGCCACAGTCTGCTCCCCGCCAGTCACAAGCCTGGGGGGTCTGTCTTCCTGACCTCTTCCCCGGGCTCGTATTCAACGGGCCGAGAATGCGGGAGGACCCACCCCAAACAGTCCTGGACCCCAAGCCTTCGCAGGACGTCCACCTGCCTGCCCCTCCCCTGCACGCACCTGCCCTCGGCACCTGTTCCCGACGCAGCGGCCAGGGGCCCTCCTCGCAGACCCGGCCATGCCCTCGTGTGGCCCTCCGAGGGGCTCTCTCTGGGGTCCCTCCTCTGGGGTCCCTCCTTAGCCATCACCCCAGCCCGCCCCTCTGCTGCCTCTGGGAGTCCCCTGGCTCCTCCCTGTGGTCACCATACTGCTCTCCGGTGTCCTCAGCCTTCTGGCACATTCTATATGATTAAAAATCTGCTCGGTGTCTGCGTCTCCCCAGCAAGGCTGCAAGCTCACGGAAGGCAGGACGCCACCGCTGCTCGGGGATCGCGGAGGGCTCCGCACACAGAACAGTGGCTGGACACGTGAGTGAACGGCGGCCCCACCAATCCCGCGACGGGACCTCCCAAGTCCAGGCGGCACCGGCCACGCTGCGGCGAGTCTGTGTGTGCTCCCTGGGAAGTGGTGGCCCGGCCGACGGCCCGAGCAGGGGAGGTGGGGAGGCCGGGCCGGGGAGTCCCCAGGCCGGGCTTGTCACCTGCGGCCGGGGACGGAGCGTGGGTGTTTCTGAGGTCGTCATCCGTTCTCATCAGTGTCTCCTTGCTCTGTGCTTGTCCCGGACCCGCTGCTGTTTTCCCCTGAGCCGCGTTTGGGAACTCAGAGCTCTCCTCTGCGTCCGACTCAACAGCACATCCTCACTCCTGACTACGCCCGACACGGCCTTTATAGAGTGAGCTGTTCGGGGACGTGAAGACCTGTGTGCACGGCGATTCTGCTGTGCGCCCGCGGGACGGCCGGGAAGCTGGGTCCTCGCTGCGATGATCTCGCGGCCTCGGTGGCCTCACCCACGAGTGGAGGCCCGTGGGGCTGGCAGGGGTGGGGGCCGCTGGCGGGTGTGCAACACGCGTTCAGGAGAGACGTGGAATTCTGCAAGATTAACTCGTAGAGTCCACTCAAGGACGTGACGGTTTCTTACAGACACGGGAAGGAGTCATCGGCTGCGGCTCTGAGCCAGGAGCAGGAACCACGCCTGTCCTGTGTCCGTGTGGCCACGGCCCCCACGGCAGTGCCCAGCGCGTGGCAAACGCTCCATTGGTATTGGTGCGTGGGCGCCGTACAGATCTCTTGAGGCGGGCGGGGGACTTGAGCCATGGGCTTGCGTCGTGGGGCGGAGTCGGACGGGAAATCAGGGCCCCAGGCTTTGCGAGGTGAGTGCTGAGTGCTGCCACGGCTCCTCCGGCTCGGAAGGGACCCTGAGGCATGATGAACGCATCGCGACCACCCTCCAGGTCCTGAGTGCTCTGCGGTCCGTCTCCCTACTCTCTGGCTGGGCCCACGTCTCTCCAAGCGGACCCCGCCCGGGCCTTGTGCCAAGGGGATGAGACGGGCTGTCCGTGGGCTGGTCGCTGGCACTGTCACAGCCAAGGACGGTCGTAGACGTCCCCGTGCGCCATGACCTGAGGCCGGGCTGGTCTTCTCCCCCTGCACCAGGATACTGGGAATTTTCCATGACAAAGTAATGACGTCCAGGAATGCCACCACCCAACGCACATTTTCACGGAAAATGGATCGTTTCTGGGATATAATTACGATGACTCTGATGACGTCTTCTCCAGCGCGGCCAGAAGGTAGAGGCAGGTCATTTGCAACCTCGGGGAGATGGCCTTGGGGCTGGGTCACAGCCACACGCCTGCTGGCCAGGAACCTTCCGGGCAGACGTCGATGACACCCTTAGTCACCTGAATCTCACCTGACCTGGAGCCCCGGGCGACCCACCCAGAGACGTGAGACACTTACCAAGTCTGGAAAGAGAGGAGGCTCGGTGAGAACGGCTCTTTCCTCCGACGTGCTGGAGATCCTTGGAAACCTGTGAGTCCTTCCGAGGCGATGGTGGTGCGGCTTCCTGCTCCAGCAGCCAGTCCCGGGGGTGGGCTCGGGGTGCGCCCGGTGTCCCTGCGGAGGAGGCAGCACGATGGACAGAGCGACACTCCAGCACGGCTTCCCACCGAAGGCGGGGGTGGGCTAACGGCTCCCGCGGCAGCTGCGACGCGTTCTCATCGGAACACCGAGAGACAGACGGACAGACAGATGGAAAACCAGGAGACAGTGACGGCCACCCCCCGCCCGTGAAGGGGTCCTCGGGCGCCGGACCGGCGGAGGGAGGCGGCAGACGGGATGCTGCGGGGGTGGGCCGGGCGGTCGGTCCTCCCACGCGCTGCGCCTGACCGGCCGGGGACGCCCGCGCGAGTGCGCCGCTGCCGGACGCCCGTGAGTTTCCTCGAATGTCCGCCTCAACACCTTGGAGAAACCGGAACGAAACGCGATGGGACAAGGCCCTGAAGTTTTTGTTAAAATCCAATGGGGACTTGTTTTGGCAGGAGAGGTTACGGTGTGACTTAAAATTAACGTTTTTTCTCCCAGACAGATGAGGAATTGCTCACACGTGGGGCCCGGCTCACGGACTCGCCGGCCGGGCTCCAGGCTGTGGCTGCGTCCGTCCGTCTGTCCGTCCATCCGTCCCTCGCGATCCCGTGGGGCTCCCCTGACGCCCCAGGCCCCCCGTCCTCTGGCGACGGCCTTCCTGGAGGCTCCGTCTTCTCCTTCCAGGGGGCATTTCAGATCCGCGCTGGAGGTCCCTGGGGGCCCCCGGGGTTTGGTGGGGCTGGGTCCTCCCCCCGTCCCTCCAGCAGGCAGGGCCCAGCGTTCCCGGGACCCGCTGGCGAGTCTCACCGGGAAGCTCTCCCACCGCGGGGCAGAGCGCACACTTACTCCGGACTCCCGCCTGCGTGGCAGCTCGGGCCCTGTGACGAGCGCCGCACCCGGGTGCATGCGGTGTAGACGGCACATTCGTTTCTCCCGCTTCTGGACACCCAAGACCTCACGTCCTCCCACGTCCGCGGAGAACTCGCTTCCTGGCTCAAGGGCCGCCACCTTCTCTCCGCGTCTGACGTCTCTTCCGTTTCAGAGAAGGCCACGGATGCGTCCCGGCCCCCTCAGGACCCGCACCCCTCCCGGAGGCCCTGCGCCCAAACACCATCACGCTGGGGGTCGGAGCCCCGATGTATGAGTTTTGGGGGACACTCGGCCTGCAGCCCCCCCACTCCCTTCCCTGGGCATCTCTTCGGCCACGCTGGTACCCTTCAGAGATTTGCTCATTCTGCCTCTGCTCACTGGTTCGTGGTCCCCGTTTCCATGAGCGCCACCAGGGGAAGGACGCGACGGCCTTCCTCGTGCGGTTCTGCGGGAGGCTGAGTGCGGAGTTCCCTTCTGACCATGGGACATTTCCCAGTTTTTCCACCGAATTCCTAGGGCCTCTGTGTAGCGTTTCAAACAATGACCGTTTTCTTTGTGTTGTTTCTTGACGCGTCCCCTGCTCGGGGCTTACCCAGGGCGTCTGGACCCAACTCCGAGTCTCTTCCTGTCTCCGTGTTCCTGGGCCAATGACGAGCCCTCCCAGCCCGAGCCTGTTTGCAAAAGGGGGCGTCGCTGACCAGTGTCCTGTCAAAGGCTCTTATTAAACCACAGGAGGCCCGTGGGCATGTGATGGGCAAGGTCCGTGGTCTTGGGCTTCCCTCGTTGTCGGTCTGAGGAAGGTCCCCAGTGGGACTAGCGGCCGGAGCACAGTGACGGCCTCAGTGCCGGCCCCTCCCCCCACCGGCGAGAGCCACAGGATCGCTCACTGCCTCCTCCCCTGTCCCCAGGAGCCATACGCACAGGGACGGTGTCGACTTTTGTCAACGGCTCGTCAGCAGGAGCGGAGCTGCCCTGTGGCTCTTCCCACTAACGTGGGGGACTCCATTAGCGGGTTTTATCAATGGGAGTCTGGTGTGAATCTGCCCGGAGGGAGCGAGCAAACAGGTTTCTGGTAAGACTGTCAAGAGGGAACTGTGGCGGGGGTGACGCCAGGGCTCAGCGAGACGGGGACACCGCCGAGGGGGCCCTCCGCGCCCAGGAGTGTCCTGATGGCTCCCCAGCCCCAACCTTGTAGCTGGCTCCGAGGGCCATGACCGCCGGAAAGCAGCCCCGTCCAGTGCCCAGGCCGAGGAGCTGGACAGAAACAGTTTCCTGCCGAAGCTCTGATTCCCCGTCAGACTCACTGTCCTCTTGTCCCAGGATGACGTTGTGGAGCTGACCCTGGCCCGTTCCAGGACGCACCTCTGTCCCCAGAGACCGTGGGCCTCGTAAGCAGTGACGTCCACCCCGGACCCTGAGCCCTGGACCTGAGGCCCAGGGCCTGTTCCTGGTCACACGGTGCCTGTCACTGGTGCTCCCGATGGGGGGTTGACTGGGCTCCACGGGGCAGTGGGCGCAGGGGTGCGGCGGGAAGGCATTATGATCCTCAAACAGAACCAGTCTGTTCTGCTCCTTGGAGACACGGCAAGTCCTTGAGTTTTCCCGTCCTCCGTGCGTGTCTGAGCAGGGTTGGGGCTGCCCTAGGGGGGGCCAAGCTGGGGCAGGGCCTGGGGGGGTCCGCCGGGCTTTCTGGACACACACTCTTTGTCCCTCCCTCTGTCTGCATCATGGAATTCGGCAAACGCGCACCCACGTGGAGGGGACGTCCGCTGGAACGCACGTGGCCACCCCGGCTCCCGCCTCACTGACGTTCTGCCGTCACCGACGTCATGTCAGTCGCGTCACTTTCCTCCACGGCCCGCTGCGTGGGGCCACCCGCCCCCGACAGGGTCGGCCCTTCCTGTCCGAGACGTTCCTGTTCCCCGGCCCGCACTCGTCTGAGAGAAATCCTGCCTTAGCCAGCAGCGTCCTGACACGGGTCGCGGGACTCGCGGGAGGCGTCCGAGAGCCTGGGGCACGGGTGGAGAGGAGACTAGCCCTTAAAGAGCAGGGCACGCGGAGACAGAGCTTGAAGCGTCCGGACACACTGAGGACCGACTCACGGCTCCTCGTTTCCGCGAACTCACCCCTACGCGTGTTCACGCAGGCGAGGAGGAACCGTAGGGGGTGAGGGCACGGCAGCGTTCACGGTTTATATTCATTTTCCCCAGAACACACTCGTAAATCTGCAGGAGTCTCATCCTCCGCGAGCCGAAGATGAACCCCGCCGTGCTCAGACGTTCCGCCCGCTGTCAGGTGACGGCGCGGGCCACGGCCACGGTCAGTTCAGCGCGGTCCTTAGTCCCCGAAAGGAGATCACCGCGCCCTGGAACTGGGCTCCTGCCGGGTCCCTCCTGCCCTCAGCTCACCTGCTTTGGGCAAAGTCTGCGGAGAGAAGGAGAGGCACGACCGGAACATTCTGCCTCTCGGTCGTACGCCCCCTCCCCCAGCTCACCCCCTCTGCTCCCGGCCGGTGCCCAGCCGGCTAGGGCTGGAGCAGGGGCACACGTGCCCAGCATCTGCAGAAGCAGCTCCGCACACGCCTGACACGGGAGAGCGTGTGTCCTACTCTGCTTCTCGTGGGCATGTCTGTGCGCATCCCTTTGTCCTCAAGTGACAGAACCATGGCCCCGGGGCTGGATGGCAGACAAACCGGTGGTTTCTGCAGACGGACGCACAGCAGTCTCCCTCCTCACACCCGCATCCGGAGCAGAGGACCCGCCCCCACGACCCTGCCCTCAACACCTGGGAGTGAGGGTCACACCCCAGGCAGGCCCCTGACGGGCTTCCACTGGCCCCCGCTCGGCCAGGCGCGTGGCGGGTGTCCACGGCGAGCGCCCGTCAGCTATAGGACTCTGCAGACTCCGTTTCTTCTTAAGCCGATTTTGGTAAGTTGCTTTTCCAAGCAATGTGTCCATTTCAATTAAGTTGTGACTTTAAATTAATGTGTTGGCAGAAAGTAGGCAGCATCACCTCTTGTTTTCTGTGACATACAGAAGGTTAAAGGTTTGGCCGTGGTGTGACGGCGACGTGGGCAGGACGGCCGCGTGCGTGGGGCTTGGCGTCCCTGGGAGGCATGTGGCGAGTCCCAGCGAGAGCCGCTGTGGACGGTGACAATAACAGAGACGTGCAATAAGCCAGCCAGGGAGATGACATGCGATGGTAGACACAGTCCGTCTGTCCGGAAGGAGTCGGGGAAGAACTCAGATTGGGGAGAACACGTACCCAGGACGACAGACATCGGCGTGCAAGGTAGTAGTTGTGAGCACTACAAGTCACGTTCACACAAAGTCTGAAAGGTCTAAATGCTTCTGCTGAAACGCAGGGAGTCGGGTTAGCGCGAAAATCCAGGCCCGACCACGCACTCCCCTAAGACCGTCGCCTGAAATGTGCAGACGCAGGGTTCCCGTGGGCTCCCGTGGAGGCAGCAGACAAAGGCTCCGCGCTCGCGGGATACGTCAGCGATTGCACTAACTCCAAAGTACCTTTCTTCGTTTTTAAAATTCATTTTCAAGTCCTACAAGAATAGACAATTTATCCAAAAAAATGCAGTTGTCCGGTTAGTCTGAGGGGGAGCCGGGCCGCGGGCCGGCGGCAGAATTCCTTGTTCCAGGACCTGCTCGCCCCTGCTCACTCTGACGTCGCTGCTGCTTCCGTGCGTTTGAGAGCAACATGGATCTTGGGGCGAAGCCTGTGGCGGCACAAACAGGAAGGGGACGTTTGTGGAGCCACGCGGCGCCCTCGACGCTCACACACCTGACCTGAGGCTCGGAACACGGGACCCAAACTCCCCCGTGGTGGAGATGAGTTAGAAGAAACTGTACTTACAGCCTCTCGGTAACGGACGGAGTAAGTAGGCAGGAAATCAGTCACCGTATACGACTCGAATTCTGGGGAGAAGCCTGACGTGATTGGCATTTGCAAGCAGTCCAGCCCACAACAGCAGAATTTACTTTCTCTGCAAGCGCACCTGGAGCTTCAGAGAGACCGAATTGTGGGCCATCACCATGTCACGACATGCTTAAAAGCATTTAAGTCATACAAAGGCTGCTTGAGAGTACAGTCAATTAATTATAAGTCTGTAAAATAAAGATTTTTGATCCCCTCCAGTATTGGTAACTAAACAACACATTATTATTTTTTTTTTAAAAAGGGAAATTTAGGACATATTTTAACAGAGAGAAAATTAAAATACAGGAGATTGAAGTTTGCCAGGGCAGTTCTTACATCCCTGAGTGCCTATCTTGGAAAAGCGAGAGCCGTCCTTACCACTGGTCTCCAGGAAACCAAAATAAGGACAGATTAAAGCTAAATTAAGTAGGAGACCATAAATCATGAGCTAAGAGCAGGAGTGGATAAAAGATGAAGCAGACAACAGAGAATCAACAAAACCTAAATCTGCTTTTTTGGAAAGACTTTAAAAACTGGTAAATCATCCACAAGAAACCCCAGGTCTGGAGGACGTCACAGGTGGGCGCTACCAGATGTCTGAGAGGGAGGTCTGCACGCGTCCTTCCCCCAACAGGGGGACACGGGGGTCCTTCTCACCTCGTTTTGTGGGGCCAGCGTCACTCTGACACAAAACCAAGATCAGACACACGGAGGAATCCCAAGGAGAGGAAGCCGCAGACCAGCGGTCATGCAAAAATTGTTCTCTAAAGTTTAGGACATAGAATTCAGTAAAACATAAAAAAGAAAATTTATCATTAAGTAGAATTTATCTCAGAAACACAAGGGTCTTTTAACATCTGAGACTCCCTTAATGTAACTGACCATATCAGCATCTAAAAAACAGCAAAAACATACAATTTTCTCAATACATGCCAAAAACCAGTCCTTGACGAGTCAAATATGTCCCCATGATACAATTTCTCAAAAAATGGGAGACCAGGGAGCATCCTTGCCTGGAAAGGGGCGTCCATGGCAAACTGTACATTAATGTGGTCTTTAGTGGTGACACCTCCACCCAGCCTGTGCGGGAGGCTCTGACCCACAGCGAGGCCGAAGCGCGTCCGTAGAGCGCACTCTCCAGGTCTGAGCGAGAGACGCTGTCTCTGGCCGCAGTGGGCCTCACAGTCGACTCCAGCATCCAGTGGCTTCTACACAGCAGCTCCTGGGAGCTGGGGTGAGCTTAGCACGACCGCCACGTACAAGACTCACACGTGAAAGTCCGCTGCACATTGACATGCGTGTGGCGAACAGCCAGGAAACAAAATACGGAGCCCTAAGGTTCCGGGCTGTGGTACGCTCCGGGAGAACCGTGACCGCGGGCGCACGAGGCTACACCCGACACTGGAAAGACACGACTTGGGGAAACCGAGGAAGCGCTAACTGGACAGAGGTGATGAGTTCCCAGGTCGGAGCACCCCTCTCCCCGCGTCCGCAGGCAGATTCAGCACGAGCCAGTCAGCACCTCGCGTGGCGTTTCGTACAAACTAACAGACACCGAAGTTCCCACGAGAACACAGAGTCTAGGGAAACCCACACAAACGACGTCGGAAGACTCGCGCCGGTTTTATGACGGGGGAAGCTGCGGCCGCTGAGACAGTGCGGCCGGCGCCGGAGCGGGGCCGACGAGCGGAACAGGCCGGCGGGTCCGGAAAGGAGCCCGCGTTGTCGGGGCCAAGCCGCGAAGGACGGGGTCGTCCGGGGCCGAGACAAGCCTCAGTCCGGACTGTCGCCGAGTGCAAACATTGACTCGACGTGGGCATAGCCTGCACGTAAAAGCTAAGCTCTACAACTGCTGGAAGTTTACCTGGAAAGAATCTTCGTGACCTCGATTCGGGCAAGTCATGCATGGGATCCAACAGGAAAATCCATGAAGCAAAAACATCGATGGATGATACATTCATCAAAATTAAAAAACCTTGGGACGCCTGGGTGGCTCAGTGGGTAAAGCCTCTGCCTTAGGCTCAGGTCATGATCCCAGGGTCCTGGGATCGAGCCCCGCATCGGGCTCTCTGCTCAGCGGGGAGCCTGCTTCCTCCTCTCTCTGCCTGTCTCTCTGCCTACTTGTGATCTCTGTCTGTCAAATAAATAAATAAAATGTTAAAAAAATTTAAAAACCTTTTGGTCTTCAAAAGACCATGAACAGAACAAAAAGACAAGTTACAGTCTGGGAGAAATATTTATAAAGCATGAACTTGATTAAAGGCTTGTGTCCAGAATAATGGAGAATTCTGACTTCATAAGAAAAGCAACAACCGAGTAAACACGGACGAAACATTCCAACAGACCATTGGCCAAAGGAGCGGCGTCGAGAGAAAATGGCTCGGGACGGGGCGCTGGGAGCCACCGGCCGTCGGGGACTCGAAGAGGAAACTCGTGAGGCGTCACCTCGCACTACGGCCGGAATTAAAGCTTAATGCTGCGTCCCGAGGGGGCCGACCAGCCGGGACCCTCGCAGACTGCCGGTGGAAACCCCCATTTCTGAGACTAGGGTAAGAATGTCTTTAATTCTGAAACGTCCACGTTGGTCCTTGTGTCACGGGAGGAGGCCTCCCTTGCCTGGGTCTCCATGAGGAGCAAAGACGGTTAAAAAAGTACGGTCGCTTTCTCAGCTCCCCGAGAAGATACGGGCAGCAGCAACGGGAGGCCGGTCGAGCGCAGGAGGGGACGGGGTCCGCAGCCTGGCCTCCCGCGGCCTTCCGGTCAGCCCCTGCGCTCCACCTGCTTGGGCACTCCTGGGACCGAATGACGTCGCTCGGGTCCTGACTTCAGTGCTTGTCCTGGTGCGGTCCTTGCGGTGCAGGGACGATTCTTACAGCCTCTACAGATGCATGAATCCGGAGCTCTAGAGAAACCCTCCGGGCATTGGCCCTGTGGCCTGCTCCTGAGTCCAGACCAGCCCATGCTCTGTTCCCCGGGTTTCCTCCTTTTCAGACCCACGGGCCCCAGGACTTGCCTTCAATGCCGCAGGGGCTTCCTGGAGCGGAGCTGCTCCCCTCAGAGCACCGCTGCGTTCCCTCCCGGAACGTCTGTCACCACGAAGGGCAGACGCCCGCACCCCCTTCTTCACGGGGGCGTGGCCGTCCTCAAGCGTGACGAGATGACGGGTTAATCAGAAATTGTTTTTGACTCAGAAAAATGCCGCCCTTACCGAGGCTCCCTTTCCAGAGGTTGTCTCTTCGAGCCCCTAATGAGCACGAGAACTTCCGCGGCCCAGTGGAGATCATCAGAGCGACGTCTGCTCACACCGGGAGCCCCGTCCCTTCCTCCGTCAGCCACAGACTGATCAGAGTTCAGTGAAGGGTTTTCGGTCCATCCTTGTGGAAATGTGGATAACGAAGCAGTTAAAATTCATGACCTACACTTTCGTGTCATTATTATTGCATTAGCATGAAATTATACTTCTAGTTAGTCATAATTATGCTCATAATTATTCAATTTATCACCATAGGTCCTCCTGGAAGTTTTATTGGAGGATTTATTAACATTAATAAATTGTTTTTCTTCATCTCCGTATTATGAATTCTCCTCATGTGTGATATGATCTATTACCCATAAAATTAGAATCAACCCCAAGCATTGGTGACTTCTCAGCAACACGAGGGGGACCTTTGTCACTTGGTCCAGTTGGAGACTCGACTCCTGAGGGCTTGGGGGCATCGCTTCGACCACTTACACTAGCCACTGCCTGAAGGCTTTGCACGGAGTGGCTCAGAGGGCGCGGGGCCCCGTTTTCCCCGCAGACCGTCCCCATCCGGCTGATGGCAGTGGCGCGGTGCGGGGGGAAGGGCTGTGGGCCCTGGAGGCCGCTGCGCCCGCAGCGCCGACGCCCGGCCTGGCTCAGCCTCTCAGGGCTGCTGTCACCTCCTCCCACTGGCCGCCTTCCTCTCTGAGCTCACACGGTGCCTCCCCGCCTTTCTAGTCCAGAGGCCTCGATCACACAGCTTTAAAGTGTTTGAGGACCCTTGGTGAGTGCCGCAGACTAATCACCCACACCCCCCAAGGCCTGGCCCCCGGCGTGGCTGTATTGGGAGATGGGGCGTCCCAGGGAGAAATGGAGGCGCAGGGACGTCCTAAGGAGGGTCCCGGTCGGCTGGGACTGGTGTCCTGAGAAGACCGTCCAGAGAGCTCGCTGCTTCCCACACACGCACCACAGAGAGGCCGTGGGAACACACGGAGGCGGCTGTCTCCGACCGAGGGGGCTGTTGTCGTCAGAAACAGACCCTGCTGTCGCCTCGATCGGAGGTTCCTGCCTCCGGAACGATCGGAAGGTAAACCCCATTGTCCCCGCTGCCCCGTCGGTGGTATTTTGTTATGGTTGTTATGGTTCCTCAGCCAACCGGCACGGCGAGGAGCCGGCCAAGGTCCCTCCGGACGGGAGACCCCGTGCAGGGCGCTGCCCTGGTGAGCCACACGTGCGTTTTCTGTTAGGAGTAGGTTCTGCTGTTGTCCCCTCTCGCGGATGAGACGCAGGCTGGGAGCCGGCGGCCCGGGAGCTGGCGGCAGGCCGGTTAGAGTCCACGCTACCCGCGCTCGCAGCGTCCGCACGCAGGCTTTCAGGGCGCACCCCCAGGAGCCCTGACCCCCGAGATCTGGGCTGGGTCGGTCCCGTGTGTCCGGCCGACTGCCGCCGGCGCCCGTCAGAGGCGCACACGCCGACTCTCGAGTCTGCTCGGGGCCTCACTCCAATCCTTTCCCCCGGGACGGCCCCTCTCTCTGGGCCCACTCCCCGTGGGGGGCTGAGGGGACCCTGGGTCTCTCTCCACAGCACAGAGCGGGCCCCGCCGCCCTGCGGTAAGTGCCACACGTGACGGACGTCAGTGCAAAGTCAGAGCTCGGGCTCCCGGGCGCCAAGGTTGTGTCCAACCCTGTGCTGGACGCGCGTCTGTGGGCGACACCGACAGCTTCCGGCCGCAGAGAACGGTGCAGCCCGGAGCCGGGCGCGGCCGGCCGAGCGGGAGTGAGCCGATCAGAGGGCGAAGATAAAGTGATCTGCGGGCAGATGTGAGGGTGCAGGACGGAGCAACCGGCCGCCTGCTGAAGGGCCCCCTTTCTGAGGACGGGAGGGGGACCCCAGCAGGGCCCCAGGGTATGTGGTGCTGACGGGTGCTCAGGCCGATGGCCCCTCTGGGCCTGCAGAGACAGGAACGGGCAGAGCGTCCGGCCCTGGGGTCCTGCTGCAGAAGGGGGTGGCTCAGAGCGTGCGTCAGCCCGGCCCAGCCCCGACCTGGGGAGCGCCCCCTCGGCGGTCACGTCAGGTGCCGCGTACGTGGCTGGGGAACTCATACGCCATTTTGCCGTGGGGCTGGTGTCACAGCACCCTCCTCTGCAGAGCCGTGGGGTGAGGAGGAGTAAAAATCAGGGACATCCATGAAGCAAACATACATAACCGCCTTCGCCCTGCTCCTCCTCGAGGCCGGGCTCCCGTGTGGGGAGGGGCCGCACGTGGTTTCCCCTTGCGGCAAACACCCAGCGGGTGCATCATGGGGGGCTCCAAAGGCTCTGGCCTCCGGCGTCAGGCCAGCTCCGAGACCCCCGCCAGGAGCTCTCTGCAGGGTCCTCCTCGGGGCTCGAGGTTCGGGTTTGCTCTACCAGCAGGATGTGCCCCTGCCTTGCCCCTGCTCACGGCGAGCTGTCTCTGTGGACAGGATGGCTGGGCTTTCAGGATCGAGCCCCCAGTTCGCCTCTGAACATGGGAACTGGTCATGAGGTCTGGGAAGCTGGCAGGTGGGCCCTTGTCCCGCTAGCCTGCTGGCTCTCCTGTGTCCTGCCGGGGGCTTCTGGACGACTCAGGACCGAGACGGGACCCCCAGGTGTGTGCTGGGACAGGGGACAGAGTGGCCAGCGGCCCCGCATTCACCTCTGGTCTGGACAGAGACACCAAGAATGAGAGGCATCTGGTGCCGGGAGAGCCGCCCTCGAGCCCAGTCGGCTTTCCCCACCCGGTTACGCTCCGTGGAGTCCCCGCGGACACCGCGTTAGCGACACGACAGGGTCGGTTCCCACCAGGCTCTCGTTCATCACATTTTCCTCAGTCGATCCACTACAGCCGTTGGCTTGTGTGATCCTGTTTAAGGACGACTTGTTCAATACATACGCTGAGTCCTTAATGCAGAACTCACAGTGCTATGGGGAGTGCGTCTGCAGAGATGCTGTGCGTTCATTCATCCGCCGTCCACCGTCCATCTGTCTGCCCTTCCTTCCATCTGTGCGTCCGTCCACGGTCCATGATCCATCCATCCATCCACCCATCCATCCGTCATCCGTCTGTCCATCCATCCACCCATCCATCCGTCCATCCGTCTGTCCATCCATCCACCCATCCATCCGTCCATCCGTCTGTCCATCCACACACCCACCATCCATCACCTGTCTGTCCACCCGCACACCCACCATCCGTCCATCCGTCTGTCCATCCACACACCCACCATCCGTCCATCCGTCTGTCCATCCACACACCCACCATCCGTCCATCCGTCTGTCCATCCACACACCCACCATCCATCCATCCGTCTGTCCATCCACACATCCACCATCCATCATCTGTCTGTCCATCCACACATCCACCATCCGTCCATCCGTCTGTCCATCCACACACCCACCATCCATCATCCGTCTGTCCATCCACACATCCATCCGTCCATCCGTCTGTCCATCCACACACCCACCATCCATCATCCGTCTGTCCACCCACACACCCACCATCCATCATCCGTCTGTCCATCCACACACTCACCATCCGTCCATCCGTCTGTCCATCCACACACCCACCATCCATCATCCGTCTGTCCATCCACACACCCACCATCCGTCCATCCGTCTGTCCATCCACACACCCACCATCCGTCCATCCGTCTGTCCATCCACACACCCACCATGCGTCATCCGTCTGTCCATCCACACACCCACCATCCGTCCATCCGTCTGTCCATCCACACACCCACCATCCGTCCATCCGTCTGTCCATCCACACACCCACCATGCGTCATCCGTCTGTCCATCCACACACTCACCATCCGTCCATCCGTCTGTCCATCCACACACCCACCATCCGTCCATCCGTCTGTCCATCCACACACCCACCATCCATCATCCGTCTGTCCATCCACACACCCACCATCCATCATCCGTCTGTCCATCCACACATCCACCATCCGTCCATCCGTCTGTCCATCCACACACCCACCATCCATCATCCGTCTGTCCATCCACACACCCACCATCCGTCCATCCGTCTGTCCATCCACACACACACCATCCATCATCCGTCTGTCCATCCACACACCCACCATCCGTCCATCCGTCTGTCCATCCACACATCCACCATCCGTCCATCCGTCTGTCCATCCACACACCCACCATCCATCATCCGTCTGTCCATCCACACATCCACCATCCGTCCATCCGTCTGTCCATCCACACATCCACCATCCATCATCTGTCTGTCCATCCACAAACCCACCATCCGTCCATCCGTCTGTCCATCCACACACCCACCATCCGTCCATCCGTCTGTCCATCCACACACCCACCATCCGTCCATCCGTCTGTCCATCCACACACCCACCATCCGTCCATCCATCTGTCCATCCACACACCCACCATCCGTCCATCCGTCTGTCCATCCACACATCCACCATCCATCATCCGTCTGTCCATCCACACACCCACCATCCATCATCCGTCTGTCCATCCACACACCCACCATCCATCACCCGTCTGTCTACCCGCACACCCACCATCCGTCCATCCGTCTGTCCATCCACACACGCACCATCCATCCATCCGTCTGTCCATCCACACACCCACCATCCATCATCCGTCTGTCCATCCACACATCCACCATCCGTCCATCCGTCTGTCCATCCACACATCCACCATCCATCATCCGTCTGTCCATCCACAAACCTACCATCCGTCCATCCGTCTGTCCATCCACAAACCCACCATCCGTCCATCCGTCTGTCCATCCACACACGCACCATCCGTCCATCCGTCTGTCCATCCACACACCCACCATCCGTCCATCCGTCTGTCCATCCACACACCCACCATCCGTCCATCCGTCTGTCCATCCACACACCCACCATCCATCATCCGTCTGTCCATCCACACACCCACCATCCGTCCATCCGTCTCCTCCCTCCCCCCTTCCTTTCCTCAATGCTCCTGGATCCTGCCGCATGCCAGCGTAAGAGCTGGGTGTTAGGATGATGGTGGACAGTGAGGACGGAGAGAATCCCAGGCCTGGGGGCCCACAGCTCAGGGAGGTGGACCGTAATGAACACATTGCAGTGGAGACACAGCTTTATATAGACGAGACCTTCACATGATGCACCTTGATGCGGGCTGGCGGGCTGAGGAGGACGGCTGTGAAGAAGACAGCCCTGGAAGGCACCCTGCCGCAGAGAGGAAGGGGGGGCGGGGCAGGTGGGGCCTCAGAGGGAAAGGAGGGTGGTCTGCAGGCCCCAGCGGAGGGAGACCCGTGAGGCTGGGGCTGGGGCGGGGGAGTGGGCAAAGGTGGCTACGGCGGGTTCCCAGGCTCCGCAGGGCCTCATCATCCGTGAGCGTTTCGGCACCCATCCCGTGAGCCGTGCAGTCAGCTCGCACGTCCAAACACAAGACAGGAGCAGGAGATCAGGTCTGTGCTTGGAAGGATGGCCCTGACCCAGAGGGAGGGACACACAAGAAGCAGGGGCAGGACCGGAGAAGGGCAGTTGGGGTCCCGAAACCACCAGTCCCGACCTGAGGCTGCCGGGAGGCTCTGCACCTTTGGTTGGAGACGGGCTGGGGTCCTTCCCTGGCGGCCCGACGACCCAGATCCTGCCTCTGTGCGGGGAGGTGTAGGCTGGTGGCAGCACAGGCAGCAGCTGGGGCCTTCCCTTAGGAGGCCAGGAGAGGAGCACCTGAATGTCCCCGAAGCCCTGCTGTGGCCGTGGGGACCTCTTTTGGCATCTCTGGGTCCTAGTCCCACCCTCCTGGAGGAAGTCTGAGCCCGGGCCCATGGGGTGCTTAGGGGCTCTGGGGACTGCCTGCGGCTCCCACAGCAGGGGTGAATGGATGGGGGAGCGGCCCTGCCTCGCCTCAGCCAGAGCAGCCCCACCGCCCCTGACATGCAGAGGTGGACGCAGGCACAGAGCAAGGAAAGGACCCGGCGGGGTGGAGCTGGCCCTGGTGCTGATGTCCCGGGCTGGGCTTCTGCGGTGTCCCCAGGGCCTGAGGGCCACAGGGCCAGCAGCCTTGCACGCCCGCCGGGGGCAGGAAGCAGGAGAGGCCATGCACGTCCGCTCGGCCCGCGCCTGGGAGGGCCTCCTGCTCAGGTCCGGGAGGTCAACCTTCTACGGTGGAAACATAACACGCCATGCGGTTTCCGACAGCTGGGGTTCAGGAAGACACGGCCAGTTTATGGGGAGCAGAATGTGGACCTTCCCAGTGGGGAACACGACATCTGTCGCTGGCTTTGAGTTGCTCTTTTCCCACTGAAGGTGACTTGTTGTCCTCTGAAGCTGTGACTGGGCTTGGTGGGGCCTGTGCTTTCCCGGATCCTCATCCGGGAAACTGAAGACACCTGGGCCATTGGGTCCAGCCCCTCGTCCGGGGGTCCCTGTGCTCACCAGGCCACCTGGAGGCACCTCAGGGGCTCTCACTGTCTCCCCTCGTGGACCCTCCGTGCCCACTACTCCTTGCCCTTTCCTATGGAAGACCTTGTTCCGCAGACTCGTGCCCCCATGGGGCTGCGTCTGCTGCCCCCGCCGCTGATGGAGACCTAAACCCATAACAAAGGTCTGAACTGGTGCCTGACCGAGGCCAGAGTCAGCGTGGCTGTGCGCTGGCGGAAGGACGCCGTGGAGGTGAGCCGCGAGGGGACAGGCCACTGGAGCCTAACGTGACGCTTCTATTCCCAAAGTGCAGGGTCAACCGGCCCCATAAAAACAAAGGAAAACAAGCCCAACAGCATTACAGAAACACGGCTTCACCATATGCATTACGCGACTCATTTAATGCCGATTACAGTGGTCTGCAGATGGGGAGTGGCTCTAAGTTACATCCCAAATGGAAAGTGCATTTAAAATATTGATGCTTTGTCACAGATCAGGGTGAAAAACCCCGCTGCCCTTAGCAAGCAGACGGGGCTCCGGACGGCGGGCTTCTGTGAATAATTTGAACGAGGGCCTGTTAATGGAGCTGCACCGCGGCCCCGTCCCCGGGGCCTCGTCTGCTGTCTCTGGTGAAGAATGAAGGGCCACGTCCCTACGTGTGCTTGTGGGGAGATGGGTGGCATCCATTACTTCTACTTAATTTTTTCCTAAGTATGGAATGTGAGGTGCGGCTCACTTTTAAATTATGCTCTCACATGATAAACCAGCGGCCCAGAAATCCGCGGCGATGTAATTGAATCCAGACAGAGCGCCGGTGCAGAAGTGATGGCCAGCGGGCAGCTATTTCGGGACCCTCGCGGACACGGACTGGAACAGAGAATGCCATTTCACGCCGAGGGCCTCCGCGCCCATTAGCATCTTGGTAAAAAATGGGCTAATTTGGGGACGGAGCCCAGGACCATTCCAATCTGGACATAAATGGGACTGTCAGCGGCTCTGTCCAGACGAGGCTGCCCTATTTTTATCCCCCTCCACCTCCTACCTGGGGCAGGACGGGGCGCAGTCTGGGGCCTGGGACCGTGGGGCTGGCAAAGGCCTGTCCCCTGAGCAGGGACACCCCTGAGGCCACAAGCTGGGGGGTCACCAGGAGTGGGCAGATAGGCCCTGGGCATGAGGAGGGCAGAAAGCGGGAAGTCTGCATTTCGCACTGAGTCAGGCCATCGGGGCGTGGACCGCCTCCGGGACGTGTGAAGATTGCAGGGTTGCTGGAGAGTTCTCAAGCAGTCCAAGCACGTTCCCTTTAACTGGTGCGTAGTTTCCGCAGACACGGAAACCACGTACGTGTACGTGTGTCCTTGTGTCTGTGTGTGTGCACACGTGTTTGCATGCATGTACGCGAGCGCCTGTGTGTGTGCTCTTGGCTACAAGTACCTGGGTTTTTTCTGCAGTTCTCATGGAAATTTGTCCTGGACGAGGTAGCACTTCCTCATTTGAATTTGTGAAACACTGAAGGATGCACGTTGGGAAGAAGGTTTTACAAAATCAAATAACATGAGAGGAATGTAGACACTTAATGAAATCCGTCTTTGAGAAACAGCCTTCTCAGGCTATGCACCGGCACTTACGTCACTTACAAATCTGGGGGCGGGGCGGGGGGGTGGGAAGTCCCCTGTGCCCGGGGCTCTGTTGGGAACACACGACGTCACGCGGACGTCCCAGGCCTGCCGTGGGAGCGGGACGGGCCGGCAGACGCTCGGGAGCGCGGAGCTGGTTTCTCTCCAGAGCCTCGGGGCCGCGCCCTCAGCCTGCGTCTCCGCTTCCTGAGGCCTGAGCGAAGAGCCGTCCACACGGGGCCAGACTCGTGGCCCCCAGGAGGTGGGACAAGTGAGCATGCTTGGGGACCCCGGGGGGTGGGCAGCCAAGTGGGAAGGCTCCAGAAGCTTCCGGAAGCCCTTGCTGGCGGTCCCGTCTGGGTGCGGCCGCGGGGGGACATGGGGACCGCGGCTGCCAACGCCGTTCTCCATTGTTCTCCCCGCGGCCACGGGTGGGACGTTGTCGGGGTGCGCGGCCCTCACTGTGGGCCCCTCCTGGATCGCCCTGGGTGTCGCAGAGGAGCGTCAGGCTAGACGGAGGTGACCTGGGGCCTGCATTCTGGCCCCGCCCCTGGGCAAAATGAAGATGAAACTCAGGCCTTGGCCACACCTGCCGCCCCAGTGACCGGGCAGGGGCCGCAGAGACCAGCAGTGCGGGGCCTGACACGGCTGCTGTGTGGACACCGGTGTGGGCTTGACAGGGCTGGGCAGGTGTGTCCAGGAGCGGCGACAGCCTGGACAAGGCTCAGAGGAGCCGAACGGGGGCCTGGGTGGGTGTTTCCCCAGACAGCGGTCAGGGCGGTGACCCGGGACCACACACGACATGTTCTGGGGCCATCAGCGCGGCCCACACGCCCCAGGGCACTGCTGGTGTGTCTGCTTGGGGGCCTCGACAGTGTCCTGCAGCCGGGAAGGGCCTGGCTGGTGTCTAGTGTGTGGGGGGTATGGCAGGACCCCCTCCCTACCTGCATTCCCGGTGTGGGCGGTGCCCTGGGCCCTGTGGGAACCCCAGAGTCTGCCTGGGAAAGGGGGTGTCATCCCTGATCCTCCTGGCCTGCGCCTCCCGCCAGCCACTTGAGGTGCAGCCTGGGGCTCAGACAGCGGGTTGTCCATCACAGGCCCCGGGCTGGCCGGCCTTGACCGCCCTGCACTCGGGTGTGGGTCACGGAGGTGCCGGCACCTGACAGCCCTCGTTTCGTGATTTAGGGCGGGACACGGCCCTCCCGATGACGCCAGCAAGTGGGCCCGCGTGCCAGGCCCTGCTGCTCCGTGGGGTCCCCTCCCCCTCTGGGAGAGACGCCGTATTTCAGACAGGGACCTGGTGAGGGCGGAGTCCCTAAGACAGAGGTGTCCTACCGGCTGTGCTGGTTCCCGAGGCTGTGAGTTCTGTTGGGTGCTGATGTGTGTCCCCTAAAGCTCGTAAGTTGGGGTCTTTGCCCCACACGCCCCAGAACGTGAGAGCTTGGACATGGGCCTTTACAGAGGTGATTCGTGAAATGAGTCATTGCGGTGGCCCAGTGTGACGGGTGTCCCTGTAAGGAAAGGGGGTCAGGACACATGCCCCTCCTGCCTGCCTACTGACCTGCCCTCCGACCACTTCCTCTCCTGCCTGCCCGCCCCTCAGCAGGAGCCAAATCTTCGCTCCTTTGCGGGGGTGTAGCCTGCGAGCTGCCCCGAATAGGGTTTGGGTCTCTGGGAAGAGGCACCTCCCGGCCCTTCTCCACACCACTCCCCTCGAGTCCCAGCCGACGGCGATGGCTCACCTGCACGGCGCCCGCCACCCCCTTGCCGGGGTCCACTCACCGCCAGCAGAAGCCCCAGCCCTGCCTGGCGTGCAGCAAGCACTCGGTCGCACGCGGACTAGAGCAGGAAGGTCGTCCGAACACCGACGGGGTGTCTGGCGCTCCCGACGTGTGCCCACACACCGCCTCCCTCCTGCCACGGCCTCCGCGAGTCCCTCCCGCGCGCGCTTCCTCCTGGTCTGTCCTCCGGCCCCTCCCCTCTGGGCGTCCCCCGGGTTATTTTTCTGAAGGGGAATCTGGGTTCCAGACCGGCCGGGTCTCCGCACCCAGAAGTGGAGGCTGACAACGAGGTTCCCAGTCTTACGCTCAGACTCCGCCGGGGAGCAGGTCGGAAACACGGTCCCGCGGCTGCGCGTCCGGCCGCACGTGGGATCGGCTGGGTGCGGCCCCGAGCCCTGCTTGCTCGCAGGCACCTGCAGACCCCAGGGTCCTTCTCCTGGGGAAGCGCAATGTGGATTCTTGTCGCATCCCCGGCCGCTGCCCCCGCCCACGCCGGAGCGTCTGTACCCCGGAAGCTGCCTTCTGTGCTGCGCTCAGACCCGGAGCTTCCCCGGGGAAGGGGCTTCGGGCTCTTTGTCTCTCCCCACCGCCGTGGCTGACGGATCGATGTGCGGCTGGGCTCCGAGGGGGCCCCGGCTTTGTTCCCGAATCAATTCTCGTCCCGCAGCGACTGCAGAGCTCCGGAATCTTCTCGGCGAACCAGAGCACTCGCTTTCATGCCTGCTTTGTCTCGGTCCGGAAACGGCCCTCCGCTCCCCGCCCCTCCCACTCCCCTGCTTCGTATCGATTGCGCTTTATCGTCATGAATTTTCACCCTCCTGTCTGTCGATACCCACGGTTTTGTTTTAAGCATTTGCTAATCTGGTTCTTCAAAATGTAGGTGAGGCCCAGGGCTGTCAGCCACAGAGGGCCGCTCCGAGCCAGCCCCTCCTGGCGGGGAAGGGAGGCTCCCCTGCGCCCTCCTTCTCCGGGGGGGCATCCCGTGCGTCCCTCCCCGCCCTGTGGGGCCTTGGAAAGCTGGAAAGCAGCAGGCTTGGAGGGAGCCGGGTTGATGAGGGTCACAGGACACAGCAAGGCGGGGGTCTGTTTGGACTCACGATGGACACGCGGAGCGGGGGACGGGTCATCCCTGTCTCAGTGACAATCTCCAGCGTCGATCCCTTTGGCCAAAGCCACCTTCCCTGCAGCCCTGCAGAGTCGCCACCAGCCCCGAGCCGCACGCAAGGAAGCCCCAGAGCCTGGGCTCATCACGACCGCTTGCCTTGGTGCCTGCTGCCCCTCCCTCTGTTCTGGGGACCTGGGAGTATCGGCTTCCTCCCGCCAGGAAGCCCGAGGAACTCGCTGCAGCTAAGCTTCTGCTAATGACTTCCCAGCCCCGTATCCCTGGGTCCCAGGGGCTCCCGAGGCCACGGGACTGCACACAAGCGGGAGTCGCGGTGCTCGGGGAGCCGCCGTGCCAGCCTCGCGGGCACGATGCTTGACGGGAGGCGGACTTCTGGCCGACCGCACACCCAGCTGCCACGCGGAAAGCGGTGGTGGACGTGCCGTGACGCTGTTTTCTTCCGCTTGGGTTTGTCCGAGTAAGTGACGGGCAGGAGCAGCTCCAGGGAAAATGCAGATGTGACGGTCGCAGGGGAGGTGCCCGCAGGACCTGAGGCCACTTCTGCCGCCTACTCCGGCTGCCTGGACAAGGATGCCCCAGCCTGGGCATCTCCGTCTCCAGCAAGTCTGTTTGCTCCTTGGGAGAGCATTTGAGTTCTCCGTGCTGCCCTCCCCGAACACCGCCTGAGTCCCGGAGGCACGGGCGGCAGCCCACGGACCTGGGGGACAACGCGGTCTTCCCAGCTCCGGGCGCTTGCAGTGGGAGAGGGGACCCCTCCCCCCAATGCTGACACCATCCACGGACCCCGCCCCGCCCCCTCCCGAGAGCACCTCCTGCCTCCATGCCCCTGGGCCCTCTCCCCGTGCTGTGTGGTGGGGCCCCTCCTGCGACGGCCTTTAGGAAGCACCAGCCTGTGCCCTTCCTCACCACTGAGGGCCCTGCCCCTCCCTGAGCTTGTAGGACAGTGAGGGGACGGTGGGACCCAAGCCGCCATGGGGTTGCCTGGTCTGTCTCTCCCTGTCTCTGTCTCTCTCTCTTCCGGCGATATGTCCCCGCTGGGCGTTCGGAAGGTCTCCCTGTGTGACCTCCAGCTCTCCGGGGCCTGCCGCAGCCTGGACGGCTCCCACGGGCTGTCGCCCCCCGCACACGAGCCCCGTCAAAGCCACATTCTGGCTTCCACACGTCACAAAGGGTGACACTGTAGCGCATGCCTACCGTGGGCATGTTTTCAAGGGAGCAACAAAGGCTTCCGGCCCTCACCCAGGCCGGCTAGGATAGCAGCTGCCCCTGAGCCCACCAGTGACAGGATGTGGGTGTCCACGTGCCGGCAAAGTCGGGCCACGGGGGCCACGTGTCCGTAGAGAGCCCCCGAGCCTCAGACACGCCTGCGGCCCCAGCTGTCAGAACGGGGTGAGGGTATCAGACAATTTTTTTTGGCACGAAGTTGTAGCCACCAGAGTGTTTCTGTCCACGGGGTCAGCCGGCCAGAGCCCCTGGGGGCTTTTCATCCCAAACCACGTGGCGTCTGATCTCTCCACCCGCCCACCCTGTGCCCGAAACACGGCTTCTGTGCGGCGGGGAAGTGGGCGCAGCCACACCGGGGCAGGAGGGAGCAGGACCCCCCGCTGCGCTCCCGGCCTGCGAGAGCCCCTGCCCGCGCCCGCGCTCTGGCTCCGGGCTGCGGAACGGGGGCGGGAGCAGGCGTCTGGGCAGCCGAGCCCTGCGGGCCAGCCGCTCGTTAGAAAGAGGCAATTAACGGCCCTCGGACTCAAACCTTGTTTCACCTGTGATTTAAAGTGATTTTGAAGGAATGACTTCTGCTCGCGTTAGCAGACCAGGTTCCGAGACAAGAGGGTTTGAGGGGCTGAGGTTTTCCCTGAATAAGCAAAACAGGAGGCACCGCCGGGCGATCCTGGTTGTTCTGGTGCAGGCGTCCCTGACCCACGGGTCAGCAGTGAGGGGGGCTAATGAGGCAGGGGACAGGGCTCTGCGTCCACGGCTGCGGAATCAGGGCACGGCTCAGGTGCCCGCGGACGTGACTTTGGGAAGGACTATCAGGGGTGGGAACTGAGCACCTCCTGGTTTTCCGAGTACAGAAACAAGGGGCTCCGTCCCAGCCGCCTGCCAGTGCGCGGTGTGGGCGAGGAGACGCGTGCGGCTTTCCAGGGGCCTGGGCCTTCCCGTGCGCACCACGGGGTGGGACAGCAGTGGTGGGACCAGGAGCGTCGGTGGCGTCTTGGCCTGTGGCCCCTGGAATCCTAGGAGCGGAGCTTGACTCTGGTGACCGTGTCCCTCTCCAGAGGGGGTACCCCCACCCGTCCGCTGAACCCCAGCGGGGCCCAGCCCACGTGTTCCGGGGAGCTCTCACGCTTTAGTGATGGTTTTGTGAAGTGTCCAGTGGGACAGAACAATGGCCATGCTGTGTTTGGGTAAGAATAAAGCCCATCTTGTCTTGGTGCTTCACAAAACAAACCATCACTTGCATCATCAAATTTCTTTTTTTTTTTTTTAAATTTTATTTATTTGACAGACAGATCACAAGTAGGCAGAGAGGCAGAGAGAGAGAGAGGAGGAAGCAGGCTCCCTGCTGAGCAGAGAGCCCGATGCGGGACTCGATCCCAGGACCCCGAGATCATGACCCGAGCTGAAGGCAGAGGCTTCACCCACTGAGCCACCCAGGCACCCCTCATCAAATTTCTTCATGTAAAACTTGGGGGTGAAAGTTGGAGCTTGCGCGGAGGGAGCGGGGCTCCCTGTGGCCTGTGCTCCGGGAGACCGGAGGCCGACAGAGCTCTCCGTGCCTCCCTGACACTCCCGGTGGCCGACAGCCTGGCCGGCCCCGAGCACAGCCCCTCTCTTTGTGCAGCAAACGGGACTGAACCCTGGGGGCTCTGGGCCTGACCTGCCCCTCCCCCCAGTGCTCTCAGCCCTGCCCCGGACAGGCCGTGGAGCGGGTGTGGGGGAAGTCAGCTCCCACGTGGCCGTGCTCCCGGGCACCCTGCGTCTGGTGGGCGCGGGGCTGGGAAGGCTGGGTCTGCACCTCCGGGTCGGACGCTGCGGTGCAGAGGGAAGGGAGGACGGGGGACGAGGGACGGACGTGAGCCCAGGGATGGCGGTGACGGTGTGGGGACGGCCCAGGGATGGCGGTGACGGTGTGGGGACGGCCCAGGGATGGAGGTGACGGTGTGGGGACGGCCCAGGGATGGCGGTGACGGTGTGGGGACGGCTGACAAATTAATACGGCTCCTCTGGACACCGTAGCGTCCCCAAACATGCCCGTTGTTTTTCATTTATAAATAATAATCGCACATGCTTAAATTTCACATAATTCATTAAAGTGAGGGTGGTAAGTGCTTTCCGATAATTAAAGTGCGGAGAAGCCCATTCTCAGATTTGAGGCCATGAATAAAAGTGACACTTCTCCGATTGCTCCTTGCCCGGTCACCGTTTACCCGCAGCCACGGGCCCCTCTCAGGTAATGAATCGCTTCTTGCTGGGAAAACAGGCAGGACGAGCTGCGCTTATCGCTGCCCAAGACGCCTCGATGAGACAGGGCGGCTGCCGGGCAGGGCCGGGCACAGGACGTTTTGGAGACCAGGACTCCACCCGCGTGTGCTGGAGTGGCTCTCGCCTGGAGCCCCTTCCCAGCCGGCCGTCCCCTCCTGGGAGCTAAGGGCCTTCTTTCCAGGCTGTCCCAAGGGCCGCTCCCCCCGGGGCTGCTGAAACCATGGCCCGTCGGGCAGGGAGGGGTGCCTCCGTCCTGGAGGCAGGGCCGTCGCTTCTCTGGTCCAGCTGCCTGCGCTACCGTGGGACGCCCTGTCCTGCCACCTCGACCAGCATGGCCAGAAGGGTCGTCCTTGGGGCTGCCCTTGCTGAGCCCCGAGTGGGGCCGCCGGATGCCCTGGTACGGGGAAAGGCAGCCAAGCCTCTGTCCGTGGTGCCCTCCTCGGCCTCTGGTTGGCGGGCGCCCTTGTCCCTTCTCAGCACTGGTGTTGGAAGAGCTGACCTCAGTGCCGGGCATTCAGGAAACTGTCCGCCGTCGGTCTGAGGGACCTCGCAGGGAAGAGGGACCCACTTGCCGGCCGGGCGAGGGAAGAGGGACCCACTTGCCACCTCGCCCGGCCGGCAAGTGGGTCCCCGACCCATGTTCTTGGCGCTGCGGCGTCTCTCGCCTGCGTTCGGCTCTCCTTGCTTGCCCGAGCGCCTTCTCCATGCCGGCCGCTGCTCTGGGCTCTCTGGGAGGCAACCAAGCACGAGGTCATCAGAAGGTGATAAGGACAGGGTGTTCTCCTCAGAGCCGGTGGTCACAGATGGGCTTGCGGGGAAACGACGCTGAGCAGAGACCTAGTGGACACCGGGAAGGTGGGGCAGGCTGTCCGGGCCGAGGGAGGAGCCAGGGCAGGACTTGCCTGGACTGACAGGAACAGCAGCGCCGTGAGCCGGGCTGGCGGAGGGCTGAGCACGGTGCGGAGTGGAGGCCAAGGTCAGGGGGCCGCGTGAGGGGAGGGGCTGCGTTCCTGGGGTCCTGGAGGGTGCTGGGGGCTTCTGCGGGTCCTGGGGCATCCTGGGGACCCTAGAGTGTCCTGGGAGTTCCTGGAGAGTCCTGGGGCCTCCTGGGGGCCTCCCGGAGGGCTTGAGCTCAGGACTCGGCTTCCATCGGTCACGTGGGTGCTGTGCTGAGGACAGGTCCTGGGAGCGGAGGTAGACTAGAGGCAGGTCCGTTGTTCCAGGAAAAGATGATGGCCTGACCAGAGGGGTGATTGGGTTGGACTTGATTCCAGACGTGTGTCCGAGGCAGAGCAGAGCAGTGGGGGTGGGGTGGGGGGGAGGGGTGGGGAGCAAATGTGCAGGGTGAGTGAGAGGTGGGTTTCGCAGGCACTCCCAGGAGGTTGGGGTGGACAGAACATGCCGAATTAGCCTCTGGACGGGCAGCTCCATGGCGGAGAGGGTGGGCAGGCCTAGCGATGCCGGCATCTGGGTTCCAACATGGTAACATGGAGGACAAAACCCAGCAGAGAGGCTCCGACCCCCTTCAGAGGCTGGAGTGGCCCGAGTGGGACACGCACACTGGGGTCACCGTTCAGAGCTGCTGTCTGAGGCCATGAGGGCGTCAGGTCCTGAGGCAGGGGCTGGGGTGGGCCGTGCGGACCCTGGCCGAGGGCCACAGCGCAGCAGACCTACAGGGGTCCAGGATGGGGATGAGGCTGTCCGACTCCCAGTCCTGACAGCATCTGGTTCACGGTTCGGCCATGGCCCTGCTCCCCAGACCCCGGCTCCTCGATGACCAGCTCCGCCTGAGCCAACTGAACCAGAGCTTTGCCGATGGAGCAGGGAATCCGAATGTTCCAGAAACCCCACTCCCCTGCTCCTTCTCCAGCAGCACGTGAGAGCCACAGCTCTGCTCTCCAGCCGCGGAGGGGGATGGGAGGTTCACCGCGTGTTGATGCCGACGCCGTCCGGAGCCGCTTCTCCTGCGCTCACCGGCCCTCCACGCATCTTTTGTGGAGACACGTTCATCCAAATTCTGGCTCGTTTTTAATTTACCTTGTCTTTTTCCCCCTTGAGTCAGGAGTGTCCTTTTCTACCGTGGGCGGCGTCTCTCGTTAGGTCGGGGCTCCGAGCTTCCCCCCTCTGCGGGTTCTCACTTTCTTCATGTCATTTACAGCACGAAAGCTTCTGCCTTCCATCTTCTTGGGGTGGGGGGGGTGTGCTTTGTGTGTCAGGTCTATGGGATTGTGCCCACCCCGGCATCATCATTAATGCTTACGTTTTCTTCCAAGAACGTCATAGCTTTGGCTACGTACTTGATTATCATTCCATTTTGAGTTAGTATTTTTTACAATTTTTACTTAAATTCAATTAGGCGTCACAGGGGACGTCATTAGTTGCGGATGTAGAGTTCAGTAATGCATCAGGAGTGTCTAAGGTCCGGTGCTCATCACATCACATGTCCTTACTGCCCAGTCGCCCCGTACCCATCCCCCACCCCCGTCCCCTCCAGCAAACCCTCAGGTCGTTTCCCAGAGTTGACAGTCTCTTGTGGTTTGTCTCTGTCTCTGATGACCCCCCGTTCCACGGTCCCTCCCTTCCCCTGGGGTCCTCTGCGCTGGTTCTTATGTTCCACATCTGTGAAGCCACGTGACAGACGTCTTCTCCGACGGGCCTATTCCACTCAGCGTAACGCCCTCCAGTCCCGTCCATGTCGAGGTATGGATTAACTTTTGTGTGGTGTGAGGTAGGGGTCCAAAGTAAGTCTTTCGCATCACTTGTTGGAAAGATCATTTCCCCTTTGGATGTCTTGGCCCGCACGTCGCAGTCAGTTGACCACAGAGTGTGGGCTTATCTGTGGGTCCCTGCTGTTCCGGTCTACCCCGTGCACGGATCCATCCTCGGTCCCCGCGTCCGCGCCGCATGCACCAGATGCCTGCGGCTGTGTAGTAAGTTCGAAATCGAGAAGTCCTCCAACTTCTTCTTCTTTTTCAAGTTTTCAAGTGCAATTGCCTATTCCAGATCCTCTCAGTTTCTATATGAATTTTAGGATCAGCTTATAAATTCCTGCAAATAAGTCAGCTAGGTTTTCTTTTTTAGGCGCCAGGTTGAATCCGTAGTCCCATTTGGGGAATGTGGGCATCCGAACCACGTAACGTCTTCTGATCCACAATCATGGAGAATCTTTCTACTTAGTTGTGTCTCCTTTAACGTTTTCAACAATATTTTGTAGTTTCCAGAGTATAAGATTTGAGCTTCCTTTGTTGAATTTAAATTTATTCCCGTACATTTTACTCTTTCTGGTCTATTATAAAGACTTATTTTTTAATTTCAATTTTGGATTGTTCATTGCGAGTACTTGGAAACTCAATTTATTTTTTATATTGGTTTTGCATCCTCAAATCTTGCTGAGTTTGTCTGTTGGCTGAAACAGTTCTGCGGTGGGCTCCTTCAGATTTTTCTTACATGCAGCATCTTGTGCTCTGTAAATGGAAATGTTTGATTCTTCCTCTCCAATCTGGAGGCCTTTTATTTATTTTTCTATTCAGGCCACCCTGGATGGAGTCCCCGGCACATAAATAAATAGCAGGCAGAGTGGACGTCCTTGTCCTGTGTCTGCTGCTGGAGTGCGGGGCGCGGCTGGGGGCGTCTGACCTTTTGCCATCAGGTGAGACGCCAGCCGGGAGGTTTCTGGGAGCCGAGCTGCGTCAGCCGGAAGCAGTGCCCTTGTGCTCCTGCTTCGCCGTGGTCTCCTTCTATCATGAGGTGGTACCTAATGTCACACATGCTTTCTCCGCACACGTTGGCGTGATCCTGTGGTTTCGTGGCTTTGTGCATGGACGGGTGAGTGACGGCGATGGGTAATCGCTACAGTAACTGGACTCTTGGGGAGACTCGCTTCGTGCTGCTGGTATTTTGCTGAAGACGTTTTCCACGTCTGCTCAGAAGGACGTTGGTCTGCGCTCCCCCTGCGATGTCCTTCTGGGTTCCGCGCTGAAGTAAATCCGGCCTCCTGGGTGACCTGGGAGCGCTCCCCCTTCTACTCCTTGAAGAAGTCTGAAGAATCTGTGTTAGTTCTTCCTTAAGTACTTGGTAGAATTCACCCGTGAAGCCGTCGGTCCCGAGTGTTTTTATTCTTGCCCGCTCCCTCCCCCCCAAAAAACCATTTCATTGTGGTAAAATGTAAATAACAAAATTTACCATTTTACTTACTTTTAAGGCCGCAGTTCTGCCTTGTTCTGTCTCTTCACATTGTTGTGCACCAAACACCCAGATCCATTATTCACAGAGCAGAACTGGAAAGTCTCTACCAGCTGAGCACTAGCTGCGCGCTGCGCCGTCCACGCAGCCCCCAGAAGCCGCCACTCCGCCTCCCGTCTCGATGAGCTCGGCTGTTCTCGGCCCCTCGCGCCCGTCACAGTGCAGGGTACTCGCCTGCCCGCGGCCGGCCTGCTTACCTGCCTCCGCGACCTCCAGGTCCATCCGTGCAGTCGCAGGGGTCCCAGTGTCCTCGCTTTCTGGGCTGTGCCCACTCCGGTCTCCGTGCGGACCGCGTCTGCTCACCTCTTAACCCGCAGACAGTCACGTGGGCCCTTGCCACCTGTGGGATGTTGGGGATAAGCTGCCGCCAACACGGGTGTGCAATTCTCTTTGAGATCTTACTTCATTTCTTTGGGGTGTACACTCAGAAGTAAAATGGCTCAATCCCGGGGTAATTCTACTTTTTAAAAAAAATTTTTTTTGAGGACATTCTGCACTGTTTTCTGCCGGGGATGCACCATTTTCCGTTCGTATCCAAGGAGCCCAAGGGTTTCGATTTCTGTACACGCCGACCAACGCTTGTTTTCTCTGAGTGTGTCTGTGGTTTCCTTAGTAGCCGCCGTCCCAGTTAGTGTGAGGTGCTGCTTTGCTGGGTTTCTGTTTGCATTTCCCTCATAATTAGTGACCTTTTAGGTGCTTGCTGGCCATTTGTGTACCTTCTTTGGAGAAATGACTGTTCAAATCCTTTTTCCACTTTTCAACTGAGTTGATTGCTTTTCGTTGTCCAGGTGTTGGGGTATTTCACAGATGCCAGACATCGACCCCGTACCTGCTCCATGATTCACACAGTTTTTCTCTCCTTCTGTAGGTTGCTCTTTCACACTGTTTCTCGTGTCTTTGATGCACGGAAGTTTCAAGTTTTAAGGTAGTTTAATGCATCTGCTTTTACTTTTCTGCCCGTTCTCCTGGTGTCCCCATCAAGAAACGATTGCCGAACCGTCTGAAGCTTTCCCCCGTGGTTCCTTCTGAGAGAGTGAAAGTTTCAGGTCTTGTGTTCAGACCCTCCATCCATTTCGGTTAGGTTACAACGTATAAGGAGAAACTACGACTTCTTTCTTCCGCACTTGGTGATTCGGTTTTCTCAACAGTGTTTGTGGCAAAGACTGCTTTTCCTCATGGTGGGATCTTGGCACCTTGGTCAAAACTCATTCCAAGTCCACCAGCCTTCATTTCTGGGCTCTCGGATCCCTTCCGTCCGTCTGCACGTCTGTGTTTACTGTGGGTCCGCACCGTGTGCCAGCTTTGCAGCAACTTCTAGAGTCAGAAAGTGTGAGCCCTCCACTTCTCTTCTTATGTTTTAAGATTTTAAGAAAATATTTGGGGTTCCTTGAGATACCATATATAAGACCGATTTTTTTTTTTTTTTTAATTTCTGCAGGACACTCCATGGACGCTCTGGGCTTTGGGCTGTGCCGAACCGTGGATTGCTCTGAGCGGTCGTCTTTGGTTGTTGACCCAACCTCTTCCGTGTTTCAGGCTGTACAGTTCCTCTCCAGGAAGCGTCTCTGTTCTCCCGAGCTTTCCCATTTTGTCTGCGACTCCTGAAGTGCTTTGCTCACAGTGACTCGTAATATTCTCCTAAAAATCCTCTTGGTTCCTGTAAGGTTGGTGGTGGCATCTCCTCTTTCACTTCTGAGTTTTGTAAATGAGTCTCCTCTTGTTTTCTCTGGATCGGTGAGAGCTGAGCATGTGTCAGTTCTGTCGATTTTCCCCAGTTTTCTATTCTCTGCCTCACGGCTCTTTCCAATCTGCACTGTGAACGGGGCGGGTGTGGGGAGGCCCCGAGCTCGCCCTCTCACTCGACGAGATCCCAGCGGCCCGTCCTCACTAGGCGTCTCGGAGGTGGGACTCTGTCCCGCTGAGCAGAGGAGAGCAAGGAGGGGGCAGGGCGGGTGCCCCAGACGCTCTGCTCTGACCAAGACCTGGCAGATACTGTGAATAAACGCACCTTCACTTGTCCAAGTCCCTGAGGGGGATTTCCAGAGGCTTTAAATTTGCTTTTAACCATTGTCACCGGTTTTGGTTGTTTTATGGGCACGGATCCTTGGCGCTCCTTCCTGCCGCTGCCGTTTTGAACGTCTCACTACAGTCCTATTCGTCTTTCTATCACTAACAAGTGAGTTCAAATATCCCTGACGAGGAGGAGCGGAGAGCAAAAGGACGTCACTGAAGAGCCCAGAGTGTGAGAGGAGCCCCGAGAGGAGCCCCGAGGGCACCCGGTGTTTGGAGAAGGTGCCGGAGGGCCGGGTGCTAAGGCCAGCCCCAGCACCGAGCTGCCCAGGAGGTTGGCGGGCTGGGATGTGGAGCCTCAGGGTTTTAGGACCTGAAACGGGAGTTTATTACTGAGGCCGGATGGAGAGGTGGCCAAGGTATTCTCGCTTCTGTCCTTGAGAATGACAAGTGAGGGTCCTGAGCCACTCTCCACGCCGCCATGGGGGCCGCCCTCCCATCCGTGAGAGGCAGACAAGACTTGCCGAGAGCCAGATGAGCTCCTCTGTTCTCTGCAGGGTCATAACGCCAGGCTTCAGCGTCAGAATCGTAGAATCATGACAGAGAACGAGGAAGGGACAAAAGGAAAAAGACGGAGACGGGGCAGGGGGAACCCGGACGCCCAGGTCTCAGCACCTCAACTCACGACAGGCTCAGGAGGGCCATGTGGCGGCACGAGCAGCAGCTGGGACGTGGTCTCCAGGTGTCTCCTCTGTCTGGACGGCTGTCTTATACCCAGTGTGGAAAGACGGATCCATGTCCATCACTGGCAGCGGAACACAGCCCTCCCTAATCTGCCTTAACACACTGTGAGCCTCTTAGGAAGGTTCTGTCTTCTGAGACCCCATGTGCCGTCCGGCAAACACGGCCCAGCAGGCAGGTGGGAGGGCCGTAGGGAGGACAGATGCTGTTCGCAGCACACGCTTGGGAGATCCGCGAGCCTGCGGTAGGCACCCCGGTCACAGTGGCTAACATGTCCCCCCCTGTAATCTGGGAGTGCAGGGATTGTGTCTGAGTCATCCCTGAAGATTAGGGTGAACATTTCTTTGATGTGCCCCCAATACTGTGTGTTTTCAGGGGACTGGATGGGGCTGCCCCAAAGGGTATTTCCTGGGGTTGTCTTGGGTCCCCAACAGCGGCAGGAGGGTATTTGAGAGAAGGTCCTCCAGGAGCCTGAGGGCATGGAAAGAATCGAACGAGTCATCCAGAAGAAGAAAGCTCTGGGCATGTTGAGGGAATCGCGGGGAGCGATCCCCAGCTGCGGAAAAAGTCACCTTGAGGAGTTCGCCTCATCCTGACGGGAAGCCAGGTTGCCCACGGTGCTGGCTGAGCAGGCTTGTGTTTAAGTGGGAGCAGCTTCCCTCCTGCTTGAGAAGCGCACATTTGTCTTATTTCGCGTCATTTGAAAGTTCCAAGGGAAGGAACACGTTCTTTCCATGGGTCTGCTGAGACTTGTTATGATTTCCTCCCAAGATCACGTTAAACTAGAACTTAAACACGGATATTGACCGATACACATTAAGGGCCTCATCAGATATTCTGCACGGGCTTTCCTCTTGTTCTTGATTAAATCGACCCCAGCGTTGGGCTGACGGTGCCGCGGGTCCCATGCCCGGCCTTGAGGACCATGCCGGCTACGAACCAGTGCCCGTCTTGAGGTCAGAAACCCCTCAGGGGAGCACAAGCTCTGGTTCTGGGGGCGAGAGTTCAGTGTGAACAACAGAGCCATGGAGGCCCGGGGACCTTCTGGTGAGTCTCCTGGGAAGATAGACGGTCTGAGTATGAAACAAAAAGGCAGTCAGTACCCTACTCATACATAAATATATATATTAGACAATATGCATACACTTTGCATATATCTTGCTTTTGTCAAGATTTAATTGTCCTACAGGGAAATGCCTTGAATATTCTCGCTCCTTTGTTCCCTCTCGGAGTGTGAGGGGGAAACACGTAAGATTCGGGATGAAAGTAACGAAGCAGAAGGCAGCGTGTTCCTCTCCCAATGAGGGAGCGAGGGCCCCCGCCGCCGCCCCCTCTCCCACACACATGCTCCGGGGGCCGCCAGACGGTCACTGGCGTCCAGCCCAGAAAAGCTCAGCTCCTTCCAAATGGCTTGGAGCAGATGAGCATTTAAGATGCCGCAATATTCTAGTAATTTATTAATGATATCGCATGGCAGGTGTTGGCAGCATTTCTGTTGGGGTGCCTTTTTTTTTTTTTAAACGGGAGTGGAGCTTGTTTCCTTCCAGAGTTTATGAGCTTGAAGTAAAAATAGGAGAGTTAATTACTCCTAGGAAGAAGAAACCTGCTTTCCCAAACAAGCGAATTTTCTAGAAATATATGTATAGTGTAAGAGAAGGGGGGCTTCTCTCCAGAAGGGTCAACCTTGGGCCAGGAAGCGTGGGAGATGTAAGAGGCAGAGCTGACGATTCATCCCACAGCTGTGTCCTGAGCACCCGCTCCGCGTGCGGTGCTGTGCCGGGGGCAGAAGTCTGCGGTGAGACAGCCAAGGCCCCTGGCTGCGGGGGTCCGCGTTTTAGCTGGGGAGTGAGTAAGTCTTCTCAGGCTCATAAGCCGAGTCAAATACCATGGAAGAGGGTGGGGCTGCAGGGAAGAAACCACAGGGGACCTCACACAGGCCGCGCACAGAGGAGGTAGATATGGGGGATCAGTGGGTAAAGGAGCCCGGGGGCCTCTTACCAGTCGTCGGGGGTACGGAGGGAATGAAGACAAGCGAGTCCACAGGACCAAATGTGTGGCCACGCGGTGTTCCACTGGTTTGTGCCTACTATTTATGTAATCCTTTAATCTTCATATGGGAACCCAAGTCATTGAAGAGGAAACTGAGTCACAGACTGTCCATGTTACTGCCCCAATGTTTCACCACTGGGTGTGGAGGAGCCTAGGCTGTCCCCCAAATGTAAGGCCCCAGAGTTCATATTCTGTGCAGGAAAGACTCAGAGAGATTATCACAACCTGTGAACAGTTCCTGTTAGAGCTGTACGGATGGCCCAGTGGGGACGGCGTGCTGCTCTCCTGGCCACTCAGGGGGTGAGGTCATGGCAAGGCTTGGAAGATGGAGAGAATGGGAGTGATAGTCAAGGCAGAGGCGCTGGAAGAAAGGGTGGATGGACGGATGGACGGTGGATGGATGGACGGTTGGATGGATGGACGGTTGGATGGATGGTTGGATGGACGGTTGGACAGATGGATGGTTGGATGGATGGACGGTTGGATGGATGGATGGTGGATGGACGGTGGATGGATGGATGGTTGGATGGACGGTTGGATGGATGGATGGTGGATGGATGGTTGGATGGACGGTTGGATGGATGGATGGTGGATGGACGGTGGATGGATGGATGGTTGGATGGACGGTTGGATGGATGGATGGTGGATGGATGGTTGGATGGACGGTTGGATGGATGGATGGTGGATGGACGGTGGATGGATGGACGGTTGGATGGATGGTTGGATGGATGGACGGTGGATGGATGGTTGGATGGACGGTTGGATGGATGGATGGTGGATGGACGGTGGATGGATGGACGGTTGGATGGATGGTTGGATGGATGGACGGTGGATGGACGGTGGATGGATGAAGTGTGACTCTACGCAAGCCTACCAAGCGGGGGAATGAGGATGCCCCTACCCAAGCATCTACACGCTGGGCTCTGTTAGAATTCTGTGCACCTCCCGGCACCCACCCCCCCGCACTTTCAGCACCTGGGACAATTCCTGGCCCCACGAGGACTCTGGATGCTGGATTCTTGACCGTAAACGAAGGAAACACAAGAGCTCATTCCTCCTGCTCCTCTTCACGGCGATCTCTCCCACGGCCCTTCACTTATCCAGTTACGACGACCACCCCGGGGAGCAAAGGACACCCTCTGTGGACGTACAATTATGAATGTAGTTTTACTAACACAACTTTACTTTATAAATGTCTCCATGGGAGCCCTTCCCTATGAAGCCGACAGAGGACACAGAGGCAGGAAAGATGCAATAGACAAAATTTGGCGGCATGACTGTTGTTTTTTATAATAATTTTAGCCAAGTTAAAACAGAGTTTTCAACAAAATCTGCATCCACAACTTCTCAGTGTCTTGAATGAGGCTGGTGTAACCACAGGGACTCTGGGGACACACGTGGAGGCCCCCCGCCCGGGCCACATCCCTGTCGGCGAGCTGGAACCTGCAGTCTGTGTGTGGGGGGAAGAAGGGGTCTGAAGGAGAACCCCAGCGC